>NC_054467.1:183090622-183715622 GCF_017639515.1 Carcharodon carcharias | reverse complement strand
TGCTTTCTCTTTAGCTTTTATGCTGTCCCTGGCTTCCCTGGTCAGTCATGGTTGCCTCGTCCTCCCTTTAGTATGCTTCTTCTTCCTAGGGATGAATTTTTGCTGTGTCTCCCAAATTACTCCCAGAAACTCCTGCCATTGCTGTTCCACTGTCTTTCCTGCTAGGCTCATCTCCCAGTCTATTCTGGCCAGCTCCTCCCTCATGCCTTTGTAGTTGCCTTTATTCAACTGTAATACCGTTACATCTGATTCCAGCTTTTTCCTCTCAAATTGCAGGGTAAATTCTATATTATGGTCACTTCCTCCTTTAGTTCCTTCACCTTAAGCTCCCTTATCAAATCTGCCCCATTACACATCACTAAATCGAGAATTGCCTGTTCCCTAGTGGGCTCCACCACAAACTGCTCCAAAAAGCCACCTCGTAGACATTCCACAAGTTCCTTTTCTTGGGATCCACTACCAACCTGATTTTCCCAGTCTACCTGCATATTGAAATTCCCCATGATCACTGTAACCTTGCCTTTCTTATATGCCTTTTCTATCTCCTGGTGTATCTTCTGCCCCACATCTGACTACTGTTTGGAGGCCTGTACATAACTCTTATTATGTTTTTTTTTACCTTTGCGGTTCCTCAACTCTACCCACACAGATTCTACATCATTTGACTTTACATCATTTCTTGCTATCAATTTAATTTCATTTCTTACTAACAAAGCCCCCCACCCCCTCTGACAACCTGCCTATCTTTTCAATAGGATGTATATCCTTGGATATTTAGCTCCCAGTCCTGATCCCCTTGCAGCCATGTCTCCGTAATGCCCATCACATCATACATGCCAATTTCAATCTGCGCCACAAGCTCATTTACCTTATTTCGTATACTGCGTGCATTCAGTCCTGTATTTCCCATCCCCTTTCTCATTGTCATCCCTTTATCTAGTGCACTTGAAGTTAGATTCCTAGTCCTTTCCAAACACTCTATCCTATTTTGTGCTCTGGAGACTTTAATAGCCTCTCCTGGGCTCTCCTTTCTTTTCAGTTTTTTCGTAGTTTTCCATGAAGTTGTTTCCCATTAGTAATGTTTTTTGGAGTTTTACCCTTCCCTCTCCCCCAACTTTCTAGTTTAAAGTCCTGTTGACCACCCTATTTACCCTTTTGGCTAGAACATTGGTCCCCGATCAGTTCAGGTGGAGACCGTCCCAATGGTACAGATCCCTCCTGTTGCAATACTGATGCCAGTGCCCCACAAAATGGAACCCCTCTTTCCCACATGTTTACTTCCCTTATTCTTGTGTCCCTATGCCAATTTCCACGTGGCTCGGGTAGTAATCTGGAGATTATAACCCTTGAGGACCTGTTCTTTAATTTAGTTCCTAGTTCCTGATAATACCCAAACAGGTCCTCTTTCCTAGACTTACCTATGTTATTTGTCCCGACATGGACCACAACAACTGGATACTCCCCCTTTCTCTCCAATATCCTTTCAGGCCGGTCAGAGATGTCCCTCAACCTGGCACCGGGCAGGCAACATACCATGCGGGACTCTCGATCATGCTTACAAAGGATGCTATCAATTCCCCTAATGATAGAATCATCTACAACTACCACTTGTCTTTTTGCTCCCCCCTCTTGAATGGCCTCCTGTGCAATGGTGCCGTGGTCAGCTGGCTCATCCTCCCTACCGCCCTCTTCCTCATCCACACAGGGAGCAGGTACCTCGTACCTGTTGGACAAAGTCAAGAGCTGAGGCTCCTCTGTTTCTGAAGACAGGATCCCTCTACCTGCCTCACTTGCAGTCACACCCTGCTGACCCTGACCACTGACCGGACTTGAGATACTTAATCTACCGGGTGTGACTGCCTCCTGATACAAAGCGTCCAGGTAACTCTCCCCCTCCCAGATGTGCAGCAGTGTCTGGAGCTTGGACTCCAGCTCATCAATTCTGAGCTGGAGTTCCTCCAGCAACCAACACTTGCTGCAAATGTGGTCACTGCGGCTGGCAATGGGATCTGCCAGCTCCCATATGTTTCTGTATCCCAGATCTCTTTGCTGCTCTACCCAAATGTAGATACTTATTTTCTAAGCAGTATGTTGCCTCCTTATTCTTCCTACCAAAATTTACCACATTCAACTTATCCATACTGAAGTTAATTTTACCAATTCCATGCTCATTCTTCAAGTTTATTAATGATTCCTGCATTATTATTGCAATTCTCCTCTGTAGGAGGACTGTACAAGCTTCTATAAGTATGTAAGAAGAAAAAGATTAATGAAGACAAATGTAGGTCCCTTACAGTCCGAAACAGGAGAATTTATAATAGAGATCAAGGATATGGCAGAGCAATTAAACAATTACTTTAGTTCTGCCTTCATGGAGCAAGACACAAATACCTTCACAGAAATATTAGGGAACCAAAGGTCTAGTGAGAAGAAGGAATTGAAGGAAATTAGTATTACTGAAAAAACAGTGCTGGAGAAATTAATGGGACTGAAAGCCAATAAATTCCCAGGGCCTGATAACCTACATCCCAAGGTACTAAAGGAGGTGTCCATAGAAATAGTGAATGCATTGGTTGTCATCTTCCAAAATTCTGTAGATTCTAGAACAGTCCCCGCAGATTGGAGGGTGGCAAATGTAACATTGCTTTTTAAAACAGGAGGCAGGGAAAAAAACAGGAAATTACAGACCAGCTAGCCTAACATTGGTAGTAGGGGAAATGCTAGAGTCTATTATAAAGGATTTGATAACAGGACACTTAGAAAATATCAATGAGATTCGACAAAGTCAACATGGATTTATGAAAGGGAAATAATTTTTGACAAACCTACTGAAGACCAATGGATGTGGTGTGTTTGGATTTTCAGAAAGCTTTTGATAAAGTCCCACATAAGAGGTTAGTGTGTAAAATTAAAGCACATGGAATTGGGGGTAATATATTGGCATGGATTGAGAACTGGTTAGCAGACAGGAAATAGAGAATAGGAATAAATGGGTATTTTTTGGAATGGTGGTGACTAGTGGGGTACCGCAGGGATCAGTGGTTGAGCATCAGCTATTCACAATATATATCAATGATTTGGATGAGGTAACCAAATGTAATATTTCCAAGTTTGCTGATAACGGGAGATCTCATTGAAATGTATAAAATTCTGACAGGGATGGGCAGATTGGAGGCAGGGATGATGTTTCCTCTGGCTGTTGGGTCGGGGGGTGGGGGGGTAGTTTGGGATCTAGAACAAGGGGCCATTTAGGACTTAGATGAAGGGCAACCTCTTCACTCAGAGGTTGGTGAAACTGCAATTCTCTACCACAGAAGGCTGTGGAGGCCAAGTCACTGAAAATATTTAAGAAGGAAATGGATAGATTTATGGATTGTAGAGGTATTTGGGGGTATGGGGAGTATGGTGTTGAGATAGATGATCAGCCATGATCATATTGAATGGCGGAGCAGGCTCAAATGGCTGAATGACATGCTCCTGCTTCTATTTTTCTGTGTTTCTGTATTAACTGCACCTCTCCAATTTGATGTCACTTGCAAGTTTTCACATACTTCCACTACCCAAGCTTAATTTGTCTATCTAAATGGTGAACAACAGTGTTCCCAGTGCTAATTTTGGTGGAAGACCACTGAACGCCTTTGTCAGTCTGAGTAAACTTTAACTCTTCCCCTCCATTTTTAGTTTTGTAGTCAGCAGCTGACAGTTGACTAATTGTTTCCTGACTCAACATTATCTGACTTTACTCATCAGTCTACTATATATCACTTTTTCTAAAGCCTTTTAAAGGTCCAAGTACAATATATGTGCTATATTACCCTTGCCTACACTTTCTGTAACTTCTTCAAAGAATTCTGTAAGTTCATTAAAGCATGACCTTCCCTTTGAAATCCATGCTGGCTACTCTTCATTGAATTACACCCTTCCATCTTGTGCGATGATGGTTTGTTCCATGATGTTCAACTTTGTGTTAAATATTGCCTAGTGTAGCACTGGAGCCACACTCTGACATGACAGTCACTGCTAAATTTGCTGCAGAGGAAGGGAGTGGGCTGAGAAGGTGTAGGATTCGCTGGCCTGTTTCCTCAGGGTTCCCTTCATGGTCAGTGGAGCTTTCCTTCTTTTTAGTATCCTATTCACAGGACCTGGGCATCGCTGGCTAGATCAGCATTTGTTGCCTATCATTAATGGCCTTTGAGAAGGCGGTGGTGAGCCACTTTCTTGAACTGTTGGAGGCCAAGTGTGTAGGTATACCCGCAGTGTTGTTCCAGGATTTGACACAGTGACAGTGAAGGAACAGGGATATATTTCCAAGTCAGCATGGTGTGTGGCTTAGAGGGGAACTTGCAGGTGGTAGTGTTACAATGTACCTGCTGCCCTTGTCCTTCTTGATGGTACAAGTCATGGGTATGGAAGATGCTGTCTAAGCAGTCTTGATGAATTGCTGCAGTGGCTCTGTGCATTAGTCATGGAGGGAGTGAATGTTAAAGGTGATGGATGGGGTGCCAGTGAAGCTGGCTGCTTTGTCCTGGATGGTGTTGAGCTTCTTGAGTGTTGTTGGAGCTGCATTCATCTAGGCAAGTAGGGAATATTCCATCATGTTCCTGACTTATGCCTTGTAAATGATGGACAAGCTTTGGGGAGTCAGGAGGTGAGTTACTTGCCACAGAATTTCCAGCTTTTGGCTTGTTCTTGTAGCCACAATATGTATATTGTTGGTCCAGTCAGTTTCTGGTCAATGATAACCCTCAGCTTGTTGATTATAGGGATTCAGTGATGGTTATGCCATTGAATATCAAGAGGAGATAGGTATATTCTCTCTTGTTGGAGATGGTTATTGTCTGGCGCTTGTGTGGCACGAATGTTACTTGCCACTTATCAGCCCAAACCTGGATATTGTCCAGGTCTTGCTGCATTTGGACATGGACTGCTTCAGTATCTGAGGAGTCGTGAATGGTGCTGAACATTGTGTGATCATCAGTGAACATCCCCACTTCTGACCTTATGATGGAGAGAAGTTCATTGATTAAGCAGCTGAAGATGGCCTAGTCGAAGAGACCACCCTGAGGAACTCCTGCAGTGATGTCCTGGGACTGAGATGATTGACTTCCAACAACCACAACCATCTTCCTTTGGGCTAGGTATGACTCCAATCAGTGGAGAGTTTTTCCCATGATTCCCATTGACTTTAGTTTTGCTCAGGCTCCTTGATGCAGTTTGTGTTCCGCCAGGGCCACTCAGCTCCTGACCTCATTACAGCCTTAGTCCAAACATGGACAGAAGAACTGAACTCCTGAGGTGAGGTGAGAGTGACTGTCCTTGACATCAAGGTAGCATTTGACTGAGTGTGGCATCAAGGAGCCCTGGCAAAACTGGGGCCAACAGGAACTGGGGGAAAACCCTCCACTGGTTGGAGTCATACCTAACACAAAGGAAGATGGTTGTGGTTATTGGAGGTCAATCATTTCTTTCCTTGGACATCACTACAGGAGTTCCTCAAGGTAGTGTCCTAGGTGCAATCATCCTCAGCTGCTGAATAAAGAGACATGTCTAAGCTTTTCGTCTTGCACTCATCAGGACACTTTGCAAGAGTAACCACATAAGGAGAAAACAACTGTTTATACTATATGTGAAGAGGGGCTGATTGGTTGGAAAGTGGCATTGCCATGGAGAATGCACCAGTGATGGTGACTGACAGTGAATTGGCAAGCATTGTTTGAAATTTAAACCAGGAAGCTTGACCCTGATTGGTCAAGGCATTGCCCTGCGGAATGAGGCAGCAAATGGCTGTCCCTTATTTTGTTTACCTGCAACAGGTACAACGTGTGTACATGTTATTTTTGTCTGCAAAGAACAGGGCCCTGTGTAAAAATATATGTAGCTTGCAGTACATGCAAATGCGCCAGACTGCAAAGACAACTGACAATCTTAAATTGGTTGTCAGCATAATTCTTAGCACACTGAGGATTAGGATTATTTAGCAAATGTTGTCCATTTGCAAAATCACATCTAATGTTGGACACTGTTTTCAGTTGTAAGTACAGGGGCTGGCTGGGTATGATCTGTACCCTGCCCCATAAGAACAGGGGTTGGGACATGTATTTGATTCAATTTGGGACATATGGCCTACATACCTGGCATCACACTGGTACTGAAATTCATATACCACATTACTCATTTGTGTGATAGGCAGAACGTCTTTTTGGCTTGACGGTAGCATCCAGTTAATGGTGAATATGACTCGTGTTGCTACTGCATAGTGGTAGCGTGATGCCTTTATTCCTCAGTGTGCTAAGAATTATGCTGACAACCAAGTTAAGATTGTCAGTCAGACTCACAGTGTGAAGCTATGTATTTTAATACACAGGGCCCTGTTCTTTGCAGATAGAAATAATATGTACACACTTTACACCTGATACAGCTAAAAAAAAAAATGTGACTGTTATTCACTGATTCAATTCTCAGGGC
The DNA here is from genome assembly GCF_017639515.1 of Carcharodon carcharias. NCBI lineage: Eukaryota > Metazoa > Chordata > Chondrichthyes > Lamniformes > Lamnidae > Carcharodon > Carcharodon carcharias. The sequence continues at coordinate 183,709,157 of NC_054467.1, read as the reverse complement.
AATGCCTTGACCAATCAGGGTCAAACTGCCTGGTTTAAATTTCCAGCAATTACAAGCTGCTCCTATGCAGTAGCAACACGAGTCATATTCACCACTAACAGGAAGCTGCCAGCAAGCCAAAAAGACATTCTGCCTAACACACAAATGAGTAATGTGGTATATGAATGTCAGTGCCAGTGTGATGCCAGGTGTGTAGGCCAGGTATACCTGACGCCAGGTATATGGCCTACATACCTGGCATCACACTGGCACTGAAATTCATATACCACATTATTCATTTGTGTGTTACTATTAACTGCTTGGCACTCTCTTCACATACAGTATAAATTGTTGTTTTCCCTTTTTGTTGGTATTCTTGCAAAGTACCCCGATGAGTGCAAGAAAAAAAGCATAGACAGGTCTCTTTTTTCAGCAATACTCAAGTTCTGTACTACCAAATGACAGTCTTCAGCTGCTTCATCAATGACCTTCCCTCCACCATAAGGTCAGAGGTGTAGATGTTCGCTGATGATTGCGCAATGCTCAGCACCATTTGCGACTCCTCAGATACTGAAGCAGTCCATGTCCAAATGCAGCAAGACCTGGACAATATCCAGGCTTGGGCTGATAAGTTGCAAGTAACATTGGCACCACAAAAGTGCTAGACAATGACAATCTCCAGCAAGAGAGAATTCAACCATTTCCCCTTGACATTCAATGGCATTACCATCACTGAGTTCCCCCTCTATCAACATCCTGGGGTTACTATTGACAAGAAACTGAACAGGACTAGCTATATAAATACTGTGGCTACAAGAGCAGGTCAGAGGCTGGGAATTCTGTGGTGAGTAACTTACCTCCTGACTTCCCAAAGCCTGTTCACCACTTACAGTGCACAAGTCAGGAGTGTGATGGAATTTCCATTTGCCTGGATGAGTGCAGCTCCATCAACACTAAAGAAGCTTGACAGCACCCAGGACAAAGCAGCCACCTTGATTGGCACTCCATCCACCACCTTCAACTTACATTCCCTCCACCAGCGATGCACAGTGGTGGCGATGTGTACCATCTACAAGATGCATTGCAGCAACTCACCAAGGATCGTTCGACAGCACCTTCCAAACCCGTGACCTCTACCACCTAAAAGGACAAGGACAGCAGGTACATGGGAACACCACCGCCTGAAAGTTCCCCTCCAAGCTATACATCATCCTGACTTGGAACCATATCACAGTTCTTTCACTGTTGTTGGGTCAAAATCCTGGAACTCCCTCCCTAGCAGTACTGTAGTTGTATCTACACCACATAGATGGCAGCTGTTCAAGAAGGTGGCTCACCACCACCTTCTCAAGGACAATTAGGGATGGGCAATAAAAATGCTGGCCTAGCCCGCAACTGCCACATCCTGTGAAAGAATTTAAAAAAGCCAAGATCAAATGCATCAGGTCAATCACTATTGCCTCTTGAGTTCAGCTCTTTTGGCCATGTTTGCACCAAGGCTGTAATGAGATCAGGAGCTGAGCGGCTCCGGTGGAACCTAAAATGAGCATTAGTTAACAGGTCATTGCTGTGTAACGTTGACGGATTGCACTGTCGACAATGCCTTCCATCACTTTACTGATGATCAGGAGTAGACCAATGGGGCAGTCATTGGCTGAATTTGATTTGTCTTGCTTTTTGTGGGCAGGGCATACCTGGGTAATTTCTCATATTGTCAGATAGGTGCCACTGTCAACTAGTTCTGGAGCTCAAATCTTAAGTACCCCTGCCAGAATGCTGTCAGGCCCCCTGTGTCTTCAGCTGTTTCTTGATGTCACATGAATGTGAAGTGAATTGAATTGGCTGAAGGTGCATCTGTGACATTGGAGGCCTCAGGAGGAGGCTGAGATGGATCATCCATTCAGTACTTCTGGTTGATGATGGCTGCAAATGCTTTATCCTTGACTTTAGCACTGATGTGCTGGGCTTCATCATCATTGAGGATGGGGATATTAATGCACCCTTCATATCCTGTCAGTTGTTTAATTGTCCACCACCACAACTGGATGTGGCAGGACTGCAGAGCTTTGGTCTGATACATTGTCTGTGGGATCGCTTAGATCTGTCAATCGCATACTGTTTCTGCTGTTTGGCATTTTCGTTCGCCTCTTCCAACACCCCTCCAAGAAGTCATCCTCCAGAGCTAATTGGTGACTTTCTCCCAGTGGTCAGTGTCAATATCTGCTGTTTTCATATCTTCTATTATATTCCTTTCTCTAGCTTTTCAGTTTCTTTATGTTTTACTATTACACATTTGATTAAGGACTTCTTTACCTTTCCAACCACTGACATTAAGCTAATTGGTCTACAGTTCCATGGTCTTGTACAATATTCCTTTTTAAATATAAGAATCACATTAGTTGTCCGTGAGTCCTCTGACCCTATTTCCTTTTCTAATTAATTTTTATAGATGTATAACCATACCTCTTTTAACTTTGACATACCCTGAGGCTGTGAAAGGTGCTATCTAAATCTAAGTTCTTTCTTTCTAAGGGGTACAGTATGAAGTGCACTTGCAGCAGTGACACAGGTGGGCACATGGTGTTATGCTGCCCACTTGTTTAACTGTTTAGTGGAGAAAGGTAGAGGTTATTGCTTGTGCATTAACAAAAGCCTGGAGCTGTGGGCACTGAGCTCTAAATGGCAGCGTAATTTCAAATGAGAGAGAAGAACTAGTTGAATGCTTAGCTCTCCTTTCTCATTAGAAATTAAAAGGTAAAATAAAGGCAGCCTCAGTTATTCATAATAGAAAAAGAAGAAAGACTTATATTTATGTGTGATTCTTCATAACCTCAAGATGCCCTAAAGCGCTTTATTACCAGTGAAGTATTTTTGAAGTGTAATCATTGTTACAATTTAAGAAATGTCAAAATTAATATGTACACAGCAATGCCCCATAAAACAGAAGTGACATAATGTGTAGATATTCGGTTCCGAATGAAGTTCCAAAGAAGAGTCAAATTGGACTTGAAACATTGGGGAGAATTTTCTCCCTGTTGGGCGGGGTGGTCGGGAACAGGCGTGGAGCTGATCGCGCCTGTAATTGGCTCCACGCCGCCATTTTACAATGGTGGGCCAATTATGGCCTGCCCAGCATGATGCACAGCCAGTAGTACTCAGCGCTACCTGTGCGAGTCGGCGGGGGGGGAAGGAGGGACAGTCGGATTCTGCGCTCTTTTGTGCATACACGCAAAAAAGTGCAGAAGTCTCCCTGAAGCACGGAGCTGCTTCAAGGAGATTAAGTTCATATTGAAATATTTAAATAAAGAAAGGTTGAAACTATTTACACATACTGTCATATGAGCTGGGACATGTTTATATAATGTGAAAAAATTATTTATTTAATAAAACCTTCAGGAAACCTCATCCTGCCCTTGGATGAGGTTTCCTGAAAAACGGAAAGGCTGCTTGGGCTCTTCGCCTGCCGCCAACCTGAAGGTTGGACGGGCAGCGTTAATAATTACATTAATTGGTTTTTTATTGTCCTTAAACAGGCCTTTGACAGGTTGGTGGGCGTGCAGCTGCCTCCAACGCGTGCCCACAGAACAAAAGATCTGAATGATGTACGGTGGCGTCGGATTGCACGCCCGACGTCACCATGCATCATTTTACACATCAGCATGTTGAGTCTGTCCCCACATGCCAACGTGAAATTTCTGGCCATTAACTCTGTTTCTCTCTTCACAGATACTGCCAGACCTGCTCTCTAGCACTTTCAGTTTCTGAATAGGGCCCAGTTGTGTGGACCTTATATGCTGAAAGTTTTAAGCTGTGTTCAGAAGATATTCTTATATGTTGGACACATTATGATTTGTGATCATTAAATAGATAATGATACCATTGATAGCTTCATGGGAAGAGTGCCTTGGGATACTCTTTTACATTAGGGTGTTATATAAAAATAAGTTGTTGCAATTAGCAATTTTATTTGGCTGTGAATTAAATTTGTGGACATGCATGAAAGTATTATATGAGGTGAATAGGAATTGGTGGAAAGATTTTAAAAAGTAATTTAAAGTGTGTGCATGTTGATGTTTGGTATATAAAAGGATCAGGCTTACTCCTGCTGTTCCCGATAAGCATAAAGGATTTTGGACTAGACGGAAATTGGTGAACATTATACCTGGTTCTCAGAAGGAAAATGGTGGGAGCAATTTTGCAGCAGCAAGCCCTGCCTTGATACCTAAAAGCGTTCAATGCCATATATGTCCAACGCAGCCATCGAAAAATGGCACTTGGCCCCATTGCGCATATCAATATACTTAGAATTCAAACACAGAAGCAAGATATTCGGTTCAATGCCAATGTTTATATATACTTTATCTCACACTATCAACATATCCTTCTATTCCTTTCTCCTTCATGTACTTATATAGCTCTCCATAAGTCCATCCATGATATTCTCCTCAACCACTCCATGTGATAACAAGCTTCATATTCTCATCACTCTCCATGTGAATAAGTTTCTCCAGAATTCCTTTTGGATTTATTCCATCAGAACTGATGAAAGGCCCTCAGCCAGAAATGTTAACTCCGTTTCTCTCTTCACAGATACTGCCTGACCTCAGTGTTTCTGGCATTTTCTGATTTTATTTCCAGTTTCTGAAGTACATTACTTGGGTATAAATTAGCAATAGCAAGAATCAGCAAACATTGGTAGGTGTATTTTATAGGCCCCGATCAGTAGTTATACCATTGGGCAGAGCATTAAACACAAAATTATTGGAAAAGTCATTTAGTACAGGAGCAATGTGTGTACATGTTCTTTCTGTCTGCAAAGAACAGGGGCCCTGTGCATTAATATATGTATCTTTCAGTACACACAAATGCGCCACATTGCGAGCCCGATCGGCAATCTTAAATTGGTTGTTATCATAAATCTTAGCACACTGAGGATTATTTAGCAAATGTTGTCCAGTCACAGAATCACATCTAATGTTGGACACTGTGTTTTGAGTTTTGCAAGCCCCAGCTATTGGATACAATCTGTATCCTGCCCGTTGTGAACAGTAGCTGGGACATACTGTTTGATACGATCCGTCAGTTTTTGGGACGTACAGCTTACATACTGAACATTACACCAGCACTGAAATTTATATACCACATTACTCATTTGTGTGATAGGCAGAACATCCTTTTGGCTTGATGGCAGCATCCTGTTAGTGGCAAATACCACTTGTGTTGCTACTGCATAGAATGTTTTCATGACAGTTTCCTGGGGCAATACACTGTGGAGCTGACCAGGGATAAAGCTATCTTAGATATAGTATTGTGTAACGAGGCAGGGTTAATTAGTAACGTCACAGTAAAAGACCCATTAGGAAATAGTGATCATAATATCATTGAGTGAAACAGCTAGCTTCATCTGTTGCCCAAATTTTTGAGATACCTTATCCTTCCAGTATAATCTGAGGTAGACTGAGCACATTTCAGGGCCAAAAGTGATGGCCTTAGGCCAGTTCATGAGTTTGCGTGATATACAGTTCAAAATGATCTGATCAAGGTAGCTTGAGCAATACTCAAAATATTGGAATTTGTAATAGAGGCATTGTAATAAATCTGAGGGACTTTAATCTTCATATAAACTGGAACAATCAAAGTGGCAATGGTGGTACAGAAGATGAGTTTGTAGAATGTTTTCATGACAGTTTCCTGGGGCAATATACCGTGGAGCTGACTTGGAATAAAGCTATCTTAGATATAGTATTGTGTAACGAGGCAGGGTTAATTAGTAACGTCACAGTAAAAGACCCATTAGGAAATAGTGATCATAATATCATTGAATTCCATGTGAAGTTTGAAAGTGACATACTCCAATCACAAACAGGAATCTTAAACTTCAACAAAGTCAATTACTTAAATATGAGGGGAGAACAAGCTGAGATTGATCAGGTAAATATGCTAAAATTTGTGGCAGTAAATAAATAGGAAACATTTAAAGAAAAATTTCAAAATATTCAGCAAAAATACATTCAATTGAGAAAATTAAAGGACTAAAATCTGACAAATCCCCAGGTCCCAATGGCCTAGGGTTCTAAAAGTGATAGCTGCAGAAAAAGTGGATGTGCTGGTTGTGATTTTCCAAAATTCCTTAGATTTGGGGCCACTCCCATCAGATTGGAAATTGGGAAATGTGACACCACTTTTAACGAAAGGGAGGAGAGGGAAAACGGGGCCAGTTAGCTGAGTGTCAGGCATTGGGAAAATACTGGAATCTATTATTAAGGAAGTATTAACAATGCACTTAGAAGAGTATAGTATGACTAAAACAAGTCAACATTATTTTACAAAATGGAAATTCTGTTTGACAAATTTATTTGAGTTTTTTGAGGATGGCAACTAGTTGGGTAGATAAAGGGGAACCAGTAGGTGTAATATACTGGATTCCACACCACAAAGTTAACAGGCAAGATAAAGGCTCATGGAGCTGGGGCTAAAATATTAACATGGATAAAGGATTGGTTAATGGATGGGAGGGACCGAATAGCCTACTTCTACTCCTATTTTGTAAAGAGTGGGCATAAATGGGGAATTTTCAAGTTGGCAGGCTGTGACTAGTGGAAAACTGCAAGGATCAGTCCTGGGGCCATGACTATTTACAATCTCTGTTAATGACTAAGATAAAGAGACAGAGAGATGGAAAGGTAAGCTATGGGGAGGACACAGAAAGGCTACAAAGGGACATAGACAAGTTAAGTGAGTGGGCAACAAGATGGCAGATGGAGTATAATGTGCAGAAGTGTGAAGCTGTTCACTTTGGTCATAAGAATAGAAAAGCAGAATATATTTTAGAAAGTGAGAAACTTGGGTGTGCTTGTGCAAGGAATGCAGAACATTAGCATGCAAGTACAGCAGCAATTAGAAAAGCAAGTTGATTGGAGTACAGTAATAAAGAAGTACTGCTACAGTTGTACAGGGCTTTGGTGAGACCAGATTTGGAATTCTGTGAGCAGCTTTTGCCTCCATATTTAAGGAAGGATATACTTGTATTGGAGGCATTACGGCAAAGGTTCACTAAATGGATCCCTGGGGCAAGGGGGTTGTCCTATGATGATGAGACGCTAAGTAAATTGGGCCTTTATTCTCTGGAGTTCAGAAAAATAAGAGGCGATCCCAATAAAACTGTAAGATCCTGAGGGGCTTGATAGGGTAGATATTGAGAGATCTTTTCTGTTGGTTAATGAATTTTTAAAAATGGGGCACAGTCTCAGGGTAAGGGACTGATCATTTAGGACTCAGGGGAGGAGAAATTACTTCACTCACAGGGTTGTAAATCTTTGGAATTCTCTATCCCAGAGAGTTGTGGATGCTCCATTGTTGAACACATTCAAGGTTGGGATAGATAGATTTTTGGTCTCTCAGGGAATCAAGGGGTATGGGGGGGCGGCGGTGGGGTAGAAAGTTGCAGTTGAAACCCAAGATCAGCCATGATCGTATTGAATGGCAGAGCAGGTTCGATGGGCTGTACGGTCTACACCTGCTTCTATTTCTTGTGTTCTTTACTTTTGTTGAAGAATTGTATAAGCTTGATCAAGTTGACTTTCTGTACCTTCTCAGTTGAAATGAAGGGTGTAAGACCTGTTTTGGGACTGCTGTAAAATGGGGTTCTCCTGAATGGAGCATTTTTTGGGCCTGCTCCACTCTGCTTATTGAGGTGCACATGTGGCCAAGTCCATGGCTCACACTGAAGAGGTAAGTGCATTTTTTCTAAAGCATGTGGAGCCATGGGTTCAGGCTTATATGATAGAGAGCACCATGCATAATTAATACATCTTATTGGCAGCTAGAAGAAGATGGGAAATATGAGAAGGAGTTAGCCATGTGGCCCCTCGGGCCTGCTCTGCCATTTAACGAGATCATGGGTGACCTTCTACCTCAACGCCATTTTCCCACACTATCACCATATACCTTGATATCTTTAATGTCTAGAAATCTAATGATCTCTGTCTTGAATTGAGCCTCCGCAGCCCTCTGGAGTAGAGAATTCCAAAGATCCACCACTCTCTGAGAGAAGAAATTCTCTTTGTCTCAAATGGCCTATCCCTTATTCTGAGACTGTGTCCCCTGGTTTTTGACACCTCAGCCAGGGGGAACATCCTTCCTGAATCTACTCTGTTGAGCCTGTAAGAATTTAGTATGCTTCAAAACTAGCTGATCAGTGGGCAGGAAATTATTTTCTGTTGCAAGCACTGGCAGTCATTTAAGGGGGCATTGCTGCAGTGTTTGGCAAAGTGAAAGAAAACAAAATAAAGGGTGGTGGGTGGTGAGGGTAAAATTGGACAGCTACTGAAATTAGGTATGGGTTTGTGATGCATGATTAAACCATGCCTGTTGCTTCCAATATAGGCGGCATGCAAACGTTTGCGCTGCCAGCTTATTTAAATAATTATAGCATGCAGCACAGTTCTAAACACTCAGTTGAGTGATTATAGCAGGGGGCCCAGGTTTGTGTGAAATGAGCATCATTTAAAGTTAGCCTGCATCACTTGAAGGGGAGGTGCAATCCGGTTGGAACATTTGCTGAAAGTAGCTCGGAAGAGTACCTGACTTACAAGAAGAAGACAATGGCAAAACAAAGGGGAGCTTTTTTCATATATACTTTCACAGGGTGTGGCATCGCTAGCCTGGCCAGCACTTATTTGTCCATCCTTGATTGCCTTTGAGGAGGTGGTGGTGAGCCACCTTCTTGAACTGCTACAGTCCATGTGGTGTAGGTACACCCAAAGTGCTTTAGGAGGGGAATTCCAGGATTTTGGCTCAAGGACAGTGGAGGAACGGCCATATAGTTCCAAGTCAGGATGGTGTATGGCTTGGAGAGGGACTTGCAGGTTGTGATGTTCCCATGTATCTGCTGCCCTTGTCCTTCCAGGTGGTGGAGATTGCAGTGCTCCAAGGCTTCAGATGCAGCACTAGAGGTCTAGGTGCAGGAGGTGGAGAATTCTGTACTCATCGTAGAAGGGTGAGGGCAGGAGGCCCACTGGCAGACATAGAAAAGGCAGTGGGACCAGATAACCATGGTGGTCAACTCCAGTAGTCAAGGACATGGATATAGTGCCACAAAATGTTCAATGACCTCACATGAGTTATCAAGCTCACTGAATGCATCTTCAAATTCAATATTATCAACTACTGCAATAGCTTCCCAAACTTTTCAAAACACCACATCACTCCAATCAATAGTCTCTATCAATCATAAATGATACCCAATATCTCACTTGACTACGAATGCAGAGCCTCAGAGTAATGCTCTGGGGACCTGGGTTCAAATTCCAACAAGGCAGATGATGGAATTTGAATTCAATAAAAATATAGAATTAAAAATCTAGTGATGACCATGAAGCCATTGTCGATTGACGTAAAAATCCACCAGGTTCACTAATGACCTTTAGAGAAGGAAATCTGCTTTCCTTACCTGGTTTGGCCTACATGTGACTCCAGATCCCCAGCAGTGTAGTTGACTCTTAAATACCCTCTGAAATGGCCTAACAAGCCACTCAGCTGTATCAAACCACTACAGAAAATTGGAAGGACGACCCGGCATCGCCCAAAGTGCTGGAAATGGCAATGGCTAACTTAGCCCTGTCAACCCTGCAATATCTTACGAACATTTGGGAACTTGTGTGAAAATTGGAAGAGCTGTCTCACAGACTAGTCAAGCATCAGTCTGACTTAGTCATGCTCATGGAGTCATACCTTACAGATAATGTCCCAAACCTCATCATCACTATCACCACCCCTGGGTAGGTCCTAATCCAACAGTAAGACAAGACCAAGCAGAGGTGGCAGCACAGTAGTATACAGTCAGGAGGGAATTGCCCTGGAGTCCTCAACATCGACTCTTGATCCCATGGAGTCCGATGGCATCAGGTCAAACATGGGCAAGGAAAGCTCCTGTGAATTACCACATATGCCCCCCACCTCCCTCAGCTGATGAATCAGTGCTCCTCCATGTTGAACACCACTTGGAGCAAGCACTGAGGGTGGCAAGGATACAGAGTGTACTCTGGGTGATGGACTTCAATGTCCAATCCCAAGCGTGGCTCGGTAGCACCACTACTGACCCAGCTGGTCATGTCCTAAAGGACATAATTGCTAGACTGGGTCTGTGGCAAGTGGTGAGTGAACCAAGAGGGAAAAACATACTTGACCTCACCTCACCAACCTTCCTGCTGCAGATACCTCTGTCCATGGGCGGTATCAGTAGGAGTGACCACCGCATAGTCCTTGTGTAGGCCAAGACCCGTCTTCAGGTTGAGGATACCCTCCATCGTGTCACTGTGCTAAATGGGACATGTTTCAAACAGAAACAAAAAGTGCTGGAAAAATTCAGCAGGTCTGACAGCATATGTGTAGAGAGAAAACAAAGTTAATGTTTTCTTCTTCAGAGCATTTTGGATGTACCACCCAGCGTCGACCTAGGCACCGGAAGAATGCTCTGAAGCTCATGCTCTGAAGAAGGGTTATATGGACTCAAAACATTAACTTTGTTTTTCTCTCTCCACAGATGCTGTCAGGCCTGTTGAGTTTTTCCAGATTTTTCTGTTTTTGTTTCAGATTTCCAGCATCTGCAGTATTTTGCTTTTATCTTAGGTTCCAAACAGATCTAGCAACTCTAAGATTGGGCAACCATGAGGTGCTGTGGGCCATCAGCGGCAGAAGAACTGTACTCAACCACAATTTGTGACCTCATGGCCCAGCATATCTGCCACTCGACCATTACCAACATTACCCAGAAACTGAACTGAACTAGCCATATAAATACCGGATCTACAAGAGTAGGTCAGAGTCTTGGAATCCTGCGGCAAGTAACTCACCTTCTGACTACCCAAAGCCTGTCCACCATCTACGAGGCACAAGTCAGGAATGTGATGGAATACTCCTCACTTGACTGGATGAGTGCAGCTCCAACAACATTCAAGAAGCTCGACACCATCCAGGACAAGCAGCCTGTGTAACTGGGACCCCTTCCACAAAAACTCACTCCCTTCACCACCGATGCACAGTGGCAGCAGTGTGTACCATCTACAAGATGCACTGCAGAAACTCACCAAGGCTCCTTAGACAGCACCTTCCAAACCTGTGACCACTACCATCTAGAAGGACAGATAGATAGGAACACCACCACCTGGATGTTTCCACCTAAGCCACTCACCATCCTGACTTGGAAATATATTACCATTCCTTCACTGTTGCTGGTCAAAATCGTGGAACTCCTTCCCTAATAGCACTGTGGATGTGCCTACACTACAGAGACTACAGCAATTCATGAAAGCAGACTACCACCACCTTCTCAAGGGCAACTAGGGATGGGCAATAAATGCTGGCATAGCCAGTGACATCCATATCCCATAAAATGCATAAACAAAAAACGCCAAACCAGGGGATCAACCCTGGTACAATGAAGAGTGCAGGAGGGCATGCCAGGAGCAGCACGAGGCATACACAAAAATGAGGTGTCAACCTGGTGAAGCTATAACACAGGACTACTTGCATGTCAAACAGTATAAGCAGCAAGTGGTAGACAGGTAAGCAATCCCACAACCAACGGATCATATCTAAGCTCTGCGGTCTTGCTACATCCAGTGGTGAACGGTGGTGGACAATTAAACAACTCACTGGAGTTATCCCCATTCCTCAATGGTGGAGGAGCCCAGGACATCAGTGCAAAAGATAAGGCTGAAGCATTTACAATAATGGTCAGCCAGAAATGCCAAGTGGATGATCCATCTCTGCCTCCTCTGGAAGTCTACAGCATCACAGATGCCAGTCTTCAGTCAATTCAATTCACTACACGTGATATCAAGAAAGGGCTGAAGGCAGTATCCAGCCAATCTTCTCTCCATGCTAGTACCTTGCCTCTAACACCATGGGCTCTTATCTTACTGAGCAGCCTCCTGTGCGGCACCTTGTCAAAGGCCTTCTGGAAGTCCAAGTAGATAACATCCATTGGCTCTCCTTTATCTAGCCTACTCATTACCCCCTCAAAGAATTCTACCAGATTTGTCAGGCATGACCTCCCCTTGATGAAACCATGCTGACTTTGCCCGATTTTACCATGCACTTCCAAGTATTCTGAAATCTCATCCTTAATAATGGACTCTAAAATCTTACCAATGACCGAGGTCAGGCTAATTGGCCTGTAATTTCCTGCCTTTTGCCTCACTCCCATGGCAGCAAGCTGAGCCTCCATGACTTCAGCCTGAGCTTCCACTGCATCTGCCAAATACTGGATGGCTTTTGCTTATGTTGTGGAGGCTGAGACATCAGCCATGAAATGCTACATCCTGATGGGACCACTGGAGTTCTCCTGGAACTAGTCACCACTTCCATTTTGGGATGCAAGTTCCATGCAAAGCTCTCTTCCAAGTTGGCATTAGACTCCTCCATGTTCCTTGCTATTAACCACAGACTTTCAGGTAGACCTTTCAATGCACCGAGCATTTCTGTGTTCATATCCATTACTCTAATTCTGAAGGCCACCACGTCATGATCCTCATTGCAGCTCTCTATCCTCACCTGCTTACACCAACTGCACCTTGTAAATCAAAGGATTGTGGGATTAGGAGGGGGTGGGACATGAGGAGGGGGATTTTATTTTTTATTCATTCATGGGATGTGGGCATCGCTGGCTAAGTCAACATTTTTATTACCTATCCCTAATTTCCCTTGAGAAAGTGGTGGGGAGCTGCCTTCCTGAACTACTGCAGTCCATGTGGAGAGCTTTCCCCCTAATTCCCATTGACTTCAGTTTTGCTAGGGCTCCTTGATAACACACTTGGTCAAATGCTGCCTTGATGTCAAGGACAGTCACTCACACCTCACCTCTGGAGTTCAGTTTGTTTATCCATGTTTGAATCAAGGCTGGAATGGGAGCTGAGTGGCCCTGGCGGAACCCAAACTGGGCATCAGTATGCAGGTTATTGCTAAGCAAGTGCCACTTGATAGCACTGTTGATGACCCCTTCCATTATTTTACTGAAGATGGAGAGTAGACCGATGGAGCAGTAATTGGCTGTGTTGGATTTGTCCTGCTATTTGTATACAGGGCAACCTGGGCAATTTTCCACACTGTCTGGTAGATTCCAGTGTTGTAGCTGTACTTGAACAGTTTGGCAAGTTCTGGAGCACAAGTCTTCAATAATGTGTTGGTCGACTCCTCCTTTCCTCCTCATCCTCCTCTTCTAACTTCTCTTCCTCTTCCTCCTCCTTAGCTCTTTGCTGTACACCTGATGGCATGGGCAGTCCCTTCAGGATTGAAAAACTGTGCAGGATGCAGCAGACCACAACAAATCTTGACATCCACTCTGCAAATCGCTGCAGGGCTTCGTGAAATGGTCCATGTTTTTTTTATTCTTTCATGGGATGTGGGCATTGCTAGCAAAGCAAACATTTGTTGCCCATCCCTAATTGCCCTTGAACTGAGTGGCTTGCCACACCATTTCAGAGGTCAGTTAAGAGTCAATGGCATTGCTGTGGGTCTGGAGTCATATGTAGGCCAGACCAGGTAGGGACAGGAGATTTCCTCCCCTAAAGGACGTTAGAGAACCAGATGGGTTTTTACAACAATTGGCAATGGTTTCATGGTTACCATTCCAGGAGATGTTTGAGGTACAGCTTAGGTACATTGTAACAACAGCGAAAGATAGGGGAGCCAAAGCCAGGGGTACTTGGGTGATGAAGGAGATGGAGAATATGATGAAACAAAAAAAAGAGGGTGTATGATGCATGTCAGGTGAATTCTTCAAGTGAGAACCAGGTCAAATACAATAGGTTGAGAGGGGAAGAAAAGGGAAAAATAAGACTGGCAAAGAGAGAAAATAAGAACAGAATCGCAATTAATATAAACGGGAACCCAAAAATCTTCTACTGGCATATAAAAAATAAGCAGTTAGTAAGGGCGCGGTGGGGCCTATTTAGGACAAAAAAGATACTTTCTGCTTAGAGGCACATGACCAGTTTAGAACGCTTAATGAGTACTTTGTATCGATGTTTGAAAAGGAAGCGGAAACTGACAAAATATCGATGGAAGCGGAGATGATTGAGGGAATGGATGAGGTGAAAATTAATAAGAAGGGGCTACTGGAAAGGCTGGCTACGCTTAGAGTAGATAAATGGCCTGGTCCTTATGGCTTGCATCCCAGGTTTCTAAAAGAAGTGGAAATCAAGATGTGGATGGGCTTGCCAAAGGAAATCTTCCAGTCCTGCCAGCAGAGATAAACATGGCTGGCAGGAGGCACTTAATTTGACGTGAAGCCTAAAATCAGTTTCCCGATGTCAGGATGAACTGTTGGAATTCTGCTCTCAACATTTTAAAAACTGGTTATACGGTCGAGATTCCTGACGAACCTTGTCGGGAAACCTCTTTGCATGCATTGGCATGTCGTGCATGCTGATCAAAAGGCCGCTTCGCCTGAGTTAAGTTCCCCCTCCAAATTAAGCTCATCGCCACTGGAAAGTTAGAATGTTCACTTTTAGGGCTGTATATAAGTGGTGTGCATCTGGCGAGCTTCATTTCTTCCACGTCATTGAGGTCAACAGACTCTGTTTTCGCCTTCTTGGGGGCCACTTGTAAATTCACTCATATCAGGTGCGGGTAGCACAAGCTGCACGAAGGCTGGAAGGGGATAGGGGTTGAGGAGGGGGTAGGGTGGAAGAGTGGAGTGGAGGCTGGACCTGGGAGGCAGGCTAAGAGGGGAAGGGAGGAAGGCTGTCCGGGTACCCTTTAAATATGGCACCTGAACTTTCAAGCCCTTGTGGTAATGGTGGAGAGGGCAACTTCCTGCCCTTCCCCACCATGAGCTTCACCATGTTCCACATGGATGCATCAGTAATGGACTGAATGGTGCAAGATCACATGTGTTCAGGCACTCTGCTCCCCCAGCGGGCATCACTCGCACTTACACATCCACAACCAAATGTAGACTTCAGAACGGAAGATTCTGCCCAAAATCCCCCAGGTATGGGTAAGGTAACAGAGGATTGGAAAATGGCAAATATGACAACCTTATTAAAGAAGGGGTGTACAGACATTGTTAGTAACTGCAGGCCGGTCAGTTTAACATCTGTGGTGAGTAAGATTTTAGAAACAATGATTGGGGAAGAAAGTCAACAGGCACTTGGAGAGTTTTGAGTTAATTCAGAAAAGCAGCATAGATTTGTAAAAGGCAGATTGTGTTTGACTAATTTAATCACATTTTTTGAAGAAGTGACAGGGAATGCTGATGAAGTGATGTCATCTGTAGGGATTTTATGAAAGCTTTTACAGAGTATCACATAAAAGGCTGGTGAACAAAATTGAGGCTCATAAAATAGGAGGGTCTGTGTTAGCTTGGATTAAGAAAAATTGGCTTAAGGACAGAAAGCAGTGAGTCTTGGTAATTGGTTGTTTTCAGACTGGAGGATGGTAGAAAATGGTGTTCCCCAAGGGTCAGTGCTAGGACTGCTGCTATTTTTGATATATATAAATTACTTTGGAATACAGAGTAAAGTTTCAAAATTTGCTGATGATACCAAATGGAAGTGTGACTGGCAGTGAGGACAATGCCAATTGCTGTACAGAGAGCCGCATAGACTTGATGGGCCAAATAGACTCATTTTGTGCCATAATGACTCTATCACTGTACACGCTGTTTGATCTCACTATCTGTATAGATCATGTACTTCCAGTGCAGGCTCCCTGTGCTTGTGTTAATGCTATACCAAGATAGCATCTGGAGTGGCTCACATCAGAAGTGTGCATTCGTATCGTGGATGTCCTTTTGGAACATAAACTGTATTCGCAGCGCCAAAAATACAGGTGCTTCATAACTTAATTTTATAGTCCAAATTTTCAAAAAAATAATCAAAAAATGCTGCAAGCTCTCAGCCAGTTAGAGGTGTCTCTGTAGGGAGAGAGAAACATTGTGTTAATGTTTCAGGTCAATGACCTTTTGACAGAAAATGAAAATTTTTAGATGAACTTAAAAACACAGCAGCCATGTCAATACTGCCTGGAGCTCGCCCACAATATGTAAATCAGGTTGTACTCAGAAGTACTGGTGGGCACCAGAGTATCTAAGTTGTTATCAGATCCTGGGTGTACAAATTTTGTGAGATCAAGTACACCAGTGAAGGAAGCAACTATTTCCTTCAGCTGGCCTTAAGGTGACAGGAAGAATGGATCAAGAGGAGTAATTGTGTGGGAATGTAAACATCACTGCCCAGTAGTGCTAGCTGCAGTTCTGTAAGCACTTCACTGTTATGTCAAAATATCAGGGCCACTGTAACCCTATATTATTGAAATGCATTAAATGTGAGTGCCAAGAATAGTTTCACCCCAACCACACAATATTACAGTACTTTGATAATTTCCCAAGATTGTTTATTATGTACTGGGATACACTTTGCAGTGCCTCCCTATACAACAGTCCTTTATTAAGCATACACAACCTAAATAGCCAAGTGGTTATGGTACTGGGTTTGTAACCCCAAGATCAAGAGTTCCAATCTCACAATGGCAAACTATGAAACAATGTAACTTCATCTGAATAGGAACAGATAGAAATGTGTTTGTACTCAAAAGAGTTATACAACTGCTGTTCCCCAAGTACATTGTTCCTTCTATTGCATCTGAATAATGCACTTTTCAGACCATGATAAGCCTCATGCTGCTAGGTGGGTATTTTGTATATTTTCCTACTAATGCCAGTTGGTCAGACTACACAGAACAGGAGAGATAGGTATTGTAGAAGGACAAGCACTAAGCTTTTACACTCGTATCACATTTGGGGATGTGCATAACAGATTTAGGGCAAAGTGGCTATCAAGGGAATAGGGATTTGTATAAAAACAGAAAATGCTGGAAAAATTCAGCACCTCTGGCAGCATCTGTGGAGGGAGAAAAACAGGGTTAATGTTTTGAGTCCGTATGACGCTTCTTCAGAACTAAAAAAGATTGCTAATTTGAAGGCTTGGATTTGC
The DNA here is from genome assembly GCF_017639515.1 of Carcharodon carcharias. NCBI lineage: Eukaryota > Metazoa > Chordata > Chondrichthyes > Lamniformes > Lamnidae > Carcharodon > Carcharodon carcharias. The sequence goes on along the minus strand of NC_054467.1, from coordinate 183,692,181 downwards.
CTCAACATTTTTCTTCTATTCCCCTCCCATTTTCTTAACCTATTCATCCACTCACTACAATAAACAATCACGGAAAAAAGTAATTCCATGCCACTCAGTCAGTAGAATATGAAGGCCCTTTAGTGGGATGTATGTGGGAGAAGTGGGTTCTGGTTTGTGGGCAATGGCACCAGTAGGGGGAAAGTGGGGCCTGTACCATTGGGATGGTCTAAACTTGAACCATGCTGGGTTTTTGTGAATCATATAACTAGGGAAGTAGAAACGTTTTTAAACTAAATTGTGGGGGCAAGGGATCAAATGTGGGAAGATGTGGTAAATTAAAGAGACAAGGTAAGAGAGGAAGGTATTAATTTGGGAAATGTTAAACAGACCATGACAGGAACAGACAGTAGGTACAAGTCAAAGAGTAAATCAAGAGATAAGGTTAGAGGTTACAAAAATAATAAAAAGACAAAACTTAAGGCCCTGTATGTGAATGCACGTAGCATTCAGAGCCAAACAGATGAATTAATATTGCAAATAGAGATAAATAAGTACGATCTGATAGCCATTTCAGAGACATGGCTACAGGATGGGATAGATTAGGACATGAACGTTGAAGGGTATGTGACTTTTAGGAAGGATAGGAAGTTAGGAAAAGGTGGTTGGTGGTTCTGTTAGTTAACAATGACATTAACACAATAGAGAGGAAAAGATTAAGTGCAGGAAACCAGGATAAACAAGCAGTTTGGGTAGAGATGAGGAATGATAAAGGCAAGAAGTCACTTGTGGGAGTGATATACAGGCCCAATAACAGTAATGACATGTTAGGACAGGGTATCAAAGAAGAAAAAGTGGGATCTTGTCAGAAAGGTACACTGATTATCATGGGAGATTTTAATCTACATATAGACTGGAACAACCATATGGGAAAAGGTAGCATAAATGATGAATTTGTAGAATGTTTTAGGGATAATTTCTTAGATCAGCACATTCTAGAGCCAACCAAGGAGCAGGCAACACTGGTCCTGATATTGTGCAATGAGATAGGATCAATTAGTTACCTCATAGTGAAGGTGCCACTAGGTAGCAGTGATCCTAATATGATTGAAATTTACATTCAGTTTAAGGGAAAGAAGACTGGGTCTAACACTAGTATTTTAAACTTATAAGAAGGACAATTACAAGGGCACAAAAGCAGATCTAGTGAAAATGAATTGGCAATTCAGGTTAAGGGATAGGTCAGTAGAGATCCAGTGGCAGACATATTTCAGAATAAACAGAATAGATACATTCCAACAAGAAAGCAAAACTCCAAGGGGTGGATCCACCATCCATAGTTAACTAAAAAAGTTAAAGGTAGCATCAAACTTAAAGAAAAAAGCATATAATTGTGCAAAGATGGATGGCATGTCAGAAGATTGGACAAAATATAAAAACAACAAAGAATTACTAAAAGATTAATAAGGAGGGAACAATTAGACTATGAGAGAAAGCTAGCTAGAAATATAAAGACAGACTGTAAGAGTTTCTATAGATATTTAAAAAAGAAGAGTTAACAAAGTGAGTATTGGTCCAATAGAAAGTAAGTCTGGGGAATTAATAATGGAAAATAGGGAGATAGCAGATGAATTGCCTAGGCAATTTGCATAAGTCTTCACTATGGATACAAATACCGTCCCAGAAATTGCTGTAACTCAGGAATTGGAAGGAAGGGAGGAACTCAAGAAAATTACAATCACCAGGGAAGTGGTAATTGACAAATTGTTGGAACTGTGGGTTGACATGTCCCAGGCCCTGATGGATTTCATCTTAGGGTCTTAAAATAAATGGTTCATGAGACAGTTGACGCATTGGTTTTAATTTTCTAAAATTACTAGATTCGGGAAGGTTCCATTAGGTTGGAAAAAAGGCACTTTGATAAATTTAAGGTAATCAGGCAGATTCAATGTGGTTTTATGAAAGGCAGTTTATTGGAGTTCTTTGAAGAAGTAACAGGTGCTGTGGATAAAGGGGAACCGGTGGATGTGCTGCACTTGGATTTTCAGAAGGCATTTGATAAGGTGCTTCATCAATGGTTATTGCAGAAAATAAAAGCTCATGGTGTAGGGGGTAACACACTGGCATGGATAGAAGATTGGCTAGCTGACAGGAAACAGAGAAGGATAAATGGTTTATTTTCTGATTGGCAGGATGTGACGAGTGATATGCCACAGGGATCAGTGCTGGGGCCTCAACTCATTACAATTCATATAAATGATTTGGATGAAGGGACTGATGTTATGGTTGCTAAACTTGCTAATGACATAAAGGTAAGTAGGAAAGTAAGTTGCGAAAAGGAGGTAAGGAGGTTACGAAAGGATATAGGTGGGTTAGGTGAGTGAGCAAAGATTTGGCAAATTGAGTATAATGTGGGAAAATGTGAGGTTGCCCACTTTGGCGGGATGAATAAAAAAGAGGCATATTATCTAAACGGTGAGAGATTGCAGAGCTCTGAGATGCAGAGGGATCTGGATGTCCTAGTGCATGAATTGCAAAATGTTAGTATGCAAGTGCAGCAAGTAATTAGCAAAGCTAATAGAATGTTCTCGTTTATTGTGAGGGGAATTGAATACAAGGGTAGGGAGGTTTGCTTCAGTTATATAGGGCATTGGTGAGATGACACCATTGTGTACAGTATTGGACTCCTTATTTAAGGAAAGATGTAAATGTATTAAAAGCAGTTCAGAGAAGGTTTACTAGATTAATACCTGGAATGGGCAGGTTATCTTATGAGGAAAGGCTGAACAGGCTAGGCTTGTATCTGCTGGAGTTTAGAAGAGTGAAAGGCGACTTGATTGAAACATATAAGATCCTGAGGGAACTTGATAGGGTGAATGTAGAAAGGATATTTCCTTTTTTAAGAGAATCTGGAACTCGGGGTCACTGTTTCAAAATAAGGGGTCACCCATTTAGGATAGGGATGAGGAAAAACATTCAGAGTGGTTGAGGCAGAGTCCATGAATATATTTAAGGCAGGGGTAGGTAAATTCTTGATAAGCAAGGGGATGAAAGGTTGTCAGGGGCAGGCAAGAATATGAGGTAAAAGCCAGATCAGCCATGATCTTATTGAATAGTGAAGCAGGCTTGAGGGGCCAAATGGCCTACTGCTCCTAAGTCGTATGTTCGTATGATGCAGTGTGACAGGAGAAGAGTTCTGTCTGCAGCTTTTGCTTGCCATTGACCTCATCCAAATTCCTTACTCAGGACCATTATAATAATGCTTCTAGTTCTTAGGCAGTATCTTGGGACCGAGGATGACTTTCTTCCATTCCGGGGTTGTGGGTCCTGAGGTGATTAAAAAGTCCAATGCTGGATCTGCACACTCTGCCACAGGTCAGACAGGTAGTGTTGATGAGGTTGTTGGATAAGTTGCTCGGATTTTGGTATGCTCCTTCTGCTGTTTGTGTTTGGCCTCCACCTGGCCTGTCAGAGATGTTTGAAATGTTTGGCATCTTCACGAGTACTTTTTCTCCAGTTTGAGCAGTCTCGAGCAAGAGATTCCCACATATCGGTGGGAATGTTGCATTTTTCAGAGTGGCTTTGAAGTTGCCCTTGAAACATTTCTCTGCCCTCCTGGCAACCGCATGTCGTGACAAATCTTGGAATAAAGAACTTGTTTTGGAAGTCTTGTGGCAGGCGGATGATGTGGCCTGCTGAACATAACTAATAAGCCATAACTAGTGCCTTGATACCAGGGATGTTGGCCTGAGAGAGGGCACTGATATTGGAGTGCTTCTCCCACCATTGAATTTGCAGGATTTTGTGGAGACGTTGGTGGTGATATTTCTCCAGGAATTTAAGCTATCTGCTGTACGTTGTCCGTACCTCTGATGCTTATGAGAGCGGGTAGCACTGCGGCCCCATAGACCATGAGCTTGGTGCCAGGTTTCAGGGGGGTGGGGGTGGGTAGTGGGGTGGGAGGGGGGAGAGTTGGTGCTGGAGCAACAGCGTTGTGCACCAGGACCAGTCTGGAAGAGGAGTTTTGTCTTCCGGATGTTTAGCCTAAGTATCATTCTTTCATATGGCTTCATGAATGTGTCGATGATAGATTGGAGCTCAGCCCCTGAGTGTGCATACGCAAGTGTCGTCAGAGTACTGCAGTTCGATGACAGGGGTGATCTTTGTTCTTGATGGAGGTGGAGTAGGTTGAATAGTTTTTTGCTTAGTCTGTAGAGTGGCTCCACTCCAGCAGGAGCTTCATGGAGCTGGAGTAGAGTGTGGCTCCCTGCTGGAGTGGAGTGTAGCAGTGAGGAAGATGGAATAGAGCATTGCTGCAAAGGCACAGACTTGCGTGACCCCAATTTGCACTCATATTGGGTCTGTGGCAGATCTGTTGGTAAGGATCACAGTATGCATGTCATCATGCAGCAGGCAGAGGATGGTGACGAATTTCTGCTGGCAACCAAATTCGAGGAGGATGTTCAAATCCCTCCCAGTTTATACAGCTGAAGGGTTTTGTGAGGTAAAAGAAGGCCACGACTAGAGGTAAAAGCAAAATACTGTGAATGCTGGAAATCTGAAACAAACACAGAAAATGCTGGACAAACTCAGCGGATCTGACAGCATCTGTGGAGAGAGAAACAGAATTGATGTTTCGATTCTGTATGACCCTTTTTCAGAGCTGCAAAGAAGTAGAAATGTGATAAAATTTATACTGTTTGGGGTGGGTGGAGCAAGTGAAGCTGGATAGAAGGCCAGTGATGGGTGGGGGCAAAGGAGACCTGTAGACCGTAAGCTTGGTACCGGGTTTCAGCTCTATGTCATCAAGCACTCTTTTCCTCAGATGGCCACCATGACCTCATGAATAGAGGTTGCTGCTGCTCTCTGCATTTTTTTTGGACTTGTCTATAGGGATAGCATCCAATGTCTATGCAATTTTGGAAGAAATCACAAAAATGTGATCCTTATAGCTACAGTCAGTGCCGTGTGAGAAAGCAGAGCTAGGTAGATTCTTGTTAATCAAGGGCATGAAAGGTTATTGGAGGTAGGCAGGAGTGTGGAGTTGAAGTTGCAATCAGATCAGCCATGATCTTCTTGAATGGCGGAGGAGGCTTGAAAGGCCGAGTGGCCTACTCCTGCTCCTAACTGATATGTTCATATACGTATGGCTCCAGATCAGCTTGCAGCATGTGATCACAGCTTCCCTAACGAACTACAGTCTGCACATGCATTGTTCCTCAGGCAAATGTAGTAATTTAACAAATGACAAATTTTCGTTAGATGCTATTGGGAAGGTAAAGTGATAGACTATCTGTGACGCAGTCTGCCTTGCCTTGAATCGCTGTATTCTTCTTTTATTTTTCTTCAATAACACAAATAAAAGCATACTTTCATGGGGACACCCAATGTCCCAAGGGGTGGGTTGCTTTCAAAAATAGGTGAATAAAAAACTCTCCTACAAACCCTTCCACCCACAAAATTGATTACAAAAAACTGCAATTGCTCCTGAAAGTTACTGGCAGTCACCTTTCCTTTGAAAAGCATAGTTGAGAAACTCTTTAAACCTTATTTACATTTTTAAAATTATGAAGTTGTGTGCTTTCTATATGAAGGTCAAAATTAAGCATGGATGTGTAAGTAATGTCGCTTCTGCAACATTATAATATTTTAATAAACCTCTGGCCTGCTTCTGATGGAAGCTTCAGTATATCTAATAAAATCTTAAGCAAAAATGTGGATCAGACACACACTGGGACAATGATCCCTGGGAGTGATCTTCCCATTTTATTCGTAGCATTTGTAACAGGGTTGGAAGACCTTGGGCTTTGAAGTAGGATGGAAAGCACACAAGTATTGCAAATATTTGGAATGAAGCTAGATGTGATTGCTACTCCATATTCTAGCTAGTGGCATCTTAACTACAGCAGCAATTCAAATATGATACTATACTTCAGGAGCATATCTACCAGGAAGTTAACACAGTACACCAGGTAGGTGAACCGAGTGACTGCCTTAATAGATTCACAGGAAACATTGATGTTCTCCTGATCCCAATTCAGAATTTCAAATTCCATTTTTGTATGCTTTTGTTAAAGGTGTGAGTTGAGAAAGATGGTGCAATTGAATGTTATTGTCATTAAATGACAATCTCGAGTAACAGAATGTATGCTTTCTGCTTGACAATAGTGAGTACATTGGCTGTGAAATGTTTTGAGATTCTGGTGGGTGTGAAAAATGCTCTGCCAATGCAAGTCTTTCTTTTACCTATTTCAATAATAATGAAGGATAATTAGAAACAAGTCCATTAGACAACAGAAGAGAATGGGTATGAGACAATGTCCTTAAGGTGAAGTTGTTTAGAAACAAAAACAATTTAACTGTGTTCCGTTGAAGGGTCATGAGGACTCGAAACGTCAGCTTTGCTCTTCTCCGCCGATGCTGCCAGACCTGCTGAGATTTTCCAGGTATTTCTGTTGTTGTTAACAATTTTATCTGTATTGATTGTCTTGATGTGGATCTATTTGATAAGACTGAGGCTGAGGCCAGCTGAGATGACAATTTCTAAAATTCCTGTAAAACCTCATGAGCTCCTGAAACAAATATTGGTTTAAGTACCATACAATAGCTGAGAGAGCCTGTCGCTCAGCTGTTAGAAAAGGCAGCATAGCATTGAGAATTGGATGTCTGACAATATAGCCAGATTGCTATGGTCTGATGATTTGACTGATTAGAACTAGTAGTCATTGCAAAATTATACTTCTGAGAACTGTGAGCTCACTGAATAAATGATAGTTGGTGCATTTGTTTGGTGACCCTTATCCCTTCTAGATAGCTGAGATGATGGTTCTTCCTAAGCTTGGGAAGACTTACAGACTACTAGATGCAAAAAAAAGTGAATGCAAAGTTCAGGTAACTAGGTTAATGGCATATCTGGTGTCAGGCCCAGCAGTAAGCCACTGGAATATTGCAAAAACATGCAGAGGCAAAAGCCATTTTATAGATGCCAACCTAAATTTGGGGTGTGGACTTATTCATGCAGTTTAACTATTGTTAACTAAACTGCCTATTATAAGAATTGGTGTTGAAATTCACTGGGGACTTATTTCATATTAGAAGATTGTAAGAGAATGGGAATTAACCAATGCTTCCTGTTCAAATGTCAAAGCACAATTTGAAAACCTACAACAGTTCTATTTTTTAACCTTTTTCACGATCTGTGTTGAAATTCATATATCAAAACATATCTAACCTCTTTGAATTTCTGGATTTATTGCATGCATACTATTTTTTGTTGCTTATACTTCTGAAACAGCTGAAGTAGAGTGAAATGATATGTGCTAACTGTCATGTATCTAATGAGATCAATTACCTAGCTTAAATGTGTCTACATTTGCAATGGGTGCAGTTTGTCTCAATGCATAACTGGTTTGTTGCACATTTAAATATGTAGTAAATAACACTGTAACACCTGTCCATTATATTGCACAATCAATGGGCTAGGCTCCCAACTTCCTCACGCTACAAACATGAGATCATCCAAATCTCTGCTGCCCGCATCCTAATTAGCACCAAGGACTATTCATTCATCATGCCTCTGCTGTCCAACCTACATTGGCTTCTGGTCCAGCAGCGCCTCAGTTTTAAAAATCCCAGCCTTATTTTCAAATCCCTTCACGGCTGTGCCCATTCCTATCTCTGTGGCCTCCTCCAGCCCTACAGCTAATCTTCCCGCTATGCTGAATAAGCGCACAACTGGGATTCCTACTCTCTCCTATGCTGCAAAATAATTTACCGCCTGTTGCATTTTGATCCTGTACCTGGACATGTGTGCATCACTGCCCTTATCGATTATTGATTGGATTGGTTCGATTAGGTTAGAATCTGTTACATTTGCTTCAAACCAACAAGTACACAAAAAAATTGTAGCTTCACATTAAAGATGAGAATTGCTCTTTTTAGGGTTCTTCATTATTTCAAATTGAGAAAATTTATATTCAAACCATATTTCTACGCTATTTCTACTATTTCTACTATTTCTACTTCCTATTTCTACGCTAAACTAATTGTAAAATAATTAGCTGTAACACATAGAATCACAGAAATGTTAACACCATTTGTCCAATTATGTTTGTGCTAGTGCTGTCTCCACAGTCGAGTTATCTCTCTAATCCTATTTCCTTGCTCCTTTCCAGGTCTATAGTTCCTTTTCCCTCACACAACGCAATTAAACAGTTATGCTGCTTGTGCAATTAGTACAAAAATGTTTTAACTATCTGACATCCTGACACTGATTGCTACTTCAACAGTTTGACAAATGGTAAGTGTTAAGGGATAATCATGCTGTATTCAACTTTACAGTTGTTAATATGTTCATTATTTATCTGCCAAAAGATGTGAATATCACATGCCAGCCTGGATTTTTCAATGTCAGCTGCCCCTTGTAAAGCCATACAAAGAGCAGCCAGTTTTGGAAAATATCGGGAAGTCCTGTCTCATTGAAGGTGAGCTGAGTGTGCATTCTGATACAGGTCAGTAACAGGCTATAGGCCCACCTCAAACAGAAAGGTACTTCATTTTAATGTTAATTTTCTGGTGTGTCAGCCCAGCAAACCATTTTCTGCCATTCTAATATGCAGGACGTGACTTGGGCTGGGTGTCTAGAGTTGTTAAATGGAAATAGATATCCTGGATTATTTGAAAAAAAAACATAATAATGTAATAGTGAGTTTGTTTCAGTCAACTATTTGCTGTTTTCTCCATCTGTAATTTTTTAAAAATCCTGTTGGCAAATCCTCTCATGAGGCAGCGTTGCTTGACTGGTTACATATGCCAAGGTGCCATCAAATATTTTTCCATTTCTTGACAAGGTGTTTACTAAAACCCGCTTTACATCTTTTGGTTATCTGCTCCTCTCACTGCTTGCTTGTCCCAACAACCCCCCTCCACTTCTTCCCCCCACCCCCCAACCCCCTTAAACCAGCTTATATTTCACCCCTTTCCTATTTCTACTTAGTTCTGTTGAAGGGTCATGAGGACTCGAAACATCAACTTTATTCTTCTCCGCCAATGCTGCTAGACCTACTGAGTTTTTCCAGGTATTTCTGCTTTTGTTTTGGATTTCCAGCATCTGCAGTTTTTTATTTTTATTTTTGTTTTTATATTTGCCATCAGATATTGCTGTATGACCTGGTGCGACTAGCTGGCAATGACCCCTGGAAAGTGCCTTTTCAAAATTACACAGGCAGAGTGACCGAGGCAGTGCTGTGACATCACCTGAAGCTACCATGCAGCATAAGATTATCAAGTTCAATGGTGGCTGTGGCCTGAAACTTAACTCCATCTCAATCTAGGCATGCTGTGATCGAAGGCAAAAGGGATAGATCTGTGGAGCTCCTTCATGCCACACTTGGTCAAATGCTGCATTGATGTCAAGGGTAGTTCAGCTCTTAAGTCTATGTTTGAACCAAGGCTTTAATGAGGTTAGAAGCTGAGTGGCACTGGCGGAACCCAAATTGAGCATCAGTGAGCAGGTTATTGCTCAGCAAGTGACGCTAGATAGCATTGTTGATGACCCCTTCCATCACTTTACTGATGATCGAGAGTAGACTGTGCGGTAATTGTCCGGGTTGGATTTGTCTTGCTTTTTCTGGGCACACCTGAGCAATTTTCCACATTGCTGTGTAGATGCCAGTGTTGTAGCTGTACTGGAACAGCTTGGCTAGGGGTGCAGCAAGTTCTAGAGCACAAGTTCTAGGCGGTAGAGGTAACGGGTTTGGAAGCTACTGTCGAAGGAGCTTGATGAATTGCTGCAATACATCTTGTAATGGTACACACTGCTGCCACTGTGCGTCATGATGGAGGAAGTGAATGCTTAAGGTGGTGGATGGCATGCCAATCAAGCGAGCTGCTTTGTCCTGGATGTAGAGTTTCTTGAGTGTTGTTAGAGTTGCACTCATCCAGGAAAATGGAGAGTATTCCATCACACTCTTGACTTGTGCCTTGTAAATGCTGGACAGGCGTTGGAGAGGCAGGAGGTAGACATTACAGTGACCAGTGTCAAAACTGATATAAGTAAGATGGTTGTGGCCATGGAGGTCAGTCAACTCAGCCACTGGACATTGATGCAGGAGTTATTCAGAACAGTTTTCTGTATCTGACTATCTATCATCAGGTCCTCCTAATGCTACACACATGCCTGGCAATGACCATTTCCAACAAGCGAGTGTCTAGACACCTCCTCTTCAAATTCAGTAGCATTACCACTGTTAAATCCTCACCATCAACATCCAGGCGATCATCGTGGAACAGAAACTTAACTGGATCGGCCTCATAAATACCGTGGCTATAAAAGCAGGTCAGAAGCTGGGTATCTTGCCCCAAATGATTCCCCATCTGACTCACCAAAGCAATTCCTCCGTAATATTGCCCAATTTTGTCTCTGTCTCAGCTCATCCATTACTGAAACCATCATCCATGTCTTCGTTACTTCTAGGCTTGACTATTCCAATGCATTCCTGGCTGGTCTCCCACATTCCACCTTTCCTAAAGTTGAGATCATCCAAATCCCTGCTCCTCATGGCCTAACCTGCAGCAAATCCTGTTCCCCTATCAACCTGCTGCTCTCTGACCTACACTGGCTCCCAGCCTTGTTTTCAAATCCCTCCATGGCCTTGCCCCTCCTTATCCCTGTAATCTCCTCTAGCCCCACAACTCTATACCATTTCTGTACTCCTCTATTTCTGTCCTCCTGTTCATTCCCAATTAATTTGACCAAACTTTGGCATTTCCTCCCTAAACCTTGCTGTCACTCCAGCTCAATTTCCAACTTTAAGACATTCATAAAAAAACGACCTCTTTGACCAAGAATTTGGTCAAGTAACCTAATATCTCCTTGTGTCTTGGTGTCATACTTTGTTTTATAATGCTCCTGTGAGGTACCTTGGGACATTTTCATTATGTTAAAGGTGCTAAATAAATATAAGTTGCTGTAGTTGTTCCCATCACCTACAAGGCACGAGTTCAGAGTGTGATGGAACACCTGCCTGGATGAGTGCAGCTCCAGAAGCATAGAATAAACTCAACACCATTCAGGACAAAGAAGCCCTCATGATCACCACCGCATTCACCACTTTAAACATTCATTCTCTGTACCACTGGCACATAGTGCCTGCAGTGTGCGTCATCTACAAGATGCACTGTAGCAACTCCCCAAGGCTCCTATGACAAACATACACCCCCTACCACCCAGAAGGATAAGTACAGCAGGTACACGTGAGCACCACCACCTTCAAGTTACACCATCTTGACTTGGAAATATATCGCTGTTTCTTCATTGTCACTGGGTCAAAATCCTGAAACTTCCTACCTAACAGTGGGAGTACCTTCACCTGACGGTCTATAGTGGTTCAAGAATGCAGCTCACCTCCACCATCTCAACAGCAATTAGGGATGGACAGTAAATGCTGGCCTTAGTGAGAGCTGGAGTAGATCAGTTGGTGGTTCGCCTACCTCTGAGCCGGAAGGCCCCGGGTTTAGTTCCCACTCCAGAGCTTGTTGGCTACAAAAGAACCCAGCTACTGGTTCTGTTAGCAGGAAGAGCATCTGGCTGTAAAACCACCCACCAAACCAAAAAATGATGGTTGACATGATGGAGTGATGAACCAGCAATGTGGCAACCCCATGTAACGTGGGCAAAGTCAAAAGTGAAAGGAATCAATGTTGGCCTTGCAAACAACATCTACCTTGTGTGAATGATTTTTTAAAGATTTAATTTTCAGTGTGAAGCAAGACCTCAACACCATCTTAGGGCTTAGGCTGTTATGTTGTCAATAACATTTATGCCACATAAGTGTTAGACAATAATCATCTTCTAGAAGAGACAGTATAACGACCTTCCCTTGACATTCAAAATGATATTAGTATTGCCCAGTTGCCCACCAGCATAGTTCTGGGGCATTGCCATTGATCAGAAACACAACTGGGCCAGCAACAGAAATGCTGTGGATACTAGAGCAGATCAAAGGCTGAATATTCTGTGGTCATGTACATCTAGGTAAGCTAGCCCCAAACTTCCTAATTGGACATGTTATATGGTTCTGAAAGGATCACTTTTCTTGCATGCCAACTCGGATGACAATTGAGATTTTGGTCAGAAAACTGGAATTTTTGAATATTGAATGTAATCATTGCACCTGCATTCTAACTTTCTTATTGTACAGCTGCATTTATGGCCTTGTTCAATGGATTTGGGTTAAGCAATGCTAAAACTGCTTAAGAAGTGGGAAAAGACCACTCATGCAGGCTCTTACTGATTGCCAAGTGTGAATATCAAATTGTTGAACAAAAGGCCTCAAAAACATCCAGATATTTAATGGATTCAAGAGGTGAAATGGGTGGCTGTTTGTAACAGAAGGAAATATGGCCATTATTCCCCTTTTGAAATATTTGAATCTTTAATGAGTTGGTTTAGTTATTAGTATATGTCTTGCATAGACACATGCCTTCTGTTGCTTTTGTTGCTGTGCCATAAGAGTTACCTTTATCATCTTAAATTGTTCTTAGAATTATCTCTTTTTGGTATTCCAGTGAGCATAAAAATAGCAAAGAATTGATGAAGCAGGGAAGTTGCCAATTATTTAACATTTATAAACCACAGAAACTGCACTCGTAAGATTCTGCTAAATCTTCAGTACAGTTAATAAATACAATTTATTGAAATATATTCCTATAAATAGAGCTTCTTGGTGAATGAAATGTTGTATTTTAATCCTATCTTATACAGACAAACAGATACACTCCAAACTCTATATAAATCATCTTTGGCATGCATCTGTAGATAAAACATATTACCAGCATTTTTCTGCTTATTTTTACCATGTTATGATCTTCAGAAATATTGTTGAACTCCTCCAAAAATATGGGACCTGAAGAATTACAGCACAACCAAAGATTTGAAAGCCACTTTTCTGTAAATTGGACCAAATTTATTGAGAAAGGGAGAGTTCAAGTTCCATCCACAACAGTTCAGATCAACACTACTGCAATACATCAGCCAGCCTCAGAAAACTGCTTATCCTCAACTTGTTTGTAATTGGAAAATATTCTCATTGCAATGTTTTGTTTTAGAGTTATGATGTGAAAACAATTTCCTATGTTCCTGACTATGATCAAACTAGGAATCCAGTAAAGGAAATTTGTGCTTAGTAAAACTTTTTACATTTCATATTTTCTTTTCATTGTAATTTTTATTTCCAGGTCCCTAATAAGATGCATGGCGAAAGATGATGGAAATTTAGACTAAAAACTGCTCCATTATTCCTATACCTGGCTCACACTGAAAGGATTCTGTAATCAGCACAAAAGGTCCTGAAATCACGCTACTTAAGCTTGGCTTTTTCTACAAGTTTATTCAGCTCAGCAACTGCCCTGAACAAAAGATGCACTGTACCTGCTCAAGGCACCTCAGAAACAATGACGGGCTCCTTGATAAGATTAGACGTAATTCTGAATACAACTGGGATAAGAATCCCTCCCACCATCCAGCTTCTAAACTCTACTGTAATTCCATTACACTGAGCAGTTGAAAAATTACTGACAAGAGCCAGACTGCATGGTAAGCAACAAATGACAGCTACAGAAACATGATCTCCATTCATTCTACATCAGTGCGGTAAAAAAATAAATGTTAGCTTGGAAACTGCAATTGATAATAAGCTCAGCACGGAGGAGATTAACTCATTCAATTCCCAGTTCAAAAGCATTATTCAATGGCACAGCTCCACCAGGAATCATATCTGGCTGTTTTTTTATAGAGAAGCCTAGGTGAGGAGGCACATTCAAAAGCATTGAACATTGCCGAGAATCAAAAAGATATAAGTATGAGAAACCATTAAAGAGACTGAGAAGACATTAGATAAACCAAGGAACAATTATTGTCAAGCTTGGGTTTTAAAAGCTTGGTATTTGTAGGAAGAAGGCATGGATGTCCAATCCCTCTACACTTCCATCCCCCACCAGAATGGTCTGAGGACGCTCCACTTCTTCCTTGAACAGAGGCCCAAACAATCACCATCCACTATCACTCTCCTCCGTCTGGCTGAACTTGTTCTCTCACTGAATAATTTCTTCTTAAATTTGTCTCACTTCCTCCAGATAAAAGGTATGGCTATGGATACCCACATGGGTCCCAGTTATGCCTGTCTCTTCATGGGGTATGTGAAACATTCTTTGTTCCAGTCCTACTCAGGCCCCCTCCCACAACTCTTCTTTCAGTACATTGATGAATGTTTCGGTGTCGCTTCATGCTCTGGTCTGGACCTGGAAACATGTATCAATTTTACTTCCAATTTCCACCCCTCCATCACCTTCAAATGGTCTATCTCTGATCCCTCCCTTCCCTTCTTTGACGCCTCTGTCTCTATTTCTGGTGATAGACTGTCCACCAATATCCATTACAAGCCCACCGATTCCCTCAGCTACCTCAACTACAGCTCACACCCTGCTTCCTGTAAGGAATCCGTCCCATTCTCTCAGTTCCTTTGCCTCCGTTGCATCTGTTCTGAGGATGCCACTTTCCAAAACTGCCCTTTCGACATGTCTTCCTTCTTCCTCAGCCAAGGTAACCATGCCCTCAGCTGTATCCAAGCCATCTCCTATGCCTCTGCCCTCACACATATCCCTCCCTTCCAGAACCTTGATAGGGTCCCCCTTGTCCTTGCTTTTCACTCCACCAGCCTCTGCATTCAAAGGATCATCCACTGCTACTTCCACCAACTCCAGCATGATACCACCACCAAACACATCTTACCCTCACTGCTCCTGTCAGCATTCCCTAAGGACCGCTCCCTCCAGGACACTCTGGTCCACTCCTCCATCACCCCCAACACCTCATCCCCTTCCCATGGCACTTTCCCATGCAATCGCAGAAGGTGCAACACCTGTCCCTTTACCTCCTCCCTTCTCACTGTCCAAGGGTCCAAACACTCATTTCAGGTGAAGCAGCAGATCACTTGCACCTCCTGAAATTTGGTCTACTGCATTCACTGCTCCCAATGTGGCCTCCTTTACATTGGGGAGACCAAACACAGACTGGGTGACCGCTTTGCAGAACACCTTAGGTCTGTCTGCAAGAATGGCCCAGGCCTTCTGGCCGCTTGCCATTTTAACATACCATCCTGCTCTTATGCTCACATGTCCATCCTTGGCCTGCTGCAATGTTCCAGTGAAGCCCAACGCAAACTGAAGGAACAGCACCTCATCTTCCAGTTAGGCACTTTACAGCCTTCTGGACTTAACATTGAGTTCAACAACTTCAGACCATGAACTCTCTCCTCCATCCTTGCCCCCTTTTTATAATCCCCTTTTTTCTACATTCATTTTTAATTTTTATCCATTTTTATTTCATTTTAATTCATTTATCTGTTGTTTTATCCCTTTTTTATCCCCCCTTCTATCACATTTTCTATTCATTTTTTCTGCACCACTGCCCCCTCCCCTCACCCCATCCATCATCTGTTACTTGTTCCATGTTGTTCTTTCACACAATGCTACCCTTGTTCTGCTATTGTCACATTCTGCTTTCTTACCTTTATGCCACCATCAGCACCTTTTTTTTAGCATTAACTACTACCATTAACACTCATTTTGTCCTTTATTTCATGCCATCTTTGTCAATCTCTCCTTTGTCCCCACCTATCACTGGCTTTCTATCCAGCTCCATCTGCTCCATCTCCCTTTTAACAGTATAAATTTCATCACATTTTCACTTCTCTTCAGCTCTGAAGAAGGGTCATATAGACTCGAAATGTCAACTCTGTTTCTCTCTCCACAGATGCTGCTAGACCTGCTGAGTTTTTCCTGCATTTTCTGTTTTTGTAAAAGGAGTTCCATTAGTTTGAGGTCCTGGAAAAGAATACTTTAGCATTGGGGATTGCATGTATTGTCATTTCAACACAATAATCATGTAAAAGAAGAGCATGTAGGGTAGAACATTGCGAAGATAGTTGGAATAGATCTGCCTGTGTTTGGGATTGTGGAGTATGAGGATATCCACCCTGGTGTACAAGTAGATATCTATATTACTAACAATGTTAAGATCATCCCAAGTGCTGGATGTAGGGTCTAGCTTTCTTACAATCTCTTCATTCCTGGAAATTACAAGATAGATTGTCAGTCCAAATTGGGTGTGGTTACATAAATCAAATCAAAACTGGCAGATTTTGAATTCTTTTCATATACAATTTAAGGGGGTTATGAGGTACAGTGGAACATTTCTAAACATTAAATTGGGAAGTTTGCTTCATATAAAATAAAAATATTCTTCACTTGCAAAATCTATTATTTTTGCTAACTTATTAGTACTAAATTTAAATTTTATTGCAATTCCAACCTAGATAAATTGCGATTCATTTCAGCATCATTTTTTTAATGGGTAGGAGGAGCAATTGATTTGACTTTCTAAGTGCCAGATTATGTTGGTAAGCATTTGTTCTTCAAAAAACTATCATGAAAAATGTCTCCCACATCCAATCTAGTTATTTTGGTGACCAATTAATTTGGCAAAGAGTTAATGTACAAAGTTTATATGTGTATCCTTATTGTCTATAGTAAATTTAGTGCAAGACCACAAGGACAAGGTGTTGCATGTCCTTTCTAACACCAGGAGGGAACTGATATGAAAATCACTGAAAAGTTGTTTTAGTTTTGATTAGTATATGATTATTGCATTCACAACACAATGGTAATCTTATATAAGTGGAGAACAAACACAGTGTGACTAGTCAGAGCTTTGTATGTATGTAAACAGGAGCCAATTCTTAACTGGCAGGTTGAATAATTAAAAATGACCAATCATTACAAAGAGTTTTTCAACACAACCATTGACCTTTTAAGTTCCAAATATATGTCAAGAGAAAAATTGAAATGATTAAGAGTAAATAAACTTTGCTTTGACCTGAAATATTAGTTAGCCATTTTTGTAATTAGCATTAGGACTTTTTGACCTCAAGGGGTTTCATTTCTTTGATGTACTATTTTTAGTGCACTGGTTAACAACATTCTTGTCAAATTCCTATACGCAGACATGGGAGAATTCCCAGCTCTGCGAACCGGGCCTTTAAAAATGGCTTCCCAGACATTGGATTTTCAATCCAGGGGTGTGTGGGCTGGATTAGAAAATAGGTTGGGTGAGACTGGAAGAAATGAGGCGGATGTCAGGTGCAGAGGCGGGCTGGGCAGAAGGCCTGCCTCAGGGCTCTGGCATTGAGTCCAAAATATTTTAAAAAATTAACATCCCTCCAGCTCTCACTCCACCCTATGACCCACGCACACTTCCCATGCTCCATCCATGCCAAACCATGCCACCTCATACCCCACACCCACCCTCATGGTCCTTCATGCCCCCATGCCAAGCTATGCTCCTCATCAACCATTATGCCAACCAATGCCTCTCCATCCACTCATGATGCCTTGTAAAGCTCCAATGTCAACTCAGTGCCAAATCATGCCAACTGATGCCACCCACCCACCACTTTTTACCCTTACATCTACCATGCCAACACATCTAGTATCCAACATGGGTAGACCTCAGGAACTATGCAGAGATGAGATAAAAGAAAGTTCTATAAAACAAAGTTCAGTGTCTATTCCAGACTTCATTACATTGAAAAAACCCTCATTCATAAAAACCCATTTACTACATTTATATTCCTTCAAATAAATAAAGCCTTATAAAAATAATGTTTCATTCCAGTGTGCAATCCCTTATAACAACAAGTATTGGAATTATAGTCCTATATCAAAGAGTCTATAACCACTGGAAGCTGTCAATCAAACTGAGAAATAGCAGGCACCTTCCTGTAGTAATGGATGGTTGTGAAATCAGTCATGCAGCACCAATATAGTAATGAAAGACCTCAGGCTTATATCAAAAGACAGAGTGAAATAGCAGGCAATCATTTTGTTTTTAACACTCCAGATTTTTTTTCAAAGATTTAAAGGGCAGGACTTGTAAATGCTTTGACAGCTTGCTAGGTCCCTTTGACAGGTCCTCTTGACACTTTTGGTAGATCCTCTTGACAGTTCCCTTTGACGTATCCCCTTGACACTTTTGACAGGTGCACTTGGCAGGACCTCTTCACAGGTATTTCTGACAGCTTTGACAGTTCCAATGAGCTTGACGATAAAGAGTTTATGCACTTTTTGCAGACATTTCTGCCTACTTTTAACAATTCCAAAAGGCACCTTACCTCCCCCAAAGGGCACCTGACATATGCCAAAGGGCACCTTACCTCCCCCAGAGGTGTCCTGGGACCATATTCAAAGGGATACCTTACTTCTTCATGGCTATCCAAATAAATCCACAGAGTTCAGAGCTGTTCTTACCAGTTCTAACCTGCATACTACGGATTTCACATCCCTGGGCTACCAAAATCCCGCTTCAGAGGCAGCTGATGATTGAAATGGCCAGCTGCCTCTGTAAAATATACATGTGTGAAACACGCCCTGCTCCCATTCCTGTCCCTGTGAAAATGGGAAGAGCCATGTTCAGAGGCATGATTTGTGATTTTTGGGAGGTTCTGTTATTTTTGTCATAATGAAGAGACTCTCGATTGTGCCAAAAATCTGGCCAAAAGGAGTCAAAAACTTGAGTTTTTGAGGAAAAAATATAGTATACTTAATCTATCATAAACAGTAAGTATTATGGTGAATACATCTGCATAATTATTGCTAGTGCTTAATCATGCCTTATTTCTATTTTATACTTTACAACCTTTGCTTAGAGAAGCCTGTAGACAGAACTTCTCCTAATGTTATATTAGTTCTGGCTATCACCCATTGTCCCCACACATTGCTTGATACATCTGTAAGTACATTGGTACAACATACAGGTATTATTATGGGGAAATTCCATAGGATACACTTCTCCTTTAGTTAATTGTAAGATTTCTTTTCCCCCTCCCCCCATTTCTATTTCAAGCTGTAATACTCAGTCCCATCCTGCAAATTACAGAGAGTCCATGAGCAGAATTTTCGGAACACTACCATTATGGTTAAATGAGGTCTGAAGGCCATACTGCGTGGGGAGCAGTATGTGATTTTCCCTGAATTAGAAGCCAGAAAGCGGACTTGCCGTCCAATAAAGATGGGGTTGGGCTTTTGAAGCTAGAGGGCCAAAATGAAGCCCTCCAGCACAAAGCATCAGGCTGCCCTCACAGGTAAGCGGTAGAGAGGACACAACAAGATGGAGGCACAACCTCTCTAAGTTTTTTTGACTTTAAATTAAAATATGGCATCATCAGCAGCAGGGCCACCATTGTGGAGGGGAAGCCATCCCTTTCCCCCCTGCAATGCAGGGCGGCCTGTGGTTTCAGCTGTAGTCAGCGTTGGAAAATAAGATTAGGGTAGTCAGATCTTTGTTGGCCGGTGTGAACACAAGGGGCCGAATAGCCTCCTTCTGTGCTGTAGACAATGGTACACTCGCTGGCGGTCTGAATTTATGCCCTTCCTGCCTCTGTCTGCCTCTATTGGGGTCTAAAATTTCAGCCCCAAGGCTCAGCTTTACTAACATTTCTACACTCGAAGCCACCTGCTTTTTAAAAATTCTTATTTAACCTGTGCATATATTGAAATCTTTAATCACAAAGTCCATCAGACTTATACCTGGAAACATGAACATCCAACCAGAATTTCAAAGGCTGAATTCTCCAATGGGCATGAGACAAAAGTGACACAGTGAACAACTTATTTTATCACTGTTTAATAATTAGGTCACCTGTGCATCCTACAGACCAGGAATTATAATCCACCTTTATTTTATATTTTATTTTACTTGTTCTATAAATAACTAGTTTATATGGCTGCTTGACTATCAATGGATAGATATAAACTGGAAAAATTAAATTTCTTAAAATGTCAATAACAATGCACAGTACCAGCCACCAAATGACACAGCTTTTGGTCCATAATTTCCTCGGAGCTGGGCCTACAACATCAACATAACTTTGTCAGCAAGTGGCTGAAATTGTTTACCCCTCTGAGTGGGAGAAGCGGAAGCAATTCTGAAGAAATTCGGGGCTAAACACTTACCTCTATGTCAGGTTTGATCGAGGTTTGACCCTGCTTTCTATTGAGCTAACTGATTGCAGCCAAGATGGCAGTGATGCAACATTTGATCACCTGGGTCATGGCAGGAAAAAAATTATCCTATCTTCTGCTCTTGATTACAATGTCTACTGAAAGAATACACAAATGGACACTACATAAAAATAAGCTCATTGGCTGGGATGTTCTCCAGAGTTGGATACGCTTCCAGTATTCACAGTCAAGCTCTTAGAGAAATTAATAACAACGAAAGAGAGGTTGACTGCCTAATAATCATAATCAATTGAAGGTGTCAACCTATTCTGCAGGAGAGAAAATTGGACTGAATTAAGAAAAATACAGTGCACCAGTACAATAAGCAACAAAAGAAACAGTGAAAAATGTCCAAAGACAAAATCTTGGACATATATTAATAAGCAAGTTACAACAGGAAAGTGATACTACAGCTGGAGCCCATATTTTATAAATATCAGAGGTTGTCATGCATCTTAAAGAATATTTTATTCCGTTAGTTTAATTGAGCACAGTGTGAAATGATGCAGTACTTCAAAATGTGTTCTCCTAAAAGACTTCAGTCTTATCTGTCAACAAGTACAAGAGACATGTTAAGGCAGGAAAGCAGGTTGGAATGTGTTGATGAAGAGGACACTCCAAGTGATACAATATGCTTGTCTGCAGAATACAAACACTGAGAGCCTGAGGCAATATAGTTTGGTCTGTGGGCCCCAAAAAAGGTTGGCCACCGTGCAGGAAATAAAACTTGGTGTTGAAAGGATGCACTTCAACCTTTCAGTTCATAAACAATATTTTTGCAACAGCTTTATCCACCAATGGTTTTGTCCTTGCTAATATCAAACTACTAGTAGGATTCAAGCCATTAAAGCCTTCAGCGGTAGATTCCACAGTGATATAATTCAATTTACATAAAGACACTACTTTAACACATCATTGTGAAAGCTGTTCCGTTAACAGCTTGATTTCCTTGTTTTCAATTGGCAGACTGTCAGACTTTTATATTTAACACACATTTGAATCATTACCTACCATTACAAAATTACTTTTCATAGGTATGATGCCAAGATAATAATGATACTTTAGAGTCATTCTTGCCCCAATGCTTTAATTTCTGAGGATGTCACTGAATTCTAACCTGAATCCAACAATAGCTCAAGGGCTTCATTCTTCCCTGATGAGAAGCCATCACATCTTCAAGCCTTTGAGGTTGCTCCTGCTCACCCAAGATTGTAACTGTCACCTAACCTAAAGCTCCTCACAAAGTCTTCCATTGTCTGAGGCAAAATGGATTTTTGCCTGCATTAAGTTTTTTGCCTTGTGTTCTTGGAATGCTATAATCGATCTGTAAAAGTGAATTCCCAAGCTTGCAACCAGAATTATTTTGAAATGAATCTCATCAGTTTGAGTTTTGTCAAGGAGGTTCATGATGTATTGAGGTTGATTGGTGCACATAGACTTCTCAAACACGTTTGATCAAGTGCTACATGACAGGTTTATCATCAAAGTTAGAGCTCATGGAATAAAAAGGACAGTAGTAACATGGATAAGAAATTGGCAGAGTAACAGGAACCATACAAACATACAGGGGCTGCAGCGGTTCAAGAAGGTGGCTCACTGCCACCTTCTCAAACACAATTAGAGATGGGCAATAAAAATGCTGGCCTAGCCAATGATGCCCACATCCTGTGGAAGAATAAAAAAATACATATGACCATACAAATGAGGGGCAGGAGTAGCCATTTGGCCCCTAGAGCCTGCTCCGTCATTTGATAAGATCATGGTTGATTTGATTATGACCTCAACTCTGCTTTCCTTTTTACTCCTTGTAATCTTTTACTTCCTTGGCAATCAAGAACCTATCTAACTGAGCCAGCCACCGCTGCTCTATGAGGAAGAGAATTCCAGACTAATGACCCTTTGAGATAAAAAAATTCTCCTAATCTCCGCTTTAAATGAACAAAGAACAAAGAAAAGTACAGCACAGGAACAGGCCCTTCGGCCCTCCAAGCCTGCGCCGATCATATTGCCTGTCAACTAAAACATTTTGCACTTCCGGGGTTCGTATCTCTCTATTCCCATCCTATTCATGTATTTGTCAAGCTGCCTCTTAAACACGACTATCGTACCTGCTTCCATCACCTCCTCTGGCAGCGAATTCCAGAAACTCACTACCCTCTGTGTAAAAAACTTGCCCTGCACATCTCCTCTATAGTTTTCTCCTCTCACCTTAAATCTATGTCCCCTAGTAATAGACTCTTCCACCCTGGGAAAAAGCTTCTGACTATCTACTCTGTCCATGCCACTCATAATTTTGTAAACTTCTATCAAGTCGCCCCTCAATCTCCGTCGCTCTAGTGAGAACAATCCAAGTTTCTCCAACCTCTCCTCATAGCTAATAACCTCCAGACCAGGCAGCATCCTGGTAAACCTCCTCTGCACCCTCTCCAATGCCTCCGTATCCTTCTGGTAATGTGGCGACCAGAATTGCACGCAATATTCCAAGTGTGGCCTAACCTAGGTTCTATACAGCTGCAGCATGACTTCCCAGCATTTATACTCAATATCCCTGCCAATGAAGGCAAGCATGCCATATGCCTTCCTGACTACCTTATCCATCTGCGTTGCCACTTTCAGTGACCAGTGGACAAGTACACCCAGATCCCTCTGCTTGTCGATGCACTTAAGGGTTCTGCCATTTACTGAATAATTCCTGCCTGTATTAGACCTTCCAAAATGCATTACCTCACATTTGTCCAGATTAAACTCCATCTGCCATTTCTCCGCCCAAGTCTCCAACCGATCTATATCCCTTTGTATCCTTTGACAATCCTCTTCACTATCTGCAACTCCTCCAACCTTAGTGTCATCTGCAAACTTACTAATTAGCCCAGTTACATTTTCCTCCAAATCATTTACGTATACTACAAACTGCAAAGGTCCCAGCACTGATCCCTGTGGAATTCCACTAGTCACAGCTCTCCATTCAGAAAAGCACCCTACCACTGCTACCCTCTGTTCTATGACCAAGCCAATTCTTGCCAGCTCACCTCTGATCCCATGCGACTTTACCTTCTGTACCAGTCTGCCATGAGAGACCCCTTATTTTTAAACAGTGTTCCCTAGTTATAGTCTCCCCCATAAGGGGAAACATCCTCTCAGCATCCACCCTGTCAATCTCCTCATGGTCTCATACGTTTAAATAAAATTGCCTCTCATTCTTCTAAACTCTAATGGATACAGGCCCAACCTGTCCAACCTTTCCTCATAAGGTAACCTTTTCATCCCTGGAATCAGTCAATTGAACATTCTCTGAACTGCTTTTAATGTAATTATATCCTTTCTTAAGTAAGGAGACCAAAACTGTACACAGGACTTCAAATGTGATCTCACCAGAACCCTGTACAATTGTAATAATGGAGTGGTAGTAAATGGTTGTTTTTCAGACTGGAGGAAGGTATATGTAGGGCTTTCCCGAGGGCTCGATGTTAAGACCTCTGTTTTTCTTGATATAGACTGATGACCTAGACTTGGATGAACAGGGCACAACTTCAAAATTAATGGATGACACAAAACTTGAATGTATTGTGAACTATGAGGAGCATAGTGAGAAATGTCAAGAGGACGTAGAAAAGCTAGTGGAACAGGGAGACAAGTGACAGTTGAAGTGTGAAGTGATTCATTTTGGTAGTAAGAACAAGGAAAGGCAATATAACATACAGAGAGTAGTCTCAGGCCGAATGGCCTCCATGTTGTAATCATTCTATGATTCTAAGTGTTGGCTCATACAAGAGAGGTCTGAGGTTTTAATTAGCTAAATATTGGCTAGAGATGCTTCCATTATTTTGGAGGAGTAACACTGTGACACCTTATTAGTTAAGGTGTCAAGTCAAACAACATGGGGTGGGGCCAAGGCAATCAGGCAGTCTCTCTGAAGGCAGAAATAAAAGGAAAAATTTAGCTGCTCAGGCAGGGCCTATTGAGAGAGGAACGTAGGGTTAATGTTTCAAACTGAAGTCCTTTCCTCAGAACCATCTCTAGGCTTTCTGGTCACATTTTAAAGATTATTCACCCAACCCAGGAGTTGATTGACAATTAATGATGAGTCCTTTGGTGAAAAAGATAAACCTTTGATCAGCAGAATGACAACTTGCTGGGTAGGAGTTTCATCTCACAGACTTAAAGGGACTGTTGTCTGAGAGCAAGTGGAGAGAATCATAGGTGGATTTTGCACTTTGTCAAAGGCTTTATGTGTATAAAAGACAGAATCAATGGATTTTAAAATTTTATAATAGGATATGGGCATCGCAAGGACACCATTTATTGTCCACCCCTAATTGCCCTTCAGAAGATTGTGATGAGATGTATCCTTGAACTACTACAGTCCGTATGATGTAGGGCACCTGCAGTTCTGCTAGCAAGAGAGTTCCAGCAATGAACACATACTGAGGCTTGGCTAAGAGCTCAGACATCTATTAGTCTGTTGAAACAGCTGCGTCCAAGGGAAACTATTGCTTGATTGGCAGGAATTTTTTGTGATCTATTCTGTCAATTGCACAGTGTTCATTTACACAAGATAAAGAAGTGTCAAGTACCTCTAGTTCCTTTTTTTGATATTTCAAAGGGCTGGATGATTGACACTTTTATAGGACTATGGTAAAACACTTCTTTTAAAAAAGTAGAAAGTTAAGAATGAATGAGACTGTTTTTTAAAGCTTTTCCACAATGATATTGTTACTATAGGGATCATTGGCATTGTACAGAGAGTATACTAGGTGAATAGGCATGGAAGTGCCATAGGTTGGCATGGAGAGTATGAGGGGTCATGGGGGTGGGTGAGGGGCATAGGTTGACAAGGGGGCATGGATAAGACATTTTGGACTTACCTGCAAAAGGTTCTCTCAATCAGGCCAATATTCACAATATCTCTGAGGGACTGTGAAGCACGAGTCCTTGAAAAGCTGCACAAGCTCTGTGAAAATTGCAGGGGACAAGGAGATGCCTCTCCTCACTATGGAGCAGGCCAAGGTCAGGAGCCCATGAAGTGTACCAGCCTGCACACTTACCATGCACTGGTGAAAACTGGGTGCGCCCGGAATGGGGCCGAGAATCCTGGAATGGGCTCCTGGTCACCTTTTTAAATGTCTGCAGAGTCTCCCCGACTCCAAAAATCAAGCACAATGTTTCAGATTGATGGCCCTTCATCAGCTGTATGTTATAGCCTAAATACAGTGCACAGGAATCTGAGTTAGCACTTGTAGCTGGGTGTGCCTCAAAAAGGTGCATAAAGTAAGCGGTATCATGGCGCTTGCAGAATGATTGCAAAAACAGTACACTGTAAATGAAATGCAAAGATCCAGGATTTAGTAAGAGTGTGAATTCTGTGCAGAGGATGAAGGAGGAGCTGTTTTTTGCCTCCAATACCTGTATTGGTTTATGTATACTTGAGCCAATAAATATTTAAAAGTTTTGTCCACTGTTTTAGTGCTTAGTGCAAGTTAGCATGTAGAAAAAGAAAAAGAAACTTAGGACAAGCAGAAAAGTATATATAAATAACGTAAGTAATCTAGGCTAAGTTATGGAGGAGCAGGTTGGTGTGTCTGGACTGCTATGTGGGAGGTTTGTCAGTGACACTGTCCCAAGTGAACATACCTCCAATGGATGTCTCAGTCCTGAATCTCTCTGGCTCAGAATCATTCAGCTGGAGTGCGAGTTGGAGACATTCTGGCACATAAGGGAGGGGGCAGAGTTTATGGACAGTTTGCTCCAGATTTTGGTCATAACTTGTAGAAAGTTACAGTTTAAGAATGAGATTGATCTGACCGATCACTACAGAGTGAGGGGAACTCAGGTGAGAGAGAACAAGAGTCATGAAAAGCTGATCCTATTCAATAGATACATTGTATTTGCTATAAAAACAGAAATGCTGGAGATACTCAGTAGACTGTCAGCATCTGTGGTATATGGATGTCACTGGCAAGGTTAGCATTTGTTGCTCATCTCTAATTGCCCTTGAGAAGGAACTGGAAGCATAGGACTTGAGGTCCACAGGGACCTTCACCGACACTGGCATTAGGTGACCACTCAAGTCGTCTGCCACCATGGCACAAATATCTGTGACAACCTCTCGGGAGAGGTGCAGACTTCACCTATGCTGCCGTTTCGACATCTGGAGGTAGCACATCTTCTATATGCACATCCTTACCACAGGGTACCTTCTTCTCTGCGCTGGCACCTGGTCGTAGTCCCCTCTGTGGTCTTCTGCCACATTCCCTTCTTGAGATTGCTTCTGCAGGTGGCCATGATCCCTGTGACTGCAGCCTCCTCATTGGTGGACCCGCCTCCAGAGTAGATGACACCCATGACAAGTGGGAATCACCTACTCCTGAAAGGCCACTTTGCCAGATGCTTTCTCCAAACACCTCACTCCACCCCCTCCGCCCCTTCTCAATGACCCAATGTGCCAGTAGCTAAATGGCACTGTGGGGGCTTGACCCCAAAGCCCAGGCATTTGAACTCTCCCTCCTAGATGCAAATTGTTTTGGTCACGCTGCACCATCCTTCCTGTGATGGCGCATTGCCTCAGCCCACAGTTGCCAAATACTGCAATGACTTCAGCTGCTGCCTCATTGCCACACTGATATACCTGCTGAGGCTCTGACACCCTTGATCTCCATGCACTTGCTGGGTAATTTGAATGGGCCTGTAAAATACTATTCAATTGCAACTTTAATTACCTTACCTTCCTCTTAATTGTCATTTTTCCAAAAATGCACACTGTTCACATGACAATATGCCACTTGTAAAATTTGGACCAGATGTGATGTCGGAAGTCTGTGCCAACTCCACTCCATGTGACTTTTTTGGCCTTCCCTGGACTCCAAGGCCATCCTCAATGGGGCCAGAATATCCTGGCCATATAGTCATTACGGCACAGAAGCAGGTCGTTGGGCCCATGAGTCCATTGCAGAAAATGGTATAGAGGAGGAGTAATCCTTGTGTTTAATGATGAAAGAACTTCAATGATAAGAGAGGATATAATAAGAGGCAAAGAGGCAGTAGAAATTTTATGAGTAGAATTAACAAATATGAAAGGATTGACAACTATAGAGAGAGCTGTGTATAAGCCTCTGGTAGCAGTTGAAGTGGTAGATTGTACAAATGCAAAGATTATACAAACATGCAGCAAGGCAGGGTAATTTTAATAGGGGGTTTAACATTTCATATAGATTAGAATAAGCAGACTAGCACATATCAGAAATGTAGTGAATTTATTGAGTATGGCTGCAATTGTTTCTGCAAAAATATGTCCTAGAGCCAACAATGCCATATTAGATTTAGTACTAAGCAATGAAGCAGATTTAGCTAACAATCTAATGGTATGTGAACATTTATCTAATAGCGATCATAACATGATCTAGTTCAATTTAATGTTTGAGAGGAAAATAAACAAAACAGCTACTAGGATTCTAGATTTAGGTAAGTGCAATGGGATGTGACGGAGACTGTCCACACTAAACTGGTTAAGTCTGTTAATGGGTAAAATGGCAGAAGATTAATAGGAGGTGATCACAAAATAATGAATAGTGATGCAAAACTAGCTTATATGCCTTTACTTGCCAAGAAAACTGTCATGGACAGCTAAAGAAGCAAGAGACATCATAAAACTAAAAACAACATACAAAACACAAAAATAACACAGATCATGGAAAATGGGAATGATATAAAAAAACAACGTAAGGTTACAAAGCAGATAGTAAGAGCTACAACAAGAATGACACTAAACTTGCAAGAGAGATCAAAATCAACACAAACCTTTTTTCCGATTATATTAGGAGAAAGAGTATCAATGTAGGCATGTTAAATAATGATAACGGGCGATATTGTCCATTAAAATAAGGAAACTGCAACATGCTGAATAATTACATTGCATCAACATTTGCAGTACAGGGAGTGGTCTGCATGTCAGACATCCCAAGGAAACTTATTAATTCAGTATCAGGGGCTCACCAAAGTTGAAGTGCACAAAATCAATTTAATGAAGAGAATAATGGCACTAAAGACTGACAAATCCCCAGAACCAGATAGTTTCCATCCCAGGGTGTTACAGGAAGTAAGTGAGTAACATTATAATGTTCCCTCCAGGACACCCTGGTCCAGTCCTCCATCACCCCCTACTCCTCAACCCCCAGCTATGGCACCTCCCATGCTCACGCAAAAGATGCAACACCTGCCCCTTTACTTCCTCTCTCCTCACCGTCCAAGGGCCCAAACACTCTTTTCAAGTGAAGCAGCATTTCAATTGCATTTCCCCCAACTTAGTCTACTGCATTCGTTGCTCCCAATATGGTCTCCTCTACATTGGAGAGACCAAACGTAAACTGGGCGATAGCTTTGCAGAACACCTGCAGTCTGTCCGCAAGAATGACCCAAACCTCCCTGTCACTTGCCATTTTAACACTCCACCCTGCTCTCTTGCCCACATGTCTGTCCTTGGCTTGCTGCATTGTTCCAGTGAAGCCCAACGCAAACTGGAGGAACAGCACCTCATCTTCTGACTAGGCACTTTACAGCCTTCCGGACTGAATATTGAATTCAACAACTTTAGATCTTGAACTCTCTCCTCCATCCCCACCCCCTTTCTGTTTCTTCCCCCTTCCTTTTGTTTTTTCCAATAATTTATATAGATTTTTCTTTTCCCACCCATTTCCATTATTTTTAAATCTTTTATGCCCTGCTAGCCTTTCCACCCCCACCCCCACTAGAGCTGTACCTTGAGTGCCCTACCATCCATTCTTAATTAGCACATTCATTTAGATAATATCACGACCTTCAACACCTCTATGTTCTTTTGTTCTTTTGTCTGTGACATCTTTTGATTATCTGCTCCTATAACTGCTTGCTTGTCCCTACAACCACACCACCCCCTCCACTTCTCTCCCCCCACCCAACCACCCCCCCACCCCGCCCACCCCACCCACCTTAAACCAGGTTATATTTCACCCCTCTCCTTGGATTCTGTTCTGTTGAAGGGTCATGAGGACTCGAAACGTCAACTTTCTTCTCTGCCGATGCTGCCAGACCTGCTGAGTTTTTCCAGGTAATTCTGTTTTTGTTATAATGTTCCAAATTTTTCCCAATTCAGCAATCATTTCTTTAAATTGAAAAAATATGCCGTGTCTCTGCTAGTAAAGAAAGCTAAGGCAGGGACACCAAGGATTTATGAAACGGTCAGTCCCAGGTTTTCACCATGACAGAGAGGCTCTCCATCATGGTGAAAGTTTTGGAAATGGATGATATTTCTAAGTCCCGTCCCAAATCCAGCATTCCCCATCTTCGCTGGGGTGGGACTGGAGTCCGGCTGGGGTTCACAAATGTGCGATTTGCGGAGCCAGCTAGTCATTTAAATCACCAGCTGCCTCCACTGATTTCTGATTTTGAACCCCAGTTGAATGAATCTCAAAGTGTCACAAAGCAGACCAGCTAAGAGGAGGTCTGAGCTTGATGAATTCTTTGGATAGCTAGGGTACCCCTTTGGAGAGGTAAGATACCTCTTTGAATAGGGTCCTGGACTCCTTTAGGATTATATGATTATGCACTTTTAACAGACAAATTCATTGGGATTGCCAAGCTGTCCAGGAAGAGTCAAAGCTTACTAGGTCAGTTGACATGGAATGGTTAAGAGCAAAGGGCAGTGGATGGTGGGGGGGTGTGATGTGGTATGAGTTAGCATGAGGGTAGGAGGGGCCATAAAGATGGATAGAAGGGCATAGGCTGGCATTGGGTACGTGAGGGGCCATGGAGATGGGTAGAAGGGCACAGGCTAGCATTGGGTACATGAGGGGCCATGGAGATGGGTAGAAGGGCACAGGCTGGCATAATGGGTATGCAGGGCCATGGGGGGTGGATAGAAGGACATGGGTTGGCATAGGGGGGTATGGGGGCCATGAGATGGGTGAGAGGTATGAGTTGGCATAATTTGGCATGAATAGGGCATAGGGAGTGTCTGGGGGGAGGGGGATGAAGGGTGAAAGCTGGAGGGATTTAAACAAATTAAACACAGTGCCAGAGCACAGAGGCACAGGGGCAGTCCTTGTGTCCAGCCTGCCTCCGCACCTGATAGCCTTTGTACTTGCTCTAACTCCTATTTCAGCCTGCTCCCCCGCCCCCGACCAAAAACCTCACCTGCTGGTGGTCATTTTCAAAGGTCAGGTTCGCTGAGCCGGGAAATCCCCTGACTCTGTGAACCTGACCCAAGGAAGAAAAGCTGGGCCTTAGTCTAATGTTCATTGCCAGGGAACATCTAGTGTCTATAACTGAACAGTCTGAAAATTTTATGCGGATCAGAGAGAGCCAACATGGATTTATAAAAGGTAGGTCATGGGACGAATTTGAATTCTTTGAAGAGGCAACTAAACATAGGCAAAATTTCTAATAAGATGCTGTTAACCAAAGTTGAAACCCATGGAACTGTTGACCTGTCGAAGAAATCGGCTGAAAAGCAGGAGACAGTTTAGGGACAATAAGAAGGTATTTGAATTGACAGATTCTTGACCAGTGGTGCCCCATAGGATCTGCAATAGGGGCTCAGCTATCCTGTATTTGTTAACAATTTAGATGATGGGATAGGAAACTACATATCCAAATTTGTTGATGACACAATGATAGGAGGCATTTAAACATTCTAAGTGTTACATTACAAAGGGATGCTGATCAATTAAGTGAATGGCAAAAGTACGGCAAATAGGATTTCAATATAGGATAGTGTGAGGTCATCTACTTTGGACCTAAAAAGGATAGAACAGGGTACTTTCTAGATGGTGAAAAGCCAGAAACAGTCCAGACCCAAAGAGATTTGGTCCATGTACACAGATCATTAAAATGTCCAAACGGACACAGAAAATAACAAAAGAAAAAGCTAATGGAATGTTGGCCTTTATATCTCAAGGACTAGAATGCAAGGGGGGTGGGAGTCATACTTCAATTATACAAAGGCCTGGTTAGATCACAGTGCAGTGTGGATTTACAGGATAATACCTGTAGCTCCAAGGGTTAAATTATGAGGAGAGATTACACAATCTAGGGTTGTGTTCCCTGGAATTTAAAATGTAAAGAGGTGATTTGATCAAAGTTTTCGAGGTATTGACTGGAACTCATAAGGTAGACAGAGAGAAATATTTTCACTGTTGAGCAGTCTAGGACTAGGGACATAGGCTAAAAAAATAGATCCAGGTCTTTCAGGAGTGAAATTATGAAATACTTCTACACACAAAGAGTGGTAGAATTTAGGAACTCTCTTTTAAAAATAGCAATTGATGCTAGATGAATTGTTAATTTTAAATCTGAGATTGATAGATTTTTGTTAACCAAAGGTATAATGGGTTATGGGGCAAAGGAGTGTATGTGGAGTTAGGCTCGAGGGATTAAATGGTCTGTTTCTATATTGGTTCAAAGCTTGTGTGTCGACACTGTAGATTGTTTATCCAGTTTACCATCCATAAAAGGGAAGTGATATGGCATGACATGATACAACGCATTAGCCAATCACATTGTAAGCGTTCTCTGTAGGAATCTTTGGTCATATAATTTTTTATCTCGACGTTGGGCATAAAAAGGGATGTTATGGAACATAGTTGAAATGGCATCTGCATATTTGTTTTGCTGAGCACGGTAAAATATTTAGTGTAATGAAAAAACAAAAAGTGATAGTCCCCAATCCGATACATTACCATTTACCCAATGAATCTGCTATTTTAACATAGATGAAGAAAGACTATTACTCTTCCTCAACATGGCTAAAACTGCAACCTAACTCAAGGCTGTCACTGTTGCAGGTATCTTATCAAACATGGTTTCCTAGTCTAAAGGTGGCACGATGCTCTTACCCAAGGTTACTGTGACTTCCCAACCAATACTGCTATATGTCATGCATTTTAATGGAACTATTTTGTCATTGCATTTTTTCTGAGCTAGGTGTTCCCATATGGTGAGCATAGATTATATGTCTATATAGTATTAGGTCATAGTATAATTGAGATAGATAATGAATGATTTATGTGATTCATCTGATCTTGTTTCCTTGTTCTTGAAGCCTGCTTGTCAGTATTTTCAATAATTTGATTATAATTGCCATTGACCAAGATAAAAATATTAATTTTGATGGGGGGGGTGGGGGGGTGGGTGGGGTGGGGGGGATGTTGTGAGTGGGTAGAAGAACACTGTCATCATGTTGATGTACTATGTGATATCTGAC
Source organism: Carcharodon carcharias (assembly GCF_017639515.1). NCBI lineage: Eukaryota > Metazoa > Chordata > Chondrichthyes > Lamniformes > Lamnidae > Carcharodon > Carcharodon carcharias. The sequence goes on along the minus strand of NC_054467.1, from coordinate 183,659,855 downwards.
ACCAGAAACCACTGTGAAGTCTGCATCAGTAGTTTATTGAATGGTTTATCAAGGTCAGTTATGCAGTAAGGAAAACCAAACATTGGACTATTTTTGCTGTTGAGCAAGTCACCATGTCTATTAAAACATTCTAAATCATTCCACCATATAAAAAAGGTGAGTGGTTTGAACAAAAGTATTCCCTCTATGCTTTCCTTCTGCATAATATCTTTTTCATTGATGGAGTGATGACCATATTTCAAAGAAATATATGCAGGGTATAAGTTTGGCTCTTGTTCAGGCTTTCAAAGAATATGCTTTTTCCATTAAAAACATTTAAAAATAGCTGTATTAAAAATTTCTCACCATTCCTAGAGTTCAAGGATATGTAAAAATTCTGTGAGATGAAAAAGTAACAGAAAATCAATGTTACTTTTAGAATTGGGAAGGTTTGATATAATAAAGCTTAAGAATTTGGGCAGAATTGTCCCAGATTTGCAGTAAGTGCGGTAGCGGGTGGGGAAAAGAACGTTTTACCTGCCAGCCGCAATGCTGGTTTTCATGCTGCTTCATCCCAATTCCATCTCATTAATTATGCATCCCTGGGAAAGATACCATTTCCATGGCGGGTGGGCTATCATTCGCCTACCATGCTGTCACCTCGTCACTTTCTCACGCCGGCGGCATATTTAAGGTGTAGCCGTACGCACACCTCTCAGCACTTCCAACCCAGGACTGCTGCACGGAAGACATGGCCCCAAGAAACAAGAAGACTGCAGCCACTCCCCAACCCCCGAATCTGTGACACATCCCTGCGATGACTTCTGGTTGATGTCGTCTACCCCACTCTGGCCACAGGAGGCCCATCAGTGTCATCACACTTGCTTGGAAGTGGTGGCAGAGGCGGTGAGTGCCAACGCTGTACAGAAGAATTTGACCATCTAGTATAGAAAGACATTGAATGAACTCATCTATGCTGCCAGTGTGAGGCAATCATCTCATCACTCTAAACTCATACACTCACAAGGCCTTCACATATTCATTTCACTCACTGCAAGCTCAAGGGACATCACCACTCACTCTCTCACAAACACCCTCACATCTCCATCTGGTCTCATCTCCTCTGGAGACTGCCTCCTCTTTGCCCTCACCCTCTTGAGGCCACTTGCACAGATCAACATGTGCCACCACACACAGCCTGGGATAGCCCACTTCTCCAGCACAGCTCTCGCCCTGCAGCCTCTTCTCTTGCCTGAGGCCACTTCTCCCCCTTTCCCAAGCAAGCCGCAGCTCTGCATCTGGTCTGGTAGGTAGAGACCTGCCTGTGAGCCCCCTAAAAGTGATGTGGTGCTGCGGCCTGTGAAGCCTGGCACTGATGACCATGAGTACTGCCCAGAGCAAGGCAGGCAAACAAACCTCAAAGCCCTGAGTGAAGTGCAGCTCGCTAAGTGCATGTCGCTTACGTTCAGTTGTGAAACACGTCGGCGTCCAATCACGCCAATATGCGCAGATGATCCAGAGTGGGGGTGTTGATTCTGGTGAGCTGAGCTTATAATGATATGCAGATATATTACAATGAAGTTCCTGATGTCTGACAGTGGGAAACGTGGCATTGCTGGGCAGGTCAGACAGTTGCAAATGAGTTTCAAGACTGCGTGAAACCAATCTTTGGCCTTCCCGCCATATTGTCCGCTCATGCCTGCCATGATGCCTGATGCCAGCAGGCACGGAAAATTCTGCCCTGTGGTTATAATTCCCATTTTTAACATATATGTTTACAAATCACTGAGGTGAGGTGAATTAATAGCTTATGGCTCATGAAATTTAGAGCACAATTTAAACACTAATCTCCACAACATACTTTCAGTTCATGGGTAATTGAGGAATTTGAGGCATAAATTCAACTCATGGCCTTTCTTTTTGTGCCTAATGAATTTGGACCAGATGTTGAAATTCAAATGGGGAAGGGGCACCTTGGCTTTCCCAGTAATCCCCAAAATCCATCTCCTGCAGTACTCGGGTAAGCCTGTAAGTGCACATGCAACCTAAAGAAGTGTATGGTTGCTTTACCATGAAAATCAGGGATCTACATCAGATGTAGGATCCCACAGAATCAAAGAATTGTTACAACACAGAAGGAGGCCATTTGCCTCATTGTGTCTGTACCAAGTCTCCAAATGAGCAATTCACTTAGTGTCATTCTCCTGCCTTCTCTCCATAATCCTGCACATTCTTCCTTTTCAGGTAACAGTCTAATTCCCTTTTGAATACTTCAATTGAGCCTGCCTCCACACTCTCAGGCAGTGCATTCCAGACCTTGACCACTCGCTGCATGAAAAAAGTTTTTCTCATATCACTTTTGCCAATCATTTTAAATCTGTGTTCTCTGATTCTCGATCCTACCATGGGCAGAATTTCACCCCCGTTGGGGGGGGAAGTTGTTGGGCGGGTGCATGCAGGCGCGCTTCTGATCAGTGCCCCTGATTGGAGGTGCGGCATCATTTTACGTGGGCCGGCCAATTAAGGCCCACCCAGCGTGGCGTCCGCACGGAAGTTCAATGCGTTCCCTCTGCGGGTGGGGGGGGGGGGGGGTGGATTTCCTAAAATTGAGACTGCGCTGTTTCGTGCAAGAGCGCGCTCATCTCCCTGAGGCTAAGTGCAGCCTCTGGGAGATCGGCTGTAAATGTAAAAGAGACAAAAATAGAAAAATAAAATTTCCCTTACATGTCCCCTCATGTGACAATGTCACATGAGTTGAGACGTGTTCATAATTTCCATATCAAGTTTATTAAAATTTTTAAAACCCTACATGAAACCTCATCCCGCCGATGGGTGAGGTGTTATGTTTTTTCTAGTTGCCACTGCAGCTCCTGGCCTGCTCGCCAGGTTGGACGGGCAGGTCCACTAAGTGCTTTACTTTATCTGTCAATGGCTTCAATTGCCTATTGACAGGTTGGCGGGCAAGCAGCTGATTTTGCTGCGCCCCCACCTTCCTAGAAATTTAAATGGGGCTAGGTGACGCGGGAGTTCCACCCAACGTCATCTCACATCATTTTACGTATCAGCAAGCGGGCTCCGTCCCTGCTTGCCATGGTAAAATCCTGCTCCATGAGTGGGAATGGTTTTTCCCTATCTACTCTGTGCAGACACCTCGTGATTTTGAATACCTCTATCAAATCTCCTCTCAACCTTCTTATCTCCAAGGAAAACAGTGCTAAATTCTCCAATCTATCTTCATATCCGAAGTCCCTGATCCCTGGAACCATTCTCGTGAATCTTTTCTGCAGTCCGTCTAATACCTTTACATTGTTCCTAAAGTCCGGTGCGCAGAACTGGATGCTATACTCCAGCTGAGGTCAAACTAGTGTCTTATACAAGTTCAATATAACCTCCTTGCTCTTGTACTCTATGTTCCTATTAATAAAACCTAGGATACTGTATGTTTTATTAAGCTGTTTCTCAACCTGTCCTGCCATCTTCAAAGAATTATGCACATATACACCCAGGTCCATCTGGTCAAGTACCCGCTTTAGAATTGTACCCTTTATTTTATATTGTCTCTCCATGTTCTTCCAACACAAATTAGTCACTTCACATTTCTCCATATTGAACCTCATCTGCCATCTGTCTGTCCATTCCACCATCTTTTGAAGTTCTACAGTATCCCCTTCACAGGGCATAATGCCTTTGAGTTTTGCATCTGCAATTTTCAAATTGTTCCCTGTACCCCAAGGTCTACATCATTAATATATATCAGGAAAAGCAAGTGTCCTAACACAGACCGCTGGGGAATTCGTCTACATATCTCCCTCCAGCCTGAGAAACACCCATTAAGCACTACTCTCTATTTCCTGTCACTCAGCCAAACTCGTATCCATGTTGTGATGGTTCCTTTTAATCCATGAGCTATAACTTTGCTCAAAAGTCTGTTGTGCAGCAATGTATCAAACGCCTTTTGGAAGTCCATGTGCACATCAGCAGCATTGCCCTCATCAACCCCCTCCATTATTTCTTCAAAAAACTCCAGCAGGTTAGTTAAACATAATTTTCCCATGAGAAATCCTTGCTGCCTTTCCTTAATTATTTGGACGTTTGTCCATGTGGGCATTAACTTTGTCCTGAATTACTGTTTCTAGAAGGTTCCACACCGCTGAAGTTAAACAGAAAAAGGGCATAACATTTACAATTCTCCAGTCTCCTGGCACCACTCCTGAGTCTAAGAAAGGCTGAAAAATCATAGCCAGTACCTTCACAATTTCCACTCTCACTTCTGTCATGAATGTTGGATTAATCTCATCAGGTCCTGGTACTTTATCAAATTTAAGTATAAATTAAGAATAAATTGCATAACATATGATAGTGGTGGCAGGGTGGGTGATGTGTTACTGCTGAAGCATGTGGGAGCTGCTGCATACCAAGGTGATCCAGAGCAAACACATCTGTAGTAAGTGTTTGCAGCTCGAGGAACTTCAGATCTAAATTGAGGAGCTCGAATCCAAGCTGCAGGCATTCACCACGTCAGGGAGGGGGAAAGCTACCTGGACACTTTGCTCCTGGAAGCAGTCATACCCCTCAGATTAGGTAATTCAAATTTGGTTTGTGATCAGGGACAGGAAGGTGTGACTGCACGTGAGGCAGATATGGCCAGGGGGTAGCGTTAGAGGAGGCTTGGCCCATGCAATTGTGCAACAGTTAGGAAGTTCTTACAAGCTGTGTGGATGAGAGCAGGTACTGCAGGGAGGATCAGTGAACTGGCCATGGCACCGTGGTACAGGGAGCCATTCAAGTGTGGGCAGGAAACAGGAATGTAGAAGTGGTTGAGGACAGCATAATTAGGGGGATATTGTTCTCTGCAGCCATGAGCATGAATCCCAAAGGCTGTGTTGGCTGCCTGGTGCCAGGGTTAAGGACATCTCCTCAGGGCTGGAAAGGAACTTGGAGTGGGAGGGGAGGGGTCCGGTTGTCATTGCCCATGTTGGTAGGACTAGAAAAGAAGTTCTACCTAAAGAACTTGAACAGTTAGGAACTAAATTGAAAAGTGGAACCTCCAAGGTAATAATCTTGGGATTACTACCTGAGCCATGGACAAACTGGCATAGGTTAAATAAAGTCAAGGAGTTAAATGCATGGCTCAAAGATTGGTGTGGGAGAAATGGGTTTCAGTTCATGGGGCACTGGGGCAGAAGGTAGCTGTTCTGGTGGGATGGGCTTCACTTGAACTATGCTGGGACCAGTTTCCTGGCAAATTTAATAACTAGGGCTATAGAGAGGCCTTTAAACTAAATAGAGGTGGGGGGAGGGTTCTGGAGAGGGGATACGTAGGCTTACAAAGCAAAAGGATATGGCAGCATTTTAGGGCAGCTATTTAGGTAATGATACCTAGAGTGTGACAGGAAGGGACAGAATGTACAAACATAAAAAAAAAAAGCAGCAAATGGGGTCATAGGGGGAAAAAATTGTAAAAGGAAAAATTAATGGCTCTTTACTTAAATGCACACTGTATTTGAAACAAAATAAATGAATTAACCCCACAAATAGAGGCTAATGTGTGTGATTTTATAGCCATTACGGAAACATTGTTACAAGGAGATTAAAGCTGGGAAATAATATTCAGGGGCATGTGGCTTTTCGAAAGGTCAGGAAGGAAGGAAATAGTGTGATAGCTTTATTAGTACGAGATTGAATAAGTACGATAGCAAGGAATTATCTTAGATGGGAAGATGTAGAATCCATATGGGTGGAGGTAAGAGATAACAAAGGGAAGAAGATACTGGTGGGAGTAATCTATAGACACACTAAAGTAGCTATATTGTAGGACAGAGAATAAATCAGGGCCAGAAACTTGCCCCCATCAGGGGGGTTGTGCAGGGGTGGGCACGAACCCGATTGGCGGCCCCGATTGGGGATGCGCCGCCATTTTACGTGGGCAGGCCAATTAAGTCCCGCCCAGCGTGATGCTCACCTGGAAGCGCTGAGCGTCTTTTTGCAGGCGGGGGGGATTTTCCTGAGATGTTCCCTGCGCTTTTTTGCGTATGCGCACAAAAGAGTACAGAGTTCTCCCCGAGGCATGGAGGTGCCTCAGGGAGATTTGTTTCAGTGCTAAAGTTTTAAATAAAGGTTTTTAACACTTATAAAACATGTGACACTATCACATGAGCTGGGACATGTCAAAGAATAAAAGTATAAATTTTTATTAGATTTTAAAAACACTTCATGAAACCTCATCCCGCCAGTGGATGAGGTTTCATGAAAATGCGAAGGCCGCCTGGGCTCTTTGCCTGTCTGCCAGCCTTAATTTTGGACAGGCAGCTCATTAAATTGAATTAATTAAGTTTTAAATGGCCTTAATAGCTCTTTGATAGTTTGGTGGGTGCGCAGCTGACTCGGCTGCACACCCGCCAAACTGAAATTCTAAATGACGTGCGGTGACGTCAGGACGCCTGTCTGACATCACCATGAGTTATTTTACGTGTCGGCAAGCGAGCCCAGCCCCCGCTCGCCAACGGGAAAATTCTTCCCCAGGAGATAATGAGGACATGTAAAAAAGGCAGTACATTAATCATGGGTGACTTTAATCTTCATGTAGATTGGGAAAATCAAATTGGCAGAGGTAAACAGAAGCAAGAATCATAGAGTGTATTCAGGACAGTTTCCTAGAATAACATGTTGTAGATCCAACCAGAGTTCAGACTACATTGGATCTGGTAATGTATAATGAGGCAGTTTTAATAAATTATCTCAGAGTAAAAGATCCTCTACAAAATAGTGACCATAGTATGGTAGAGTTTAGCATTCAGTTTGAAAGTAAGAAACATGGGTCGGGAAAAATGCTAAACTTAAATAAGGGTAATTACAAAGGAATGAGGGCAGAGTTGGCTGGAGTGGACTGGGAGGGGAGTTTAGCAGAAAAGACGGTTGATGAACAAACGTTTAAGAAAATAGTTCATGACTCATGACAAATATATATTCCAGGAGGAAGAAGGATTCTAGGAAGGGGATAAACCAACCATAGTTAACCAAGGAAGTTAAGGATTGTATCAAATTGAAAGAAAAAACATACAATGTGGCAAAGATTAGTGGTAAGCCAGAGGATTGGGAAAGCTTTAAAAACCAACAAAGGATGACCTAAAAAGAATAAAAAGGGAGAAAATAAACTTTGAGGGTAAACTAGCAAGTAATATAAAAACAGACAGTAAGAGCTTCTTTAAATATATGAAAAGAGAGAGAGGCCAAAGTGCACATAGGCACCTTAGAGAATGAGGCTGGGGAAATAATAAAGGGGAACCAGGAAATGGTACAGGAGTTGAATAAACACTTTGCATCAGTCTTCAAGGCAGAAGACACTAATAGCATTCCAAAAACACTAAATAATCTAGGGAAAATAGAGTGGGGAGGGGGGTGGAAATAAATACAATCACTATCACTCGAGAAGAAGTACTAGGGAAATTAATGGGTCTAAAGGTTGATAAGATCCCTGGACCTAATGGGTTGCATCCTAGGAAATTAAAGTAAGTAGCTACAAAATAGTGGATGCACTGATAGTAATCTTCCAGGAATCCTTAGATTCTGGAAAAATCCCAGAGGATTAGAAAACTGCCAATATAACACCCTTATTCAAAAAATGAGGAAGACAAAAAATTGGTAATGATAGCTTAACATCTGTCATTGGGAAAATGTTCAAGTCTATTATAAACTATGTAATAGTGGAGCACTTAGAAATACATAGGCCTGGGTTTTCCATTCGTCGGGCGAGCTCAGTGGAAGCGGGCAGGGGCGGTTGTGGAGCCAACCGCCTCCTGCGATTGGCTGTGCACCACAATTTCATGTGGGTGGGCCAGTTAAGGCCCACCCTGCGAGGATCGCGAGTGGTAGCGCTGGGCGCAACCTGTGTGGGTGGGGGGAGGAGGGAGAGCCAGGCCTAGCGCACAGTTTGTACATGCGCATGAAAGAGCACTTCAGTCTCCCAGAGGCACGGAGCTGTCTGAGGGAGATTGAAGCGCTTTTTGAAAAAAATTAATAAAGAGCAGAAAAATTCAATGAAACACGTTCCTTCATGTGACTGTGTCACATGAGATGGGACATGTTTTAAAGTTCAAAAGAAACTATTTATTTAATTTGTAATCACTTCAGGAAACCTCAACCCGCTCATGGATGATGTTTCCTAAAAACGTAAAGGCTGTAAAGTTGGATGGGCAGCGTACAATTCAGATTAATTACTTGGTTACTGACCTTAACAGGCCTTTCAATTATGAGCGGACAAAATATTGCGTGACTTTGCGATGACGTTGGGACGCACGCCCAACGTCATCATGCGTCATTTTACGTTCCGGTGTGTGGGGCATGCGCCCACCCGGCGAATGTAAAATTCTGCCCATAAAATAGTCAAGCAGAGTCAGCGTGGCTTCATGAAGGGGAAACCATGCCCGACAAATTTATTGGAATTGTTTGAGGAGGTAACAAGCAGGATAGATAAAGAGGATCCAGTAGATGTAATATATTTGGATTTCCAAAAAGCCTTCAATAAGGCACCACACATATAGCAACTTAATAAGATAAGAGCCCATGGTGTTGGGGGTAGTATATTAGCATGGCTAGAGGATTGGCTAACTAATAGGGATAAGGGGGACATTTTCAGGATGGCAACCTGTAACTAGTGAAGTGCTAAAATGATCACTGCTGGGGCCAGAATTATTTACAATACACATTAATGACTTAGAACAGAGAAGTGAATGTTTTATTACCAAGTTTGCAGTTGACACAAAAATAGGTGGGAAGGCAAGTGGTGAGGATGACACAAAGAGTCTACAGCAGGATATAGACAGGTTAAGTGAATGGGCAAAAACTTGTCAGATGGAGTATAATGTGGGAACATGTGAGGTTATGCACTTTGGCAGGAAGAATAGAGGAGTTGAATATTGTGTAAATAGAGAAAGACTGCAGGACTTGGGGGTCCTCATGCATGAATCCCAAAAAGCTAGCATACAAGTTCAGCAGGTAATAGGGAAAGCAAATGGAATGTTGGCCTTTATTTCAAAGAGAATGGAGTATAGAAATAGTCTTGCTAAAACTATGCAAAACACTAGTTAGATCACACCTAGAATACTGTGAACAGTTTTGGTCTCCTTATGTAAGGAAAGGTATATTGGCATTGGAGGCAGTCCAGAGAGGGTTCACTAGGTTGACCCAGGGTATGGAGGGATTTTCTTATGAGGAGCAGTTGAGTAGGTTGGGCCTGTACTTATTGGAGTTTAGAAGAATGAGAGGTGACCTTATTGAAACATATAAGATCCTCAGGGGGCTTGACAGGGTAGATGCTGAGAGGTTGTTTCCCCTTGTGGGAGAGTCTAGAACCAGAGGGCATAATCTCAGACTAAGGAGTTGCCTGTTTAAGACAGAGTTGAGGAGGATTTTTTTCCCTCAGAGGGTGGTGAATCTATGGAATTCTTTATCGCAGAGGGCTTTATAGGCTGGGCCATGATGTATATTCAAAGCTGAAGTAGACAGATTTTTAATTAGTAAGGAAATCAAGGAAAGTGGAGTTGAGCATGATCTCACTAAATTATGAAGCAGACTTGATGGGCTGAATGGCCTACTTTTGTTCCTATATCTTATGGTCTTATAGTCTAAGTACAGACAGCCTATCCAATACTTCCTCCTTAGCAAATTTAAGCCCTTCTACAGTCTGAATGAACTCCTCTTTGCCCTGGGTAGCAACTTCTTCCTTGGTAATGACAGATGCAAAGTATTCATTTAATATCTCAGCTATGCCCTCTGCCTTCAAGAGTAAATCCCCTTTTTGGTCCATAATTAGCCCAACTCCTCCTTTCGCCACCCTTTTACTATTTATATGCCTATAAAAGAATTTGACATTCCCTTTTATGTTGGCTGCCAGTCTCTTTTCATATGCACTCTTTGCTTATCTTATTTTCTTTTCACCTCTTCTCTGAACCTTTTATACTTAGCTTGGTTCTTAATTGTATTTTCTACCTTAATTTTTATCCTTTTTTTCATCCAGGGAATGTAGGATCCCAATGCAGGGTGTTGGAGCAGGCTGGAATCCATTAGGATCTGACAAGCAAACTGCATCATTTGTAAGAAAAAGCACTACAATTCTTTCTAGAATTGTCAAGAACACCAAGAGCATCATGCATGAAGCAATAAATTTGGTCAAATATATTTAAGAGAATGGAGAAAGAGTTTGCAGTTTGGCAGTTTTGTCATTACAAAAATAGGCGAGCAACTGTAGATTTTGTAATTTCTAAGGTTAGAGGCAATGTACCACAATAGTTATGTCACTTGACTAGTAATCCAGCAGCCTGGACTAATGAGTTGAAATCCCAAAATGGCAGCTAGGGAATTTAAATTCAATTAATTAAATCTGGAATAATAAAAGTCACATCAGTAATGGTAACCATAAAACTACTGGATTTTCATAAAAACCCACTAATGCCCTTTTAGTGATGCAACCCCAGAGCTACACAATGTGTTTGACCCTTAACTGCCCTCTGAAATGGCCTAGCAACCCATTTAGCTGTATTCAAGGAGGTAGTTTACCACCACACCTCAAGGGCAATTAGGAATGAGCAGTAAATACTGTCCTTGCCAGTGAAACTCATATCCTGTGAATGATTTAATTAAAAAAAAAATCTGCAGGGAATTATCGAACTAAATTCAATAAATTTATGAACTCATGTTATGCATGAAAACTGCTGGATTGTTTTTAAAAAAAGCCCACTTGTTCACCAATACATTTTGAGGGAGGAGAATTTCCCACCCGTACACTCTCAGGTCCACATGTTATACTAATGCAATACCACATAGTTGACTTTTAATGTCCTTTGGGTAATCAGGGATGAGAACTGAATTCTTGACAAATACAAGGCCAGGTGTTTTGTAAAAATCAAGATGAACATTGTGACTGGGCTTCCTCTGAGCCAATCAAAATTCTGCAATCTTGTATAAAACAAAATCCTTTCGTACACAAATCTCCTGAGAACAAAATCTGGCTTGTTCCTTTCCAACTTGGTCACAGACTTTCAAAGCATTGGATAAACATGTGGGCATTGATATCACTGAGATTCTTCCGGAGCTTTTGCTCTCAATATTATCCTTCTTTCTGTGGATAGAAACTATTAACTCTGCTCCAAAACATCGCGGATATGACAGCCTTAGGCAGAAACCTATTCACCAACTTCCAAAGGAAGGCTCCAACATTAATTGCATAGTTCTTCAAGACCGTCACCATTCCCCAATCTTGTCCCCAGGCCAGATTTTAGGAATTTTCCTTGCCATTAGCTAGTCAACACAGTGTGGACTCCATGGGTGAGATTTTCCGTGCCCGCTGCAATAGGGTGTGTTTGGCAGTGTGAGAAGGCCAAAAATTGGTTTCACAAAGTTGTGAGAACAACTTACAATTGTCTGCTCTGCCCGTCAATGGCAGGCTGTGTTTTCCGCCATCGGGTGTTGGGAATTTCATCACAATACGTCTGCATATCATTATAAGACCAGCTCACCGGAAGCATCCCCCCACGTTGGATCATCCAAGCACATCATTGTGCACATCTGAACATAAGCAGTGTGCACCTGGTGAGAAGCACTTTGCTCAGGACTTTGAGGTTTGTTTGCCTACCTTGCTTCAGGCAGCACTTGCAGTCATCACTGCCAGGCTTCACAGACAGCACCACATCACTTTTAGGGGGGCTCACGGACAGGTCTCTACCTACCAGACCAGCTGTAAGGCAGGAGTGGCCTTTCAATGGCTGCAGGGCAAGGGTTTGCTTGGGGAAAAGGGGGAAGTGGCCTTAGGGAAGGGAAGAGGCTGCAGGGCTGGGACTGTACTGGGGAGGAGGGGTATCCCAAGATGCGTGGGTGGTACAAGTTGATCTGCGCAAGTGGCCTAAGATGGTGAGGGTTGAGGAGGCAGTCTCCAGAGGAGATGAGCCCAGATGGAGATGTGAGGATATGTGTGTGAGACAGTGAATGGTGATGTTCCTTGAGGTTGCAGTGAATGAGATGCCAGTGAATGCGTGATGGGCTTGAGTATGTGAGTTTAGAGTGATGAGATGGTTGCCTTACCCTGGCGGCATGGATGAGATCGTTCATCTTCTATCTGCATTGGATGGCCAACCTCTTGTGTGTAGCATTGGCACTGATCACCATTGCCTTCACCTACCAAGCTAGAGTGGTAATGCTGCTACCCCTCTACGGCAACAAATCAGCATTCGAGGGACACATCTCTAACTGAGGGGCTGCAGTCTTCTTGCCTTTTGGGTCCATGTCTTCCCTGCAGCAGTTCTGGGCTGGAAGCACTGAGAAGTATGCGCATGGCTGTACTTTAAATATGGTGCATGGCATGATGAAGTGGCGAGGTGATGGCGTGGTGGGTGAGTAGGAGCCCACCTCCATCAAAATGGTGTTTCCCAGGAATGCATGATTAATGATGCGGGATTGGGAGGATATGACTTGAGAACCCAACATTGCAGTCGGTGGGGTAAAACCTTTTTCCCAGCCTCTACTGCATTTAGTGCAAATCTGGGCCAATTCCACCCCATGTCTTTCTAACATGTTGTGTCATTTTTATATTTTTGGTTATCAGGTTCACTTTGTCCAGTAAACGCTAGCTACACCCTTGATATTAACACATCAGTTGGTACTTGAAACAATATAGGCAGTGAGGCCGATTAATTGAACAAACACTGGTGGTTTATTAGAACTAAGAACAGAGCATTGACACCATGTGTGCTTCTTCAATCATCTCCAGCTCTAGACTTCCAGTTACTAGGCTACAAAGTAGATCACGCTGTATAGCGATTGGTCAATACAGTCAAATGGTCAATTAACTACATTCTCGTAAAGGTACATAGCACTCCACTTTACCACATCCCTCCTCCTTTACTTGAAAGTGCAATTGGCAAGGTTCACAACATCCCAATTATTTACATGAATAACTATTTGCAAGTCAAATCTCTCAGGAGGCTTCCTCAGACGTGTCGAGTGTCATAGCTCAACAGCTTCAGCTGGTTTTTCTGAGAACCCCTTCTCAGGGGTCAGCTGTCCACCAGGCTCTTTGGTGGAAGTGAGCAAGTTTGTGTCTTCGACCCTCTTGTATCCAACAGGCCCCACCGGTACTTCCAAATCATGTGGCATTTCTTCTACGTGTGGTGCAGACTCAAATGCAAAAGATGACTACGTTCCTTCTTGTGGGACCATCTCTCTTCTCCATAGATGATCCACGCGTCGTCCAATTATTTGGCCATTCACTGATACATTATGGAGAGAGGCCCTATCACGGCACTCACTTCTCCTAATAGCCAATTGGGCCCATCTCCAAAGTTTTTCGTGAGAACTGTGTCCCCCAGCGTGAAATTTCTTTCATGATTATTGCCATCATGTCTAGCCTTCTGGGTCTCTTGGCTTCTCTCCACCCTCCCCCCTAAATTTGGCCTGATAAGAGTTAGAAGTGTGTGGAAACGTCTCTTCATTAGTAATTCAGCGGGGGCAATACCAGTGGTCATGTTTGGCGCGTCCGGTATGCGAGCAGGAACCATGACAATCTGGCACTGATGGAACCCCCGTCTAGTTTTTCATCCCGGACTTAAAAGTTTGGACTGCCCGCTCAGCCAAACCATTAGGGGCAGGTTGGTAAGGCAAGGTTTTCATATGAGTTATTCCGTTGAAGGTTGTAAACCTGTGGAACTCCCCACTGGTAAATGCAGTCCCTTCGTCTGGCACAAGCACCTCTGGTAACCCTGCACTGCAAAACTCTGTTGCAAACGTTCTATGGTGGCAGCAGATGTGGGTAATCGGACTTCGTAGATGTCCACCCACGTGGATTGGGCGTCTATTAGTAAAAGGAACATCATGCCCAAGAAGGTCCCATGTAGTTAGCATGGAGGCACACCCATGGCCACCCCAGCCATTCCTGGAAGTGCAATGGAACTAAGGGATGTAGTTTTCGTACTTGCTGGCATTGAAGACAACTTTTGACTTGGGTTTCGATGTCCACGTTCATCTCTGGCCACCATAAGTGGCAATGTGCGAGCATCTTCATTCTACTAATGCAGATTGAGCGATATGTAATTTGGCCAGTAATGGACTTCGCCTTCTCGGGGACAGGATAACCCTTGCTAACCAGAGCAATATGCTGTCCTGGCAGGTGAGCTAATATCTGCATTGAAATAGGGCTTCATTTCATCAGACTTTGGCTCGCCTGACCAAGACCTGCTCCCGGACATGAGATAAAAGTGGATCTCGGTTTGTCCACTCATGATTTGTTTGGCCTGGACACGGGAGGAATCCAAAAGATTTAATACTAAGACAAGTTTCTGGGGAATTGGAACCTTCGCATTGTTATCTGGCAGGGGGAGGCGGCTCACCACGTCAGCATGTGTGATCTGGCTTCCCAATCGGTGAGTAAAAGTGCATTCGTAAGCAACCAATATCAGTGCTCACCTCTAGATGCAAGCATTTGCAATGGGGGGATATCAACTTATCCTCCCCAAATAACCCCACCGAGGCTTGTGGTTGGATATAATGTGAAAACGGTGACTGTGGAGGAAGTGATGGAATTTTTGAATGCCAAACACAACTGGGAAGCCCTCCTTCTCAATTTGAAAATATCTTCAATCTGCAGCACTAAGCGTGCAAGATGTATAACCAATGAGTTGTTTGGAGCCATCCACCATCCGATGTGAAAGGACAGCCCTTACTCCATAAGGGGTTGCAAGGTAAAATCAATTCTTCCTTTGGGTCGCAGTGGACCAGTAGAGCCGATGATCTTAACAATTTCTTTACCTTCAGAAACGCATCCTGGTGCGGATCCTGCCAAATCCATTTATGATTTTTCTTAAGCAATGTGTATAATGGAGCCAGTACGGTTGATAGATTTGGAAGAAATCACCCACAGTAGTTTATCATCCCTAAGAAGGCCTTTAGTTCTGTAGTGTTTCTCGGTGTATGTGCCTCACAAATAGCCTTGACTTTTTCTTCCACGGGATGCAGGCCCTGTCATCAATCTTATGGCCCAAGTAAACTACCTCTTTGGATTGGAAAAAACATTTTTCTTGCTTCAAGTGCAACCCCGCTTGTGAGAAGCGTTTCAACACCTCCTCCAAATTAGCTAAGTGTTCTTCATCAGTTCATCCAGTGACTAAGACATCATCTGGATAAACAATGACATGGGGCAGTCCCTGAAGCAGATTTTCCTTGGTATGCTGGAAAATAGCACACGCTGATGAGACCCCAAAGGGTAGTTGAGTATATTGATACAATCCTCAATGTGTATTGATGGTCACAAATTCACTAGAGCCTTCTTCCAACTCTACCTGCTGGTAGATGTGGCTCATGTCGAGTTTTGAACATGTGATGCCCCCTGCCAATTTCGAATATAATTCGTCAATCTTTGGTGTCGGGTGTCTATCAAGTTTGGCCACTCTGTTTACAGTGAACTTATAGTGACCTTATAAGCAGACACTTTGGTCTGGCTTCAATATGGGTACTGTGGTGCTGTCCAGTTGGAAAACCCAACTTTTCCAGCCTATTTATCTCGGTCTCAACCTTGTCCCGTAGACCATAAGAGACTGGTTTGGCTCTGGGTGTTGCGTTAGGGTGTACCAAATAAACCATAAATGGATTTTGGCTTGTAGCCCAAGAATCCTTCCTAAATCATCACTGAAAATGGAAGCATACTTTAGTAACAATTCCTGTAAGTTTCTCATTCTGATTTGAAAGATCTCGGCCCATTGCAATTTAATATCTTTGAGCCAGTTGCGACCAATTAAACTGGGGCCCACTCCAGCTACTACTATAAGGGGACAGACATTGATGCCCCAGTATCGACCTCCAACTTGATTGGTTGTTCATTGACTCTAATGGTTACCTGGATTGGCTCAGTCCACCCAATTTCAGGTTGTATAATGAATAGATGTCAGATTCTGCATCCTCTGGTTCTTCAATGAGACTAATTTTGTGATTTCTACCTTTGTTTTTAAAATGCTGTCTCAGCCTATTTTTATAGTGCCGCATTATGTGACCATTGCAGTGGCAGAAAAAGCATTCGATATTTCTGAATTGTTGATCATTTCCAGGCTGCTTGAATGTATTTTTCTCATTAATGTCATGGGTTTTCACTGTAGTACTGTTGTTCTTCAATGGTCTGTACATAGTGGGTGTTCCCCGACTTTCTGCGGAGTCCGACATTTTGCGCCTCTTGTTACCGGCCTTTCCCACCCTACAAGATGGACGGCGCCATTTTGTGTATCTTTTATTGCTTCTGAGTCTCTAACAGCGCTCTTTATGACTGTTGCCAATTCTAATGCCTTACTGAAGTCTAGGTTAGTTTCAGATAGCAATTGCGTTTGATTTTTTAAATTCATTCATGGCTTCGCTGGCTCGGCCAGCATTTATTGCCTATCCCTAGCTGCCCTCGAGACTGGCATCATCCCCGATTCTGCATAAGAATCGGTCTCTCAACATGTCATTAATTTAAGTTCCGCACTCACAATATTCCGTAAATTCCTGTAAAGTAGCTACATAGCCAGCGATTGTCTCTCTTGGAAGCCTATTCCTCAAATTGAATTTAAGACGCTGCATAGATACTAAGGGCTTTGGCGTCAGGTGGTTTTTTACAATGTTTATTAACTTGTTGAAAGTCTTCGTATCGGGGGTGTGAGATGATGTGAGGCTGCAGATCAGCCCATACTTTTTGCTGCTGCATGTTGACTAAAGAATCACCCTCTTCTTTTCCTCCCCTGCGATGTCATTAGTGGTGAAGAAGAACGCTAGGCATTTGACGTAATGAGACCAGTCATCAGAAACGAGATCGAATGGTTCAAGATGCCCAAACCGCGGCATACTCGGTGACTAAGGAGACTGCACTTTCAAACAGCTTTCAAGGTAGTGGTGAAGTAGCTAGCTTACCGCGGCTCTCTTGATTGTCATCAATTGATCTGGTTTATCTTCATCGCCAGTTTTATGTTTTTGGTTATCAGGTTTGTCTGGCGAATGCTAGCTGCACCCTTGATATCAACGCATTAGTTGGTGCTTGAAACAATACAGGCAGAGAGACCGATTAACTGAACAAACACTGGTGGTTTGTTGGAACTAAGAACAGGGCACTAACACTATGCGTGTTTCTTCAATCACCTCCAGCTCTAGACTTACAGTTACCAAAGTAGCCCATGCTGTGTAGCGATTGGTCAATGCGATCAAATAGTCAATTAACTATTTCTCTTAAAGGTTCATAGCATTCCACTTTACCACAGTCTTTAAGGTCTTCAATTCATGCAGCAAACCCCGCCAACTTGTTTAATTTCCATGATCTGTCTGCTGCGACGCATATCAACCTATTATGACTAATTGCAAACAATGTGAAGGCCAATTTGGTATGTTGGAGAGCACTGGACATATCAATTCATGGCAATAGACCAGACAAACTCTTTTTGACCATGATTTATAACAGGCGTTGGCCCAACAGAAAACTGATTTAGGATAATTTCTGTGCAATTGCACAGTCTTGTGGAGGAATGCAAACTAGTGATCCTGTTTCATCTCCCAACTGACGTTCCTGGCTTCATGATGCAGTGCATTATAATCTATCTTTTCAGCATCTTTCATTCACTCTAAATTGGCTTCAAGTATTGCTTTAAAAGCCCTCTGCTTTTATCCATCAGCTCTCCTTCACATTACAGTCACTGTTTAGTGAAAGGGTGGTTATCTGGCTCTAGTTTCAGTTTGTTTATGACTTTCAATGCTGAAGCATGAAAATCATTGGCTGCATTAACCACCATTGAGTTCACCCAAGCAGCAGTCTCAGACTTCATTGATGGTGATGTTCTTGTTGTGTGAAAAGACAACTGGAAATTGAGAATTGAGTTGGAATCCTTTTCTGCCTATCATCCTCTCTTTTCTCCTTTAAGATATTCCTTGAAACCTACCTATTTGACCAAACTATTGGTCATGTAGTTGGGTATCAAGTTTTGTTTGATAATGCTTCCATGGGATGTCTTACAATGTTAAAAGACCAAATATAAATTCAAGCTGTTGTTGAGTTTAGGAATGATGTAAGATAGGAGCTGGACAGGACAGTATTGCAATAGTTGAGACTGGAGGTAATAATAAGTATGAATGAGGGTTTCTTCTTCAGATGGGTTGAGCTGGGGATGGAGGCAGTCAACAGTGGAAGTCGACAACAGCATGGAGGGATATGCAATTGATGGTAAGGGAACAAAGTTTGTTGCCGAGTTCCAAGGACAATGGCACCCATCTTCCCATTGTTTAATTGAAAGAAATTGCAGTTCATCCATTATTGGATGTTAGACAAGCAAATGGTCAACACAAAGGCAGTGGAGGAGTCAAGAAACGTGGTGGTGAAGTAGGAGTTGGGTGTCTTCAAAGTATATATGGAATCTGGCACCCATTTCGGGCAAACAGCTGGCAAGAGAGGTACTAATGAATAGATCTGGTCTCAAATTGATTCTAGTTGGGGACTGGGGATGGGGTGGGGAGTTCATTCTCATCCCACCTGCTGCCTGCCTGCAACTACAACCAGTTTTCACACCATCTTGCACTGTATACCTTTTCCAATCACTGATGTTTATTTTAATCCATTCAATTTTTTATGGTATACTGAAGCAGAAATAACTTGGAAAAGTACAAATATCCATTCGATAGGTGCTGGAAAATGATTCCCAGTTAATTTATAGCTATCCGAGTGCAACTCAAATGATTTTGAATCCACAGATGATACAGCCATTTCACAGTAGCCTAAGTGTTGCCCTCTAAAGTTACAATTAAACTGAATGACTAGAATAGGTTTCATTGTATTCTATGGAAGACAACCTTAAACTGTGGATCCAATGGACTTGTCCTAGGGACAAGCTAATATACTAATAGCTCTATTAGTATGTTTTAAGTGTTCAAAATGGGCAGACAGTAAATAATTATAGTGTTCCAGTTTCTTATACTGAATGGGTGGAATTTTATGGCCCCTTCGCAGCGTGGGCATGTCTTTGCTGCCAGAATGTAGTGGGCAGGCGTCACAGAGTTCTGTCACCTCTCTGTGTACTCTCAGCACCTTTAAGGAGAAGCTGGCCGCCATTTTTTCAGCATCTGTGATCAGTGACTCTGTGCTCCTGAAGGGCTCAGGTGCTGAAAGCAGACAGAGGATCAGATGCTTCTAAAGTTTTATGGCTGCATCTCCATGATATGAGCCTGATCACAGAGCGCAAGTAAGCTGCCCTTGGCCAGACAGGAGTCAGACATTCTCAGAGGCTATGTGAAGATTTATGGAGTGTCCTCACTTCATGACATCATCATCATCCTGCAATCAAGCGACTATTATGGCATCCATGGTGTCTCCATGACAGGAGCATTCTCACAGAAGGTATGTGCGCTGCCAGAAGCCAGACTGGAGTCAAAACGTTCACAGATGCAATGTGAGGATCTTTGGTGTCTCCTCACTGCACGCTGTCATCATCCTCCACGAACTTAGCAGCTATGAGGGACTCCTGAGTGCGCCTGCCTTGTCTAGCTAGTGCAAGGGCCTCATTGCCATCATCATTGCCTTCGAAGACCTCCTTACCTTCATCACTGTTGATGTCCTCCTCATTGGAGGAGACCTCCAGCTCCTTCAGTTCCTCCTTAGCCAGCTCCTCTCCCTGTTACAGTGCCAGGTTGTAAAGGTTGCAGCAACCAATGACAATGCGTGACACCCTCTTTGGTTCATATTGCAGGGCTTCCCCCAGACCAGGCACTGGAGCCTCATTTTCAGCATCTTGATGCTTTGCTCCATCTTGATGTTTGCACACCAGCTGCACATTCAGCAAGTGGGAGCCTTTGCGGTTGATTTAGTTGATCACTTACTGCCATGGAGATTCGAGCGCCATGTAAGGGCAGTTGATCACACCCTGCATCTGTGGGAAACCTGAGATCTGGACAAATCCAATCGGTCTTACATTCTGGCTGACTCGGTACCGGACGAAATGCACAAAGTTATGTGCCCTCACAAAAATGGCATCTGTGACCTCATGGATGCACTTGTGGGTGGAGGCTTGTGATATCCCACAGAGGTCACCTGTGGGCCTTGAAAGGAGCCACTGGCATAAAAATTAAGTGCCACGGTCACTTTCATAGCCACTGGCATAGATGCCCTCCATGGCCCCATGATGCCAAATCCTGCAGTAGCTGGCAGATGTGACTGAACAGTCCTCTAGACATGTGCAGCCTTTGGTGACATTGGTTCTTGGTCGTCTGCAGGAATGAAAGGCAGTGTCGATAGACCCTGGGTCTAGCTAGGTACTGACCAACGACGGCTCGCTGTGGTCCTTCAGCAGCATGTGAGGGAGCCCCAGCCGCCCCTTCTTCCAGGGAGTGCTGCTCCTCCATCTGCACAGCCGAGCACTTCAGTTGCTCTCTTTTCTGTCATCTCTGCTCTCTGTATACCACGAGGCATAAAGCTAGTTAACCAGTGTCCATGCTCCTGATGTATTCCTTCTACAGGATGAAAGAGAAAGACACATGGGTTAGCTTGGGTGTACTAAGAACCTCTCTTGGTTAAGTCTGAAGCCCCCTTAGTGCATCCCGCAGAGCACTGGCCACAATCTGGATGGCCAGAGTTTAGTGCGCTGCATAGCTGCTGAAACGCCACCTTCCTCCACCTCACTCCACCTGACCAATTGGCGGAAACTTTATCCACTGGACTGCTTGCTGTGCTCCCAGCTCAGTTGCAGGCATTCTCCTAATCCGCACTGCGAGGCTGGACTTTTAGCTTAAACCATGGGGAGACTGGTCCAAACCAGGATGATGACATTGCAAGGGGCTGTGAGCACCTCCACTGGTGACTGCTCCATGACCAGCTTTCACATAGAGATTGTACAATGTGCCCAGTCGTCCAACTCAAACGGCTCATTAGTTTGCAGTCTGTGCCTGAGGGGTGATTAGCTCTGGTGCACTTGGTGGCACTTGGATGCCTCTACATTGCTTGGGTGGGCAGAGAAGCTAGAGGCCCGACTCCAATCGTATCAATATGGCTGTGTCTGAACTGTCTCAGCTGCAGAGGAATTGTCACTTTATACAAGGCATTCCTAATGTGTGGCTGCTTCCCTCTCTCCCAACCTGCACATGCTTGTGCACTACCTTCAACGGCAGGGCAACCTTTCCCCGACACCAATGCGCCTCAACCGCAAGGGCAGCCCTTACCCTCATGCCTCCAACGCACCTCAGCCTTGAAGTCCAACTGGTGATCTGGGTGAGGCTGCACAACGTTACTATTTACTCACCTCCAAGTTCCCCTAAAAGTGCAGCCCGCCAAGTGCACACCTTATATATGCTGTTGTGAAACTCACCGGCATGCAATCATGTCAACGTGGGCGGGCGATCCAGCTGGGGGTGGGGGTGATTCCATCCGGCTGGCCCTATACACATATGGAGATATATTACAATGAGGTTCACAACGTCCAATGGCAGGTAACGTGGCCCACCATCATCAGGCTGAGGGGACGATTGCAAACTAGTTTCACGACAATGTGAAACCAATTTTTGGCTTTCTCACCATATTGTCTGCTCACACAACTGAGCCAGTGGTCACGGACAATTCCACCCAAATTGTGCTTATGGCAGGTTGAAAATAAAACTGGGAACCATGCAGAATACATAAAGTTCAAAGGGAAGGTGAAGAAGCAAACAAGAGAAGCAAAGAGGGATTATGGTAAAAGACTGGCAGTCAACATAAAGGGGAATCCCAAAGTCTTCCATCATCACATAAATAGTAAGGGTGTCGTAAAAGGAGGAGTAGGGCTGATTAGGGACCAGAAGGAGGATTTACAAATCGAGGCAGCGGGCATGGCTGAGGTGTTAAATGAATAATTTGCATCTGTCTTTACCAAGGAAGCAGATGCTCCCGAGGTCACAGTGATAGAGGAGGAAACTCTGTCACTATTAGGATTCAAAATTGATGAGGGAGAAGTGTTGGATAACCTCTCGGCACTTAAGGTTGACAAGGCACCAGGACCGGATGAGATGCATCCAAGAGTATTGAAGGAAGTAAGAGTGGAAATTGCAGGGGAACTAGCCATTATCTTTCCATCTTTCCTAGAATCAGGGGAGTCTGCCAGAGGACTGGACAAACATTATGCCCTTGTTCAAAAAAAGGTTGTAAGGATAAACCCAACAATTACAGACCTGTCAGCTTAAATTCAGCACTGGGGGCGCTTCTAGAAACAATTATTTGGGATAGAATTAGTAGTCACATGGAAAATGTGCATTGATTAGGAAGAGCCAGCATGGATTTCTAAAGGGGAAATCATGTTTAACAAACTTGCTGGAGTTTTTTGAAGAGGTAACAGAAAGGATAGATGAGGGTTATCTTGTTGATGTGGTGTACATAGACTTTCAAAATGTATTTGATACAGTGCCACACACAGACTTGTGAGAAACATTATAGTTCATGGAATAAAATGGACAGTAGCAATGAGGATACAAAACTGGCTGAAAGATAGGAAGCAGAAAGTAATGGTCAATGGATATTTTTTGTGCTGGAGGAGGATTTGTTGTGAAGTTACCCAGATGTTTGTATTGGGACCCTTGCTTTTCTTGGTATATATTAATGATCTAGATCTTGGTGTGCGGGGGACAATTTCAAAGTTTGCAGATGATACAAAACTTGGAAGCATTGTAAGCTGTGAGGAGGACAGTATAGAACTTCAAAAGGACATAGACAAGTTGGTGGAGTGGGCAGATAGGTGGTATGAGGTACAATGCAGATAAATATGAGGTGATGCAATTTTTTTAGGAAGAACATGGACAGGCAATATAAAATAAGGGGTACAACTCTAAAGGTGTGCAGGAGCAGAGGGATCTGTGTGAATATGTGCATAGATCATTGAAGGTGGCAGGACAGGTGGAGAGAGCAGGTAATAAAGCATAAAGTATCCTGGGCTTTATTAATAGGGGCACAGAGCACAAGAGCAAGAAGGTTGAGCTGATCTTATATAAGACACAAGTTAGACCTCAGCTGGAGTATTTTGTACAGTTCTGGGCATCATATTATAGGAAGGATCTGAATACATTGGAGAGTGTGCAGAAGAGGTTTACAGGAATGGTTCCAGGGATGAGAAACTTCAGTTACGAAGATAGATTGGACAGGTTAGGACTGTTTTCCTTGGAGCGGAGAAGGCTAAAAGGAGATTTGATAGGAGAGTTCAAAATCATGAGGGGGCTGGATAGCGTAGATAGAGGGAAACTGTTCCTGCTCATAAAAGGATTGAGAATGAGAGGACACAGATTTAAAGTGATTTGGAAAAGAAGCAAATGTGATGTGAGAAAAAACCTTTACACACATTGAGTGGTTTAAGTCTGGATTTCACTGCCTGGAAGTGTGGTGGTGGCAGATTCAATCGAGGATTTCAAGAAGGCATTGGATGATTATTCAAAGATAAATAATGGCAGGATTACGGGTAAAAGGCAGGAGAATGGCACTGAGTCATAATGCTCATTTGGAGAGTTGGTGCAGACATGATGGGCTGAATGGCCTCTTTCTGCACTGTACCATTCAGTGATTTGAATATCAACGGAAGATGGTTGGATTGTCTCTTGTTGGAGAAAGTCATTGCCAGGCACTTGCGTGATATGAATATTACTTGCCACTTATCAGTCCAAGCCTGAATGTTGTCCTGGTCTGGCCTACATGTGACTCCAAATCCACAGTAATGTAGTTGCCTCATAACTACCTTCTGAAAGGGCCTAGCAAGCCACACAATTCAAGGGATATTAGGGTTGGGCAACAAATGCTGGCCTTGCCAGCAATGCCAATATCCCATGAAAGAATAAAGAAAACATCTTCTCCGGCCCTGTAAGCCTCTAATTCTGGCCTCTTGAGCATCCCCAGTTTTAATCACTGCATGATTATTGGTCATGCCTTCAGCTGCCTATGCCCTAGACTGTGAAGTCCTTCCCTAAACCTCTCTACCTATCTTTCCTCCTTAAAACATATCTCTTTGACAAAGCTTTTAGCCATCTAATCTAATATCTCTTCTTCTGGCTTTATGTGTCAAATATTGTTGGAATAAGCCCCTTTGAAGTGCCTTGGGATGTTTTACATTCAAGGTGCCATATAGGTACAAGTTGTTGCTGTTCTTTTCATTGACATGAATGGAAAGGAAAATCAATTGGGGTACAATGAGCAGCCAAACTACTACCCCCAGATTTCCAACACCACTGAAAGTGACAGTGACCCCAGTGGAGTGTAGCACTGGTGCCTCGGACTAAATTGACTCTTAAGTAAAGCTAATGATACTTTGGCTAGTTGGAAGTCTAATTCATCAGGCTGGGATTCAAGCTGTGCTCATATTGCAACTGCACCAAAATTGAAGCGACTGACACTACAATTAGATTGTGATTGCATTCTAAGGTGACACTTCTCAAAATGCCATTCATACTTTTAAACAGAAAGAAAATCCAAGATTTAGAAACCACTACAATAACTGGCCAAAGAAATTAAGATTGTATTAAAATGAAGAGAGCAAACCAATCCATGCAATTTCTAACAGAGTAAAGAAAAGCTCAAAAAACCACTTTAACAATGGAAAATCAAATGACATGCATATGAAGGTAGAAGCTGAGCTAACTCGATTAGCACCAATTTTTCACTTGGATTAGTTGACATTTTGCAAAGGTTGTTTATCAGAAGCAGTTATCTAGATCTGTAGAACCTTCAGGAAAAAGCAACCTGACAGTTTCCTGTTTCAGGAAGGTGCAGGGGGCAGAAAAACAGATTGGTAATAGATGGTATTGGATGATGAATAAGTACTTGGAAGATATCAGTCACACAAATCAGAAGTTCCTTTTTTTAAAACAAGAAACATGAAAATACTTGTTTTTCTCAAACAAATGGCTTGCTTCAAAAAACACTATTAGCTTTGAGTTATACAATTCTGAAAGCCTAGTTTATTTAGAAGGTTTTTGATTATAGAGAAAATGGGGCGTGCTTCTGCTTTCATTCAAAGAGGAGTTTTTAGTTGTGATTACTGCCTGCGCCTCCAATTCAGCAGAAAGTGATCTTAGTGGAAAAATATGCTTTTTGTCATCTGTGAGGATTAGTATGTTCCCAAGACCATTTCTGGAGGTGCACATTTGTGTTAAAAGCATGAATATGTGATCATAGACAACTACATCAAAATAAAGCACAGTGCTAGTTTTCACATGTATGCTGACGACACCCAGCTCCACCTCACCATCGCTTCTCTTGACCCCTGCTCTATTGCTAAATTATGAGGCTGTTTATCCAACATCTAGTACTGGATGAATAAAATTGCCTCCAATTAAATGTTGGGAAAACTGAAGCCATCATTTTTGGTCCATGCTAAAAATACTGTTCCCTAGCTACTGACTCCATTTGTCTCCCTAGCAACAGTCTGAGATTCAACCGTCTGTTCTGAAATTTGGTGTCACAGTTGATCCTGAAACAAGCTTCCAACCTCATATTCACATCATCACTAAGATCGCCTATTTTCACCATAACATCACCCGCCTTTGCCCATGTCTCAGCTCATCTGTTGCTGAAGTTCTCATTCATGGCTTTGTTTCCTCAAGACATGACTATTCCAATTCACTTTTGACAGGTCTCTCACACTCTACCCTTCTTGAGGTCATCCAAAACTTTGCTGCCTGTGTCTTAACTTGCACCAAGACCCACTCATCTTTCAGTCCTATGCTGACTGACATACACTGACACCCAAGGGCAATTAGCAATGGGCAAAGAATAAAAAGAAATTCAGTACATCGAGTCTGTTTCACCATTCAATTATATCATGATGATGGTTCCAGGTTCTGGACTGTTCTACCATAGGAAATAGGATAGATTGAGATAAACTATCAAGTCCTTTTGGCATCTTGAAAACCTTAATTAGATCATCCATAATATTCCATATTCTGGGCAATACAAGCATCCTGCTCCCAAAATTCAACCCTTTTTGCCCTTGTATCATTTTGGTGAATCTAAACTGCTCACCCCTCCAAGGCTAATATATCCTTCCTGAGGTTTGTTGCTCAGAACTGAATGCAATACTCCAAATGAGGTATAACTAGTACTCTGCACAACTGCAGCACAACTTCCACCTTGTTGTCAATCATAATTGAGATAAAAACCCACCTTCCATTTTCTGTTTAACCATTTTCCCTTCTTCTGGCTTTTAGTGATTTCAGTACTTGAACCCCAAAATCATTATAATTATACACAGATCTGAGCTTCACACCATTTAGAAAATGCACTAATAAACTTTTTTGGGTCGAAATTGGATGGCCTCCCACTTTCCCATATGTACCAGAGCTTTATCTACTCACCTAATCTACCGATGTCCCTTTGAAACTTTCTGCTCCCATCTACACTTACTCAGAAAAACAGCTCTCAATTCTTTCATATAGCTAATTTATAAGTATAGTAAAAAGCTGTGACAGCAGCACAGATTTTAGGTGAACACTGTTGGGTCTTATCCTGCCAACTGGTGGGTATACCCTACTACTTCCTGACTACTTCCCTATCAAGACAATAGGTTGCTTCCAATTCCATGTGGTCTCATTTTTTGAAAACAATCTCTTTGGTAAAGAGATTTACTTATCTTGGTATCCAAAGGTAGATGAAGCCAATTGTAACAAGTTAATTGCTACCCTGGATAATATTAGCTAACATGCCAGAGATTCAATCTTGGATCTTCTGGTCTATGTGGTCAATATTGCATCAGTTACACATGGAGTCATCAGGTGAGCCTAAAATAGTTTGACTTCTCTTTCTTTCACTTTTTGAATGCTTAGATTTCCAAATATACACTTGTTGGTCTGTGTGATCCTAAAATCAATCATTCCTTTGCTACACAAGGATCTATGATTAAAATCTGCATGTAAGGGAAAGAACGAATTAGAATCATGTCATAAAAACAAAAAACTGCGGATGCTGGAAATCCAAAACAAAAACAGAATTACCTGGAAAAACTCAGCAAGTCTGGCAGCATCGGCAGAGAAGAAAAGAGTTGACGTTTCGAGTTCTCATGACCCTTCAACAGAACTGTTCTGTTGAAGGGTCATGAGGACTCGAAACGTCAACTCTTTTCTTCTCCGCCGATGCTGCCAGACCTGCTGAGTTTTTACAGGTAATTCTGTTTTATGTTTTAGAATCATGTCAGCCTGTTACAGCAGCTACGGTTTCCAGTCAGAAATGTGAGACTTTTCAGGTAAAGTAGTTAAAAAGCCATAACAGTGACTAGAGAATTTAGTAAAGAAAACAAAATACACTCAAAACCTACAAACCTTTCTACCTGTAAAGATCATCCAAATATATATGTGTTTGTAAAAATCACATATCATTTGTTGAGCACACTGGTGTATGACCTTTTGACTAGTCTACAGCAGAACATTAAACATGTTGCATATCCTTTTACAGACTAATGTTTTTGTCAATTTTATGATTTTAAACCAAACCAACCAATAAAATCTCTGGGTTTTGGCTCAGTTTCTTTCATATTAAAGTGGTTCCATTTTAAAAAAATGTTGACTGGTTAATCGTCAGTGTTCTGAAACTGGGGGAAAAAAACAGTTTACTTAAAAAGGGGATATGTGTGACATGAACTCATTGAAATTATGATCAGGGATCAAATTGTCCTCAAGATGTTCCATGCTGTCTGATTAATCTTGGACATGAATCGCTCGTTAAGTCTATTTTTGAGAAAAACAAAGACGCTTATCTATCAATTGAAAAACAAACATTCTGTAAAAATGATACGTTATCAATTCTACCCATACCATTACATGCTACATTTGCACAAGTTTTTTTATTGAGTTTAGTGGCATATTAGATGTGCTTTCATGTCTGTGTGACCTTGTTGCTCAAGTAGATGAATACTTGATTCCCTATTAGATGATGACAAGCTTTGAGTCCCAGGGCTGCCAGAAATTTGATCTGGTATCCTCACTTGGATGAGTGTCACTGACTTTACATTGTGCTTCATGATGCAGTGGCATGTGGAAGTTAAATATTCCAGCCTGAGCAGGCAGTAAACCATTATCTATCTCACTTGCTTGAATGACACCACCTGCTGTCCAATTGTAGTGCATTATTTGGCAGTAGTCACAAGAAACCAGCAGCCAAGCTACAGCGAGACACGGGACTATTTTCAACCTTGTCCTTTCACCAGTACCTTACTGGAGCAGATTGACCAGCCCCTGTAGAACCTGCCTGACCTTCGGTCCAGTGGATTCGATGAACAAACATTGACTGGCTTCTATAAAAGGTAGGTGATTTACTCCAATCAGATTACAGCCCAAGTGGAAAAGTTGAAAATTACCCCCACAGTATAAATGAAGAGAAAGAAATGATGAAGAAACCGGGTTTATATCTGCATCTGGGTTGAGTGTAGACTAATGAAATTTCTTAATGTCAAGGATCTGAATGTGGAGCCAATAGAATGCCATCTATTGTCTGTAAGACTATAGCAAAAATTGAATTACTCATTCATTTACCTATAGATCAAACAGTCTTGTTAGTGAGTGTTAATTTGTAAAGTTTTTTTATCTACTAGGATATTTGCCATTGTATTACATATTTATGATATATATAAAATACATGTATAAAATACTGTTGAGTTTGTCTGCAGCAGAACTTCTGAATCCTCCTATGGGGTTAAAAGTGGGAGTCTGAAAATTGGGGTTTCATCAAAATGACAGATTCAGTAATCTGATATAAGAGGCACTGTGTAAAGTTTGTGAAATGTAGGAAGTTGAGCTCCCTATTCAGAAATAGAGCTTTGCTCTGACGTGCATAAAGACTCCACTTCAACCTGAAGCTGCCTTTGCAAATGGTAACTGACCCATCACAGACTTTTACATTGCATGTGTATCTTATCCTATTCTGGGTATTAATAGTGACCATTTTAAAGAGCATTTAGTAACATCGCTACATAAAATTCAGATTACTGAAAATGAGGCCATAGCTAATCCCTCAGTTTCACACATCTGAGTACAAATATTGAATAAGGGGCACGGTGGAAAGCATTATTAAATAAATGACATTGCTGGGAAATCCAAACTTGTAACAGATACATGAAAGCGTGTCATCCACCAAAAAATTATATTGGAGTAAATGTTTCACTCATTCATCAGAATTCTATCATTTGACTTGTTGCACTGGAAACTTCAAATATCTATTTTTCATTGGTGATCTTTTCACCTGCGCATGAAGCTCACATTGAAATGACAATGAACAATAGCAAAAATGTAACATGTATGTATTGTGGAAAAAGCAGGTTAGACGATGAATTACAGATAGCTACAAGTTTTAGGCCTGTATAGGCCTATACACGGGTGAAAAATACGATACACCGTTTGATATAAGCCTAATTTATTTTTATTCATCCACGGGATGTAGGCTTCCTGCTAGGAGGAAGCCCTGCCCTAGAGACCTGCGGGCAAATCTAATTGGCTGACATCCCTGTAGTACAAGCAGCACTGAGATGGAGCAGTAGCCACTCCTGGGACTGCAGGTAGTCTCAGGGGAAGGATGTCATGGAGCCTGGGCTTCAGACTAGTCTGGGATTTTTGATGAGTCCGCCTGGTGGACCCCAGGAAAGGGGAAGGGAGTTCGGATGGGGGGCTGGGTTTTAGAACCTGCTGCGAGGTTTAAATGAGGGTATGATCTTGGGGCATGACTTTGATGGGCATAGAGGACCCCCAAAGTAGGTGCCCCGCATCCTTCCCAATAGCAGCCCGCACAGTGAAAGTTTTGCCTTGCCTCCTCCTTCCCCTTCTGCACATGAAATACTGGCAGAGGCAGAATGAGACCTTTACGGGACCATTAATTGGCTACCTAAGGGCCTCAATAGGCCCAAGGGTCAGGTGGGCTGCCTGATGCCTTTCCCACCCACCATAATATGGGAGACAGGTCAGGGCTGGGCAGGAAGGCAGCGAGATGATTTTATTTTATAGGCTCCTCTGCCTTTAAATACATTGATGGAGTGCCATAAAATCCAGCCCATAGTGTCAGCTGTCATTTTAAAGTCACATAACTAATGATA
Organism: Carcharodon carcharias; assembly: GCF_017639515.1. Classification (NCBI taxonomy): domain Eukaryota; kingdom Metazoa; phylum Chordata; class Chondrichthyes; order Lamniformes; family Lamnidae; genus Carcharodon; species Carcharodon carcharias. Next base: position 183,629,823 of record NC_054467.1, on the reverse strand, counting down.
GCTTCATATTTCATTTTATATTTGTAGAATCATACAGATGGAGGCCATTTGGTCCATTGATCTGTTCTGACTCTATGATAGGCTAACCAATTAGTTCCTCTCATAGCCTCAAAAAGTTCTCTTTCACAAATATCTATCTAATTCCATTTTGAAAATTATTATTGAATCTGCTTTCATCACACTTTCAGGCAGTGTATTCTAGATTGCAACAACTAAATGAGTATATACTTTTCTCCTTATCCCCTTTCTGGCTTTTATGCCAATTATTTCAAATCTATGGCCAGAATTATGTGCTTGTCATGCACATGTGAGCAGCAGGCCCAGAAGCGGATGCAATATGCACTTCTGTCCATGATAGCAGTTGACACATGATTACTCTCCGGCTGGCCAATTAACTGGCGGCCAGCGTAAGACATGCTAAGAGAGGCTCAGTGCTGCCGGTGGGGTGGTGGGCGGTGGGGGGAGAGCGAAGAGGGTAGGTGATGAGAGAAGTGAGGGTGCAGGCGGGCATTTCCATTGAGCTCCCTGACAACTGTTGTGGAGCTGCCTCAGGGAACTGCAGCATTGTTCCAATGAAACTTGTACATAAAAAATGTCGCAAACTCTCTCTGTAATGCAAATTCAAGCAACTGACAGCAGAATTCATAACACCTCAATCCTCAAAGATCTTTCATTTTATTTCATCCTGGACATTTTACCCTGCCTTGGACCGAGTATGAAGCAAAAACGTGAAGGCTGCCTGGCTGATTGGCCAACTGTAAAAGCACATGGGCCATGTAAAATCTCTAATATTTGACTCCTCATTGGGCTTAATTGCCCATTTAATTGTTGGCGGGTGCGTGCAGGAGTTGGAAGTGCACCCGCTGACCATAATATGGCATGACATTGGGATGATGTTGGGATGCATGCCCAACGTTTTCCCAGCGAGATTGGGTTGGGTGTGTGCCCATTGGAGCTCTGTAAAATACTGGCCTATGTCTTCTGGTTACCAACCCTCCAGCCAATGGAAATAGTTTCTCCCTATTTACTCTATCAAAACACCTAATCACTTTGAACACCTCTATTAAAACTTTCCTTAACCTTCTCTGCTCTAAAGAGAACAATCACAGCTTCTCCAGTCTCTCCACATAACTGAAGCCCCGATCTCTGATATCTTTGTGACAAATCTTCTCTGAATTCTCTGCAAGACCTTGGCGTCCTTCCTAAAACCCAGAATCAGACCCATTTCTCTAGACTATTGAGTGGCTTTTAAAGTTTGGCATAATTCCTTGCTTTTGTACTCTATGCCTCTACTTATAAAACCAAGGATCCAATATTCTTTTTTTGAAGCCTTATCAACCCGTCTAGGCACTTTCAAAGAGTTGTGAATGTAAACCCCCAGCTCAATCTCTTCCTGCAGCCCTGTTAAAATTGTGCTAATTATTTTATATTGCCTCTCCTAATTTTTCCTTGCAAAATGCAATACTTCACATTTTTTTCTGCATTAATTTCAGAGTATTTATGTTTATATTAAGTAAGTGGCAATTTGGGAAGCAGAGGAGTAGAGTTGGTTGCTTCATAGAAGTTACTATGCTGTACAGGTTGAGAAATTAGAAGATGCAAAAACTGACAAATTGAGCAGAATTGCCCCAGATTTGCAGTAAGTGTGGTATCAGGCAGGAAAAAAGATGTTTTACCTGCCGGCCACAATGGCGCCTTTTCACGCTGTATCATCCCAATCCTGCCTCATAAATCATGCATTCCCAGGAAACACAGCGTTTCGATGGCAGGCAGGGTCTCATTTACCTGCCACACCCTCACCCCACTGCTTCCTCATGCCATGCACCATATTTAAAGTGCAGCTGTGTGTACACCTCTCAGTGCTTCCAGCCCAGGACTATTACATAGAAGAAATGGCCCCAAAAAGCAATGAGACTGCAGACCCCCACCCCGGTTCAATGATGCATCCCTTGAGCATCTTTTGGACGCAGTGGAGGCCTGTTGTGATGTCCTCTACCATCGTTCTGGGCGAGACCAGCAAGCAAGATCATCGATCCAGCATGGGAGGCGATGGCAGAGGTAGTCAGCCTCAATGCCCTGCAAAAGTGGACAGCCACCCAGTGTTGCTACAGGATGATTGGTCCCATCCATTCCACCATGGTAAGTCAGTCTTCTCATCACTCTCAACTCACATGGTCACAAACCCATCACACATCAACAGGGATCTCACACCTCAAGGGACAACACCACTAACTCTCACACACACCCTCACATCTCCATCAGACTCATACCCTCTTGAGCTCATGTCCTTATCCCATCCATGGATCTGCTCACCACACAAACATTCCACGCAGTGCCATACATCCTGCTCACACTCTCTCCATCTGTTTTCATGCAGGAGAAGCTGGCTCACACCAGCAGGGTGAGGTTCCAGATTGGGGGGTGTGGAGTGGCCCACACTAGGCCCCTCATTCATTTTGAGGTACGTGTCACCATGCTGACTGGTGAGGATGTGGACCGTGCTTGTGGTGACTGTGAGGTCGACGGCGAAAACCTACGTGAGGATCCTCCACCACATCATCCCTTTCTCAACACAACTGTGAGAGCTCTCTCTCCTGCTTTTGACTCTCCTGCCATGCACTAATTATCTCTACTTTGATTCACAGGGATCTCTGAAAGTGACCAACATCCTCAGCCAGCCAGTCTCTCAGCTCCATCCACATCCTCAACTCCAAACAAGAGGACTCCTCCTCCATTAAAAAGCTGGAAATAGGCAGCCTGGAAGACCCCTCACAGCTCTTCACACCCTCCACCAGGGCAGAGACACACACCTCACCGGAACCTAGATCTAGAGCAGGCTCAGGTTCACAGCCTGGTGGTCACCACATGGATACGTGTCCGCAGCAGGACGAGGCAGTTTCAGCCGAGCTCCCCGGCACTTGGAGGACTGCTGGGGAAGAGGCATCTGTGAGGTTCAAGTCAGATGATGAGCCTCTGGATTCAGCCTTCCAACTCATCATGGAGAGTCAGCAGAAGCCATGGGAATATCACACAGAGCTGATGGAAACCCTCAACAGAGTGGCATGTGAGTCAGAGGAGTGCATCTGCCTGCTCTCTGATGAAGTGGTGCCCATATGTGCGTGTATAGAGGTTTCCATGGGGAGGATGGTGGATGCCATAGATACCCTGGTCCAGCAGATGTCCAGAGATATGCGCAGACCTGCACTCCATTGCGGGAGCCATGGGTGAGTTCCTGCAGTGGCAAGCCGAGAGGGGAATGGGGCACCTTGACATCTCCCTTAGTCAGGCTGAGGCCCTTGGGCACCTGAAGGGAGGAGGAGCGATAGCTGGACGCTCCTGAGTCATCCACTCAGGAATCTCAGAGGCTGTCCTTTCGCTCTGAGTCCTCTTTCCCTGTGACCCCCTCAACCTCATCCTCTGTCACTGCAGAGGGAGCACCTGGCCCACAGGAAGACAGCCAAAGCAAGTGAGAACCCCTTGCTGAAGTCATCAGAGGCAACAGGGCCAACAATTGCACGAGCTGTCTCCACCCCTACTTTGGATGTCAGGGCAACACCCAGAAGTCTAAGGCGTAGAAAAGTTAAGAAATTCTGAACACAGTTGGTTGCATGGGTGAACCCAGTTTGTCACTTTAAATCTGAAAATATATTCATTTTCACTGAATAATGTGTAATAGTGTTCAGCTTCATTTACAGGCTTTGTGAGTCCTCGCCCTTCATCCCCAGCACCCTCACTAGTAGTTCCGCTGTATGCAAATGGCCCACGTGTGATGCTGGAGAGTTAAGTGTGTGTGTGTGTGTGTGGGCGTGTGTGTGAGGCAGGGCCCTTCAGAGCCTCATGCAAGCATTCTCCCACGCATGTGGATCCTTCCCCCATCACACTCATCTCAATGTCCTGAGCATTTTCAATTCTGCCTGCTGGGGTTCACTGAGCTGACCTGCACCTCCGTTCACTCACTGTTCACGCTCCCATGCAGCACCTGTTCTTGACCACCACGAGTCTCATTTCACTCTTGATTTAACAAACAAGATAGTGGCACAGTTTTTCTTCAGGTCCCCCATCCTTTCCCCTCCCCCAGTCACCCATTTCCTTTCCCCCATCACTGTTGACTCCCCCCCCAGCATCTTCCATCTCCCCACCGTGACTTATCAGCTAAAACTCTTTTCCTTTGGGACAATGTGGTTTCCTCTACGTTGGAGAGACCAAACACAGACTGGGGGACTGCTTTGCAGAACACCTTCGGTCTGTCTGCAAATATGACCCAGACCTCCTGTCGCTTGCCATTTCAACACCCCACCCTGCTCTCATGCCCACATGTCCATCCTTGGCCTGCTGCATTGTTCCAGTGAAGCTCAACGCAAACTGGAGGAACAGCACCTCATCTTCCGACTAGGCACTTTACAGCTTTCCAGACTGAATATTGAGTTCGACAATTTTAGATCATGAACTCTCTCCTCCATCCACACCCCCTTTCCGATCCCCCCTTTTTTCCCCAATAATTTATATAGATTTTTCTTTTCCCACCTATTTCCATTATTTTTAAATGTATTTCCATCCATTGTTTTATCTCTACATTTTAGCCTATTTCGACCCCTTCTTTTCACTGCACCTCACCCCCACTAGGGCTATCTGTACCTTGCTTGTCCTGCTTTCTACCCTTAATTAGCACATTCCTTAGATAATATCACCACCTTCAACACCTCTTTGTCCTTTTGTCTATGACATCTTTTGGCAATCTCCACCTATCACTGGCCTTGGATGTCCACGATGTGAGCAAGGCCATGATGGTAAATCCTGACTTCTGAACGTCACACTTAGCCAAGACGTGTTCTGAACTGGTGTGTTTTCCCACTAACGTGGGCGCCAAATTTGACATGGGGAGATGATTCTAGTGAGCTGGGCTTTCATGATTTGCAGATTAATTATAATGAAGTTCCTGACGTCCGAAGGTGGAAAATGCTGCCCGCCATTGACAGGCAGAATGGATGATTGCAAACTGGTTTCACAATGTCGTGAAATCAATTTTTGGCCTTCTTGCCATATTGTCCACTCATGCCGGCCAACATGCCCACTGCCAATGGACACAGAAAATTCCACCCATACCAGCAGGAGAATATTATTATAGAGCGATGTTTTTACATAGGCAGTTTCCATTATACCAGGAATGAAAAATGTTGACTGGAAGTATGGGCAGACTCAGGACTTCTCAATACATTTACATAATTTTCTCTTGAAATCACTGATACATTAAAGGGAATGGGTCAAACGGCAGCAGGAGCCCTCAGTGCTACATCCAAACAGTCTTGCTGCCTTTATTAATTTAAATAATTGACTGCTGTTATGTACGTCAAGTCTGCAAGTTTCTAAACCCAATTTTCTAAACCCTACCTCAGGCATGTTGCTTTTCTCGGAACCTGGTTAAAGCCACAACTTTAACATCATTAGAAGGTGCAAACTACTTTGTCTTCATTATTTAAACTTCATTATTAAAGTTGCAATGGGAATGCAACTTCAGTGAGATATCAAACATCTTACAAAAATGTTTTCTTCTAATGATTTCTGTTTATAGGGGTAAAGCAACATGCTCATGGTTGACCTTGAAAAAAACTACTCACAAAAAGATAGTGATCTAGGCATTAATTTGAATCCAGCACCAAATCCAGGCATCCACCACCAGTGAAATGATCAAGCAGGGTAAGCATCAATCACATTATTCTCACAGGCAACAAAGCAGAAAGTAAAATGCAATGATTATCCTTCACTTTTTATACATTTTACAGAGAGTGAAATAAAGATTGGGATGCACACAGGGGAATATGGTGGAAGCATTTTTAAAAATATGGCACTTCTCATGATCATCAGACATCTCAAAGCGCTTTACAACCAATTAGGTATTTTTGAAGTGTAGTCACTGTTGTAATGTAGGAAATATCACAAACAAATGTCTTTTTAAAATAATTTTTATTATGTTAGACTATGGAATTCCTATCATGATGGAAAATTTGACATTATACAAATAAATAATTAATCTTTTCAGACCAGAAAGATTGTAATTTTGTTATGATTTTAAAACCCAGTTGCACCTCATTAAAAAGGGCACAATTTTGTTTGGTGGGGTGTGGGTGGGATGGCTGGGTAGCAATGATATTTCAGTATAACAGGAAAAGTTCTCATCAGTTCAGTGATTTCTAAAGATTGCTGTCTTCAGCGACTTCAACAGCACGCCCTGCGGAGGCGCAGGAAATCTCATAAGTAGCAACCTCTAGATTTTGCATTTAGCTATACAAGTACGGACACAGGGTAATGATGGCAAACACTGACAGTATTTGATTTATCAGTACTGAGCAAATGTTTTCCTCACAGTTAGTGAATGTTATGACCTTGGTGATACTGTGAGCTGGAATTTTTTATTCATTCATGGGATGCTTGCATCACTACTAAAGCCAGCATGTATTGTCCATTCCTAATCTTCCTTGAGAAGGTGCTGGTGAGCCACTTTTCTGCGTATAACTGAATGGCTTGATAGGCCATTTCAGAAAGTCTGGGTTCATGGTAAATTTTGACATTCCAAGCCACTCAACTGCCATTTGATTTTGGTGCTTTTGTTTGTAAATTTTTGGTGTTAATTGCTTTATATAATCATCTAGTTATCTTGGTGGGCTTGTACTACAAAAAAAGAGTGATCCTTACTGAGTCAATTTTGTCAGAGGTCAGTGTCATTGAGACTTCAGCCCTATTTTCAGAGTCTATCAGTTCTCATCAGCCAGTTTCAGGAACAAATGTGGAAAATAAATCCATAGGTGCAAGAACAAAAAATGATGAATCTGGAAGAGAATAAGGAATGATAGGAGAGAAAGAGCCTGTGACACATATAAGACATGTTACTAGGATGGATAAGGGCAGGGCAGTGTTGGGGTTCATGAGAAGATGAGCGGCAAATAACCCTAGCCACAGAACATGACACCTGTGAGCAATCAAGTGTAAAGTCTCTAATACAAGTCCAATACATGCTCTAAACTAAAAACATCCAAGATTACTACGGAAATTAAAATAAAAATCAAAAAATCAAAACCCCAAATAATGACAATAGTTAATCACAGACTGTGATTCAATAACTGGTCAAATCCCAAAGCAGCATGAGGGGATGAACACAGCATTCACAATTAAAGGGTTAAAGATTTAGTTGTGTTGACGATGGATTAAGTTTTCCCAGTGGCATATATCTGTAGCAGTCTGTGTATAGAAGCTAACTCGAAAGAAACATGTTTGAAGTGGCAGGGCTAATCATGCAGAAGCAATTTGCAAATTTTTTCCCTCTTGTCCAGATAAAACAGAGCATTATGACATTGCTTTTTACTGAGCAAGGTCAATTTACTGTGAAAAGACTGCCACAGAATACCAGTTTCAAATAAACTTTCATCCAAAAAAAGGATTTTCCCTATTACTTACATCGCTGAAAAGACAAACTGAAGTGGACAATTCTATTATGATACTCACTCATTTGTTGTTCCTCCCCCCTCTTTTTCCACCTCGCCCCCTCTGTTTTCTTATCAGATGCAGGTGGTAATACGATCCCAAACTTTTTAGTGGCAACACACTGAGAATGAAAGGAAAATGCTCTATTTCCGAACAAAGGCTGACATCTTTAATTAGATCAAACAAATGGGAACTCCAACTAGTATTTTGTAGACCTGTTCAGTATAGCCAAAATATTTTAGCCTATGTTATTGACCTTAATTGTTTCATACACAAGGACATCTTTATTTCATAGGTGCAAGTAGTCACTTTCTAAACAATTGTCGAAGTGACGATTGTCTGTATCTTAATAATAAATGTATTTAAAGTTGTGCATTTATGCCTGTTCGGCAGGGTCTGCTAATTAAGTTAAGGCTGTAACCAAAGCAATGGAAAGGCTCCATTCTACCGTTTCCTTCATGGCTGATGTCCAAGACAGATAGCTCTTGTAAAAAATTAAACAAAGGTACACCTAAATCAGTTGTTCTGATATTTAGTCAGCTGGGACAGCCATGCACTAATGCTCTTACTCTCAATAGTCCACTCTATTAGAGTTCTTCAGGCACTTTGTGCTGTTAATGATGCTCGTAGGCAGCTGACTATGATAAGGAGTTGCACGACTCAGATTCTGATGGCTAATGGCAAGGGAGCCCTAGAGTGATTTACCAGTGCTTGAATCACTTAGAAGAATGTGGAAATTCCATTTTATATTCTGTTAATGTATATTCTTCAAATCTCATAAAAATTCTCAATTGTGTTGCTGTAATTAGAATTCAGTAGATACTTTTAAGTTTAATTGCATTCTGACTGACACAACTCCTTTTCCCACAAATCACTATGGAAAGGACATCAATGTTGAATTCAAAGGAAAATAATGCTGAAAATTTTCAGAATGAAATGAAGCAGTCTCATACAAAACATGTAAATAGATTGAAAGAGAAGAGCACTTTACACTGGAACAATCTGAGAAGGAACAGTATAATGACTTGCATTTATATAGTGCCTTTAAAGTAGAATGATGTATTAGGCCTCTTCACAGAGGCATAAAGAAAATTGAATAATGAACCAAAGAAGGAAAGATGAGGAGAGCGAGCAACAGTCTGGTTGAAGAAATGTGTTTAAAGGAGGATCTTAAAGTATGAGGGCAACGTGGAGTTGCGAAGGGAGGGAATTCCAGAGTATAGTTGAAGGAAGGTTTCTAAAGGTTGTGCAAAGTTAAGATGCTAGGGTCAGACATACAGAGAGATTGCAGCTGCACAGCATTGGAGAAGGTTTCAGAAATATTAAAGGGAGAAGCCATGATACTATCCTTTAGAATAGGGTTTAAGAATTTTAAATTTTAACTTTGTGAACCATGCCTAAAGGCCAGTATAAGTCAATGAAGTGAAGGGTAATGGGCAGAGGCAGAATATATGATGGCAGCAGAGTTTTTGCTGAGCTAAAGTTGGCTGAGTTTATGGAGGTTGGAGGCTGGGACGAATTGGAAGGGTCAGCACTCGAGGCAACAAAGGCCTGCACAGGAATTTCAGCATCAGATGGGCTGAGTAGGGCAGAGCAGGGCAAGGGAGAGAAATCATGGACCCTGGTGCTTCTCCTTTTTTCCAGTCTCCTTAACCCACCTCTCCCCCTCCTCCACCCCACTCCCTTCCTCATTGTGAATCTTGCTAGGTACAATTTGGGTGCCAGAATTCCCTACGTAACAACATTGACTACAACAGTACTTCGGTAGCTGAAAAGCACTTTTGCAGGGTTGTGAAAGGCACTCTATAAATAAAAGTTATTTCTATTTAAAACTTTTGCGAAACACTTCTGGGCTCAAAAGTAAGATAAATGCCTAATAGGTAATATAAATAGGTAATATAAATAGAACATCAACTTCAAATCCAGTCATATCAACAAGGGACTCAACTGAATAACTATTACTTCTGGGGAAAATGACATGAAAACTAGCTATACTTAGGATATGACTTGGAAAAGAATGCCTGTATCTCTGAACCTCTACTCATAATTGTTCAGATTATCTGTACCACTTCCTTACAATTAGAGTTTTGTATCACTGTAAGAATGGGAAGAAATTTAGGGCAAAATTTTTACCTCGGTGGTCATGCATGTGCCTAACCCGGGTGAGCGTAAAATGATGTGTGTTGACATTGGGAGAGCGTCCCAACGTCAACGCGCAGTCACGTGATATTTCAGTTGGCGGCTCGCGCTGGAGTCGGCAGTGCACCCACTGACAATTTAAAGGCCTATTAAGGGCATTAAAAAGGTATTTAAAATAATTTTTTCAATATCCGTCCAACCTTACAGTTGGCGGGCAGGTGCAAAGACCAACCGGCCTTTGCACTTTTTAGGAAACCTTATCCATGGTGGGATGAGGTTTCCTAAAGCAAATAAAAATAAAATAAAAATTGAATTAATAACATTTTAGTTTCTTTATTATTTTTTTAAAAACTCTTCATCTCCCTGATGCAGTTCTGTGCGTAAACGCAAAGTTCACGCTCTCCTCGCTTGCCCAGCTTACCCCGCCTGCAGAGGTAGCGCCATGTGCTGCAGCTCACCTTTCATGCTGGGCGAGCCTTAATCGGCCCGTCAGCGTGAAATTGCCTTCTGGCCTCGATCGCGGGTGGCAGTGGGCTTCCTGACTGCCCCTGCCCACCCCTGCCAAGCCTGCCTGACAAGGGTAAGATTCTGCCCTTAGTTATTTTGTTTCCCTTTGTATGTATTATGCTTTTATTTTGCAGCTTGTCTTTGATTTGCAGCATGTTTTAAAATGCCTGTGCTCTGCCTATCTCGGCCTGCCTAACAGTGACAGAAGTTCCCAGCAGATAAAGATAGAGAGAGGAAGAATGCAAGCATTTTAAAACAGCATAGATTAATAGTAAAATACTGATTAGCATTTCTACCTTATTTGCATCTGAGGTGATCATTGTAAGATATTGTACCAAACAAATTGTTTTCCCCTAATCATGGTAACACATTCTGGGTTTTATGGTACAATATCTGTTATTAAATGTGCAATGGAACTTCTGAGTTTTGTAAGAGTTTTTTCATCAGCGAGATCCACTTGTATGTCTTTGGATGTAGGCTCTCAGGGATTCAGAAAGGCTTGGAGTTATTGTTAGGAAATAGGGATAGTTTAAGTAAGTTATATTGGTATTTAGAACCATAGAACCATAGAACACTACAGCACAGAAGACAGGCCGTTTGGCCCTTCTAGTCTGTGCCGAAATATTATTCCGCTAATCCTATTGACCTGCACCCAGTCCATAACCCTCCAGACCGCTCCCATCCATGTATCTATCTAATTTATTCTTAAAACTTAAGAGTGAGCCCGCATTTACCACGTCAGATGGTAGCTCATTCCACACTCTCACCACTCTCTGAGTGAAGAAGTTACCCCTAATGTTCCCCCTAAAACTTTCCCCTTTCACCCTAAAGCCATGTCCTCTCGTGTTTATCTCCCCTAATCGAAGTGGAAAGAGCCTACTCGCACCTACTCTGTCTATACCCCTCATAATTTTGTAAACTTCTATCAAATCTCCCCTCATCCTTCTACGCTCCAAGGAATAAAGTCCTAACCTGTTTAATCTTTCCCTGTAACTCAACTCCTTAAGACCCGGCAACATCCTAGTAAGTCTTCTCTGCACTCTTTCAATTTTACTGATATCCTTCCTGTAGTTAGGCGACCAGAACTGCACACAATGCTCCAAGGTTGGCCTCACCAATGTCTTATACAACCTCACCATAACATCCCAACTCCTATACTCAATACTTTGATTTATGAAGGCCAGTATGCCAAAAGATTTCTTTACAACCCTGTCTACCTGTGACGCCACTTTCAGGGAATTATGTATCTGAACTCCCAGATCCCTTTGTTCCTCCGCACTCCTCAGTGCCCTACCATTTACTGTGTATGTCCTACCTTGGTCTGTCCTTCCAAAATGCAACACCTCAGACTTTTCTGCATTAAATTCCATCTGCCATTTTCTGGCCCACTTTTCCAGTTGGTTCAGATCCCTCTGCAAGCTTTGAAAGCCTTCCTCGCCGTCCACAACGCCTCCAATCTTAGTGTCATCAGCAAACTTGCTGATCCAATTCACCACATTATCATCCAAATCATTGATATAGACAACAAACAACAATGGTCCCAGCACAGATCCCTGAGGCACACCACTAGACACAGACCACCAGTCTGAGAAGCAATCATCCACTACTACTCTCTGTCTTCTCCCACACAGCCAATTTCAAATCCAGTTTACAACCTCTCCATGGATACCAAGTGTCTGAACCTTCTGAACTAACGTCCCATGTGGAATCTTGTCAAAGGCCTTACTAAAGTCTATGTAGACAACATCCACAACCTTTCCTTCATCTACTTTCTTGGTAACCTCCTCGAAAAACTCTACAAGGTTCATTAAACATGACCTACCACGCACAAAGCCATGCTGACTATCCTTAATCAGCCCTTGGCTGTCCAAATAATTGTATATCTGATCTCTCAGAACACCTTTCAATAATTTACCTACTACTGATATCAGGCTCACTGGCCTGTAATTACCTAGTTTATTTTTGGAGCCTTTTTTAAACAACGGAACAACATGAGCTACCCTCCAATCCTCCGGCACCTCACCCGTGGCTAAGGACATTTTAAATATTTCTGCCAGAGCCCCTGCAATTTCTACACTAGTCTCCCTCAAGGTGCAAGGGAATGTCATGTCAGGCCCAGGGGATTTATCTACCTTTATTCGCTATAAGGCAGCAAGCACCTCCTCCTCTTTAATCTCTATATGTTCCATGAAACTACTGCTTGTTTCCCTTCTTTCCTTATACACTATGCCAGTTTCCTGAGTAAATACTGCTGCAAAAAAACTGTTTAAGATCTCCCCCATCTCGTGAGGGTCCACACATAGACGACCACTCTGATCTTCAAGGGGACCAATTGTGTCCCTTACTATCCTTTTACTTTTAGTATACTTGTGGAAACCCTTCAGGTTTACCTTCACATTATCTGCCAAAGCAATCTCATGTCTTCTTTTTGCCTTCCTGATTCCCTTCTCTAGTATTTTCTTACATTTTCTATACTCTACAAGTACCTAATTTGTTCCATGTTGCCTATACCTGCTATCTTCTTATTAACCAGATCGCCAATATCCCTTGAAAACCAAGGTTCCCTATGCCTGTTAACTTTTCCTTTAATCCTTACAGGAAAATGCAAACTCTGCACTCTCAAAATTTCACCTTTGAATGCCTTCCACTTACTGAACACATCCTTGCCAGAAAACAACTTATCCCAATCCACTCTTCCTAGATCCTTTCTCATTTCCACAAAATTGACCTTTCTCCAGTTTAGAATCTCAACTCGAGGACCAGACATATCCTTATCCATAATTAACTTAAAACTAATGACATTGTGGTCACTGGACCCAAAATGTTTGCTTACACATATTTCTGTCACCTGACCTGTCTGGTTCCCCAATAGGAGATCAAGTATTGCATCCTCTCTCGTTGGTACCTCTATATATTGATTTAGAAAACTTTCCTGAACACATTTGACAAACTCCAAGCCATCCAGCCCTTTTACAGTATGGGAGTCTCAGTCAATATGTGGAAAGTTAAAATCTCCTACTATCACAACTTTCTGTTTCTTACATCGGTTTGCTATCTCTCTACAGATTTGCTCCTCCAATTCTCTGTGACTATTGGGCAGTCTATAATACAACCCTATTAGTGTGGTCACACCTTTCCTATTCCTCAGCTCCACCCATATGGCCTCTGTAGATGAGCCCTCCAGGCTGTCCTGCTTACGCACAGCTATGATATCTTCCCTGACCAGTAATGCCATTCCTCCCCCTTTCATCCCTCCCCATCTATCATGTCTGAAACAACGCAACCCTGGAACATTGAGCTGCCAGTTCTGCTCCTCCTGCAACCAAGTCTCACTAATAGCAATAATGTCGTAGTCTCACGTGCCAATCCACGCCCTAAGCTCATCTGCCTTTCCGACAATACTCCTTGCATTGAAATAGATGCACCTGAGAACATTTCTATCCCGTACAAACCTTTTATTTCTGTCTATACATGCATTCCTCGCTTGACATTTATCCTCCTCCACCTCACTATCTGCTCTAGCATTCTGGTTCCCCTCCCCCTGCAAATCTAATTTGTGGAAGTTAGTAATGAGTTTTAGCTTTAAAGTTTAAGCTTGATTTGTATTTCTGTAGCTGTGTGTTAAGAAAAGTCAAATTGAGTTTTAGTTTCACTTTAAAAGGCTGCTTGCATTTCTAATGGGAGTTTATGACTTCTACAAGGTTGAGGTAAACACATAAGAGTAGAAAAACAGTGCTGTTGCCTAGCAACAAGGGGGCAGTTGGGCAGGTTCCTCCCACAGGCATACACACAGAACTAACGAAGCAACAGTTTTAAGTTCATTTGAAGCCAGGACCCCAGAGAGACTGGGCACTGGGTGAGGGAACTACATATTTCCCAAAAGAACAAAAAGTTTCCAAGCAAAGAAAAACCGCAAAAATCCAGGAGTGGAAGAGGGGAAAGCCCAGTGGAGACCTTGCAGTCAAAGAAAGAACAGGAAACTGGGAAAAGATCCTGTTAATTGAAGTTAGATGTGAGGGACAGAGAGAAAGGGTCCAAGCATCAGATTTAAAGAGACAAAAGCTGCAGAAAGCAGATTTGAAGTGAGAACAGCTTGCAAGAGGCACAAAGGTCTAAGGAGACAACTGAAGGTCTGTAGCTCTTTGCTATGGGCATGTGAAGCAATAGTATGCTGTTAAGGCTGAGTTGGTGATAGAGAGTGCATAGAAGACAGCTTGAATGCATGTGGTGACCCAGGGAAGAGGAACATAAGAAAGAGAGTTTGAAACCCTGGAGGTGAACCCTTGTGGAAGGTGTCTGAGAGAAAATGTCAGTTTGGGAGAAGATTCCAAGGTGAGGTCTTTGAGAGTGGAGATTGGAAACCCTTGTATGAAGGACAGAATTCAGTGAGACTTGTTGATTCATGGTGTGACAAGGGACATTTGAGGAGAGATACATTGCATCTGGTTGAGGTGACATCTGTCACTTGGTTTCAGAATGTGGTGTCTCTGACCACAGGGTGACATAGGTTTACATAGACTGTACATTTACTGTGAACATTAAAGTATAAGATATCTTTTGTAACTTGTGATGTTCTTACAAATCTGTATATATATTGTAAAAGTATAGTTTTGGATGAAGGAGTATTGTAATATAGTTCATCTTTTGTTGTAGAATAAATGTTTTATTCTTTTGTAAGAAGTTCATCAGCTGGCTCCTGTGACTCTGTCAGTAGCTAATCTCCATGTATTTAAACAAACAAATAAAAGTTAGGATACATCAGTCTGGGCTCCACCCTGGGATCAGACTTGTCCAGGGGTAATCTCAGCTGGGGATCATAACATTATAAAAATGCATCTGCTAGAGTACATCCTCAGTGTTCCATGCTCCCTGAGCCACTCAGTTGCACAATTGCTTGGTAACCCAGCTCGTCAGCATTGTTTAAAAGTATTTTGGATTAAATTGTCAGGTAGCTGAATGTGTGCAGACTGTGTGGCAACTGTTGGAATATGTGGGGGTGAGGCCATATGATGCCTCAGTGCAATTGTGGCCCCGCAGCCTTTAAAGGCCATGGTTGTGATTTTCTGAACACAGAGGCAGGCTCTATACCTTGTTAACCTTGTGCTCCAGGTCTGAAGAAAATGCCTGATGCATCCTCTACCACTTCAACACCAGAAACCTGCATTAGCGCCCAACAAACAGAACTCTCCTCCTCACACAAGGAAAGCAAGAAAGAAGGGATTGGGGAATCTGGCAAGTCCTACTCAGCCAATGATTGTTGTTATTCTGGTAGTGTCCAAAACATCCAATCTGCTGCACAGAATATCATACAAACATATAAAATAGGAACAGAGTAGGCCATTCGGCCCCTTGAGCCTGCTCTGCCATTCAATAAGATCATGACTGATCTGTTTGTGCTTCGAATTCTACATTCCCATCTGCCCCGATAACCTATGATTCCCTTGCCTAACAGGGATCTATCAGATCTATTGACCTCTGCCTTAAAGATATTCAGTGACCCCGTTTCCACTGCTTTCTGAGGCAGAGAGTTCCTCAGTCGCACAACCCTCAGAGAAAAAAATTCTCCTCATCTCTGTCCTAAAAGGGCAACCCCCAATTTTAAAACAGTACCCCCTGGTTCTGGATTGACCCACAGGAGGAAACATCCTTTCCATGTCCACCTTATCAAGACTGTTCAGGATCTTATATATTTCAATCAAGTCACCCCTCACTCTTCTAAACTCCAGTGGAAACAAGCCCCGTCTATCCAACCTTTGCTCATAAGACAGCCCACTCATTCCAGGTATCAACCTAATAAAATCCTCTGAACCCCCTCCAATGCATTTACATCCTTCCTTAAATAAAGAGACCAAAACTGCACACAGTACTCAAGATTCAGTTTCACCAATGCCCTATATTAATGAAACATAATATTCTAACTTTTATGAAGCTCTAAAGAAAGGTCACGTGGACTCGAAACATTAAATCTGTTTCTCTCTCCACCGATGCTGCATTTAATGTTTTTATTATCCTTACTTTTATGTAATACTCTGCTTTTTTATTCTTCCTGCGAAAGTGAACAACTTCACATTTTCCCACATCAAACTCGATCTGCCAGATTTTTTTGCCCACTCACTCAGCTTACCTATATTGTCTGCAAACTCCTTGGGCAGGATTTTACACGTTGGCGAGCGGGGGCAGGGCCTGCTCGTATACACGTAAAATGACGCCGGTGATGTCGGGGGGAACTCCCGGTGTCACGGCGCCCCATTTAAATTTTCAGGAAGGCAGGGGTGCAGCGAAATCAGCTGCATGCCCGCCAACCTGTCAATGGCCAACTGAGGTCATTCACACAGGCACTTAAGGAATTAAAGGACCTGCCTGTCAAACCTTAAGGTTGGCAGGTAGGCCAGGAGCCCCAGTGCAAATTAGAAAAAGCATGAAACCTCATCCACAGGTGGGATGAGGTTTCATGTACATTTTTAAAAAATTTAATAAAGATGTTTTGCAAATTATGAACATGTCCCAACTCATGTGACATTGTCACATGAGGGGACATGTTAGGGAAATTTTATTTTTATATTTTTAGGTTTTTGACATTTACAGCCGATCTCCCTGAGGCTGCACTTAGCCTCGGGGAGATGAGTGCGCTCCTTCATGAGCATGCGCAAAAGAGCGCACTCTCGATTTTGGGAATCCCCCCCCCCATCACCTGCACAGGGAGCGCATAGCGCATCTGTGCGAATGTCATGCTGGGCGGGCATTAATTGGCCCGCCCACGTAAAATGGAGCTGCACCCCCGATTGGGGCCGCCGATCGGAAGCCCGCCTGTGCGCGCCCGCCATTTAACAGGCCCCCCAATGGGGGGAAAATTCAGCCCCTTACGTCTTCTTTGAAACATACTTCCCTACCTATCTTTGTGTCATCTGCAACTTTAGCTACCATGCTAGTGCTCCTCTCATCTAAATCATTGATGTAAATTGTAAAAAGTTGAGGCCCCAGCGTAGACCCCTGCAGGACTCCATTCCTGCCAATCAGACAAAGATCCATTTAGGCATACACTCTGTTTTCTGCCAGCCAACTGATCCTCTATCCAGGCTAATATGTTATCCACTACAGCATGAGCTTTTATTTTCCACAATAACCTTTAATGTAGGACCTTATAAAATGCCTTCTGGAAATCCAAGTACAGTACATCTACAGGCTCCCCTTTATCCACAGCATATGTTGCTCCTCCAATGAGCTCTTATAAATTGGTTAAACATCCAACAGATCCAATGATCCAACAGAGGGTGGTAGTGAGAAGTGACTGAGAAGCATTCTGGGAGAAGTCAGCGCAGTTACTGCAACTCAGAAGGGGATCGAGGAGAAGGATCATTGATCTCAACAGGAGGAAGAGCATCCTACAGAGGATAGTAGTGAGAAGTGACTGAGAAGCATTCTGGGAGAAGTCAGCGCAGTCACCACAACTCAGAAGGAGATCAAGGAGGACCCATTGTCAAAGAATGGAATAGCCCCAAACATTACATTGCTGTAGTGTTTACATCCCTCCCTCCTCCTCAAACCAAAGAAAAAGAGAGGGAGAGGCAGTACCTTCAAGAGTGCACCAGACCTGTGAGGGACACTCTTGTGAAAATGATTTTTTAAAAAGCAGCTGATTGGTGAGTTAATCCTGGTGAGTATTTTTCAATCTATTAAAGTAATTCATTGCTTATTACTGAGGTAGGAGCTAAAAAAAAGTATAGAGTAGTACTGTACAAGTATAATTAGTCAAGAAACAAGGTTCCTAGCTAACATAAATAAGGCCCTAAGCTAGCATATTTTTAAAGGGAGTAACTAACTTAATTGAGAGGGACGGCATGGCAGGAGAACTCAGACCCATGAAATGTTCCTCCTGCAGGATATGGGAAAGGTGTGTCCAATTGCAGCTTCTAGCTAACCAGATTTCGGAGCTGGAGCTGCGGGCGGACTCATTGTGGAGCATCCACGATGCTGAGCTAGTCATGGATAGCATGTTTAACGAGGTGGTCACACCGAAGGTGAAGATTACACAGGCAGAAAGGGAATGGGTGACCATCAGGAACAGTAAAAGACTCAAGAAGGTAGTGCAGGAATCCCCTGTGGTCATCCCCCTCTCTAACAGATAAAATACATTGGATACTGTTGGAGGGATGGCCTCTCAGGGGAAAGCAGCAACAGCCAAGTTCACGGCACTGTGGGTGGCTTTGCTGCTCAGAGGGGTGGGTGGAAAACAAGTGGCAGGGCAATGGTGATAGGGGATTCAATAGTTAGGGGCACAGACAGACGCTTCTGTGGCTGCAAACGTGAATCAAGGATGGTATGTTGCCTCCCTGGTGCAAGGGTCCAGGATGTCACGGAGTGGCTGCAGGACATTCTGGGGAAGGAAAGTAAACAACCAGTGGTCGTGGTACGCATTGGTACCAACATCATAGGTAAACTAAGGATGAGGACCTGCAAGCTCAGTACAGCAAGTTAGTAGATAAATTAAAATGCAGGACCTCAAATGTAGTCATCTCAGGATTTCTCCCAGCTCCATGTGCTAGCGAGAGCAGGACTAAGAGGATAGACCAAATGAACACGTGGCTGGAGAGATGATGTAGCTGGGAGAGATTCAGATTCTTGAGGCACTGGGACCGGTTCTGAGGAAGGTGGCACCTGTACAAACTGGACGGGCTGCACCCAGGCAGAGCTGGGACCAGTGTCCTTGCAGGTGGCTTTTGCTAGTTCTGTTGGGGTGTAGTTAAACTATTGTGGCAGGGGGATGGGATCCCAGGAGTAGGATCAGATAGGTCAGATTCAGATCAGAAAAATAGAGGTAGAACATTAGCTAGGGATGTTGTGATAGACATGAAGTTACAGGAGAAGGAAAGTTTACAAAGTGCCCAGCAAGGGAAATTGACCGGGTTAAACAGTTTATACTTCAATGCAAGGAGTATTACAAACAAGGTAGATGAGTTAAGGGCATAGGTAGACACATGGCAGCAGGATGTCATTGCTATAACAGAGACCTGGCTAAAGGAGAACAAAACTGGCAGCTAAATATCCCTGGTCATAGAGTCTTCAGACACGATAGAGTAGGAGGTAAAAAAGGAGAGGGGTAGCACTAATGGTTAAAGAATCAATTTCAGTTGTGAGAAGGAATGATATACTAAATGGGTCAACAAACGAGGCTTTATGGATTGAACGTAGAAATAAAAAAGGGGCAGGGGTGGTCACACAACTGGGAGTTTACTACAGGCCCCCAAATTGTGAAAGGGTGATAGAAGAACAAATATGTAGGCAAATTTCTGCTTGTAAGAACAAGAGAGCAATAATAGTAGGAGACTTCAACTATCCTAATATCAACTGGGATTCAAACAATGTAAGGGGCACTGAGGGAGAAAAATTCATGCAGTGTATCCAGGAAAATTTTTTCAAGCAATTAGTGACAAACCCAACGAGAGGAGATGCAATTCTAGACCTAGTCCTGGGGAACAAAGAAGGGGAGGTGAGTGAAGTGACAGTTGGCGACCATATCGGGGACAGTGATCACAATTCAGTTAGATTTAGCATTACCATGGAAAAGGACAGAGGTAAGGCAGGAGTAAAATTCTTGAACTGGGGGAAAGCAAATTTTGCAGAAATGAGAAGGGACTTGGCTGAGGTGGACTGGACAGCACTGCTGGAGGATAAAACAGTGGATAACCAGTGGAAAGCATGAAAAAGCGAGATCCTAATTGTACAAAGCAGACATGTCCCCTACAAAAATAAGAATGGTACTGCCAAATCTAGACCCCCCTGGTTGTCTAGAGGAATACAGGGGAAAATCAAACAGAAAAAGAAAGCGTACGATAAGCACAAAGAACTAAGCACCGCAGATTGCCTAGACGAATACAGGAAGTGCAGGGACGAAGTAAAAAAGGAAATAAGGAAATCAAAGAGAGGGCACGAAAAAAGGTTAGCAAGTAAAGTTAAAGATAACTCAAAGATGTTTTACCAATACATTAATGCTAAAAGGTTAGTTAAGGAAAAAGTGGGACCTATCAGAGATGAAGATGGAAACTTGTGTGTGGATGCAGAGGCTGTGGGAAGGGTTTTGAATGAATATTTTGTCTCAGTGTTTACAAAGGAAAGGGAGGATGTAGATATAGTTGTCCAGGAGGAACACTGCAAGATATTGGATGGGATAGTCCTAAAGAGAGAGGAAGTACTCGAAGGGTTGAAATCCTTGAAACTTGATAAGTCACCAGGGCCAAATGGATTGTTTCCGAGGATGCTGAAGGAAGTCAGGGAGGAGATAGCAGATGCTCTGAGGATAATTTTCCAATCTTCACTAGATATAGGGGAGGTACCGGAGGACTGGAAAAATGCAAACGTAGTTCCATTGTTTAAAAAGGGATCAAAGGAAACGCCAAACAATTATAGGCCAGTTAGTCTTACATCGGTGGTGAGCAAATTAGTAGAATTAATCCTGAGAGATAGGATTAACTGTCATGTGGAAAGACATGAAATAGTCAGGGATGGTCAGCATGGATTTGTTAAAGGAAAGTCTTGCCTCACAAATTTGATTGAATTCTTTGAGGAAGTGACAAGAAGGGTTGATGAAGGTAGTGCAGTGGATGTTGTGTACATGGATTTTAGCAAGGTTTTTGACAAGGTCCCACATGGCAGATTGTTCAGGAAAGTAAAAGCCCATGGGATTCGAGGTAATGTGGCAAACTGGATAAAAGGTTGGCTTTGTAACAGGAAACAAAGGGTAATGGTCGATGGATGCCCTTGCGAATGGTAAGTTGTCTCAAGTGGTGTTCCACAGGGCTCAGTGTTAGGGCCCTTGTTGTTTGTGTTATATATTAACGATTTGGACGTGAGCATGGGAGGCATGATTGGGAAATTTGCAGATGACACAAAGATTGGCCGAGTAGTGGATAGTGTAGAGGATAGCCATAATCTCCAAAATGTTTTGGTTGGTGGAGTGGGCGGTAAAGCGGCAGATGGATTTTAACATCGAGAGGTCATACATTTAGGGAGGTCAAACAAGGATTACACAATAAATGGGAATATACTAAGAGGGGTAGATGAGCAGAGGGCGCTGGTGAGAAGTGACTGAAGCATTCTGGGAGAAGTCATTGCAGCCACCGCGACTCAGGAGGGAATCGAGGGGGACCCACTGTCAAAGAATGGAATAGCCCCAAACATTACATTGCTGTAGTGTTTCCATCCTTCCCTCCTCCCCAAACCTAAAATAAAATAGAGACAGGAAGAGGCAGTGCCTTCAGGAGTGCACCAGACCTGCGAGGGACACTCTTCTGAAAGTGGATTTTAAAGAAAAAGCGGCTGATTGGTGAGTAATCCTGGGAGCAGACTCAGAGGGAGGAGCACCAGAGCAGTGAGTATAAATGTAGTTTACCTCAGGGATTCGCAGCCTTGTCTCCAGGGAGGAGCATCGGAGTGGTGAGTATAAATCTAGCTTACCTCCAGGATTCGTGGCCTTGTCTCTAGGGAGCAGACCGGGAGGGAGGAGCACCGGAGCGGTGACCTCGAGGCACAGAGTAACTGAAGCCAAAACTGAAAAAAATGATGTCACAGGAAAGCTGTGACCTGATTAGTTGGTAGGAAATCTGCACCAAATTTGTAAAAAAAACCCACTGCAAAGCTAATTAATAAATTAATTATCTAAGTAGAGCTGGCTGGGCAGGTGATGTGCTGTAGCTGAATGATATGGGAGCTGGCAGATCCCATTGTGAGCCGCAGTGACCACATCTGCAGCAAGTGTTGGTTGCTGGAGGAACTCCAGCTCAGAATTGATGAGCTGGAGTCCAAGCTCCAGACACTGCTGCACATCTGGGAGGGGGAGAGTTACCTGGACGCTTTGTATCAGGAAGTGGTCACACCCGGTAGATTAAGTACCTCAAGTCCGGTCAGTGGTCAGGGTCAGCAGGGTGTGACTGCAAGTGAGGCAGGTACAGGGATCCTGTGTTCAGGAACAGAGGAGCCTCAGCTCTTGACCTTGTCCAACAAGTACAAGGTACTTGCTCCCTGTGTGGATGAGGAAGAGGGCTGTAGGGAGGATGAGCCAGCTGACCACGGCACCATGGCACAGGAGGCCGTTCAAGAGGTGGGAGCAAAAAGACAAGTGGTAGTTGTAGGAGATTCTATAATTAGGGGAATTGATAGCTTCCTTTGTAAGCAGGATCGAGAGTCCCACATGGTATGTTGCCTGCCCAGTGCCAGGGTGAGGGACATCTCTGACTGGCTTGAAAGGATATTGGATAGGGAGGGGGAGGATCCAATTGTTGTGGTCCACGTCGGGACAAATAACATAGGTAAGACTAGGATTAATACCCGAGCCACGTGCAAATTGGCATAGGGACGCGAGAATAAGGGAACTAAACACGTGGCTAAAGGAGTGGTGTGGGAAAGAGGGGTTCCATTTCGTGGGGCACTGGCATCAGTATTGGAACAGGAGGGATCTGTACCATTGGAACAGTCTCCACCTGAACCGATCTGGGACCAATGTTCTAGCGAAAAGGATAAATAGGGTGGTCAACAGGACTTTAAACTAGAAAGTGGGGAGGGAGGGAAGGATAAAACTCCAAGAAGTATGACTAATGGGAAACAAAGCAGCAGGTTAGCGTGGGGTTGGGGGGTGGGGGGGTGGATTCAACTTCATGGAAAATTATGAAAAAACTGAAAAGAAAGGAGAGCCCAGGAGAGGCTATTAAAGTCTCCAGAACACAAAATAGGACAGAGTGTTTGGAAAGGGCTAGGAATCTAACTTCAAGTACATCAGATAAAGGGATGGCATTGAGAAAGGGGACGGGAAATACAGGACTGAGGGTGTTGTATCTGAATGCACGCAGTATACAAAATAAGGTAAATGAGCTTGTAGCGCAGATTGAAATTGGCAGGTATGATGTGGTGGGCATTACGGAGACATGGCTGCAAGGGGATCAGGACTGGGAGCTAAATATCCAAGGATATACATCCTATCGAAAAGATAGGCAAGTTGGCAGAGGGGGTGGGGTTGCTTTCTTAGTAAGAAATGAAATTAAATCGATAGCAAGAAATGATGTAGAGTCAGATGATGTAGAATCTGTGTGGGTAGAGTTGAGGAATCACAAAGGTAAAAAGACCATAATGGGAGTTATGTACAGGCCTCCGAACAGCAGTCAGGATGTGGGGCACAAGATACACCAGGAGATAGAAAAGGCGTGTAAGAAAGGCAAGGTTACAGTGATCCTGGGGGATTTCAATATGCAGGTAGACTGGGAAAATCAGGTTGGTAGTGGATCCCAAGGAAAGGAATTTGTGGAATGTCTACGAGATGGTTTTTTGGAGCAGCTTATGGTGGAGCCCACTAGGGAACAGGCAATTCTCGATTTAGTAATGTGTAATGAGGCAGATTTGATAAGGGAGCTTAAGGTGAAGGAATCCTAAGGAGGAAGTGACCATAATATGATAGAATTTACCCTGCAATTTGAGAGGAAAAAGCTGGAATCAGATGTAACGGTATTACAGTTGAATACAGGCAACTACAGAGGCATGAGGGAGGAGCTGGCCAGAATTGACTGGGAGATGAGCCTAGCAGGAAAGACAGTGGAACAGCAATGGCAGGAATTTCTGGAAGTAATTTGGGAGACACAGTAAAAATTCATCCCGAGGAAGAAGAAGCATACTAAAAGGAGGATGAGGCAACCATGGCTGACAAGGGAAGTCAGGGACAGCATAATAGCTAAAGTGAAAGCAAATTGAAAACAATGCGGCGAAGAGCAGTGAGAAACCAGGGGATTGGGAAGCCTACAAAGACCAAGAGAGGACAACTAAAAAAGAAATAAGGAGGGAGAAGATTAAGTATGAGGATAAACTGGCCAGTAATATAAAAGAAGATTGCAATAATTTTTTTTAGAAATATAAAGGGTAAGAGAGAGGCAACAGTGGACATTGGGCCGCAGGAAAATGACGCTGGAGAAGTAGTAGTTGGGGAACAAAGAAATGGCGGAGGAACTGAATAGGTACTTTGCGTCAGTCTTCACAGTGGAAGACACAGATGACATCCCCAAAGTTCAAGAGAATTGGGGGGCAGAGGTAAGTATGGTGGCCATTACCAAGGAGAAGATGCTAGGAAAACTGAAAGGTCTGAAGGTGGATAAATCACCTGGACCACATGGATTACACCCCAGAGTTCTGAAGGAGATAGCTGAAGAGATAGTGGAGGCGTTAGTGGTGATCTTTCAGGAATCACTGGAATCAGGGAGGGTCCCAGAGGACTGGAAAATCGCTAATGTAACCCCCCTGTTTAAGAAGGGAGTGAGGCAAAAGACGGGAAATTACAGGCCGATTAGCCTGACGTCGGACGTTGGTAAGATTTTAGAGTCCATTATTAAGGAT
Source organism: Carcharodon carcharias (assembly GCF_017639515.1). Taxonomy (NCBI): domain Eukaryota; kingdom Metazoa; phylum Chordata; class Chondrichthyes; order Lamniformes; family Lamnidae; genus Carcharodon; species Carcharodon carcharias. Next base: position 183,605,334 of record NC_054467.1, on the reverse strand, counting down.
GAGATTTCAGAATACTTGGAAGTGCATGGTAAAATCGGGCAAAGTCAGCATGGTTTCATCAAGGGAAGGTCATGCCTGACAAATCTGTTAGAATTCTTTGAGGAGGTAATGAGTAGGTTAGACAAAATAGAGCCAATGGATGTTATCTACTTGGCCTTCCAGAAGGCCTTTGACAAGGTGCCGCACAGGAGGCTGCTCAGTAAGATAAGAACCCATGGTGTTAGAGGCAAGGTACTAGCATGGATAGAAGATTGGCTGTCTGGCAGGAGGCAGAGAGTGGGGATAAGGGGGTCCTTCTCAGGATGGTGGCCGGTGACTAGTGGAGTTCCGCAAGGGTCAGTGTTGGGACCATAACTTTTCACTTTATACATTAATCATCTAAATGAAGGAACTAAGGGCATCCTGATTAAATTTGCAGATGATACAAAGATAGGTGGAGGGACAGATAGTATTGAGGAAGTCGGGAGGCTGCAGAAGGTTTTGGACAGGTTAGGAGAATGGACAAAGAAGTGGCAGATGGAATACAACGTGGGCAAGTGTGAGGTCATGCACCTTGGTAGGAAGAATAGAGGCATGGACTATTTTCTAAATGGGGAGAGAATTCAGAATTCTGGAGTGCAAAGGGACTTGGGAGTCCTAGTCCAGGATTCTCTTCAGGTTAACTTGCAGGTTGAGTCGGTAGTTAAGAAGGCAAATGCAATGTTGGCATTTATTTTGAGATGACTAGAATATAAAAGCAGGGATGTGCTGCTGAGGCTTTATAAAGCTCTGGTCAGACCACATTTAGAATATTGTGAGCAATTTTGGGCCCCGTATCTCAGGAAGGATGTGTAACACCTTCCCTTCTCTCCCTTCCCCAAGCAAGACCTAGCCCTACCGCTGTTGAAAACCCACCCCAACCTTATGGCTGGTCTGGTAGGTGGAGACCTACTCGTGAGCCCCCCTATAAGTGGAGTGATGCTATATGACAGACATCAAGCTACCTGGCCTATAGTTTCCTATTTTCTGCCTCCTCCGTTCTTGAATAGAGGGGTTATATTTACTATGTTCCAGTTTGATGGAACCTTTCCAGAATCTAGGATATTTTGGAAAACTAACACCAACACATGTACTACCTTATTAGCCACTGCTTTTAAGACTCTGGGATGCAGTCCGTCAGAGCCTGGGGACTTGTCAGCCCATAGCTCCATCAATTTGCTCAGTACAGCTTCCCTAGTGATTATAATTTCACCAAGTTACTCCCTCCCCTCCACCTCCTGATTTACAGCTATTACTGGTATGTCTTTATATCCTCTATAGTGAAGGCAGAAGCAAAGTATTTGTTCATTTCATCTGCCATTTCCTGATTATCTACTATTAACTCCCCTTTCTCACTCTCTAGAGGACCAATACTCCCTTTGCCTACTCTTTTCATTTTCAGATACCCACAGAAACTCTTACAATCTATTTTTGCAATCCCAATTGATAGATTATTCGACTAATGATTGTTATTGTTCTGGTAGTGTCTAATGCAGCAAATCTGGTGCACAGACAATTCCAATTGATAGATTAAAAGCAAAATATTGCGGATGCTGGAAATCTGAAACAAAAACAGAAAATGCTGGAAAAAACTCAGCAGGTCTAGCAACATCTACGGAGAGAGAATCAGAGTTAATGTTTCGAGTCCTGAAGAATGGTCTTCTGGACTCAAAACATTAACTCTATTTCTTTCTCCTCAGATGCTGCTAGACCTGCTGACTTTTTCCAGCATTTTCTCCAATTGATGCATTGCTTGGCCAATGATTGCTGTTGTTGTGGCAGTGATCCCAGGCCCCTGCAAGGCAGGAGTGGAATGAAATGGTCCTTTTGATGAAGTGTATTGGGGCTCAGATGCTCATTTCAAGGTCAAATAGGAGGCTGACAAAGACTAGTTTAGTGAGAAAGGTTCTGTGTCAATGAAAAAGGTTCAAAGTTTGTAACAAAGCCCAAGAAAATGGGTTCAATCTTCTCAAAGTGTTACTGGAATAGTCCAGCTCTGTGGCCAGAATTTTTTATCTTCATTGGTGTCAGGCGTCATGGAGGGGCTAAGTGGACAATATTGCCAGAAGGCCAAAAATTGGTTTCATGCCTTCATGAAACCAGTTTGAGATCATCCGCTTCACCCATCAATGGTGGGCCAGATTTCCCACTGCTGCACGTCAGGAACATCATTTTAATTCATCTGCATATCATTTTAAGCTCTGCCCGTGGAATCATGCCTCATGCTGTATCATCCGGGTACGAAGGCATCATTGCATGCCAAGTGTTTCACAAATCTAAGTAAGTGACGTGCACCTGGCAAGCTGCACTTCGCTCAGGACTTCGATGTTTGTTTGCCTACCTTTCTTCGGGCAGCACTTGTGGTCATCAGTGCCAGGCTTCACAGGTAGCACCATATCACTTTTAATGGTGCTCACGAGCAGGTCTCCACCTACCAGACCAGCCGTAAGGCGGAGGTGGATTTTCAACAGCTAAAGGGCGAGGGCTTGCTTGGGGGAGAGAAGTGGCCTCAGGCAAGGGAAGAGGCTGCTGGGCGAAGGCAATTCTGGGAAACGGGGGGTATCCCAGGGTGTGTTTTGAGGCAAATGTTGATCTGTGCAAGTGACATCAAGATGGTGAGGGCTGAGGAAGCAGTCTCCAGAGGAGATGAGGCCAGATGGAGATGTGAAGGTGTGTGTGTGAGAATGATGATGATGCCCCTTGAGCTGGCAGTGAGTGAGATGCCAGTGAGTGAATGTGTGATGGCCTTGTGAGTGTGTGAGTTTAGAGTGATGAGAGGGCTGCCATACACTGGCAGCACAGATGAGATCATGCATCCGTTTTTCTTATACTGGATAGCTGATCTCTTGTGTGCAGCATTTGCACTGACCACCACTGCCACCACCTCCCAAGCCAGAGTGAAGAGACTCCTGCGGTCAGAGCAGGGGTTGAGACATTGTAGCAGGCCTCCACGGTATCCAGAAGGCATCTTAGGGCTGCATCACTAAATCATGGTGCTGCACTCTGCTTGGCCTTTGGGGCCATGTCTTCACTGCTGCCCTCCTGGGTTGCATACATTGAGAAGTGTGCGCCTAGCCTCAGTTTAAGTATGGCGCCCTGCGGTGAGGTAACGGCATGGCGGGCAAATCAGAGATCACCCGCCAGCAAGTGATGTGTTTCCTGTGGCTGCATAAGTAAACAGATTGCAATGGGACAATACAGTGCAAAAAGCCACCATTGATGTTGGTTGATGAACAATGGCAGATGTTTAAGAAACTAGTTCATGAATCACAACAAAGATATATCCCAGTGAGGAAGAAGGATTCTAGGAAGGGGATAAACCAACCAAAGTTAACCAAGGAATTTAAGGATAGCATCAAATTGAAGGAAAAACACATACAATGTGGCAAAGATTAGTGGTAAGACAGAGGATGGGGAAAGTTTTAAAAAGCAACAAAAGATGACCAAAAACATAATAAAGAGGGAGAAAATAAAATTTGAGAGTAAACTAGCAAGAAATATAAAAACAGACAATAAGAGCTTCTTTAAATATATAAAAAGGAAGAGAGAAGTCAAAGTGAACACAGGGCCCTTTGAGAATGAGGCTGGGGAAATAATAATGGGGAACCAGGAAATGGCAGAAGAGTTGAATAAATACTTTGCACCAGTCTTCACAGGAGAGGACATTAATAGCATTCCAAAAATACAAAATAACCTAGGGGCAAAAGTGGGGGAGGAAATAAACAATAACTATTACTAGAGAAAAAGTACGAGGGAAATTAATGGGGCTAAAGGCCAATAAGTCCCCTGGACCTGATGGGATGCATCCTAGGATATTAAAGGAAGTAGCTACAGAGATAATAGATGCACTGGTGATAATCTTCCAAGAATACTTAGATTCTGGAAAAGTCCCAGAGGATTAGAAAACTGCCAATGTAACACCCTTATTTTAAAAGAGAGGGAGACAAAAAACAGGGAACTATAGGCCAGTTAGCTTAACATCCATCATTGGGAAAATGTTAGAATCTATTATAAAGGATATAATAGCAGAGCATTTAGAAATTCATAATATAATCAAGCAGAATCAGCATGGCTTCATGAAGGGGAAATCATGCCTGACAAATTTATTAGGATTCTTTGAAGAGGTAACAAGCAGGATAGATAAATGTGAACCAGTAGATGTAATATATTTGGATTTCCAAAAGGCGTTCGATAAGGTACTGCACACAAGGCTGCTTAATAAGGTAAGAGCCCATCGTGTTGGTGGTAGTATATTAGCATGCATAGAGGATTGGCTAACCAATTGAAGACAGAGAGTTAGCATAAGGGGCACATTTTCAGGATGGCAACCTGTAACTAGTGGAGTGCCACAAGAATCAGTGCTGGGCCATGATTATTTACAATTTATATGTACTATTGCCAGATTTGCAGATGACACAAAAATAGGTGGGAAGGCAAGCGGTGAGGATGACATGAAGAATCTACAGGGGGATATAGACAGGTTAAGTAGTTGGCAAAAAGTTGTCAGATGGAATATAATGTGGGAAAATGTGAGGTTATGCTCTTTGACAGGAAGAATAGATGAATATTACTTACATGGAGAAAGACTGCAAAAAGCTGCAGCACAGAAGGATTTGGAGGTCCTTGTGTATGAATCACAAAAAACAGCATACAAGTTCAGCAGGTAGAAGGCAAATAGAATGTTAGCCTTTATTTCAAAGAGAATGGAGTATAAAAATAGGGAAGTTTTGCTAAAATTATACAAGGCACTGGTTAGACCATACCTAGAAAAGTGTGAACAGTTTTGGTCCCCTTATCTAAGGAAAGATATGCTGGCATTGGAGGCAGTCCACAGAAGGTTCACTAGGTTGATCCCAGATATGGAGGGATTTTCTTATGAGGAGAGGTTGAATAGATTGGGCTTGTATTCATTGAAGCTTAGAAGAATGAAAGGCAACCTTATTGAAGCATTTAAGATTCTTAGGGGGCTTGACATGGTAGATGCTGAGAGGTTGTTTCCCCTTGTGGTCTCGGACCAGAAGGCATAATCTCAGAGTAAGGGGTTGCGCATTTAAGACAGAGATGAGGAGGAATTTCTTCTCTCAGAGGGTAGTGGATCTGTGGAAGTCTTTACCACAGAGGGCTGTAGAAGCTAAGCCATTAAATATATTCAATGTTGATATAGAGAGATTTTTTATCAGTAAGGGAATCAAGGGTTACGGGAAAAGGGTAGAAAAGTGGAGTTGAAGATTATCAGAACAGCTATGATCTCATTGAATGGTGGTGCAGACTTGATGGGCCAAATGGCCTACTTCTGCTCCTACATCTTATGGTCTCATAGTCATTGCAGCCGTTGGGTAAGATGTCATTTTTCCCACCCACTATCGCCCTTAGTGCAAATCTGGGATGGTTCTTGTCCCATTATATATCACAGGATTACATAGCTGTGATACAGAACATTCAAAAGTTTTATAAATAGTCTAATATCTTCTCACAGATATCTAATAATTATTGTTGGCACACAAATGGGATACCGGGCAGGGGGTGAATTTTTCCAGGGTTTCTCTTGATCCTTAGATGTAACTTTGGCAGAAGAGCCATGGAGCTTCTGCTGCGAATGGTGCTTACGATGTTTCTTGACTAATGTTTCCATAATCCAAAACTATGGTTGGAGAGCAGTGCAGAGCCAGTAAAATTTATATCCCACCCTCCCCACCACAGGGGAACACTGTCTGTTCTTTGCATTGTGCCACTTGAACAGAAATGACCCAATGTGTTACCCAAAACTCATCATAATCGAATACCTCCCAGGTATGCCAGAATCTTCCGGGTCATTTGACCACAGGTCAGGAGGGGGGAAGGCTGGCAAAATGGCAGAGATGTTGTCAGGTAGATGCCTGAAATCTTCCCTGTGGCATGCCACTTTGTGCTTTGGATGCTTGCAAAGAGGCCAACTGAGCTGCTTAAGTGGTCAATCAAAGGCCACTTCCTACCTCCCTAGGTATTTTACTTCCATCGGGAGGGGGCTGTGCCATGTGGGGAGATTGCCCAGTGAAACCTGGTTGACCCCAGTAGGCTAAGGGGGGCCCCCTTTATGGGCACTCCATGGGTCACAGATGTGCCCCTTGGTGGCATTGGCTGCCATCACACCAAACTCTTTGATGCTAGCATAGGACCCTTCCCTCCACCCTACCCACCTAAATCGCTGGTGCCTCCCTGCCTGGCCCTAGCTGCCCACAACATTATTTACCTCTTTTCAAGGGTGCCCAACCACTGAGGTGCCCTCTGCAAGGATTGGCAGCCTCAGGAATGGTGACTGCTAGCAGTGGATCTGTTGACGCTGCTGAGCTGCCAACCCTCTGATTGGCCAGCAGTTCTTGGGGCAGGCCACTGTCCTTACTTGGGCGATAGTCTAATTGGCTGCAACCAGCAAAATTCTGCCCCAGGGTACTACCAGGGTCTTATGATGTACCTATGATGTCCCATAGAAAGTGAATCTGGGGAGTTAATGGAAAATATGGAGATGGCAGATTAATTGAATAGGTATTCTGCATCATACAAGTAGCATCCAAGAAATAGCTGCAAATCAGGAATTGGAAGGGCTGGAGGAACTCAAGAAAAGTACAATCACCATGGAAGTGGAATTAGCAAATTGTTGGAACTATGGGTTGACAAGTCCTTAACAATTGTTGGATTTCATCCTCGGGTCTTAAATGAAGTTGCTAATGAGATAGTTGATGCGTTGGTTCTAATTTTCCAAGATTCACAAGATTTGGAAAAAGTTCCATTAGATTGGAAAATAGCTAACATATATTCATTCCAAAAGCGAGGGAGAGAGAAATCAGGAACAATAGGTCAGTTAACTTAACATCTGTCATAGGAAAATGTTAGAAGCTATTATTAAAGACATTATAACAGGTCAAATATCCCCATCCTCAATGATGCGGAGTTCAGCACATCAGTACAAAAGATAAGGTAGAAACATTTGCAATAATCTTCAGCCAAAAGGGCAGGATGGATGATCCATCTTGGCCTCCTTTGGAGGTCTCCAGCATCACAGATGCCAGTCTTCAGCCAATTTGATTCACTCCACGTGATATCAAGAAACAGCTGAAGGCACTGGATACTGGCAAGGTTATGGGCCCTGACAATATTCCAGTAATGGGACTGAAAACATGTGCCCTAGAACTTGCAAAGCCCCAGGCCAAGCCGTTCCAGTACAGCTACAACACTGGCATCTACCTGGCTATGTGGAAAAATACCCAAGTATGTCATGCATACAAAAAGCAAGGCAAGTCAAACCTGGCCAATTACCATCCCATCAGTCTATTCGCAATCATCAATAAAGTGATGGAAGGGGTCATCAACAGTGCTATCATGTGGCAGTTGCATAGCAATAACCTGCTCACCGATGCTCAGTCTGGGTTCCCCCAGGATCACCCAGCGCCTGACCTCATTACAACCATTGTTCAAACACGGACAGAAGAGCTGAACTCCCAAGGTGAGATGAGAGGGACTGCCCTTGGTATTAAGGCTGCATTTGACTGAGTGTGGCATCAAAGAGCCCTAACAAAACTGGAGTCAATGGGAATCAGGGGGAAAACGCTCCACTGGTTGAAGTCATACCTAGCACAAAGGACGATGGCTGTGGTTGTTGGAGGTCAATCATCTCAGTTCTAGGACATCATTGCAGGAGTTCTGCATTGTAGTTCTGGTCGCCTAACTACAGGAAGGATATTGGTAAGATTGAGAAAGTGCAGAGAAGATTTGCTAGGATGTTGCCGGGTCTTAAGGAGTTGAGTTACAGGGAAAGATTAAACAGGTTAGGACTTTATTCCTTGGAGTGTAGAAGAATGGGGGGAGATATGATAGAAGTTTACAAAATTATGAGGGGTATAGACAGAGTAAGTGCGAGTAGGCTCTTTCCACTTAGATTAGGAGAAATAAACACGAAAGGACATGGCTTTAGGATGAAAGGGGAAAGGTTTAGGGGGAACATTAGGGGTAACTTCTTCACTCAGAGAGTGGTGAGAGTGTGGAACGAGCTACCATCTGACGTGGTAAATGCGGGCTCACTCTTAAGTTTTAAGAATAAATTAGATAGATACATGGATGGGAGAGGTCTGGAGGGTTATGGACTAGGTGCAGGTCAATGGGACTAGCGGAGTAATATTTCGGCACAGACTAGAAGGGCCAAATGGCCTGTTTTCTCTACTGTAGTGTTCTATGGTTCTATGGAGTTCCTCCGGGTAGTGTCCTAGGCCCAATCATCCTCAGCTGCTTCATTAATGAACTCGCTTCCATCATAAGGTCAGAAGTGGGGATGTTCGCTGATGATTTCCCAATGTTCAGCACTATTCACGTCTCCTCAGGCACTGAAGCAGTCCATGTTCAAATGCAGCAAGACATTGATAATATCCAGGCTTGGGCTGACAAGTGGCAAGTAACATTCATGCCACAAAAGTGCCAGGCAATGACCATCTCCAACAAGAGAGAATCTAACCATCGCCCCTTGACATTCAATGGCATTACCATCGCTGAATCTCCCACTACTAACATCCTGGGGGTTATCATTGACCAGCAACTGAACTGGACCAGCCATATAAATATTGTGTCTAGAAGAGCAGGTCAGGGGCTAGGAATCTGCAGCAAATAACTTATCTCCTGACTCCCCAAAGCCTGTCCACCATTGACAGGGCACAAGTCGGGAGTGTGATGGAATACTCTCCACTTGTCTGGATGAGTGCAACTCTAGCAATAAGCTTGACACCATCCAGGACAAAGCAGCCCCTTTCATTGGTACTCCATCCACAAACATTCACTCCTTCCACCACCAACGCACTGTAGCAGTAGTGTGTACCATCTACAAGATACACAACAGGAACACACCAAGGCTCCTTAAACAGCATCTTACAAAGCCATGACCACTACCATCTAGAAGGATAAGAGCAATCAGACACATGAGAACACCCGCACCTTGAAGTTCTCATCCAAGCCACACACCATCTTGACTTGGAAATATATTGCTATTCCTTCACTGTCACTGAATCAAAGTCCTGGAACTCCCTCCCTAACAGCACTGTGGATGTACCTACGCCACATAGGCTGCAGTGGTTTAAAAAGGCAGCTTACCACCACTTTCTCAAGGGCAATTATAGATGGTCATAAATGCTGGCCTAGCCAGAGATGCCCACCTTTCATGAATGAATGAGAAGAGATAAGGTCCTGCGGGGACTTGACGGGGTAGATGTGGAAAGGATGTTTCCTCTTGTGGAAGAATCTAAAATTCGGAGTTACTGTTTCAAAGAAAGGGGCTGCCCATTTAGGACAGAGATGAGGAATTTTTTCTTTCAGAGGGTTATGAGACTCTGGAAATCTCTTCCTCAAAAGCTGGTTGAGGCAGAATCCTTCAACATCTTTAAGGCAGAGGGAGGTAGATTCTTGATAAGCAAAGGGGTAAAAGATTATCAGGGGTAGTCAGGAATGTGCAGTTGAGGTTAAAATCAGGTCAGCCAAGATCTTATTGAATGGCAGAGCAGGCTCAAGGGGCCAAGCAGCCTACTCCTGCTCTTAATTTGTATGTTCATGGAGGACCCAGATTGTTATTTTAGGGTTCAACTGTGAACAATGTGCACCATTTATGTTCTCCACTGCCCATCCTTCTGAGCCCATCCCATCTTCCAATCCCAGCTCCGGCCATGTATTCACCATACCCCCTGACCTTCCCCTCTCTGATGCTGAACATTCAGTGCTTAGCAAAGGACTCAGTTTCATAGCCTTACGCCCTCACCTCAATGAATTTTGGGCTCAGCATGATGCTGAACTCTTCTTCTGTCGCCTTCACCTCCATGCTTACTTCTTTGGGCAGGAGTCCTCTCCCCGTTCAACGGATCCTTTTACCCGCCTCCAATATTCTCCCTCTACCTGGACCCCTCCCTCTGGATTCTTACCTGCTCTTGATCTTTTCATTGAGAACTGTCAGTGTGACATCAGTTGTCTCAATTTCTCTGCTCCTCTCACCCGCTCTAATCTGTCTCTTTCTGAACTTGCCGCACTCCATTCTCTCAGGTCTAACCCTGACTTTATCATCAAACCTGCTGACAAGGGTAGTGCTGTTGTTGTCTGGTGCACTGACATCTACCTTGTAGAGGCTAAGCATCAACTCGTGGACACTTCCTCCTATCTCCCCCGGACCACGACCCCACCACTGAACATCAGGCCATTGTTTCCAGGACTGTCACTGACCCATCTCCTCTGGAGATCTTCCCTCCACAGCTTCCAATTTCATAGTCTCCCAACCTCGGACGGCCCGCTTCTACCTCCTACCCAAAATCCACAAACAGGTCTGTCCTGGCAGACCGATCGTGTCAGCCTGTTCCTGCCCAATGGAACTCATTTCTTGCTATCTTGACTCCATTCTGTCTCCTCTTGTCCAGTTTCTTCCCACCTACATCCGCGATTCCTCTGAAACCCTACATCATATCAACAGTTTCCGGTTCCTTGGTCCCAACCACCTCCTTTTCACCATGGACATCCAATCCCTCTACACCTCCATCCCCCACCGGGATGGTCTGAGGGCTCTCCGCTTCTTCCTCAAACAGAGGTCCAAATAGTCCCCATCCAGCGCTACTCTGCTCCGTCTGGCCGAACAATTTCTCCTTAAACTGCTTTCACTTCCTCCAAATAAAAAGTGTGCCTATGGGTACCCGCATGGGCCTCAGTTATGCCTGTCTCTTTAAAGGGTATGTGGAACATTCCTTGTTCCAGTCCTACTCAGGCCCCCTCCCACAACTGTTTCTCCAATACATCGATGACTGCTCTGGTGCTGCTTCATGCTCTCATCTGGATCTGGAAAAATGTATTAATTTTGCTTCCAATTTCCACCCCTCCATCATTTTCACACAGTCCATCACTGACACTTCCCTTCCCTTCCTTGACCTCCCTGTCTCAATTCCAGGTGATAGACTGTCCACTAATATTTATTACAAGCCTACTGACTCTCGCAGCTACCTCAACTACTCACACCCCGCTTCCTGTAAGGACTCCATCCCATTCTCTCACTTCCTTCGCCTCCGTTGCATCTGTTCTGATGATGCCACTTTCCAAAACAGTTCCTCTGACATGTCTTCCTTCTTCCTTAACCAAGGCTTTCCACCCATGGTGGTTGACAGGGCCCTCAACCGTGTCTGGCCCATCTCCCGCGCATCTGCCCTCACGCCTTCCTCTCCCTCCTAGAACCATAATAGGGTCCCCCTTGTCCTCACTTATCACCCCAGCAGCCTCCGCATTCAAAGGATCATCCTCCGCCATTGCCGCCAACTCCAGCATGATGCCACCACCAAATGCATCTTCCCTTCAATCCCACGGCATTCCACAGGGACTGTTTCCTCCGGGACACCCTGGTCCACTCCTCCATCATCCCCTACACCTCAACCCCCTCCCACAGCACTTTCCCATGCAACCGCAGAAGGTGCAACACCTGCCCCTTTACTTCCTCCCTCCTCACTGTCCAAGGGCCCAAACATTCCTTTCAAGTGAAGCAGCATTTCACTTGCACTTCCCTCAATTTAGTCTACTGCATTCGCTGCTCCCAATGCAGTCTCCTTTACATTGGAGAGACTAAACACAGACTGGGTGACTGCTTTGCAGAACACCTTCAGTCTGTCCGCAAGCATGACCCAGACCTCCCTGTCGCTTGCCATTTCAACACACCACCCTGCTCTCATACCCACATGTCCCTCCTTGGCCTGCTGCAATGTTCCAGTGAAGCTCAACGCAAACTGGAGGAACAGCACCTCATCTTCCTTAGGAACCTTACAGCCTTCCGGACTTAACATTAAGTTCAACAACTTCAGATCATGAACTGTCTCCTCCATCCCCACCCCCTTTCTGGTCCCCCCTTTTCCAATAAATTATCATTTTAAAAAATATATATTTTTCTTTTCCCACCTATTTCTATTATTTTTAAATTTATTTCCATCCATTGTTTTATCTCCACCTTTTAGCCTATTTCGATCCCTTTCCCCCACCCCACCCCCACTAGGGCTATCTGTACCTTGCCCATCCTGCTTTCTACCCTTAATGTCATCATTAGCACATTCCTTAGCTAATATCACCACCGTCAACACCCCTTTGTCCTTTTGTCTATGACATCTTTGGCAATCTCTTCTTTGTCTCCACCTATCACTGGCCCTCTATCCAGCTCTACCTGTCCCACCCCCCTCAACTAGCTTATATTTCACCTCATTTCTATATTTCCTTAGTTCTGATGAAGAGTCATATGGATTCGAAACTTTAACTGTTTTCCTCTCCGCAGTTACTGTCAGACCTGCTGAGTTTTTCCAGCTATTGTTGTTTTTGTTTCAGATTTCCAGCATCCGCAGTATTTTGCTTTTATCTTTATCTTTTCAGCCCCATGCTGGGCTGCTGTGCACAGGCCCCGATTCCCTGTCAGCTGACACCCACCTTGCTGCTGCTGTTTACAATGTAGTCAGAATATGAATTATGTTGTTAGATCCTGAATTTTGAATATCTATGAGGCTCTCAACTTCACATGTTGTCTGAAACATACATTCTAAAATAGCATAGGGTCATGTGCATGTGGCCCTGGTAAGTGCCAAGCCACTAATATTTTAACCCTTCCTGCAAAGTAACTCAATCTTATCAAATGTGGGCAGTTAAAAGTAGGACTTATATCTAACGTTGACTTGTCCTTTCATTTAAATGGTTTAATCCACTTTCCACATGATGACCTCTTTTATTCGAGATGCAGGCGGTCTTTGAATCTGAATTGTCTAGATTTCCTGACTTGAGACTTTATTGTACTGACAAAGAGGCCTGCTCTGACTATTGAGGCTGTTGAATCTTCTGCAGCTTCTGTTTCCACAAGTCAATTGGCCAAGACCTGTCAGGGTTACCAGTTGTTCTTTGAGTCTCTAACACCAAATGGTGTGAAAAAAAAACCTTTCAAATTGATCATTTCACATGATCAATGGACTCAAATCTTTGTCAAACACCGCAGGCTGAATTTTCTCAGCTCTGTGGAGATGGATTTTGAGGGAGAGAAAGGAGTGGGAAACCCCATTGGTACGGTCCCTGACACTGTCCTATCTCCAGCCAACTTTCTCTGGGGAAGTTTTCCAGAAAGATTAGCAGCATGGTCTACGAAGGCAGGAAGTTACTAGCTCTGATCAAGACTCCAATCGATGGCTATTATCTCATTCCAATGGAATTTTCTAAACACTGGATGGGTTCCCAGCTGAATCTGGAGCCCAGAAACTGCATGGAGGCCCAGAGGCAAGTCGGAGGGCCATAGGAGACTCATCTCAATGCCCAGTCATGGAACTGCAAGATTGAAACAGCTGCAACTATGGTCATAACCATATGGTTCTCCTCCATGCTGTTGGCCCAAAAGCCTCTGAGTCTTTTTGTAAAGATGTTCAGCAGACATCCAAGAGTGCCTCAATTTTGAGATACCCTCATGCTGTACTAACCCCCTCAGCAACGCCCATCTTCTCTGGCGGGGCTGCCGACAATCCAGTGCTGCGGACCACTTCACTGGGCTTCCTGCGTCGTGATCCACCGTTGTATGTCTTTAAGTGAACGATGAATGCAGAGGGGGCCAATTAGGAGGCTGCCTCACATAAAATTACCCTGGTGGATTCCTTGTAGCCATGCTTGGGTCCTGACACCACGGGAAAGATCTCATAACGCCCATGGAAAAGTTCAGCCCAACTTGCCAGAACATTCTCTTAGCTCCAGATATAGAGAAAAATTTTAGCTTGCTGAGTGTTGAGAGAATTTTTTTCAGCTGCCATTGGGCAAAAAGACTTCCCAATTGCTTGACTTAGATCCTTGCAGCAAACTGCAAACTTTCAGCTTGGTGAGCTTCACTACTGTAATCAGATAAATCACACATTCTGTCGGTTCACTCATTGGAGCAATTTTGCAACTGGTAATATCAATTTATTTATTTGCTCCTTTGGAATGACAAGAATTTTGCACAAAGGATTTACCACAAGTTTCTCTCTGTTATCTAATTCAATGTGATACCTTTCAGTGGTTTATTGGCTGCTTTTTGTTTTAGAGATATGATCTGCCAGCTACTAGCGCCTTCAGAAAGTTGACATATTTCTTCACCTAACTTTAATATGACATCTTCACTTACAACTCGTTTACAACTATTTTTAACTCATTCCCAAAATAGTCCAATTTCTGCTAATGCAATGGATACTTCTCAAATCTATTATGCAACTTTATCTGAACTTGAATTCCTTGAAGATGAAGGTTTTCTGGATTCCCTGTAACATTCACATACTCTTTGAAAGGAAATAAACCAGGCACAGCTTCTCAGTCTGGTTAAAACACTTATATTGCCACTGACCCTCTCTGTTTTAATAGTTCTTGTTTCATGCTGTTCACTGCTCAGAATATGTGTGTATGATTATCAACCTTTCATCTGCCTCAACAAATTTCAGTTATTTATTTTCCTCTTTGTCTTACATTTGGCAGCAAAGTAATTTTAAACTATAGTTTTGCATATCTGTCCAAATGCGGGGCATTGATTCCTAACTTTCGGCTATTTCCTTCCACGTAACTGCCACTCAATCAATTCACCTCTATCAGTTTTAGCTTCTATTCACTTGGTTTTCTACCTGGTGGTTTATCCTTGGCATTTGCTTACAGATAGCTGCATCACTACTCGAGCTACTTCATCTGAGATTGAGTAAGCTCAGCTGCTCTTACCATACCAGCAGCTATCACTGTTGACTTTCACACGGCTGTTTCTGACTCCCAACATAATTCTATCACAAAGTTATGACACCTTCAGTTCGCCAACATCACAAGTATCTGCAAGGTTCTTGAACATCAAGGAATGGTCACCAATTAGCTTCCCATTCTCTTCACTTCTCACAATGAAAACATGCCATGTAAACAGACTGCGCGTGCCCCCAGTTTCATTTTATTCTTTGGCTCATCCGACGCCTCAGCAAGAAACTTTTTCTCTTTCTCTCAAATGCTAAGGAACGCAAGCTCCAACAACTCATCGACACCAACACCCATCTAGGACCCTCCACCCCTGCCTGTCCCTCCGTCCCCACCCCATCTTCCAATCCCAGCCCCAGCCGTGTATTCACTATTCCCCCTGACCTTCCCCTCTCCGATGCTGAACGTTCAGTGCTCAGCAAAGGACTTAGTTTCATACCCTTACGCCCTCACCTCAATGAATTTCGGGCTTGGCATGATGCTGAACTCTTCTTCCGCCTTCTTTGTCTCCGGGCTCACTTCTTTGGGCAGGAGTCCTCTCCCCATTCATCGGATCCTTTCACCCACCTCCAATATTCTCCCTTCACCTGGACCCCTCCCTCTGGATTCTTACCTTCTCTTGATCTTTTCATTGAGAACTGTCGGCGCGACATTAGTCATCTCAATTTCTCTGCTCCTCTCACCCATTCTAACCTGTCTCTCTCTGAACTTACTGCACTCCATTCTCTCAGGTCCAACCCTGACATTGTCATCAAACCCGCTGACAAGGGTGGTGCTGTTGTTGTCTGGCGCACTGACCTCTACCTCGCGGAGGCTGAGCGTCAACTCGCAGACACTTCCTCCTAACTCTCCCTGGACCATGACCCCACCGCTGGGCATCAGGCCATTGTTTCCAGGACTGTCACTGACCTCATCTCCTCTGGGGATCTTCCTCCCATAGCTTCCAACCTGATAGTCGCCCAACCTCGGACAGCCCGCTTCTATCTCCTACCCAAAATCCACAAACAGAACTGCCCCGGTAGACCGATCGTGTCAGCTTGCTCCTGCCCCACAGAACTCATTTCTCATTATCTTGACTCCCTTCTCTCTCCCCTTGTCCAGTCTCTTCCCACCTACATCAGTGATTCCTCTGACACCTTACGTCACATCAACAATTTCCAGTTCCCTGGCCCCAACCGCTTCCTCTTCACCATGGACGTCCAATCCCTCTACACCTCCATCCCCCACCAGGATGGTCTGAGGGCCCTTAGCTTCTTCCTCGAACAGAGGCCTGAACAATCCCCATCCACCACTACTCTCCTCCGTCTGGCTGAACTTGTTCTCACGCTGAACAATTTCTCCTTCAACTCCTCTCACTTCCTCCAATTAAAAGGTGTGGCTATGGGTACCCGCATGGGCCCCAGCTATGCCTGTCTCTTTATGGGGTATGTGGAACATTCCTTGTTCCAGTCCTACTCCGGCCCCCTTCCACAACTCTTTCTCCGCTACATCAATGATTACTTCGGTGCTGCTTCATGCTCTCGTCGGGAATTGGAAAAATTTATTAATTTTGCTTCCAATCTCCACCCCTCCATCATTTTCACGTGGTCCATCTCTGACACTTCCCTTCCCTTCCTTGACCTCTCTGTCTCAATCTCTGGTGATGTACTGTCAACCAATATCCATTACAAACCCACCGACTCCCACAGCTACCTCGACTACAGCTCCTCACACCCGCTTCCTGTAAGGACTCCATCCCATTCTCACAGTTCCTTCGCCTCCGTCGCATCTGTTTCGATGATGCTACCTTCAAATACAGTTCCTCTGACATGTCTTCCTTCTTCCTTAACCGAGGTTTTCCACCCACGGTCGTTGACAGGGCCCTCAACCGTGTCCGGCCCATCTCCCGCGCATCCGCCCTCATGCCTTCTCCTCCCTCCCAGAAACATGACAGGGTCCCCCTTATCCTCACTTATCACCCCACCAGCCTCCGCATTCAAAGAATCATCCTCCGCCATTTCCGCCAACTCCAGCATGATGCCACCACCAAACACATCTTCCCTTCACCCCCCCTATCGGCATTCTGTAGGGATCGCTCCCTCCGGGACACCCTGGTCCACTCCTCCATCACCCCCTACTCCTCAACCCCTTCCTATGGCACCACCCCATGCCCACGCAAAAGATGCAACACTTGCCCCATTCACTTCCTCTCTCCTCACCGTCCAAGGGCCCAAACACTCCTTTCAAGTGAAGCAGCATTTCACTTGCATTTCCCCCAACTTAGTCTACTGCATTCGTTGCTCCCAATGTGGTCTCCTCTACATTGGAGAGACCAAACGTAAACTGGGCGACCGCTTCGCAGAACACCTGCGGTCTGTCCGCAAGAAAGACCCAAACTTCCCTGTCGCTTGCCATTTTAACACTCTACCCTGTTCTCTTGTCCACATGTCTGTCCTTGGCTTGCTGCATTGTTCCCGTGAAGCCCAACGCAAACTGGAGGAACAACACCTCATCTTCCGACTAGGCACTTTACAGCCTTCCAGACTGAATATTGAATTCAACAACTTTAGGTTTTGAGCTCCCTCCCCCATCCCCACCTCCTTTCTGCTTCCCCCTTCCATTTGTTTTTTTCCAATAAATTATATAGATTTTTCTTTTCCCACCTATTCCCATTATTTTTAAATATTTTAAAATCTTTTATGCTCTCCCCACCCCCACTAGATCTATACCTTGAGTGCCCTACCACCCATTCTTAATTAGCACATTCGTTTAGATAATATCACCAACTTTAACACCTGTGTGTTCTTTTGTTCTATTGTTGGTGACATGTTTTGATGATCTGCTTCTATCACTGATTGTTTGTCCCTACAACCACACCAACCCCCTCCACTTCTCTCTTTCTCTCTCCGCCCCCCCCCTCCCCCACCCCCCCCCACCCCAACCACACACCTTAAACCAGCTTATATTTCAACTCTTTCTTGGACTCGAACTCAAGTTCTGTCGAAGGGTCATGAGGACTTGAAACGTCAACTCTTTTCTTCTCCGCCGATGCTGCCAGACCTGCTGAGTTTTTCCAGGTAATTCTGTTTTTGTTTTGCATTTTACTTTAGCTGGCAAATGTTCTCAAGCTTCTCTGGAACTCTCTGTGTTACCTTTTATTCATCCAATGCATCCTGCATAAACATCCTGTAGCATCATCACGAGGGTGTGCCTATGTGAGGTGAAGTTCATGCCAATGCAGTGACTGCATCTGCAGCAGTCAGAAAAATGGGGCTTATGGCTGTTAGTATATAAAAAAAAGCTCTGCAGACTTAGTCAACTGACTGTTAGCTGCTGGATATCGGGTAACAAGATTTGGAGGATAAAGTGCAAAATAAAGATAGCTTTAATGATTGAACCATCTTGTCAAACTTTGAGAAAACCATTGGTGCAAAGTACATCCAGAAATGCCCTGGAACCTGCTTATTGGTCAGACCTGGATATGGGTCTGGTGTTGCCGCCTGCCTGATTTTTTTGTGAACAAGATACTTTTTGTCGTAATTATGGTTTTATTTAGTGTGCATTGTACTTTTAAGAATAATACTTGTTAGGTGGGACCACATGATCGGTAGTAACTAATAGGAGAGTAGTGCAGGCTACCTCTGCAGTCAGTGTAGAGATAGAGTTGGAGTTGGAGTTGAAAGCATGCGCGTAGTTGCTGCTGAGTATGTTGTAAATAAACTTAATGGGCAGGATTTTTGGGTCATCTTGTGGGCGCGGTGGGTGGGCCCAGGTGTGCCTGGGAAAAGGTCCGTTGTGCATGATCGGCATCCGACTGCGATTTCACGGTGGAGGGCCAATTAATGGTCAACCAGCATGAAGCGCGAGCTAAAAGGCTCAACGCTGCCAGGGTAGGGGCGGATGGAGGGTGAGTACTGAAGTCTGCGCAGGTGCGGGCAAGCATGCAATAAAAGCTCCCTGAAGTCAGAAAGCTGCCTAAGGGAGCTGAAGAAAAATAAAGATTAGTAAATTCTGAAAAAAATGTCCCCACATAGGACTCACTCACATGAACACATACATATTAAAAATTATGTCAGAACATTTTTTTAAACTAATGTCAGAAACCTAATCCCGCCCGTGGATGAGGTTTCCTAAAAAATGCAAAGACCACTTGGCCGATTCACCCGCCCGCCCAGCGTAACGTTAGATAGGCAGTGAAAAATCTCTCTTAATTAATAAATTAATAGCCTTAATAGGCCTCTTAATTGTCGGCGTGCATGCTGCCAACTCTTGCACACGGCCGCTGACTGAAATAATGTATGAGTACAATATGTGATATGTGTGACAAGTCGGGCATGCACCTGCCTGCGGGACGTAAAATTCTGCCCAATGTTTCCACCCAAGAAGTGTCTGCAGATTAATTCTATCACTAATAGTACAACTTGGCCACCCTACAACAAACTGGTGATGAAGATTGAACAGTAGTGGGGTGTGGAGATACACATGGACACGGAGGTGGGGCGGTGGTGGTGGGAAGGAGGAGGTTGGGGAGGTCAATGTGAACGGAGGTGGGATGCTCTGGAAGGAAGGGAACGTGCACATTCACCTGGACTGCCTTGGATGTTTGAACCGGCCTTTCAGCCAGTCTGTTAGAGGAAGGGTGGCACAGTGCAGTTTTCACATGAGGGACACTGTTGAGACTGATAAACCATTGAAACTCAGCACTCATAAATGCCGTGCCATTATTGGAAATGGTTACTTCTGGTAGACCGTGAATGACAAAGCTCTGACGTAGTTTCTCAATTGTAGCGGCTGACGAAGCTTGCTGATGATTGCTCAATGTTCAGCACCATTCACGACTCCTCAGATACTGAAGCAGTCCATGTCTAAATGCAGCAAGACCTGGACAATATCCCAGCTTGGGCTGACAAGGGCCAAGTAACATTTGTGCCACTCAAGTGCCAGGCAATGATCATCTCCATCACCCCTTGATGTTCAATGGCATTACCATCACTGAATCCCCCACAACACTCAAGAAGCTTGACACCGTCCAGGACAAAGCAGCCTGCTTGATTGGCATCACATCCACAAACATTCACTCCCTCCATCACCAACACACAGTAGCAGCAGTGTGTACCAACTAAAAGATGCACTGCAGAAACTCACCAAGGCTCCTTCGACAGTAACTTCCAAACACACCACCACTACCATTCTGCATCCCTCACCCCGCTGAGAAACTTAAAACCCAGGCCTTGGGTTTATTTGTTTTCTTCACTTAAGCTCCCTTTGAACCTCTTGATGTGCAATTTGTGTAGGATCTTCTTGATCTCCCACTGTAACAGAAACAGTGTGAATGGCCATTTATGTCATTTCTCAGTGATTTAAATCAATCTACTAGTTACGGTGGAAGATGAGAAAAAACCCTGGGAATGTCTGGCATTTACAGGATTTAAAGTGGCAGCACAAAACCAAACATAAAGAAAGATGATACATTTTTGTCATAGTAATATTGCAATAAATATGCTTGTTATGTCAGTTGAAAGTAGTTGAAATAATTTATTTTCCTAATCTACACCCCTGGCTTTGCCCTCTGCCATTTTTGGACAGAGACTTTCCACTTCCACCTCTGTTGCATCACTCAGCTTGGCACTGCTTCAGCCTTCCTGCTGTTGAAACGAGAGTCCATCCTCTTGTCAGCACCAGGCTCAACTTCTTTCCAGCCAGCACACATTCTTCATGCTCTGTAAGCTTGAGCTCCTATGAATCCTCCTGATTCTTATATTCTATCCTGTACCAAATCCTATACACTCCTCAATTTTGATCCAGAGTGGCTGTTTAGAAGACTGCCTTAGTATCCTGGGACTTTGTCCCAGTTGTAATAAAAACAATAAAACAAAAACAGTCCTCCAGCCCTCACCCCTCACATGTCCCCCATGCCCCTTTCATGCCAACTCATGCTGCCTCATGCCCCCATCCCATGGCCCCTCCTACCCTCCATGCCGACCTATGCCACTCCACCCACCCCATATGGACCGTCAGTTTGGCAAGATGTAATGAATAGTGTACCACAGGGCTCACTGCTGGGACTTCAGCTGTTTACAATTTATATAAATCACCTGGATGAAGGGATCGATGGGATGGTTGCCACATTTGCTAATGATGCAAAGATAGGTAGGAACGTAAGTTGTGAAGGTGACATAAGGAGGCTACAAAAAGATATAGCTAAGTTAAGTGAGTTTGGAAAGAGCTGGAAAATTGAGTATAATGTTGGAAAATGTGAAATTGTCCATTTTGGCAGGAAGAATAAAAGAGAAGCATATTATCTAAATGGTGAGAGATTGCAGAGCTCTGAGGTGCAGAGGGATCTGGGTGTCTTAGTGCATGAATCACAAAAGGCTAGTGTGCAGGAACAGCAAGTAATTAGAAAGCTAATAGAATGTTATAATTTCTCGCAAGGAGAATTTAATACAAAAGTAGGGAGGTTATGCTTTAGTTATACAAAGCACTGGTGAGACCACATCTGGAGTACCGTGTACAGTATTGGTCACCTTATTTCAGGAAGGATGCAAGTGCATTGGAAGCAGTTCAGAGAAAGTTTACCAGACTAATACCTAGAATGGGCGGGTTGTCTTGTGAGGAAAGGTTGGACAGGCTAGGCTTGTATCCACTGGAATTTAGAAGAGTAGGAGGTGACTTGATTGAAACATATGAGATCCTGAGGGGTCTTAACAGGGTGGATATGGAGAGAATGTATCCTCTTGTGGGAGAATCTAGAACTAGGGGTCACTGTTTAAAAATTAGGGGTCACCCATTTAAAATAGAGATGAGGCTAAATTTTTTTCACTCAGAGGGTTGAGAGTCTAAGGTGGTGGAAGCAGAGTCTTTGAATATTTTTAAGGCAGAGGTGGATAGATTCTTGGTAAGCAAGGGTTATCGGGAGGGTAGGCAGGATGCGGATTTGAGGCTAATGAATCGAATGCGTGTTGATCTTCATGCCACAAGAATGGTGTATCTTTCTTAAGGAGTTTGTGTTGTGATGATGTTTTCTCAGAAAAAAAATCAAGATATATGATGCTAAGAAGCTAAACAGGCCCAAACACCTCTGTAAATCTTTTTTATCTTGTGGAGTGGGCATTGAGTATACATCCTCAACCTTACTGGGATCAGGTTGTATTCCAGAATCATGAGACCTTCTCTTCTAGCCATCTCCTTTAGAATGTAGAGATTGTTGTCACACTCTTCCTTAGTAATCCCCAAGATGCTATATCATCTGCAATGCCAACAGGGCCAGGGACATTCTCAATAATGTGATCCATATGTTGTTGACACAGGTCCTGACTCACTGACAGATTAATTGGTAACCATAGAAAGCAATACCTCCCAAACAGTGTTCTGAATGTTGTTAATTCCAGTGAATCCTCAGACAGGCGCACTGACCAATATCCATGCTTTGCATCCAACTTTGAAAAGCACTTGTCTGTAGAGTAGGCACCTTGTGAGGACTCCTCTTGGATGTTTGATTTAATCTTCTGGGATCCAAGCATATTCTATTTGTGACATCTTACTTAAACACAGCAGTTATAGAGCTATGCCAATCTGTGTGTGGCTGAACATTGCGAATAATTCCCTGTCATTTCATCATGTCACTTTTAGTATTTAAATTGTCCTTCATATGGACATTGCACTGCCATGGTGGATCTATGGAAGGAACTGCAAATCCAGGTGAAGAACAACGTCTCCTACAGAACTGCCCATGGTGTCATCCGGGTATTTCTGTTGCAGATCTTGAATAGGGTCACATTGCCTCGACAATCAAGCATTGGTGCTTTACTGATCTCATGAATCATCACAGTCTAGGGTTCACTACACGCTGGCAGCCCTGCTACCACTGGCCCATTGGTGGCAACAATGTAGATGATTTGTGGTGATCATGCAGAACTTCCATATCTGCACTTCAACTTCAATACTCCCATGCGGTGGGCTGGTGAACCATTATATAACTGGCAATGAGTCTAGCTCTTGTTGGTTGTAACAGAGACTCCCACTTTGCCAGGAACATGTCTTTGAGATCCACAGTGGTAAAATATTGGTACTTGCTCTGGTATCTATTTTCAGTCGTAGTTTGTCCTTGCCATTTGTACAAGAACATATGATCTCAACTGTGGTGAAAGCTTCCAGTAGGGTGATTGACTCCACATACTCTGTGACACACTGTATGACACATTGTACAGAAAGCTTGTTCAATTTTGAAATTGCATTAATCTGTCAGAGCATTCTTTGTTGTCTAGGCCTCTGCCTCCCTCATGGACATGCCTGTACTTGAAGTGGTATTTAGTGGATTCTTTCTTATTCTTGCCACTATGTGGTGTGTGTTCTTTGCTGACCTGAGGCTTGCAGTAACTTCTGACTGCTTCCTTGCTGCCAGACTTTCTACACAATCTTGTCTAGTGTCCCTTTAGGCCACACATCTTGCAGGTATCTCTAAATTCAGGACAGGGATCAGTGCTGGGCCCTCAACTTTTTACAATTTATATTAATGACTTTGATAAAGGGATGGAAGGAATGGTTGCTAAATTTGCCGATGAAGAAAGATAGGCAGGAAAGTAGATTGTGAAGAGGACATAAGAAGGCTACAAAGTGACATAGGTAGGTTAAGTGAGTGAGCAAATAGAGTATAATATGGACAAATATGAAATTGTTCATTTTGGCAGGAAGAATAAAAAAGATGTTTATTATCTAAATGGTGAGAGATTGAGGAGCTCTGAGATTCAGAAGGCTTTGGGTGTCCTAGTACATGAATCACAAAACATTTGTATATAGGTACAGCAGTAAATTAGGAAAGCTAGAATGTTATCATTTATTGTGAGGGATATTGATTAGAAAAGTAACGGGGTTATGCTCCAGTTGTACAGGGTGAGAGCATGGCCTCAAATTTCCAGTGGTTGGATGGGCTCAGAGGGCAGGCCTGGGAGTAGTCGGGAAGCCAACCGCTGCCCGCGATCGGGCCCCGACCCCGATTTCACGCTGGCTGGCAAATTAATGGCCAGCCAGCATGAAATGCACGTGCTGGGGTGGGGGTGGGAGAAGCGTGAGCGCGGAAGTTCGCACGTGCGCATGGATGTGCACAGTAAAAGCTCCCTGAGGCACAGAGCTGCCTCAGGGAGCTGAAGATTTTCCAAATAAAAAATAAAGGCATTAAAAATATGAAAAACATGTCCCCTTATGTGACTCTGTCACATGAGCAGGGACATATTAGAGGTGAGTACAAAAATGTTTTTTTTTTAAATCACTAGACGAAACCCCATCCCACCCGCCAAAAATGCAAAGGCCGCTCACCCACCTGCCAATTGAACGGTTGCACAGGCAGTGAAAAATTTGAATCAATCTCTTCATTAAGGGCATTAATAAGCCGCTTAATTGTTGGCGGGCACTCTGCCGACTCCCGCGCTTGCCTGCCAACCAAAATATCGCGCGAGTGCGCGATAATGTTGCGATGCCCAACATCATCCTGCGTCATTTTATGTTCTTTGGGGTCAGCACGTGCCTGCCCAACGAGCACAATATTCTGCCCCACATCTGGAGTATTGTGTACAGTATTGGTCTCTTTATTTAAAGGAAGATGTAAACGTGTTAGAAACATTTCAGAGAAGGTTTACTAGACTAAAACCAGGAATGGGTGGTTTGTCTTATGAGGAATGGTTGGACAGGTTAGGCTTGTATCCACTGGAATTTAGAAGAGTAGGAGGTGACTTAATTGAAACCTTTAAGATCCTGAGTGGTCTTGACAGGGTGGATGAGGAGAGGATATTTCTTCTTGTGGGAGAATCTAGAACTAGGAGTCACTGTTTAAAAATAAGACATTTAAGACAGAGATGAGGAGAATTTTTTTCTCTCAGAGAGTTGTGAGTCTTTGGAACTCTCTTCCTCAAAAGGCGGTGGAAGTAGAGTCTTTGAATATTTTTAAAGGAGAGGTGGATAGATTCTTGGTGAGCAAGGGGCTGAAAGGTTATCGGGGGTTGGCGGGATGCAGATTTGAGGTTACGATCAGATCAGCCATGATCTTATTAAATGGCGGAGCAGGTTTGAGGGGCCGAATAGCCTGCTCGTGTTCCTTGTTCATATGTTCTTATGTGGTGGAAGCAGTCAAGCCTATAATGATAGAACTCAGCCTTATGTCAGCAAATATCTATTGAAATTTCAAGCACCAAATTTTATTCAATTGCAGCCATTTTTTTCAAAATTTAAAGTGCGGGGAATTTAAATGACTTGACAGCTTGACAGTTCCACAGCCTTATCCACATTTTCTGCACACTCATGTCTACTCTTAACAACCCCAAAGGGCTACCTGACCTGTCCTCAAGGGTATCTGGTCTCTCCAAAAAGGCTACTGAACTTTCCAAAGAATTCAGGCAGGTTTAGACATTTTCTTCAAATTCATAAATGCCACGAGTCATGTTTTGGAAATCTTGGGGCAGAACTTTTCTCTCGTTGGGCAGGCACGTGCCCAACCTGAGCGAGCATAAAATGACACACGATGACGTTGGGCAAGCGTCCTGATGTCATCGCGCACTCACACAACATTTTGGTTGGAGTGTCCACGCATGAGGCGGCAGCGTACCCAGCAACAATTAAGCGGCCTATTAAGTCCTTTAATCAATTAATTGATTCAAATTTTTTGCTATTCAACCTTTCGGTTGGCGCCTATGCGAAAAGGCCAAGCGGCCTTTGCATTCTTGGCAAAACCTCATCCACAGGTGGGATGATGTTTCAACCAGTGATTTAAAAAATACTTTAATACTCCTATTTAACATGTCCCTGCTCATGTGACAGAGTCACATGCAGGGACATGTTTTCATTATTTTAAATATCTTTATTTTTATTGTTAAAAATCTTCAGCTCCCGTGTGCATGCGCACACTTCCGCGCCCCCACCCTGGCAGGGCTGAGCACCGCAGTGTGTGATTCACACTGGTTGGCCGTTAATCATTCCCAGGCTTACCCGCCTGCTGTACCCACCCAATAAGGGCAAAATTCTGCTCCTGGTAACAAAATTTGCTTCTGATTGTAGGCAGCTGCACTTTAAAATGTGCTGCCTCCTCCATTTACTGTAGATGTGTGAAATACCTCCCACCCCCGCTGCCCCCATGGCAAAACTGGTTTGTGCCAGGTTCGGTAACAGGCTCCGGCACCATTTTGACTAAAATGCAGTGTCCTTCTGGCTTTGCGAAAATTAAGGCCAAGAAAACCTATCTGCAGTCCAACGCTACCTGAAAATCACTGACGGGAAAGCTCCCATACTCAATCAGCAAGGAGGCATTTGGAAACATGCAAGGAGCTCTGCAGCCAATTTCCACCTCAAGAAAAGTTCTCCCAGTGAGAGTTCTCTCTCTGCCTTCTTCTATGCTAAAATATGCATCAATTGCAGTATCAACTGGTGCGTTGCCTATAAAGGCATCAACCAATTGATTGAGGCAGTGTGAAGGATGGACAGCAATTTCATCTCATTTGCTGGTGAATAGTAACAAAGTATATGGTACCCAATTTCATTGCATGACTGGAAGTCACCAAGTAGGGACACCAATGATGTCAATATGACAAACCGTATGCCATGCTGCACTAGAACTGCTCCTCCTTACCAGTTAACTAACCCAATTCTACCCAATGTTTAAACTTACTATATGCACCATCTGGATGATGTGCAGTTCTGCACATGTTTGCAAACATTGGTTAGAGATGCACTGGGTTGGTTGTGGCCCATTAGTAGATATTCCAGGCCTAAAGTAGCAGAAGAAGAACAACACTGGCTCAATATATACCTTGCATTGCAAGGTACTGGCTTAATGATTTTGCATTCAAATACATCTGTGCCAATGAGTAAGAAGAAGAAAATACCTAGCAAGAGCAGAATAGTACTAGCCCGACCTCAGGAGAGGCCACTAGCTTCACCTTCCCTTCGATATTCTCACAGGCAGGAATTTCCAAAGTAGCCAACTCAAGTAGAATCATGAACTTGAAATTTCTAGATACTTTTCCACTTTGGGTAAGTACCCTTCAGTCATGTTCCATTTTTACCTACAAGAAAAATAACAGTCAATAGATGTGTTAAGTTAAAGGATCTTGTGCATTGATGGGTATTGCCCAAACTACACCCTATTATGTGTGAAAGTATCTGAACATGCATCACTCCTGAATAATTTATTCTGGGAGATCCACTAAGTATTCAATGTGACGAGTTTAAATGTAAGTTGCTTCAGTATAGCCACACATGCTAAGCAGTCAGACATTGTTCCAATGATTTCCTGTAAGAATTGTCAGATTTGTGGCGGAAGAGCCAAGGATAAGCAAGGTCTTGACTTAATGCAGAAATTCCCAAGGTTGTGGCCAAGAAATTGGTCTCTCTACTCCAAGAGTTCCCACGACTTTGGCCCTTAAAGCAAAACAGTAAATCTTTGACAGCAGTAGATTAGGTACACTTGAAAATCTTCATGCAGGAAGTGGGGCCACCTAGGCTTCTGGGCTGGACCCTTGAAGAGCAGGCAAGGGGAACAGCATCAAGAGGTTTGCTGGAAGTGGGTACCAACCCTCCAATGTCCAGGGCACACATGCTATAAATTGCAGCATGCTGCAAAAGAAAGGTGCCCTAAATGTGCCCCTAGTGGCTTAGGTGTCTGTGAAAATTAGGTGATTTCCATGCATACTATGATAGGATGTTCCACTGGTTTTCTGTCTCCATGTTCTTATCTTAAAAAGGCATGGTAAGTTTCCAAATATGGCCATTGATAAAGGGGCAAGGTCAGGACTTGGGACTCCTTAATTTGGCAGGTTACATGTCCCAGCCCTGAGTTGGGACCCAGCATAACATCAGTCAAGCGTAGCTCTGAGACACTCAGGGAAGTGAGGCCCATAAGGGTTCATGCCAATTTCACAAGCTTTCAAAGGGTTGGGATGTAAAGTTTTTTTTAGAAGATTGCAAACAGTCCACTTACAGAAGGCACCAGAGGCAGCAGCCACCCCCACCCCACTCCGCACCCCACAAAACTTGCCAGTTATCCATTCATTCTGTCCCACCTCTTCGCTTTACAAACTTTGACTGGGTGGCCACACCCTGGCATCTCCATACACTGGCATTCGCTCTCCTCCATCCATGGTATGTTAAAACATCAATTGCTAACCCATATGTGTCGGGTTATGAAATTGGTGAAAGTACATACCTATTTGCTGAGGACAATTAGGTATAGCAGCACTTTCATGTGTATTGAGGACAATGCAAGCTGCAGTTTGTCCCGTCCAGATAAACAACCACAGTCAGGGATATCTTTGCTATTTATCAGGCACTGTTATGGCTACTAAAAAGGTCACAAAGGACTTGTGGCACCATCAAGCCCACCTCTGTTATTCCAGGGAGGGAAGTTTAGTCATGTAATACACTGACAGAAAACTAAAGATACTGCCTCATTGTCCGTCAATCTTGACACTGGATCAGCAGCTTCAGACCCTTTTAGTTTAAGTGTTCAGGCTCTGTGGAAGTAGGTCTTAATTCAGAGAAAGCTGGATCTGTGGAGACAATCTTTTTTTTTATTTCCCTGCTGGTTTATTAGGCAGATTGTGTGATGCAGAGGCAGCTAGGTCAGACACAGCAGAGGATTAGCCTGGTCTCTTTGTGTGGTATTTATAGCAAGATCTGGTCAATGTCAATCTCCACTTTATTGTTTTTTCTCTCTTGAAAGCTGTGAATTTTACCTTCACCTCAGATAATAAAACATGTGCTTACTAAGGAAAGAAGCCATGCCTTTCTATTACATTCTGCACTCAATATGCAATCTTACCTGATTTTGAAATTAGAAGTGTTTTTTATTTAACAAAGATTTTCTTCACTTTTCAATATTTCTAGGGTTTGGTGTTCTACATTAACCAGTAAAAACACAAAATAATTTTTTTCTTGACTTTGCAAAGGGCATTTTAGTGAAATCATCAATATAATTAAGCAAGGGATAACTTTTACAGAGAGGTCTTGAACACTCACAATCATTTCAGCCATAAGAAGATGAATTTTCTCATTGACTGATAAAGTTATATTTTCTCCCAATTAAGTTGCTTAAGCCATCCATGAATTCAGTTTCCAGCACTTCTAAAAATACATATTTGCCAACATATATTCAGAGCAGGGTGCAGGCATAATCGTCATATGTACATTTATTAACCATGACGCTGAGTTTGACAGAGGGAGACGTATATTGGAAACAAATGGATTGCTTTTGTGTTTTGGGGACGTCAAGAATTTGAAAATTCTAAATGTATCTGATAGTGAAGAAGCTTATAGGAAGGACGGATGTTTTTCATGGGGAAAAATTTTTCTTTGTGCTTCCTCTCTATTTTGACCAGTAGAAATAAAGCTCGACTAAGACATAAGGAACTAAACCTTACATAGGAAGAACACTATTGTCCTTATTGTACAAATATCTATTTTGATTGGAATGTTTCAGAATGGTTTTGGTGTATTTCATGATATTTTTCTTCTTGAAGCTACTGTTAAAATACACTGGGGGAGAAATTTGTTTGTGTAACACCACTTCAAGCAGAACTACATTGACTTATGTCGATTTCAGGGGGCAGACAGCAGCCTGTGTGGCTACCTGCAAGGCACGCATACTATTTTTCATTGATATCATTGCCCCTCTTGAAGTACACTACACCAATTAATCCCTCCCCTCAATCTTTATATTGATATGTACCAAACGTATAAATAAGACTCATCTAGAGTTACTACCTTTTACTGAAAACAGCAACTTTCAAAAGATGTTTGACAAAGTACTATGGAAATAGACTTGTTAGCAAAATTAAAGCCCATGGGATTAAAGGGACACTGATAGCATGAATACAAAAATGCTTAAGAGACAGAAAGCAGAGTAGTGGTGAATGTGTTTTTTTCAGATTTGAGGGAAGCGCACATTGGTGTTATACATTGATAGGTATTAAGCTACTGCTAATTTTATTATGTATTAATTACCTACACTTGAGTATACAGGCATGATTTCAAAGTTTGCAGATGATATGTAACTAGGAAGTGTGGTAAAAAGTGAGTATAGTAACAGACTTCAACAGGAGGTAAATTGATAAAATGGGAGACATAGGAGATGAAATTTAACATTGAAAAGTGTGATATGGTACATTTTGATTGAAAGACTGAGGAGCAGCAATACACATTGGCACAATTTGGAAAGGGATGCAGGGACAGTGAGACATGGAAGTATATATGCACAAATCATTGAAATTTTCAGGACAAGTTGATAAGGTTGTTAACATAGCAGATGGAATCCTTGATTTTATTAATCTAGGAATGGAGGCTGGAATTTTCTGGGCCTTTTGACATGGGTTGGGAGGCGTGAGGGTTAGCAAAATGGCAGGGTAAGGAGTCTGGAGAATTGTTCAGTGTCTTCCCACCACCATACCATATTGCCAGTGGTAGGAAGGTTGTGGATCAGCTGCCCATCAGGTGCCAAATAGAGCCACTTAAGGGGCCAATCATGGGCTATTTCCCAACTCTGTGGACATTTTGCCCCCTGGATTGGAAAGGCTGCTGCCCAGTGAAACCTGGTGGCTTACCAGTGGGCTCCAGTGTAGCCCCTTTTTTAAGCATGTTCCATGGGCTGTGGGGAGCCAACCCCAGCCACCCCCACTCCATGACAATGGCCACTCCTGCGCCTAGCTCTCTGCTCAGAATCACCCACACCCCCACACCTCCAATTGCCAGTGCCTTCTTGCCTGGCCCCAGCTTCCTCCAATGTTTACCCCTCTCCCAGGGCACCCTGCCATTTCAATGCCCTCTCCCTGGAGCTGTAGTCTCAGCACTGGTGATCAAAAGCAGTGGCACTGCTGAGTTTGCTGAGTTGTCAGCCGTCTAACTGGGCTGGCTTCTCTTGGTAGCCATGGTTGCCGCAACTGGAGAAATCGACCCAAGGTCCTGCGGCACAATGAAGCGTGACCATCCCCTTCTTTTGGCCCCAGCGGTGGGACTTCTGTCATCTCTACAAAATTCCAGATTACAAAGCAAAGAAGTTATGCAAACCTTTGTAACGTACTTGTTATGACCGGGTGCGGAGGAGTGAATTGGCTGACCTTTTATTCAGCCCCCTCGGTTGGTTGCAACAAAGGTTTTTAAAATTTATTTTCCCTGTAAATGCCTTTTTCAATCCAAATGTATTTATTTGTTAGTAAGGAGCCAATCAAACCAGGTTTTCTTGAGTCAAAGCAAATGTAAGTTTATTAGCTACTAACCCACTGAAAAAATAAAAAAGACATGATGATACACACAAACAGATATCAGAAGTGGAAAGTTAAAGTCCAATTAAAAGTTAAAAGAACATACAAATAAGTCCTCTGCTTGTCTTTGAGATATCGATTGTTAAACGTTGTGGCCATTTGAAGTTAGAATTCTGGAACTGACTTTGTTCAAGTCTGCACTTTGTTGAAAACACCCTTGTAGCTGCTCTCTTTCAGCAGTGTTTTTAGATGGCTGTCATGTTTCTTTTCCTCCTGCTTTCTCTTCCTCTCTCTGCTTGGCAGAGCTGGTTTTTAAACTCCTGTCTGTATATTCCCAGAAGGGAATTCAATTAGCATGTCTTGCATTCATTGTTGTAGGCCGAGTAATCCCATTTTTTGATCTTTTCATCTCTGAAGCCTTTGATACATTTCAAGATATAAGACAATAGAAGTTGGGAATTATTTTGTCCTCCATAGGGGTTTTGAATATCTGATCAAAGTCCAGCACTTTGCATCTTTAAGACCTTCTTTCCCAGAGCATCCCTGTTTGAAGTGGACCTTGACACCCATAACAGGTCTGCAGTGCAATTCATATAGACTTTCCAGAGAAATTGTCAACTTTATAGTATCAGTCATCAGGTGATTCATGGCAGCCATTTTTTGATGCATTTCTTTCCTTGTATTTATTTTTAAATAGGTCTTCTTTAAACAGTTCAATATGTCTGTGTTTAGCTGGTGAAGTTGTAGGTAGCTCTCACTTAGTCACAGTTTCCTGCCATCGTGACACACTGGTTAGGACTCATTTGGAGCAGTGTGTTTAATTCTGGGCCTCACACTTTGGAAGGATGGCAAGGTCTCAAAGACAGGCCAAAGAGATTCACTAGAATAGTACCAAGGCTGAAGGATTCCAGTTATGTGGACAAACTGGAGAAGATGATGGTGAGCTCCATTAGAGCTGAGAAGATTAAGGGGAGATTTGATAGAGGTATTCAAAATCATGAATGGTTTTGATGGAGTGAATAAGGTGAAACTGTTTTCAGTGGCAGAAGAGCTGGTAACCAGAGGACACAAATTTAAAATGATTGGCAAAAGAACCAGAATGCAACTCACAACCAATCTGGAAAACCTTCACACAACCAAAT
Source organism: Carcharodon carcharias (assembly GCF_017639515.1). Classification (NCBI taxonomy): domain Eukaryota; kingdom Metazoa; phylum Chordata; class Chondrichthyes; order Lamniformes; family Lamnidae; genus Carcharodon; species Carcharodon carcharias. The sequence continues at coordinate 183,573,212 of NC_054467.1, read as the reverse complement.
CAATTCCAGAACAGTGGAATTGAATAAAGTCAGCTATACTTGACCAGAGCATTAGGTTGGAGCATCGTTGTCATGTGAATTGCTTCAATGAAAGCAATGGTGAAATATGTGACCTCCCTAAAACAAAAATGAGCAGCTTTCATTGCAAGTCTGAATGACTCAAAGTTGCAAGTCAAGAAGTCAGCATTCCAGTAGGTCACACTTGCGCCTAAAGACAAATCTAGAAGGTCAAGGATGTGTGGTGGGAAGAGAAACCCTGAGAGATCCAACAATATGCCAACCATCATGGCAATTGAAGCTTTTTGGAAGCCACCAGGACAACCTACAGACCAAGATAAAATTGACAAAATTCCTTTTGCACACAAGATTATGTTTCTCTTCTTAAGGATGAAGATACCATCCATCACTGCTAGAAAGAAAGTTCTCAACAACTCCTCACCATGAATTCACAGTGGTAGCTGATCTTCTCTAGGCTATCCCCCAGTACCCTGTGGTAGAATCACCATGGATAAACCATCGATGGGAACAACAAGCAATCAAATGGATGATAAACAGCATGGCCTGTGGCCCCAGTGGAATGCCATATATGATGCAGCAAATGTGATGTGAAGCCAATGAGTTCTGAGTAGCCCTTTAACAGTGCTAATGATTGGCTTTCAGTGGCTTTCATCACAAAGGTGTCTTCCTCCTTTTTTTCAAAGCAGACTCCTGCTCACTCTGGTGGCAACAAGAGGTTAGAGGGTGAACCCTGAAAGGCCCCCTCATGTTCACCCTTCCCTCTCACTGCCATTCCACTGCCTTCCCTCCCTATTGCCCCCATCATGTTCTTCAACCCAACCCTTGCCTCACAGCCCAAACTCAATTGAAGTGCTAGTTTCTGAAAGTGGAGGCCTACATGAGTACCACAGCACAGCTGTGTTTCTCGGGACAATGAAAGGAAAAAGAAGAAGCAGTCCAACCCTACTGCCCCAGCACAGTGGTGTTTATCGCAACAAGACTGGCGCAGTGCAGGTAAGTTTCACTCAAAGAACTGAGGCCTGACTTGTGTAAGCCACCCCTTTTCAAATGTATTTGGAGGCCGACACAATTTCCCGCTGGCGTGACAGATGTTCGGAAGGCGTAGCAAGATTTCGGCGAGCAGTTGTTTTAATGAGCATTCATGACATATTAATGAGTGCATATGGCATTTGCGCCACTAGTCAGCGGGATAACCGATGCGCCATGTACACAGAATTGCAACTTCTTTTTACGATGCTGGATCTGTGACTTTTTGCCTGCAGCTGGATTCTCCGCTCCCACCTGTCAGGAAACCCGCCATGGCCGGGATGGGAAAATTCCGGCTGATATCTTTATTCTGCACCAGTCCACTTTACTGTCAGCATTTGAGCCACCATGAGAATCCATAGGACATCCATAGTTGGGGAACAAAGGCTATCTACTCACTACTTGGCTGATGACTCTGCTGTGCAACCCATGCACACTTCCGTAGCATGCATACAAGGGATGCCAAACAAAATATCATTGAACAGAGTACTGGGAAACTTAAGCAATGTTTCCACTCCCAGAATCACTCTCGAAGAGCATTATTGGACTCCACAGAATGTTTCTCATGCTACATCATTGTCTACTGCATTTTGCACAACTTTGCCATCATGACAGTACACCCTTGCCACCAGGTAAATGGCGAACAGCTGAGGAAGAGAAGGAGGAAAACAAGGAGGAGAAGGAAGGGAGGATACAACTAACTCATTTTCTTTCTGGTTGGGCTGTCCATGATCAGCTCATCTTACTGCATTATTAGTCAGCATAATCCCATTTCCTCCATCACCATCAATCCAATACCTTGCCTTCCTTCTGTTACTGAGCATCACATGTCCTTGGCCATAATAGTGAAATAAAAAGCCACCACAAAACAAACATTCCAAACTAATTTTATAAATTGAACCATCCATTATTCCACATTTAGTCAATGGATTACTTTTGTACATACCCTTTGTACCTGCCTTCTATAAACCCTCATGCAAAAGCAAAATACTGTAGATATTGGAAGTCTGAAATACAAATATAATTTTGTCAGGATCCCAGACCAGACTCCTAGCTTTAGACCATAAGACGTAGAAGCAGAAGTAGGCCATTCAGCCAATCGAATCTGCTCTGCCATTCAATGGCTGATCTGATAATCCTCAGCTCCACTTTCCTGCCCTTTCCCCATAACTCTTGATTCCCTTACTGATTAAAAATCTGTCTATCTCTGCCTTGAATATACTTAATGACGCAACATCTACAACCCTCTGCAGTAAAGGATTCCACAGATTCACTACCCTTTGAGAGAAGAATTTCCTCCTCATGTCTTGTTTCAAATGGGTGACCCCTTACTCTGAGATTATGCCCTCTGTTCCTAGACTCTCCCACAAGGGGAACCAACCTCTCAGTATCTAACCTGTCAAGCCCCCTAATAATCGTATATGTTTCAATGAGGTTGCCTCTCCTTTTAAACTCCAATGAATACAGGCCCAACCTACTCAATTTTTTCCCATAAGAAAATGCCTCCATACACAGGATCAGCCTAGTGAACCTTCTCTGGACTGCCTCCAATGCCAGTATATCTTTTCTTAGGTAAGGGGACCAAAATTGTTCACGGTATTTTAGGTATGGTCTAACTAGTGCCTTGTATGGTTTTAGTAAGATTTCCCTATTTTTATGTTCCATTCCCTTTGAAATAAAGGCCATCATTCCATTTGCCTTCTCATTTACCTGTTAGCTTTTTGGGATTCATGCACAGGGACTCCCAAATCCCTCTGTGCCACAGCTTTCTGCAGTCTTTCTCCTTTTAAATAATGTTCTGCTCCTCTATTCTTCCTGCCAAAGTGCATAACCTCACATTTCCCCACATTATATTCCATCTGTCAAGTTTTTGCTCATTCACTTAACCTGTTTATATTCCTCTGTAGACTCCTGGTGTCATCCTCACCACTTGCCTTCCTATCTAATTTTGTGTCATCTGAAACTTGGCGATAGTACATTCACTTCCCTCATCTAAGTCATTAATATATAATGTAAATAATTGAGGCCCCAGCATTGATTCCTGTGGCAGTCCACTAGTTACAGGTTGCCATCCCGAAAGTGCCCCCCTTCTCCCAACTCTCCATCCTCTATTAGTTAGCCTATTCTCTATCCATGCTAATATTCTACCCCTAATATCATGGGCTTTTATCTCATTTAGTAGCCTTATGTGCAGTATCTTATCGAACGCCTTTTGGAAATCCAAATATATTACATCTACTAGTTCCCCTTTATCTATCCTGCTTGTTACCTCCTCAAAGAATTCTAATAAATTTGTTAGGCATGATTTCACCTTCATGAAGCCATGCTGACTCTGCTTGATTAGATTATATATTTCTAAATGCTCTGCTATTACCTCCTTTATAATAGATTTCAACATTTTCCCAATGACAGATGTTAAGCTAATTGGCCTATAATTCCCTGTTTGTTGTCTCCCTCCCTTTTTGAATAAGGGAGGGAAACATTGGCTGTTCTCCAATCCCCTGGGGCTTTTACAGAATCTGAGGATTCAGGGAAGGTTACTCCCAGTGCATCCATTATCTCTGTAGTGACTTCCTTTAACATCCTAGGTCCAACTCATCAGGTCCAAGGGACTTATCAGCCTTTAGCCCCATTAGTTTCCCTTGTACTTTTTCTCTACTGATAATTATTATATTTATATTCTCCCCCCCACCACCCCCCCACCACCCCCCCCCCGCCCCACCCCCTGCGACCCCGCCACCTTTTGCCCCTTGAACATTTAGTATTTTTGGAATGCTATTAGTATCTTCCACCATGAAGACTGAAACAAGGTATTTACTCAATTCCTCTACCATTTCCTGGTTCCCCATTATTATTACAGCCTCATTCTGTAAGGGGCCTATGTTCACTCTGGCCTCTCTCTTCCTTTTTATATATTTAAAGAAGCTCTTACTGTCCATTTTTACATTACTTGCTAGTTTACCCTCAAAGTTTATTTCCTCTCATTATTATTTATTTGGTCATATTTTGTTGGTTTTTAAAATCCTCTGTCTTACCACTAATCTTTGCCACATAGTATGTTTTTTCTTTCAATTTGATACTGTCCTTAACTTGCTTGGTTACCAATGGTTGGTTTATCCCCTTCCTTGAATCCTTCTTCCTCACTTAGATATATCTTTGTTGAGAGTCACAAACTATTTTCTTGAATGTCTGCTATTGTTCATCAACCATCCTTTCTGCCAAACTGCTATTCCAGTCCACTCCATCCAACTCTACTCTCATTTCATTGTAGTTACCCTTATTTAAGTTTAGCACAGTTTTTTCTGACCCAAGTTTCTAATTTTAAAACTAAATTCTATCATATCATGGTTACTGTTTCCTAGAGGATCCTTTACTCAGATCATTTATTAAACCTGCCTCATTATACATTACCAGATCCAAAATAGCCTGATCCCTGGTTGGATTCACAATATATTGTTCTAGGAAACTGTCCCGAAGACACTCTTTGAATTCTTGCTCATCTCCACCTCTGCCTATTTGATTTTCCCAATTTACATGAAGATCAGTCACCCATGATTAATGTATTGCCTTTTTTATCCTCTGTCCTACAGTATAGCTACTGTCAGAAGGCTTATAGACTACTCTCACCAGTGTCTTCTTCCTCTTGTTATTTTTTACTTCCACCCATATGGATTCTACATCTTTGATCCAAGATCCTTTCTTGCTATCGTACTTATTGCATCTCATATTAACAAAGCTACCCCACCACCCTTTCCTTCCTGCCTGTCTTTTTGAAAAGTCACATACCCCTGAATAGGCAGTTCAAAGCTTTGATCTCCCTGTAATCTTGTTTCTGTAATGGCTTTAAGATCATACCCACTAGCCTCTATTTGTGCCATTAATTAATTTATTTTGTTCCAAATACTATGTGCGTTTAAGTAAAGGGCCACTAATTTTGCCGTTAAACCATTTTTCCCCCTTTGACCCTATTTGCTGCTTTTTTTTAATGTTTGTGCACTCTGTCCTTTCCTGTTGCACCCTGTGTTTCACTACCTAAATAGCTGCCCTGCAATGATGCCATGTCCTTTTGCTTTTTAAACCTATGTATCTCCCCTCCAGAACCCTCCCCTCCCTCTGGTTAGTTTAAAGCCCTCTCTACAACCCTAGTTATTCGGTTCACCAGGACACTGGTCTCAGCACGGTTCATGTGAAGCCCATCCCACCGGAACAGCTACCTTCCAGTGCCTCATGAACCGTAAGGCAAAAGCATTTGAAAACACTTTCATTCACCTTGACCACTTGTGTGAGTTCACTGAGCTCCTTGTGGCACTGCATCCAGGCCTGTGGCACAAGACTGCTGACATTGAGCACAAGGGCTTTATAGGTCCAACTGTCTTTGCAGTGTCTGTCAGGAAGATCCTCTGGTCCCTCCAGTCCATCTCCTGCATTAGGGCTTCCAATGCTGTGTAGGAGAGCCATGGAGCCTAATCTCCGCTATTTCTGCCATTCTTGTCTCATTTCCTCAGGGGAAACGCACAGTTTGTATGACTTTCAGAACCAACTCCAGGAAAAGTGCACCTCACCTTTAAATGGTGTAGATTGGCTTTAAATTGGTGGGCTAGCTTGAACTGTGCTAGCCTTTCACAATTTTGTGGCCCCTGCTCAGATGTGCAGCTACTCAACAATGCACTTAGCGATGGATACATACTGCAATCATGTAAATGAGAGGCAGCACAAAGCTGGTTTAATCGTGTATCATGATACCTTCGCTCATTTTCAGGCCTTAGTAATTTTTGTGACTTATGATCCTAAGTAGTGGAAAATGCTTCCACAATTCATTTTTTGCAGATGTATGATTTTGCCATCATGATAAGTGGTTTTAGTAATATTAATGGGGGAACTAGCACACTATAGGACCCAGCCAACAACAACTGAAAAGTATAGGTGTTAATGATATTTCTTTATGGACTGCAGCTTCATGTGATGTTCACAACCTACCGAGCTGAATGCACAACTGTTTCATTTGCATAACAGATGCAGGTGTTTCTGAAACCTTTATTGTTGTTTTAATATGTTGGTATTGAATAGCTTTCAATCTATAACTGTTTAACATAAGATGGAATAATCCATATAATTTGCAAGGTATTTCTCCTGTGAATTATCTTGTTACCTATGAAAGTTGTGGATTCCTTCAGACCCACATCTGGGATGAAATTATAATTTGATGGACTGCTACATTTCAGTAGTGCTGCTTTATGAATGAAATATTAAACTTATATTAAATATAAATTTTAAATATAAATTATATAGAGATTAGATATTAAAACATTTATCTGGTTTGGTGATTCACATTCTTCATAAAGTGTGTTGCCCATAATTTGGACATAGTGCTCTAGCTGAGGTGGAACCAATTTTTTAAAGAAGTTTATCACAACTTACTTTGTGCTCTATGCCTTTATTTATAAAGCCCAGGATCCCTAATGCCTTATTAATCACCTTCTCAAGATATGCACACCTTCAAAGATATGTGCATATATGCCCCCACATCCTTCTGCTCCTGCAACCCTTTGAAATTGTATCCTATATATTTTATATTTCCTTTCCTTCTTCTTCCCACCAAGATGCATCACTTCACACTTCTCTGCATTAAATTTCATCTGCCATCTGTCTGCCCATTCCACACCCGCCTACATCCTCTTGAAGTCTATCACTATTGTCCTCACAATTTACAATACTTCCAAGTCATGTGTCATCTGCAAATTTTGAAATTGTGCCCTGAACACCCAAGTCTAGATTATTGATATAAATCCAGAAAAGCAGAGGCCCGAATACCAGTCCCTGGGGAGCCCTACTATATATTGTCCTCCAGTCTGAAAAACAACTGTTCTTTGTTTCCTGTCACTTAGTGAACATCATGGGCAGGATTTTTAGGTGTGCGGGCATGATTGGCAGGCCCATGAGTAGCTGGGGAACGCTGCCCGCGATCAGCCCCTGACTGTGATTTCACACTGGCTGGCCAATTAATGGAATGCATAGTGAAATGCTCAGCGCTGCCAGGGTGGGGTGGGAGGAGGGCAGGCACTGACATAAGTGCAGGCGTGGGGAGCACTGAATGAAAGCGCTCTGAAGGCATAGAGGGAGGCCTCAGGGAGCTGAATACTTCAAACCAGTTAAATAAAGATTTTAAAATCCAGAAAAAAATGTCCATGCATCAGGATCAGTCACTGATGAAAATTCTGTCCATATGTTTTCATTTTTTAAATTTAATAACAGAAACCTCATCCTGCCCTTGGATGAGGTTTAATCAAAAATGCAAAGTCGGCCCAGTATATTTGCCCATCCCCAACTGTAAGGTTACATGGACTATGAAAAATCGGGGACAATTGGAACCTTGACAAATTTAATTGTTGGCAGGCGTGATTCTGACACTTGCGAGCACCTGCCGACCGAAAGATCGCGTGAGCGCAGGATGGGGTCAGGGCACTTGCCAACGTCATCACGCGCGATTTCACATCTGATCAGGTCAGGCGTGCGCCCGCATGCCAACCTAAAAATTCTGCCGCATATATCTATGCTGCCACTTTCCTTTTATTCCATGAGTTTCAACCTGATTTGTCGCTAACAAATTGGTGCTGGCTTTCATTAATTAATCCATTTTTATCCAGGCAAATTATTGTTTCTAAAAGCTTTCCCACCACTGAGGTTAAACTTAATGGCCTACAGTTACTAGACTTATCCTTAACAGCTTTTCTTAACAATTGTGTAAGGTTTGCAATTCTTCAGTCCCCTAACATTACCACCGTATCTAAAGAGGATTGAAAGATTATGGCCAGCGCTTCTGCAATTTCCACCCTTGCTTTCCTCAGTATTTTTGGATGCATCTCATCTGGTCCTGATGGCTTATAGAAGGAGACCATTTGGCTGATCGTGTCCGTGCCGATCGACAAAGATCTCACTACACTAATCCTATTTTCCAGCGCTTGGCCCATAGCCCTGGAGGCTATAGCAACACAAGTGAATGTCTAAATATTTCTTAAATGTTACAAGAGTTTCTGACTCAACCACTCTTTCAGGCAGTGGGTTCCAGACTCCACCACCCTCTGGGTGAAAAAATTTCTCCTCAACTCTCATCTTCGCTTTCTACCTCCTACCTTAAATTTATGCCCTCGGTTATTGACCCTTCTACTAATGGAAAAAGTACCTTCCTATTCACCTTATTTACGTCCATCATAATCTTATACACCTTTATCAGTTCCTCTCTCAGCCTTCGCTGCTCCAAGGAAAACAACCCCAGCCTCATCTACCTTTTCCTCATAGATCAGACCCTCCAGCTCCGGCAGCGTCCTGGTCAATCTCCTCTGCACCGTCTCCAGATCAATCACATCCTTCCTATAATGTGGTGACCAGACCTGCACACAGTACTCCAGTTGTGGCTGAACCAGCATTTTATACAGTTCTAGCATAACCTCCTTGCTCTGGTATTCTATGCCTCAGCTAATGAAGGCAATTATTCCATATGCTTTCTTAACCATTTTATCTACCTGCCCTGCTACCCTCGGGGATCTGAGGACATGCACACCAATGTCCCTCTGTTCTTCAGTACTTTCTTGGGTCCTACCATTCATAATGCCTTGCCTTGTTAGCCCTCCCTAAGTGCATTTCCTCACGCTTTTCCAGTTGAATTCCATTTGCTACTGCTCCACCCACCTGACCAGTCTCTTGATATCCCCCTGCAGTTTACAGCTAACATCCTCACTATTTACCACTCTACCAATTTTCATGTCATCCACGAACTTCTTGATCATACTCCCTACATTTAAGTCCGAATCACTTACGTACACCATAAACAGCCAGGGCCCCAGCACCGAGCCCTGCAGAACCCCACTGGAAACAAACTTCCAGTCACAGAAACATCCCTCTACATCACCCTCTGTTTCCTGCCTCTCAGCCAATTTTGATCCAAAGTGCCACTTTGTCTTGGATCCCATGGGCTCTTATTTTCTTGATCAGTCTGCCTTGAGGGACCTTATCAAAAGACTTGCTAAAGCCCATATAGACCACATCAAATACATTACCTTCATCAACACTCCTAGTTAACTCCTCAAAAACGTTGATCAAATTTGTCAAACACAACCTTCCCTTAACAAATCCATACAGACTATCCCTGATTAATCTGTGTCTCTCCAAGCACGGGTATACTCTGTCCCTCGAAATTCTTTCCAGTAACTTCCCCACCACTGAGGTTTCACTGACTGGCCTGTAATTTCCAGGTCTATCCCTTCCTCCGCTTTTTAATAATGGGACAATGTTAGCAGCCCTCCAGTCCTCTGGCACCTCATCTGTGGCCAGAGAGGATTTGAAAATTATTGCCAGGGTTCCTGATATCTCTTCCCTTGCCACCCTCAGCAACCTGGGATACATCTCATCCAGGCCTGCTGATTTAACCACTTTTAAGGCTGCTAAACTCGCTAGTACCTCCTCTCTCTCTATATTAATGCCCTCTAATATTTCACAGTCCTCCACCCTGATGTCTACCTGCGTCGTCCTTCTCCATTGTAAAGACCGACGCAAAGTATTCATTGAGGACTGTACCTACATCTTCCGGGTCCACACACAGATTACCTCTATGGTCCCTAATTGGCCCTAATCTTTCCCTAGTTATTCTCTTTATTTAAAAAAACCCTTTGTGTTTTCCTTTATTCTACACACCAATGCTTTCTCATGCACTCTCTTAGTTTTCCTAATTTTCTTTTTAAGTTCCCTCCTGCACTTTTTAAGGTCCCCTAGGGACTTTGCCATATTAAGCCTTCAGTATCTGCCATAAGCTTCTCTTTTCTTCTTAATCCTAACCTGTATGTCCCTTGGCATACAGGGTTCTCTGGACTTGGTCCCCGCCTTTGTCTTTAAGGGATCATATTTGCCCTGTACTCTCGCTATTACGTCTTTAAATGCCTCCAACTGTTCTGACACAGTTTTAGCTGTTCCCAGTCCACTTGGGCCAAATTGTATCTCATCTTAGTAAAATTATCCTTTCCCCAGTTTAGCACTTTGGTCCAACATTATCCTTTTCCATAACTATCCTAAATCTAACTGAGTTATGGTCACTATCTCCAAAATGCTCCCCTACTGATACACTTTCCATCTGCGCGGGCTCATTTCCAAATATTAGGTCCAGAACTGCTCCCTCCCTTGCTGGGCTTTCTATGTACCCGCTGAATAAGTTCTCCTGGATGCAACTTAAGAATTTTGTTCCCTCCCTACTTGCACACTAAAACTGTCCCAGTTAATATTAGGGTAGTTAAAACCCCCAACTATTCATGCCTTATTATTTTTACACTTCTCTGAAATTTGATTACATATTTGACCCTCTATCTCTCCCTGACTATTTGGGGGCCTATAGTTCCCGCCCAACAGCTTGTTTGCCCCTTTTGTGTTTTTTTTATTTCTACCCATGTGGCCTCATTTGATGATCGTTCCAAGATATCATCCCTCCTCACTGCTATAATTGATTCCTTGATTAATATTGTGACCCCCCCTCCTCTTCTATCCTCCTCTGTATCTCGTCTGATTACCCTATAACCAGGAATGTTGAGCTGCCCTTCTTTTAGCCAAGTCTTGGTCATAGCTATGATGCCATACTCCCACGTGCCTATCTGTGCCTTCAGCTCATCTGCCTTATTCCTCAGGCTCCTTGTATTAAAATATATTCCATTCAGCCTTGTTAAACTCACTTCTTTCTTATCTAGCTGATGTTTCCTCTGCCCACCAGACTCACTAGTGTTTTAACTTCTAATTCCATCACAGCTTCTCTCCCCTCTGAACTACTTTTCAAGATCCCACCCCCCCCCTGCCAATTTAGTTTAAATCTGCCCCAACAGCATTAGCAAACCTCCCCGCGAGGATGTTGGTCCCGTTCCTGTTCAGATGTAACCCGTCCAATTTGTAGAGGTCCCACCTCCCCCAGAAACAGTCCCAATGCCCCAGGAATCTAGTGCGCTTGCTCCTGGACCATCTCTCTAGCCATGCAGTCATCTGCTCCCTATACTCACTACTGCGTGGCACTGGGAGTAATCTGGAGATTACTACCTTTGACGTCCTGCTTTTCAATTTCCTACTTAACTCCCTAAAGTCTGCTTGCAGGGCCTCATTTCTCTTTCTTCCTATGTTATTGGTCCCAACATGGACTACGACCTCTGGCTATTCACCCTCCCCATTCAGAATGCCCTGCAGCTGTTCCGTGACATCCTTGACCCCAGCAACATACCATCCTGAAGTCATGTCTACGGCCACAGAAGCACCTGTCTACTACACTCACTAACAAATCCCCTATCATTATTGCCCTTCCACATTCCTCCCCCACTGCCTTGAGCAGCTGGACCACCCACAGTGCCATGGTCTTGGCTCTGGTTGGCCTCCACAGAAGAACGGTCACTCTCACCTTTTTCCAATGGCCAAAAACAGTTTGCGAGTGAAATGTACTTGGGGGATTCCCTTACTACCTGCCTGGCCCCCTTCTGTCTGGCAGTCACCCATTCTCTCTCTACTTACTTAAGCTGCGGGGTGACCACATCCTGAAACGTGCTATCCACGAACCTCTCAGCCTCGTGAATGCATCGTAGAGCTCCCAGCTGCTGTTCAAGCTCCAAAACCCAGAGCTCGAGTTGCTCCAATTGGAAGCACCTCCTGCACACATGGTCATCCAGACCACCAGGAGTGTCTAGGATTTCCCACATACCGCAGGATGTGCAAATCACAGGGCTGAGCTCCCCAGACATATCTTAACTAAACAGAATATTGACCATTGCTATAATTTTACCCCTACTCCTACTCCTACTTGAGTCTCAATGTTTTAGCCTCCCTGTCCCAAAGTTTTGCTGTTATAACCTCTTTCTCCCAAAGTTAAGTGAAATCCCCACCATGCTCTGTACCCTTTTTAAACTGAAGTCTCTCCTGCTCTCCACATCCTTTTTAAATGCTAGAGTTAACCACATTGGTGTGGGTCTGGAGTCACACATAGGCCAGTCCAGGTAAGGACAATTGATTTCCTTCCCTATTGGGGCATTAGTGAACCAGATGGGTTTTTACAACAATTAGCAATGGTTTCATGATCATCGTCAAACTTTTAATTCCCGATTTTTATTGAATACAAGTCAGTTTCGAATCCGGGTCCCTAGAACATTACTCTGCATCTCTGGATTACTAGTCCAGTGATAACTGCTACATCACCGCCTCTGACCTGCTCTTGTAGCCACAATATTTATATGGCTAGTCCAGTACAGTTTCTGGTTAATGGTAACCCCAGGATGGTAACCCCCAGGACAAGATCTGTAAATTCCACTATTTTTTGTGTTGTGACTGTATGATTAGCTGAACTGAATAAGAATTGATGGCAAATCTCTTCCCTTTTTTCAATCGCAAGTTCCCATCACCATTCAATGGATGCTGCCTGTTCTGAATTTCACATTTTAGCTTTAATGCTCTTAAAAGCAGCCACTAAAAAGATTGTCATATCCTTAGGAATAACTGTATATTGTCAGCCCTGTCCAGAAAAGTTGCACACTTATTAATACAGAATATTGGATGTGGAGAATTTAGACAACCCATGCATGTCATATTCTAGGCTATGTGGATTTACTAGAATTTTAAGAAAGCATGTTTCATTTTGTATTTTGAAAATATTGTCATGTATTACATTATTTTCTGTCTACATTATTTCCCAATAATAGACTACAGATTATCACTCAATAAACTTCAATTGTGAATTTCTCTCACAAATGTTAATCCTAATCACTGATCAAGGTTGTTGCCTACTTTGAAGTTCTTCCTTCGCTAGCAAAAAAAGACTTAATTTGGAATGCCTACCTTTTGATATTGCTATCAGATATTTCCCATTGTGCTGCTAGTGGGCCTGCAGAGCCCAGGGCTCAAACTGCCATTGGGTTCTTCCGAACCATCATATGCCTCTGCCTTCTCATCTTATTAACCTCCTTCCTGAGCCATCTCGCCCACTTTTGGCCCTTAGGTATCTCCCACCTCTTTCCTCATCATCAATTTTTGTGATTTTGCTAAAAGCTTTTTGCTAAAAGGAGAATCATATGGACTCGAAATGTTAACTCTGTCTGTCTCTCCACAGATGCTGTCAGACCTGCTGAGTTTTTCCAGCAATTTTTGTTTTTGTATGTAATTTTGCTACTGCCTTAATGCATTTAATCCAAATTTTTCTGCTTCTTGAAACCAGTGGCTAGGAAATCACTAGCTAGGGGTTGGGCGAAGTGGGGAGGGTATATTGGAGAAGTGTAATATCCGGCCTGCAATACATTGGAAGTGCACAATTGGGAAAGTTAGTGGAATGTTACTGAGCTTTCTGACTTATTCATATATGAAGTCCCATCAACAAACAACATTTATTTATAAAATACAATTTCAATGTTTTTATACATAGAAGTCAGTAATAAACAACAATTCATTTTCTATAAATATTCCTTTCTCCCTTTCTAATCGCCAACAAAGAAATCATGCACACGGGCACTTTTTTCACATATTCTCTCATTCACAGGTGTTGCCTGTTGTTAATAAATTCAAATAAATGTCCGATCTTAGCGACAAGCAAGAAGAACTACTTTCAAATCCTTAACAATGACAAGGCCTTCTACTCTTCCTGTTGATACTCAGATTACATGCTGCGCAATTCTATCTACTGCATATGCTCGGAATATGCACATACGGTTGAAAAATCTCCCCAACTGCTGTGAGGTAAAAATATTCAGCTGATGCCTAGATTTTATGAGAGAGGCCTTGAAGTAAAATTTATGGCTGTGTCTTCGTTCCAAGAATGAATAATAAAAACCTGATTGGGTCATTCTTCACGTGATTGACTTCCTTCACTTGTACTACAAGTCCCAAGTTTGCAACAGACTGAAAACAGCTAATCAATTTAAAGTTGATGTAAATGTGAGATTTATTTTTCAATCTTCACCATTGAAATTCCTTACCTTGAATAGTATAAAAGATTATCCTCCTAAAAAAAATACATTTTATAGTTTCAGTAAAGCATTTTCAGTGAACAGCATTGAACTACAATACTTCTTGAGGATAGGTATAGAAGGAATGTGATGCTTGATGATGCTAAATCTTCTGGGAGAAGTACTATGACCAATTTCAGAAGTATTGCTGAAAAACAGAGACATGTCAAAACTTTTCATCTTGCACTCATCAGGACACTTTGTAAGAATACCTATATAAGGGGAAAACAACAATTTATGCTGTATGAGAAGACAGTGCTGATTGTTTGGCAAGTGGACTCTGATTGGTAGAGGAGAATGCATCAATGATGATGACTGACAGTTAACTACCAAGCATTGTTTTAAATTTAAACCAGGCAGGTTGAGCCTTATTGGTCAAGGTATTGCCCTGAGGAATGAGTCAGTGAATGGCTGTAACTTATTTTGTTGAGCTGAAACAGGTGCAATATGTGTACGTGTTCTTCAATGAACCGTCTGACCTTCACATGAAATGTGAATATCTTACAGCGTTGCAAGGCCTTAAGACCAACCTGGACATACACATCAGTAAACCTGACAAAGAGACTGGAATAGTCATCCTTAACAAGCATGGCTGTGTCAACAAAATGTACGCTTTACTGAACAACAGGTCCAAATCTGTATCCCTTAGACCTGCCGCTCAACATGACCGGACAGCCTTGCTTGAAAGTAAACTAAAAAAAAACTTGCTGGACTTGTGTAGGAGTGATGAGCTTGCCATGTGATATGTATGACAGGGTTCATCCCCACAGCTCGTTGCTTCTATGTATTTATGGACTGCTGAAGACACACAAAAGTGATGTCCCTTTATGCGCTATCTTATTTATGACTGGTTCTATACAGCATGAATTGGTCAAATGGTTGGGTGAATTGTTACAACCAGTTTTGAACAAATTTTCCACATACACGGTGAAGGATTCCTTCACATTTGCTAAGGCCATACAGGACTTGCATTTTGATAGCAATGCTGTGTCCATGTGCTCATTTGACATTGCGAGCTTATTCACTAATGTTCCACTTAAGGAAGCCATAGATATTTGCACTGCAGCACTATATCATGGTGGTTTAGATCCACCACCATTGTACGAATCAGTATTCATTGAACTTATTAACTTGGCAACTCGCGCAGTTGAGTTCAATTTTAATGGCACCATGTGTGCCCAAATAGATGGTGTTGCAATGGATTCCCTCTAGGCCCAGCTCTCGCAAACATCTTTGTTGGGTTCCATGAGAAACCTGTCTTCCATGGAATGACACCTAACCTCCTACCCCTCACATATTTCTGATACATGGATGATACATTCGCTATATTTAAATCTGCAGCTGCATGTAACAATTACATGTCTTAATGGGCCCATCCTGTGCTCAGCTTCACCTATGAAATGGAGCAGTCAAATGAAATCCCCTTTCTTGACGTACTATTTGAGAAATGTGCCAGGGGATTCTCTACCGCAAGCCTACCTTCACTGGTCAATATACACACTGGGATTCTTACAGTTCCACACGCTATAAGATCAGTCTTATCAGCACCCTTGTAAATAGGGCCCAAACCATTTGCTTACCTTGCAAGCTTGATGTGCTATAGGACTCATCAAAGGCCTCCTGCAGGATAATGGCTACCCTGATCAGATCATTTCACACTGTATATCATGCAACCTCATTAATTGGCCTAGGGCCTTCACTTTCTGCCCTGAAACATGCCCAGTCTACCTCAAATTACCCTGGAAAGGCAAGGTATCTGGAAAATTTGAGCAAAGGTGAAGTTAGCTGTTTCATGCTGCTACTATGCAGTAGCAACACAAATGGTGTTCGCCACTAACAGGAGCTGCCGTCAAGCCAAAAAGACGTTCTGCCTATCACACAAATGAGTAATGTGGTATATGAATTTCAGTGCCAGTGTGATGCTAGGTATGTAGGCCGTACATCCCAAAAACTGACGGATCGTATCAAATAGCATATCGCAACCGTTGTTCGTAACAGGCAAGGCACAGACAGTAGCCAACCAGCCCGTGCTTGCAAAACTCAAAACATAGCGTCCAACATTAGATGTGATTCTGTCATTGGATGTCATTTGCTAAATAATCCTCAATGTGCTAAGAATTACACTGACAACCAATTAAAGATTGTCAGCTGGGCTCGCAGTGTGGCACATTGGCACATGCTGGAAGCTACATATATTAATACACAGGGCCCTGTCCTTTACAGACGGAAATAACATGCATACACATTGCGCATGTTTCAGCTCAACAAAATAAGTGACAGCCATTCGCTGACTCATTCCTCAGGGCAACACCTTGATCAATCAGAGTCAAGCTGGCTGATTTAAATTTCAAACAATGCTTGGCAGTTAACTATCAGGCAACATCACTGGTGCATTCTCCATGACAACACCTCTACCAATCAGAGTCCACTTGACAAGCAATCAGCACTCTCTTCTCATACAGGATAAATTGTTGTTTTCCCCTTATGTTGTTATTCTTGCAACATGTCCTGATGAGTGCCCAACAAAGAGCTTCAATATGTCTCTTTTTTCAGCAATACTCAAATTCTGTACTACCTAACAAGTAATTTCAGAAGTGTAGCAGTTCTTACAATTCGTAACTTTCTGCGATGGTTATAGCTATAGAAGTCTGACATGACATATTTTCCCTTTTAAAATATACATCTTACCTTTAAAGAAGTGGTCCTAGAAATGGTATTCTAAGGTCACCAGTTGGTGAAGTTTTATACACATTTCCCTGCAGCGCAGTAGTGCCTACATACATAATAAACTTGGCTGACATTAGTGAAGGATTGTTCACAACACAAAAAGTTGTCTCAATTGCATGTTTAGAGCATTAGATTTCTATTGAGTGATGTAGATGATAAGATTGTGGCATAAGCCAAGGTTTCATTCATTCTGCCCCTCCATTCGCAAAGGGACAACTGAACAATGAAAGCGAAGGAAAAAATGAAAGGCAAAAATTCACTTCACTGAAACAATGTTTCTATTTGCAGTGATGAATATGTTGAAATTTAAAATAAATCAATGACTGGCAATGGATTACAGACCAAATAATAAGTAAGTCCACAAAGGAATTTGAGCTGAAATTGTGCACTTATGGCTATGGTTTTTCTTTAGTAACCTTGTTAGGTGTAAGTCAGTAAATGATTTAATAAAATTGGGATTAAAAATTAGCCTTCATTGTGCCTGTCTGGGGCAGTCCAATTTCTGCAATGGGTGCTTAAACAGACGATAGGTCTCCTATTAGTAATAAGCAAGGGGCCTAATGACTGTACTAGGTGGCTTAAACAATGCATGAAAAATGGGTCAACGCAATTCTGTTTTACCCTGCAAAACAAACACAATGAGGACCAATTCCTACCCTATTATTTATTAAAAAGTTCAATTCGAAAGTGTCTCATAAATTGAACAATAAGACCGAAGGAAGGTGCATATAGCATGATATCTGTAACACAATTCTACAAAACATGAGTTAGAGCATGATGGGCAGAATTTTACACCTCATGGGTGGGCCTGTGCCTGACCCAAAGGGAGGTGAAATAGCATGAGATGACATTGGGCAAGTGTCCCAACATCATCACACGTGCGAGCAGTCTTCAGGTTGGTGGGCACACGTGAGTGTCTGAACCATGCTCGCCAACAATTAAAAGGCCACTTAAGGCCATTAAAAAGTCAAATGTACTGAATTTTACATCGCCTGCACAATTCTGCACTTGTCGCATGGGCAAACAGGCAGGTGGGCAGACCACGTTTAATGAAACCTCATCCAAGGATGGGATAAAAAAGGGTCAGCAGCATTGACATTGTGAGTAGTGAGGAGTTTAGGAGATAGTTTGCTGCTGGTTGTTTATTTGAACTTGATAGCTTCATCTCTGTTCTGAGCTTCATTCTTAGCACTTCTAGGTTTCATTTCAGGAATCATTGGTATCTCCAAGGCCCCCAGAGAAACTTGACCATGTGGACTCTTCCAGGTATCAGACAGCCTTCTGTTACCCTGATGGCACCTCCTCTGAGGAGGAAAAGAGGGGCAGAAGCGAGAGGAGGTCAGGTGTCTCAATGCAGCTTCAAGGGGAGTGACCTGTGGGAGGAGAGGTGCAGGCACAAGGGGGACAGGGCCAGCAGGTAGTCTAAGGCATTAGGGGTCACAGAAAATGCTGCTATTCTGCTGCCAGGGTTTAGAGGCAGTGATGCAGCTACCTCAACATTTCTGAGGTGCAATGACGAAGGTGGCTCCACCTCTCCAGGGACACTGTGACCTCCATTTGTCAGATGATTGGGCCTGAGATCACTTGTAGCTGTGTGGGCGGACACCACATGCCAGAGGTTCTGAAGGTCAGAGTGGCCCTAAACTTCTATGCCTTCGGCTTTTTCCAGGGGTCAGTGGGGGATCTTTGTGGAGTATCATAATCAGAATCACAGAATCACAGAGCAGAATTTTCCCATTGGCGTGTGCGGCCTGCGCGTAAAATGATGCGTGGTGACGTCGGGCGAGCATCCTGACATCACCGCGCGCCATCGCGATATTTCATTGGGAGGGTGCACGATGATCTCTGATGCGTGCCCACCATTAATTAACTGGCCACTTAAGGCCCATGAGTCGCTGACCAACTGTGATTTGTCGGTGCTCGTGCAATCTTCAGGTCAGTGCACAGGCGCAATGGGCAGGCAGGTAGGACACATTTGTATAAACCTCATCCATGGCTCAGTGGGTTTGTGAGTGTGCTCTGTCAAATATTGATATTTCAACATTAGTGTTGCTTGCCTGTGTGATCTGCAATACTTCAAAATGCATACCAGCTGATTGGACTGGACTCACAAACATCAGGTCAGCACTCTACAGTGAACAATCATTTTTGGGCCTGCAGATTTCTGGAAGCCTTCCCTTAGCCTGGGTATGGGAGCTGAACTGTCCACTGATGGCACTTCCTCTGAGGAGGAAGGGAGGACTAGAAGGGAGAGGATTCCAGGAGTGCACATTCAGCCTCCAGAGAAGCCACCTTTGGGAGGCCAGACACAGGCACAAGGGGCACAGGGCCAAGAGGTAGTCCAAGGCGGAAGGGACCGCAGAAGATGCCACTATCCTGCTGCCAGGGTATACAGGCAGAGAAGCAGCTACCTCAAAATGTCTGAGGTGCAGTGCCGAAGGAGGCTCCATCTCTCAAGGGAAACAGTCAACTATATCTGTCAGATGATTGGGCCTGAGATATCTCCTCGAACTGTGTGGGTGGACACCCCATGCCAGTGGTTCTGAAGGTTACAGCTGCCCTCAAGTTCTATGCCTCTGGCCCCTTCCAGGGGTCGGTGGGTGATCTTTGCGGTGTCTCTCAATCAGCTGTGCACACTTGTGTCAAACAGGTTCAGACGTGCATTGACCTTCATCCTTTACCGTTGGGACCAGATAAGCCAGACACAGCGAGCCAGAGGCTTCGTGGCCATTGCTGGCTTCCCCCGCATCCAGGGTACAATAGACTGTACACATGTGGCCATCAAGGCACCAGCAGGTGAGACCGGTGCCTTCGTCAACAGGAAGGGCTTCCACTCCATGAACGTGCAGATAGTGTGTGACCACAGGATGCAGATTCTACAATTCTGTGCAAGGTACCCAGGCAGCTCCCCATGAAGCCTACTTCCTCAGACACTCCCAGGTGCCGGGGCTCTTCAGTGCTCCATTCCGACTGGAGCTATCCCCTCAGAAGGTGGCTCATGACCCCTCTCCGCCATCGAAGCACAGAAGCCGAGCAGCGCTACAATAGGAGCCACGGCACCACAAGGACTGTGGCGGAGAGAACCATCGGTCTTCTCAACTTGCGCTTCTGATGTCTGGAATGCTCAGGGGGTGCACTCCAGTACCCCCCAGATCGTGTGTCGCTGATAGTGGTTGCAGGCTGCGCTCTCGACAATTTTGTGCTGGAAAGAGGGGATGCAGTGGACAATGAAGCCGTCTACGCAGTGGATGCGGCTGTATATGATGAGTCCAGCAGAGAGTCTGAGGATGAGCATGCACAGGGAAATGCTGAGGGGGTAGACGCTGACCCGGGCATATTCCAGGGAGGCAGGGACACCCGGGAGGCTTTAATCCAACAAACATTCAGCTAGCACACCACAGATGGGCCTCCAGTACAAGCCTGGGCTGCAGGCTCCATATTCGAGACCTAAGTGCAAAATCTGCCTGGTTAGGAACATTAACTAAGGTTCTTGTTGATAAAGTTGAATGTCCCACAAAGCACTCATGACATTTTTGGAAACCATCCACCTGCGGAAAGAAACCTTAGCTATGGTGACATGTCTGAATTTAATATTGCAACCAAAGAAACTTAATGAAACAAAATGAAAAAGGTGTTAAAAATCACACCAACTTATGAAGACCTCATCTCGGGCCAACACAAAAGCACCAGTGATAAACCCGTGGTGTGCCTAAGGTGCTTTATGTTTACGTTTTCAGGTGCTATGTCTTGGTGCTGCCCCATTGCTGGGAGTGGCATCTGAGACAGCCTGCTGACTCTGCTGTCCCATTGGCCTCGATGACCTTGGTGGAAGTCCCCTGGCCCGTGGAGCCTGTGCTGGCCCCGGCTGGGACGGAGCTGCCAGTCCCACAGCTGCCATCTCCCCAGTTGTCACAGTCTCACCAAATGCAATGGTCACTGGCAGAGGGGCGGAGGAGCTGCCGCCCTCATCCGGAGCACCATGAGAGGAACCCGCAGAGACGACAGGCAGCTGCTGCACTGATGTGAGGTCATTTCGGACCTCCCTGCTCACCATGGATGGACAGGCACTGAGCTGGGAAACTTGGTGCCCAGACCATCTCCCACACTGGCACTGACCAGCTGAGGTCAATGCTGATGTGAGGGCTTGCTGGTCAGACCGCATCCCCAGGAAGCCCTGACGGGTCTCCAGCAGGAGCTTCTCCATGAGAGTCGCCACTCTGTCCATGGAGGACACATGGCACTCAGACATGTGGCTCATTGCTTCTGCGATAGTCTGCATAGACTCCACCACCATGGACACCAAGCCAAGGATAGGCTCATGTATCTCCCCCAGATGCTCCCGCACACCCGGCTGCATTTCCTGCCCCTGCTGTGTTGCGGACAACTTCAGAGACACATCATCAGGCACTGACTGAGCATGTGCCTGGTCCCCTGCAGTCCTCTGACTGCTGGCGCTATTGACACTCTGTGTTTCTGCCAGCTCCTCCAGCGACTGTGAAGTGTCCTCACCGCTGTGCCCCAGGACATTAGCCAATGCTTGAATTCCCACCAAGGTGCTAGTATCTGCGCTGGTGCCTGCCTTGCAGAGATGGTGTGATGCTGGTGAGACTTCAGGGCCCTCAGGTGCGAGAGGGGGCCTCTGCTGCTCCTCCTCCCGGCCCTACTCCACTGATGCTGAAAGGAAGAAGAAGGGCATTGGATCAGTTAACGTGGAGACAGTGTCAATGTGTATCCCTGTCCCCCAGATCATTATGCACTCATCCTTCCATAACCAATGGTCAAGCCATGTTGCAAACTTCAATCACTGAACATTCAACACTGCTATGGCTGTTGGGAGAACAATGGAGATCTCACTGCTGGGCAAACATACCTGCCTGTGGCTCCCCAGCCTCACCGACACTGGTGGACCTGGGTGTATGGCGCCTATCCAGATCTAGAGTCTCCCGCTCGAAGCAACTGAGAATCGCTAACTGTGCCAGGCCACCACCAGTCCTCACCCGCTCGGCTGCATTTTGTGCATTCTTCTCCTGAAAAGGAGAGAAGAGCATTGATTAGTGCTACTTGTACCTGGATTCTCTTCGCGGACGGCCCACCCCAACCAGAGTGGGACATGGCAGGGCTCCAGTGTCTTCTCAGCCCGCTGCTGCCGAGCAATCACACAAAGGTGCTAGGCCTGTCTCCCCCTCCCCCCGCACCCCATTGGCCAAATGTTGCCTACATCACATTAGGCACCACATGGTCTAACCTTCCATATTAAGGAGGCGCAAGCACGTGGAGCGCAGAGGACAGCAGATCGATTGGTGCCATGTCACCTTGAAGCTCCCCTCCCAGCATGTCATCACCCTGACTTTGACATGTCCTGGAGTTCCAGCACTGCGCCTAGGTGCAGCTCCTCCAGGTTGCCCCCAAAACAGTCATGTGGGTCTCAGTGTACCACATGCTGCGGGGGCAGAACCCATCTCTTCACCACCCTCTCAGAGTGACCTCAGCATGGGCAATATCTGCTGGTCCGCCCAGCGAAGGACACATGCCGTCAATGATTCAATGCAGTCACTACCCTCAGACTTGGGGGATGATTGGCCCCAGGGGGAAATCTGACCTGCTGGGTTAAGTGACTAATGTCAACATGGTACTCACCCTTCCAGAGCACAAGTCGTTGAAGCCCTTGCGACACTGGATCCAGGTGCATCGCACCATGTTGTGAGGACTCACCACCTCTGCCACCTCCTCCCAGGCATGTTTGGTCACATGGGGGGGCCTCCTCCTCCTGTCCTGGGGAACCAGCACCACCCGCAGCGCTGCCACCTCCTCGAGGAGAGCAGTAAGGCAATCATCAGAAAAGCGAGAGGCACAGTGCACCCCTGCCCTACCCTCCTGCCTGGCCTGCTCACCAGCAGCACTCTGGGGAGCCCTTCCGCTGGCCATGATTCACAGCCTTTGAAAGGCTGCAGCAACCTTTTAAAACAGGTCGTCGGGTCACCGCTGGACCCGGCGGTCACTGCAGACCCACCGCCACCCGCCCACTCCCGCTGTCCTCGGGAGCTGCGATTCACATTGGTTGGACATTAATTGGCTCACCCATGCGAGTGGCGATTGTGTCTGCACCTGCCCCTGCCCAGTCCTGCTTCACCCCCCCACCAACCAGAAAATTCTGCCCACAGAATTTTAACAGCACAGAAGGAGGCCATTTGGCTTGCACCGGCTCTCCAAATGAGTATTATGACCTAGTGCCCTTGCTCTGCCTTTTCCCCGTACACCTGCACATTGTTTCTATTCAAACGATCACCTAATGCCCTCTTGAATGCCTTGATTGAACCTGCCTCCACCACACTTCCAGGCAGTGCATTCCAGACCCGAACCACTCGTTGTGAGAAAAGGTTTTTTCTCACGTCACATATGCTTCTTTCGCAAATCATTTTACATCTGTGCCCTCTTGTTCTTGATCCTGGTGCCCACAGAAGCTCTTTCAGATGGGTATTGACATTTTTCATTTCTGAGCAGACAAGGTCAGCCAGGCTGAGCAAGCCAGAGGGTTTGCAGCGATTGCTGGCTTCCCCCACATCCGGGATACAATCAAGGAGCCAACGGGTCAGCTGGGTGTCTTCGTCAACAGGAAGTGCATCCACTTGATGAATATCCAAATAGTTGTCGACCACAAGACATAGATTCTGTGCAAGTCAAATCCCAGAGGGAAACTTGGCTCACAGGCCATATCTTTATTTTCGTATTCTGAAAACAAAAAAAAAGATGCACTGATCCCAGTAGTAAGAGGTCCAGTAACACTTTTGGGATTTTAAAAATTAAAAGTAAAAGATTTTATTAACAAGAATAAAATAAAACTTAAGCACACAAGATTACAGTTACACAATTAAGGTTAGCCTTACAAAACATTCCCCCAAACATTGACCACTTGGTCAAACACACAAGTAAACACCTTCCAGGCAATACTCCCTTATAGATATTAACTATAATATAAATCCAGTAATTGTTCACAATACAAATTGCTGTAGCTTCAATAAAGGCATACCACATGACCTCTACCCTCATCCACTCTGCAGTGGAATCCATTTCATAATAAAACTGCTTATTGCAGCCCAAGATTTTTCTGGCTTGACTGGATGAGTGATTCAAACTGCATCTTCTCCCAGCCCAGATCTCCAGCTGTAGCTCAACAAATCACACAGCTCCAGCCATCTCCATTTCTCCAGTTTAACATCTATCCCCAGCTATTAACAGTAATGCTAATAAGCCTTTTTCTCTTTCATCTCCAGCTCCATTGTTCTCACACCTTTTTGAAACTCAAATCCTTCCAAATATAACATCTTTTCTGTCTTTATTTGGTCTTTGCTCTCGGGTCAATAAAATATAATATCCCTACTACTATGGAACTCCTACAAGATGCAAAATTTTCTTGGCACCTCTGAATCCCTTTTGATATTCAAACAAACTCTCCACTTATCTAAAAAATGCAACTGTTAGATCTAACCTATTTACTTGTACCTCAAACTTAACACCTCTATCCTTTTCATGTTTTAAACACCCCAGACAACCTGACTCCTATCAATCTCTTGCCCAACTTAAATCACACACACACACACAACCAGACACCCAAAATATTTTTTAAAATCCATTCACACAATAGGCTATCAAATAATATTAATTATAAATCCCACAGCTACCTCAACCATATTTCTTCAGGCCCTACAACTTGCAAAGATTCCATTTCATTCTCCCAGTTCCTCTGTCTCTGTTGCACCTGTTCTGATGATGCAACCTTTCACACCAATGCTTGTGAGATGTGCTATTTTGCCCTCAACCAATGATAGCTCCTGCCCGTGGTTGACAGGGCCCTTGAGCATGCTTTCACACCTTCCCTTCTCTCCCAGAACCACAATAGCAACTCCTTGTCATCACCTTCAACCCCACCAACATCTGTATTCAACGGATCACTTCCACCATTTCTGTCACCTCTTGTGTGATGCCACTACCAAACATATCTTCCCCTCCCCTCCCCTTTCAACATTCCGAAGGGTCAGTTCCTTCTGTGACACCCTGATCCACTCCTCGGTCACCCCCGACACCCCATCCACTTTCCATGGCACCTTTCTGCGAAAATGCAAACACCTGCCCTTTTATCGCCTCTCAAAACAGCATTGAAAGGCTCCAAGCACACTTTCAAGGTGAAGCAGCGACTTACGTGTACTTCTTTCAATTTAATCTACTACATTCACCATTCACAATGTGGTCGCCTCTACACTGGGGAGACCAAACACAGATTGGCTGACTGCTTTGCAGAACATTTTCATTCAGTCCGCAAGTTTCTGAAGGCTAATTCTCCATCTTGCTGTCATGGTGACATCTCTGTCCTTCACCTATTGCTTTGTCCCAGTGAAGCTCAACATAAACTTGAAAAACAGCACCTTATGTTTCAATTAGGCACTTTACAGCCTTCTGGACTCAATACTGAGTTCAACAATTTCAGACCAAAATCTCTGCCCCCATTGAATTTCCTCTTCTTCGCTTGTTTGATTTTTCTCCTATTTTTGTTTTCATATGAACATGTGAATTAGGAGCAGGAGTAGACCACTCAGCCCTTCAAGCCCATTCCACCATTCAATAAGATCATGATTGTAACCTCAGATCCATGTTCCCACCTATCCATGATAGACTTTCAAGCCCTTGCTTATGAAGAACTTATCTCCCTCTGCCTTAAAAATATTCAAAGACTCTGCTTCCACCGCCTTTTGAGGAAGAGAGTTCAAAGACTCACAAACCGGAGAGAAAAAATGTCTCCCTTATTGTTAGTACTAGATTCTCCCACATAAGGAAACATCCCCTCCACATCAACATTGTCAATCTGCCTCAGGATCTTATATGTTTCAATCATGTCACCTCTTACACTTCGAAACTTCAGCGATACAAGCCTAACCTGCCCAACCTTTCCTCATAAGACAACCCACCCATTTCTGGTATTAGTTTAGTAAACTTTCACTGAAATGCAAGCAATGCATTTACATCCTTTCTTAAATAAGGAGACTAACACTGTACACAGTAGTTCAGATGTGGTCTCACTAATGCCCTGCATAACTGAAGCATAACCTCCCTACTTTTGTATTCAATTTCCCTTGCAATAAATAATAACATTCTATTAACTTTCCCAATTACTTGCTGTATTTGCATACTAGCCTTTTGCGATTCATGCACTTGGACACCTAGGTCCCCCTGCACCTCAGGTGTCCACAATCTCTCACCATTTAGATAATATGCTACTCTTTTATTCTTCCTGCCAAAATGGACAATTTCACATTTTCCCACATTATACTCCATTTGCTAGGTCTTTGCCCACTCACTTAACCTATCTATATCTCCTTGCAGCCTCCCTATGTCCTCTTCACATCTTACTTTCCTACCTATCATTGTGTCATGAGCAAATTTAGCAACCATACCTTCGATCCCTTCATGTAAGTTATTTATATAAATTGTATAAAGTTGAGGCCCCAGCACTGATCCCAGTGGCACACCACTTGCTGCTTCTTGCCAACTAGAAAAATACACATTTATTCCTACTCTGTTTTCCGTTAGCTAGCCAATCTTCTATGCATGCCAATCTATTGCCCCTACACCATGAGCTTTTGTTTTTTGGAATAATATTTGATGTGACACTTTGTCAAATGCCTTTTAGAAATCTAAATACAGTACATCTACTGGTTCCATTTTATCCACAGCATATGTTACTTCTTCAAAGAACTCCAATAAGTTGGTTAATATGATTTCCCATTCGAAAACATATTGGCTCTGCTTGATTACCATGAATTTTCCCAAGTGCTGTGCTGTAACATATTTAATAATAAATTCTAATGTTTTCCCAATGACAAATGTTAAGCTAACTGGCCTGTAGTTTCCTGCTTTCTGTCTCCCTGTCTTTTTGAACAAAGGAGTTACATTTGATATTTTCCATTTGAATGGAACCTACCCCGAATCTAGGGAGTTTTGGAAAATTAAAACCAAGAATCAACTATCTCACTAGCCTCTAAAAGACCCTAGGATGAAGCCTGAGGACCTGTCAGCCCACAGCTCCAACAATTTTCTTAGTACCATCTCGGTGATGATTGTAATTTTCCTGAGTTCCTCTCTCCTTTCTATGTTCTGATTTACAGCTATTTCTGAGATGTTACTTGTAATCTTTATAGTGAAGTATGATGCAAAATACTGATTCAACTCATCTGCCATCTCCTTATTTTCCATTTTTAATTCCCCAGACACACACTCTATAGCTCCAACTCTCGCTTTGTTAACTCTTTTCTTATTTAAATATCTATAAAATCTCTTACTATCTGTCTTTATCTTTCCAGCTAGCTTTCTCTTGTACACTAATTTTTGCTTCCTTATCAATCTTTTGGTCATTCTTTGCTGCTTTATGTTCTGTCTAATCTTCTGACCCACACTCATCTTTGGGCAATTATATGCTTTTTCATTAAGTTTAATACTATCTTTATTTTTTTTGTAGTTAACCATGGATGGTGGGTCCTCCCCTTGGAATTTTTCTTTCTCATTGGAATGTATCTATTCTGGGTATTCTGAAATATCCCCTTAAATGTCCGCCACTGCATCTCTATTGACCTATCCCTTAAACTCATTTCATTTTAGCTAGCTCTGATTTCATGCCCTCATAGTTGCCTCTATTAAAGTTTAAAATACTGGTGTTGGACCAACTCTTCTCTCCCTCAAACTGAATATAAAATTTAATCATGTAATGATCACTGCTATCGAGGAGCACCTTCACTATTAGGTCATTAATTAATCCTATCACGTTGCACAATACCAGGTCTAATATAACCTACTCTCTAGTTGGTGCCAGAATGTGCTATGAAACTATCCCAAAAACACTCTATGAATTCCTCATCTAGGCTACCTTTGCCCATCTGATTTTCTCAGTCTAAATGCAGATTAAAATTCCCTGTGATTATCGGCATACCTTTCTGACAAGCTCCCATTATTTCTTCCTTTATAGCCTATCCTACCATACGGCTAGTGTTAAGGGGCCTGTACACCACTCCCTCAAGTGACTTCTTGCCTTTATCATTTTTCAACTCGACCCAAACTATTTCTACATCCTGGTTTCCTGAACTTAGGTCATCCCTCTCTAATGTGCTAATACCATAATTAACTAACAGGGCCACCCCTCTACCTTTTCCTAGCTTCCTATCCTTCCTAAATGTCATGTACCCTTCAATATTCAGGTCCCAATCTATGTCATCCTGCAGCCATGTCTCTGTATTGGTTATCAGATTTATTTCTATTTGCGCTATGAGTTCATCTGTTTTGTTTCAAATGCTACATGCATTCAGATACAAAGCCTTTAGTTTTGTCCTTTTATTATTTTTGTAAACTCTAGCCTTATGTTCTGATTTAATCTTAGATTTATACTCCCTGCACTCTCTGTCCCTTCTTATCACAGCCTGTTTATCATCTCCGACATTTCAGATAGCAGCACATCTGCTCTAGGCACACCATTTGTTACTTTGTTTCTTTTCTTGACCCATCGTCATTCCTTTCGTCTCTGGAAGATGAGCTCTTCTGGCAGTCAGTGTATCCTGTCTTGCACCCTATCACAGGCCTTCCTTTGTCCTTGTACCTCTGGTTCAAAACCTATCACATTTCTAACTTTTCCCAGTTCTAATGAAAGGTCATCAACCTGAAACATTAACTCAGGCTGATCTACGGTCATAAATCAGGTGGTCCGCCCACCCACACAAACATAAAATACGGTGTGACAATATCAGGTTGGCAATGTAACATCATCATGCCAGTCTCACATAATAACAAAGGCAAGTGGGCACAGAAATTGGAAGTTTGCCCACCATTTTGAAATTACCAGTTAGTAAGCTATTGAGCTTGCTAACAACCCAATCGTCTGCATTTTTCCGCTGTTGGACGGTGAAAAGTTTGGGAGTGCTTTACTGCACTTATGAAGAGGTGGCATAAGTTGATAACTTTTTCCAGATTTCCATAAGAAAATAAGGGATTGAGAGAGCAGGGGGCTTTTAAACATGTAGCCATGACTGACTTCCTGTTTGCGACATAACCGTTCTGCCACATGACATCCCAGCCTAGACTCTTGATTGAGCGTGGAATTAAACCCCCCTCATACCGCTAATTGGCTATCAGACAGAAAGGAACATAGCAGCAGGACTAGGCCATTCAGCCCATTGAGCCTGCTCCACCATTCCAATACAATCATGGCTAACCATCCACTTCAATGCCTTTTTCCTCACACTATCCCCATATCTCTTTATATCATTGGTATTTAGAAATCTGTCAATCTCTACTTTAAACATACTCAATGACTGAGCTTCCACAGCCCTCTGGGGTAGAGAATTAAAGAGATTCACAACCCTCTGAGTAAAAATAAATTCTCATCTCGGTGCTATGTGGCCTCCCTCTTATTCTTAAATTGTATTCCCTGG
Source organism: Carcharodon carcharias (assembly GCF_017639515.1). Classification (NCBI taxonomy): domain Eukaryota; kingdom Metazoa; phylum Chordata; class Chondrichthyes; order Lamniformes; family Lamnidae; genus Carcharodon; species Carcharodon carcharias. The sequence continues at coordinate 183,543,973 of NC_054467.1, read as the reverse complement.
TTCTAGATTCCCCAACCAGGGGAAACATCTTATCTGTATTTACCCTCTCTATCCCCTTAACTATTTTGTAGGTTTCAATGTGATCACCTCTCCTTCTTTGAAACTCTAGAGAATACAGGTCCAGTTTCCCCAATTGCTCTTCAGAGGACAATCCTACCATCCTGGGAACAAGTCTGGTGAACCTTCATTGCACTCGCTCTATAGCAATAATATCCTTCCTAAGGTAAGGGGACCATAATTGCATACAGTACTCCAGGTGTGGTCTAACCAAGAATCTATACAACTGAAGCAAGACTTCGCTACTCCTTTACTCAAACCCTCTTGCGATAAAGGCCAACAAACCATTAGCCTTCTGAATTGCCTGCTGCACCTATATGTTAGCTTTCAGTGACTTATTGACCAGGACACCCAGGTCCCTTTGTACATCTACACTTTCTAATCCCTTAACATTTGCGAAACACTCTGCACATCTGTTGCTCCTACCAAAGTGGATAACCTCACATTTTTCCACATTATATTCTATCTGCCATGTTCTTGCCCACTCACTAAGTCTGTCCAAATCCTCTTGAAGCCACTTTGCATCTTCCTCACAACACATATTCCCACCTAGCTTTGTGTCATCCATGAACTTGGAAATATTACATTTGGTCCCCACATCTAAATCATTGATATATATTGTGAACAGCTGGGGCCTGAGTACTGATCCCTGTGTTACCCAACAAGTCACAGCCTGCCAGCATGAGAATGACCTATTTATTCCTACTATCACTATATATTTTTTTCTGCCTGCTAGCTAATCCTTAATCCATGCCAGTATATTACCTCCTATTCCATGTGCTTTAATTTTGCTTATCAACAATCTGAGGGGGGCTTTATCAAAAACCTTCTGAAAATCCAATTATACTACGTCCACCGATTCCCTTATCAATTCTGTGAGTAACATCCTCAAAAGTCTCCAACTGGTTTGTCAAACATGATTTCCCATTCATAAATCCATGTTGACTATACACGATTAGATAATTATTATCTAAGTGTCCATTTATCACATCCTTTATGAAAGATTCTAGCATCATCCCTACTACTGATGTAAGGCTAACAGTTCTGTAGTTCCCTATTTTCTCTCTCTCTACCTTCTTAAATGGTAGAGTGACATTTTCTACCTTCCAACCTGCAGGGACCATTCCAGAATCTATAGGATTTTGGGAAATGCTCAGCAATGTATCCAATATCTCCATCGCTATCTCTTTCAACACTCCGGGATATAGAATATCAGATCCATGGCACTTATCAGCCCTCAGTCTCATTAATTTCCCCATTACATCCTTCTTATTAATACTGATTTCCTTCAATTCCTCATTCTCCCTAGCCCCTTGGATCTCTAATTCTGGGATATTTCTTGTACCTTCCTCATTGAAGACTGACAGAAAGTAATCATTTAGCTTCTCTGCCATTTCTCTATTCCCATTATAAATTTTCCTGAGTCTTCCTGTAATAGGTGAACATTTGTCCAAGTCAAATGTTTCCTTTTTATGTATAGAAGGTTTTACAGTCCAATTTTATGTTTTGTCGGTAGGTTACATTTATGTTCTATTCTCCCTTTCTTTATCAGTTTCTTGGTCCTCCTTTGCTGTATTCTAAAATGCTCCTAATCCTCAGGTTTACTACTATTTCTGGCAATTTTATAAGCCATTTCTATTAATCTTATACAATCCTACTAGTGTTTAGTGGCCTATAAACAATTCCTACCAATGTTTGCTGCCCCTTGCTGTTTCTTATCTCCACGGAAACAGATTCCACATTTTTTGTTTTTCCGATCTGCAATCTTCCCTTACTAATGTGCTGATCCCATCCCTTATTGTCAATGCAACACCACTTCCTTTTCCCTTTTGCCTGGCCTTCCTAAATGTTGAATACCCTTGAATATTCAGTTTTCAGTCTTTGTCACCCCATAGCCAAGTTTCCAAAATGGCAGTTAGATTATACCCATTTACCTCTACTTGTGCCTTTGAGTCATCTACCTTGTTGCGAATGCTGCATGCATTCAAGTAGAGTGCCCTTAACTTTGTCTTTTTCATATTATTCTGCATTCCGACACTTGATTTGCCGAGCTGAGATGGCGCGGGCGAGGCAGGGGTGGGAGCAAGCAGATTACTCATTTTCTGTTCCACCTCCCTCAACCCTCTGACAAACATAAATCAAGCCCTCTGAATCTCTCTCCACTGAGGCTGCGTGACCTGCTGAGTACTTCCAGAATTTTTTGCTTCATTTCTGATTTCCAGCATTGTAGGAATCTGCTCTTTGTTTAATTATTACATATTTGACATAGGCATTTTAGTTTCTCACCATTAAAGATGTTTTATGTTGAATGTAAGGGCCACATCATTCTGAGATCAGTGGAACTGGGTGAATGAAAGGAATTCGGCTTCTATCCAGGCCTATGCAAACATTTAAGGAGAACTGCCTAGCACAGGCCCAAGAAGGGGATTGAAAATTCATAACAACAAGAAGCTGTTTTGCAGGCAGGATGTAATCTGCCTACATACAGATGCTGTGGTAGGCCCTTAAGGACTGTTCAATCTCAACACTGCCCTCTTTCTGACATGACTCTGGGGAACTTGCGTCCATTCTAATGATGACCTTGAGGCCAGCAGGCATTTTAGTGGTGGGCAGAAGTTCCACCCCTGTGGAGATTTGCCTTGCCAAAGTGCAGGCTGGCAAAATGTCCAGACTTAAGGCACTTTAAAGAGTGAACAAACAGAGAAATGATGCAGTGTAACTAGCTAAATGTTTAAAGTTAGGAATGCAGACAAAAATTATAAAATCAAGGAAACGATGTTGAATCTGAATTGTGTTATATTCCAGCATTTTATAAACTTTCAATCAATACTTTATGTTTTTAAAACTGAACAGAAGGACTGCAAAAGTCTCCTGTCTTATTTTGTGGATTGAAAGCACTCCCCTGTTTCAAGAGGGAAAAAAAGGAACACTCCAGACTGATGCTGTATCAATGCCTTTCCTGAAACTAACACAAAAGATTAATTTCAAATCGAATGGGTCATCCAAACATGAAGGCATTGGCTGTCTCAAACTCTCACGGTGTCAAATGACAACAAATGATGATTGGGATAAACTGGCACATCAAACTTTGTTTGAAAAAAAGGACTTTGAACTTGTGGAAGTCACATGGGGAGGAAACCACTTTGGGTGTCTGCTTTTAAACTGGCAGAAGCTGCTTACAGATACAGAGGGCGGAATTTTGCGCTCCCACCAGTGGCGGGAATTGTAGCGGGTGGGGGCACTAAATTTAGCATGAGAGAAGAAGTCAGTTTCCCGCTGGTGGGAAAATAGTTTAGAATATTTTTCTCCTGACATTGATGGCGGGTTAAAGGCGAGTCAAGTTTCTCGACACAGAATCACAGAATCTTTACAGTGAAGAAGGAGGCCATTCAGCCCATCGACTCTGCACTGGTTCTTTGAAAGAGCATCCATCTAGTCTCACTCCCCTGCCTTATCCCTGTAACCCTGCAAGTTCTTTCTTTTCAGATAGCTATCTGTTATGAACACAGCCAGTGTTAATTGCTGTGCAAACCAAATCCCAAACTTGGCTTAAAGGCCATACCCTTTTTTTTGTATTCTGAAAATGAGAAAAAGATGTACCGATCACAGTAGTAAGAGCTCCAGTGACATTTTTGGGATTTTAAAAATTAAAAGTAATTTTTATTAACAAGAATAAAAGAACATTTAAGCACACAACATTACAATTACACTATTAAGGTTAGTCTTATAAAACATTTCCCAAAAAGACTCTCTACTTGGTCAAACCCACAAGTAAAAACATCCAGGCAACACCCCTTATAGGTGTTAACTATAAAATAAATCCAATAATATTATACAAGGCAAACTGCTGTAGCTTCAATAAAGACATGCCACATGACCTCTACCCTCATCTACTCTGCGGTGGAATCCACTTCAGAATAAAACTGTTTGTTGCAACACAAAACTTTTCTGATAAAAGCAAAGAACTGCGGATGCTGGAAATCCAAAACAAAAACAGAAACAGAAATACCTGGAAAAACTCAGCTGGTCTGGCAGCATCATTGGAGAAGAGCACAGTTGATGTTACGAGTCCTCATGACCCTTCAACAGTTCTGTTGAAGGGTCATGAGGACTCAAAATGTCAACTGTGCTCTTCTCCAACGATGCTACAAAACTTTTCTGGCTTGACTGGATGATTGATTCAAACTGCACTATCTCCCAGTCCAGAGCTTACAGCTCCCAGCTCAGCCCTAGCTATCTCTATATCTCCAGTTCAACAGCAACTCTAAAATACCCTTTTTCCCCTTTCGTCTCCAGTTCCATTGTTTTCACACCTCTTTGAAAGGCAATTCCTTCCATATATAAAATATTTTATGTCTCTATCTGGTTTTTGCTTTTGGGTCAAAAATATAATAGTTACCTATAGAACTAACTCCAACAATATGAAAACATGTTTCTTTGTACCCCTGACTCCCCTTTGATAATCAAACAAATTGTCCACTTATCTCAAAAATGCAAATGTTAGATCTAACCTATTTACTTGCACCTCAAACTTAACATCTTTATCCTTTACTTGTTTTAAACCCCCTAGACAACCTGAATCCTATCAACATCTTGCACAGCTTAATTAAATCACACACACACAGACACCCAGCCTTCTTTACAGAATAACACAATATTCCCCAAAATATTCTCACATGTTGCTCCTTAACAAAAAAATGAGCCATCATAATTCCAAAAAAATGGTTTCATTTTTCAGCCCATTTCTTACTCCTTACTACATTTAACTATACAAACAAAAGTATTACACCATAGTATACACGCATTAAGCATGAAAATATGTACACAAGTCTTTTGATCAAAATAGAGTTCATTCCAGTTCATTCTCCATTTGCTAATATCCAAGTTCTTTTGAATTTTAAACACTTGACAATTCACCTGCAATCAAATTTTCTCATCCACGTATAATTTGCAAGTTGAATAATAAACTCCAACAAAACAGTCTTGCGTTTCTGTCCTGAAACTTTACCAGAAACTTCAAAGGATTGTGGTCAGCATGTATAACAGTCTCTGAAGAATTCTTGCAACATACATCTCAAAATGTTGCAAAGCTAACACCAAACTTAAAGTCTCTTTCTCTGCAGCTGAATATTTCTTCTCTTCTACGTTCAACTTCCATGAGAAATATCCTACTGGTTTCTCAATTCCTAGTTCATTTTCTTGTAGCAGTACAGCACCAACAGCGACATCAATAGGCAACTTAAACTGCTTTGTATAATCAGGTGCTGATAGAACAGGTGTAGTTATGAGGCCAGCTTTCAAGCTGTCAAATGCATTCTGAAACTCATGTGTCCATTGGAATTTTCTGTTCTTTTTTAATAATCCAGTCAGCGGAGCAACTATCCTGCTAAAATTTTACATGAATTTCTGATAAAATCCACTCATTCTTAGAAACCTCAGAACTTCCCATTTCACAGTAGGCACTGGGAATTCCACAACGTTTTTGTATTTGCATCTCGTAGGGCCACTTGAGCATGTCCAACAGTGTATCTTAAAGTGTAACTTACATTTTCGCAACTTACTTTTAGTGAAATTCACAACCAAATTGGCTTCCTAAAGTCAATCAAATAATTCCTTTAAGTGTTGTAAATTTTCCTCCCACATTTGACTGAATATTATTAAGTCATCAATAAAAACAGCACAATTGCTCAGTTTCTCAGTCCCTTTGTATGTTAGTCTCTGAAATGTTGCTGTTGCATTTTCCATACCAAAGGGCATTACTTTGCATTGATATACACCATCCGGCATCACAAAAGCTGATATCTCTTTTGCCCTTTCCGATAAGGGTACATGCCAATATCCTCACAGCAAACCAAGTTTTGTGATAAACATTGACTGTCCCACTTCCTTGATACAATCCTCCAATTGTGGAATAGGATATGAATCTGCTCTTGTTACTGCATTCACTTTTCAGTAATCAATATACAGCCTTTGTGATCCATCTGGTTTCGGCACCATTACAATGGGTGAACTCCAATTACGGTGACTGGGCTCTTTGATGTCATTTTGAAGCATAATTCAATTTCTTTCTGCATTTGAGCTAATTTTACTGGATTTAGTCGATATGGGTGTTGTCTTATTGACTCTGAATTCACCACATCAACATCACGTACAGCTAATTTTTTTTCCCCAGTTTATTTCCACAAATGTCTTTGCGTGGCTGCAGCAGCTCTGTTAAATCACTCCAACACTTTTCTGGAAGGTAATCCAATAGCGCATCTAGATTCTTAAGCACTTCCTCATTGTCCAATTTAAACAGAGGAAGATCTATTTCAGAATTCTTAGTTACTACCTCCATTTCCTCACTTACAACTATTAGTACCTCCTCCTGTTTATTCTCTCTGTCAAAGTATTTTTTGAGCATGTTTACGTGGCACACCCACTGACTCTTCCTTTTATCTAGGGTATTTACTATATAGTTTATCTCATTCAGTCTCTTTTCAATCTGGTAAGGTCCACTAATCCTTGTCTTCAATGGTTCGCCTGACACTGGCAACAATACTAACACTTTTACGCCAGCCACAAAACTACAAGCCTTTGTCCTTATGTTTGCTTTTGCCCTCATCACTTGTTGAGATATCTTTAAATGTTTTCTGGCTAGTTGAAACACTTTAATCTCTCTCTGAATTTTGTCACATAATCCAGGAGAGTCATTTCAGAGCTTTGACTCACTAATTTCTCCTGAATCAATTTGAGTGGCCCCCTTACTTCATGCCCATAAATTCATTTGAAATGACTGAACCCTGTTGACTAATTAGGGGCATCTCAAATAGTAAATAACAAGAATGGAATCTCTCGATCCTAATCATTTGGAAAGTCTTGACTATATGCTCTAATCATAGTCTTTTAAGTCTGATTCCACCTTTCTAAAGCACTTTGTGACTCAGGGGGATAAGCTGATGACCTAAATTGCTTTATTCTTAGGCTGTTCATTACTTCCTTAAACAGCTGTGACATGAAATTTGAACACCGATCTGACTGTATTTCTTTTGGTAATCCATACTTTGTGAAGAATTTGATTAACTCCTCTACAATCACCTTTGCTGTAATTTTCCTTAAAGGTATTGTTTCTGGAAATCTGATGGACACATCCATGATTGTCAATACGTACTAATTTTAGTACTTTTAGTTTTAAGGAGGGGTCCTGCTGTTAAAGTTTCCTCAAATGCTGGAATTGGTATTAAAGGTAAAGGCTTAATCACTGCCTGAGGTTTTCATATCACCTGACATGCGTGACATGTTTAACAGAATTTGACTACATCTTTATGTAGTCCAGGCCAATGGAAATGTTTTTGTATCTTAGCTTGAGTTTTCCTAATTCCCAAATGCCCAGCCATTGGAATTTCATGAGCAACTCTCAAAATGTCATTCTGGTACCTAGATGGTATCACTATTTGTTGCACTACCTCCCACTTTTCATCTGCTGGAACATGAGACAGTCGCCATTTCCTCATTTACACATTGTTCTTAACGTAATAACATTCTGGAATATATTCTGCTTCAGTTACAGAATTACCTGCCGGATATAATTGCTTCAATTCTGAATCATTTTGCTGCAGTTCCACTAACAGCACTGAACTAAACACCTCAACCTCATCCTCTTTAATCTTCTCCTCCAGATTAATCTTTCTAAAGGTTGATCCAGCCAACTGAATTTCAGCATCCCCCTGTCTTTAGATTCCTCCCTCTCTTGTTTAAACTTGTGCATTTGCAATCTCCTTACCACACAATCTGGAAATAATCCAGAATGCTCTTTCTGTAAAATCTCTGTTGACTGTGTCTCAACAAGCTGCTCTAATACAGTAGGCATTGTCAATATCTGTGACCCAACTATATCAATCTCTAGAATAAATTGAGCTCCTGCTATGGGAAATTTCTCTACCACCCCAACAATCACCTCTACTGTTTTCAAATCACTTTTTACAATTTACCTTATATAATGAAATAGTTTTGACTTCACCATGAATTCCTTTAATTAATATCTTGTCCTACAATAACTCTTCTGGACAACAGATAGCACTATCCCATTCCATTAAGGACTGACTAGCCCTGGTACTCCTTATAATTTTGACATCCTTTCCTGCTCTTCCTTGTACACATGGATATATTTTCCATTTGCAAATAAAATCTTTAAACAGCTCTGCAACCTGCCTTTCAGAACTCTGTTGGTAAGTTGTGAACACATTCCCACTTCTTCAGCTGCCACTGATGCTTCCTGCTCCACCTGAGCACACAATACTCTTATTTGCAGAACTTTTATGAGTCTTAATCAGTGCAATCAGTTTCCCATTTAACCTCCAACAACTTGATCTTGTATGGCCTTATTACAATGGTAACATACCAGCTCCCTTCCTTCAACTCTACTTTTCATCATCCATCTTTAATAGACTGGCATCCTTCAGCTTGATCCTTGTTAGTAACATTTTTACCACCACTAGGTTTTCTAAATCTCCAATTTCCCTGCTGATTTCCATATGACCCTTTTCCTACACTTAGCTGTTTGTGTGAATATCATACGTATTGGCTAAAACAGCAGCTTCCCTGATCTTTTTGCTTTGTCTTTCATCTAAATATATCTTAACTGTATACTCAAATGCTATTTCCAAATTCTTTCATAATCACAACCTCTCTTATATTTTCAAAAGTCTTATCTAATTTTAATGCCCTGAACTATTGACCCCAGATAATTCCTGTTTCTTTTCCAAATTCTCCAGAAGTCTGATTAAGTCTTTTCCTTAGAGTTCTAAACTTCAGCTGATAAGCTTCAGGGACTAGCTCATAACTTTTTAATATTGCATTCCTTACTAGTTCGACTAGCTCATAATCTGCAGACTGCTCCTCTGATAAGCTAGCATATACATTCATTGTTGTACCTGACAAAACTCTGTAACATGTTAGTCCAAGCAACTCTTGGCCAATTCAATTTCATGGGCAGAATTTTCTGGATGGCAGAGTGGGAGGGGGAGGGGGGGTGGTTGCAGATTGGGAGTGGGCATGGGGGAATGCAGGTCCAATCGCCACTTGTGATTGGGTCCGTGCTGCCATTTTATGTGGGCGGGCCCAGCGTACTTCACGACTCCTGGGCATAGCGGGAGTGGGGGGGTGGTGGCGGGCGTGCTCAGGCCACCGGGTCCAATGGCAACCCGGTGGCCTGTATAAAGGACAGCCTGGCAGCCCTAGAAAGGTTGCTCACAATGGCCGGGCGAGGGGCTCTGCAGAGGGGCAATGGAGGCCATGCAAGTACAGAGGGTAGGCTATCGGGGCAGGCCAGTCCAGAGGGTGGGCCATTGGGCAGGCCAGGTCAGAGGGTAGGGCAGGGGGCCAGTATGCCTCTCGTTTTTCCGATGGCTGCCTTGCTGCCACCCTCAAGGAGGTGGCAGCATGGCAGCAAGTGTTGTTTCCCCAGGACAGGTGGAGGAGGCCCCCTCCACATGACAAAATATGCCTGGGAGGAGGTGGTGGAGGTGGTGAGCTCCCGCGACATGGTGCGGTGCACCTGGATCCAGTGTCGCAAGCGCTTCAACGACTTATTGCGCTCTGGAAGCGTTAGGACAATGTTGACATTGGTCACTTAACCCAGCAGGTCGGCTTTCCCCACTGCTGCCCACCTCCCCCGCCAAGTCTGAGTGTAGTGATTGCATTGAATCATTGGTGCCATGTGTCCTTTGCTGGTTGGGCTAGCAGATATTGCCCATGCCGAGGTCATCCTGAGAGGGTAGTGAAGAGATGGGTTCTGTACACTGAGACCCACATGACTGCTTTGGGGGCAACCTGGAGGAGCTGGCACCTAGGGTGCTGTGCTTGAACTGCAGGACATGTCCAAGTCAGGGTAATGACATGCTGGGAGGGGAGCCTCAAGGTGGCATGGCACCGAACCACCTGCTGCCCTCTGCGCTCCACGTACTTGCGCCTCCTTGCGATGGAAGGATATACCATGTGGTGCCTAAAGTGATGTAGGCAGCATTTGTCCAGAGGGGCGATGGGGGTGGGGTGGGGAACAGGCCAATCACCTTTGTGTGAGTGTTCAGTAGCAACAGGGTGAGGAGGCTCTGGAGCCCTGATATATCCCACTCTGGTTGGGGTGGGCCGTGCGCGAAGAAAGTCCATGTACAATTTGCAAAAATCAATGTACTTCTCTCATTTTCAGGAGAAGAATGCTCATAATGCTGCATAGTGTGCGAGGACAGGAAGCAGCCAAGCACAGTTAGCCATTCTCAGCTGGTTTGAGCAGGAGGCCCTGAATCTGGAGAGGTGCTATACATCCAGATCCACTGCTATTGGTGAGGCCGGGGTGCCATGGCCAGATATGTACGCCAGCAGTGAGATCAGCATTGTTCTCCCAACAGCTATAGCACTGCTGAATGTTAAGCTATTTAGTTTTGCAACATGGCTTGACCATTGCTTATGGAAGGATGAGCGCATAATGACCTGGGGACAGGGATACACTTTGATATTGTTTCCACGTTAACTGATCCACTGTCCTTGTTCTTCATTTCAGCATCAGCGGAGCAGGGCCGGGAGGAGGAACAGCAGAGTCTCCCTCTCACACCTGAGGGCCCTGAAGTCTCACTAGTGTCACATCATCTCTGCCAGGCAGGCATCAGCAGATACTAGCGCCTCGGGTGGGAGTTAGAACATTGGCTAGTGTCCTGGGGCACTGCGGCGAGGGCATTTCACAGTTACTGGAGGAGCTGGCAGAGACAGAGAATGCCAATGGCGCCAGCAGCCAGAGGTCTGCAGGAGACCAAGCACATGCTCAGTTGGTGCCTGATGATGTGCCTCTGGAATCATCTGCTACACAGCAGGGGAAGGAAATGCAGCCGGATGTGTGGGAGCATCTGGGGGAGATACATGAGGCAATGCTTGGCTTGGTCTCTGTGGTGGAGGATTCTATGTGGACGATCGCCGAAGCAGTGAGCCACATATTTGAGCACCATGCGTCCTCCAAGGAGACAGTGGCAACTCTCATGGAGAGGCTCCTCCAAGAGACCCATCAGGGCTTCCTGGGGATGCGCTCAGACCAGCAAGCCCTCACATCGGCATTGACATCAGCTGGTGAGTGCCAGTGTGGGAGATGGTGTGGGCACCAAGTTTCCCAGCTTGGTGCCCATCCATCCATAGTGAGCAGGGAGGTCCGAAGCAACCTCACATTGATGCAGCAGCTGCCTGTCGGGGCGCTCTGGATGAGGACGGCAACTCCCCTGCCCCTCTGCCAGTGACCGTAGCATCTGCTGTGAAGACTGGGGAGATGCCAGCTGTGGAACAGGCAGCTCCCTCCCAGTTGGGGCCAGCACAGGCTCCACAGGCCAGGGAACGACCGCCAAGGTCATTGAAGCCAACAGGACAGCAGAGTCAGCAGGCAGCACCAAGATGTACCACCCAGAAACAAAAGCATAAAGCACCTTAGGCACACCACGGGTTTATCATTGGTGCTTTTATGTTGGCCTGAGATGAGGTCTTTATGATTTACTTTGAATTGGAACACCAATTTCATTTTGTTTTATTAAGTTTCTTTGGCTGTGATATTAAATTCAGACATGTGACCGTGGCTGAGGATGCATCTTTTCTTCTGCATGTGTATGGCTTCCAAAAATATTAGGAGTGCTTTGTGGGACATTCAGCTTTATTAGCAAGGCCTTTAGTTACTGTTCCTAACCTGGAAGATTTGGCACTTGGGTATCGAGTCTGGAGCCTACAGCCCAGGCTTGTTCTGGAGGTCCACTTGTGGTGTGCTAGCTGAAGATTTGGATTAAAGCCTTCCGGGTGTCCCTGCCTCCCTGCAGTATGCCCAGGTCAGCGTCTAACCCCTTAGCATTTCCCTGTGCATGCTCATCCTCGGATTCACTGCTGGACTCATCGTGTGCAGCCGCAGTCACTGCGTCGATGTCTTAATTGTTTTTTACGTACCCCCTTTCCAGCACAAGTTTGTGGAGAACGCAGCGTGCAACTTCTATCAGCGAGACACAATCTAGGGGGTACTGCAGTCCAGGTGGTCCAAGCATTGGAAGTGCATCTTGAGGAGACCGATAGTTCTCTCCACTACAGCCCTTGTGGGGGCGTGGCTCCTATTGTACTGGTGCACAGCCTCTGTTCTTGGATGGCGGAGAGGTGTCTTATGAGGGAATTACCCTTGTCACCCAGCAGCCATCCATCCAGCCAGGCTGGAGCACTGAAGAGCCCCGGCACCTGGGAGTGTCTGAGGATGTAGGCGTCGTGGGAGCTGCCTGGGTACCTTACACAGACTTGTAGAATCTGCATCCTGTGATCACACACTATCTGCACGTTCATGGAGTGGAAGCCCTTCCTGTTGATGAAGGCACCGGGCTCACCTGCTGGCACATTGATGGCCACATGTGTCCAGTCTATAGCACCCTGGACACGGGGGAAGCCAGCAGCCATGAAGCCTCTGGCTCGCTGTGTCTGCGTTGTCTGGTCCCAAGGGAAGTAGAAGAAGGTCAATGCCCGTCTGAACAGATCATCTATAATCGGCTTGACACAAGCTGTTTGGGAGACACTGCAAAGATCACCCACTGACACCTGGAAGGAGCCAGAGGCATAGAAATTGAGGGCAGCTGTTTAGAGCCACTGGCATGGGGTATCCGCCCACACAGTTAGGGGAGATCTCAGGGCCAATCATCTGACAGATGTAGTTGACTGTCTCCCTTGAGAGTCAGAGCCTCCTTCGGCACTGCATCTCAGACATATTGAGGTAGCTGCTTCGTTGCTTGTATACCCTGGCAGCAGGATAGTGGCATCTTCTGCAGCCCATTCCACCTTGGACTACCTCTTGGCCCTGCGCCCCTTGTGCCTGCGCTTGTCCTCCCAAAGGTGGCTCCCCTGGATGCTGCATGTGCACTCCAGGCCTCCTCCCTCTTCTAGCCCTTCCTTCCTCCTCAGAGGAAGTGCCTCCAGTGGAGAATTCAGCTCCCATTCCCAGGCAATGGGAAGGCTTCCAGAAACCTGCAGGCCCAAAAAAGATTCCTCACTGCGGAGTGCTGACTTGAGGGTTAAGAGTCCAGACAAAGCAGCTGGAATGTGTTTTGAAGTTTTGCAGATCACACAGGCAAGTTTCAAAAACTTTGAAAAATCAATACTTGAGGGAACAAACTCCCGACCCCAGTGAGCCCTCTTATCCTGCCCGTGGATGAGGTATATACAAATGTGTCCTACCCACCTGCTCGTTATGCCATTGCGCCAACCCGAAGATTGTAAGGGCGCCAAAAAATCAGCATCGATTGGTCAGTCAAGGGCCTAAAGTGGCGCGTTAATTAATGATGGGCATGCAGTGGAGATCACCGCACAGCCGTCCAACGAAATATCGCAATGTTGCACGGTGACGTTAGGATGCTTGCCCAACATCACCCCCCACCATTTTACGCATGGACGTGTGGGGCCAGCTCCCGCACATCAACAGGAAAATCCTGCCCCATAGCTTTCTTTTCAAATGAGGCAAAATGTCTCTCAACTCCATCATCTGTAAATTTAGGCGCTAACTGAAGATTTTTAGTTAAATCAAAGTCTTTAAAGGAATCCAAGACATCATGTGAATCATTATCTCTCCTTTCTTCTTTCATTCTAAGATTCATTTTAGACAATTCATATTGTCTGGATTCTTTCTCTCCCTGTAGCTCTCTATCTCTTTCCCTATCTCTTTCGTCAATTGTTAACTTCTCCCTCGGAAGTTGAAGTTCAAGCTTTCGCACTTCTATCTCTTGTAACCTTTTATTTTCCTTTTCCTGCTCCTCCCTTTCCCATTGCAGTTTTTAAATTATTTTTATTTCCTTTACTCTATCCTCTTCATTTTCCTTCTCTCCTCTTTCTAACTCAAGTTTTTTTTAATCTATCTTTTTTTTCTTCCAATTCAAGTTTTTCAGCTTCATTTCTTTATCAAGTTCAAGTTTCTGCCTTTCTCTGTCTCTTTCCATATCAAGTTACTTCATTTGAAACTGAAGGCTTCCTACCTCCAGCTGTGACACACTAGTTTCAGGTATCCCTTCCTCCAACTTTAAATGCTGCGTAAGTACTTTAACTACATCTACCTTACAGAATTCTGATTTTACCTCAATCTGCACTTCATCTACTAATTCTTTCAACTGAGCTTTACTCAGGGATTTCAAATACTCCACAGTTACATTTTCTACTCCCAGAAAAGTCATGGCAATTTCCAAAGCCATTTCACAGTCCAACCACTTTAAAACCCCTCAACACAAAACTCCTGAGTTTAGTATTCTTTACGTACTCATTCACAAACTCCAACCCAAACAAGGAATTTTAATAATCCTGCAAAGAGCTCCCAAATTTGTTATGACTGCATACGCAGATGCCCAGCCTTCTTTACAGAATAACACAATATACTTCAAAATTCCATTCTCACACATCCATTTTTTTGAATGCCTCGATCAAAACTGCAAACACCACCCTCTCAGGAAGTTTACTCGAGGCTTCCACCAACCTCTGGGTGAAAAAAAAATCCTCACATCACTTTTACTCCTTTTGCCAATTATTTTGAATCTGTGCCCTCTAGTTCTTGATGCTCCCTTGATTGGGAACAGTTTCTCATTATTTACCCTGTCCATACACCTCAGGGTCTTGAATACCTCTATCAAGTTTCCTCTCAGCCTTGTTTTCTCCAAGGAAAACAGTCCCAACCTCTCCAATCTATCCACATAGGCCAGAATTTTGACCTTGATGGGCAGGCGGGCCCCACCGGCTTGGTGAAAGAGCGCACTGCTCCCTGAGGCTAAGTGCTGCCTCAGGGAGAGCGCTGAATGTTTAAAGAACTTTAAAAATAGAGAAAGAAAAACATTATTAATATGTCCCCCCCCATGTGACAATGTCACATGAGATGAGACATGTTAATAAATATGAGTGAAACTTTAATAAACCTTTTAAAAATTGAGATGAAACCTCATCCCACCTGTGGATGAGGTTTCATGTATTGCCAGAAGCCCGCTGGGGCTCCTGGCCTGCCCGCCAACCTTAAGGTTGGACGGGCAGGTCTTTCAATGAGCTTAATGATCCTGTCAATGGCCTCAATTGACCATTGACAGGTCAGCGGGTGGACAGCTGATTTCGCTGTCTGCCCACCTTCCTAAAAATTTAAATGGACCGGGATGATGTCAGGGGTTCCTCCCGACGTCGTCCCGCATCATTTTCCCATCGGCGAGCTGGCCCTGACCCCAAATTGCTGATGGGAAAATTCTGGCCATAGCTACAGTTCTTTATCCCTGGAATTACCCTTGTGAATCTCCTCTGTACTCTCTCTAATGCCTTCACATTCTTCCTCAAGTATGGCACCCAGAACTGGATGCAGAACTCCAGAAGAGGCCTAACAGGTGTCTTATACAAGTTCAACATGACCTCCTTACTCTTGTACTCAATGCCCCTATTAATAAAACCTAAGATACAATATGCTTTATTAATTACTCTTTCAACATGCCCTGCCATCATCAATGACTTATGTACATATACGCCAAGGTTCCTCTGTTCTGCACCTCCTTTAGAGTTTCACGCACAGCATCGGCAACCCCATTTCCTTTCATTAGGATCTCATGTGTGCTAATTAAAAGGCCACCTCACCAGAATTAAGTTTCCTCCAAATTAGGTTCCCGGCCGGTGAGAATTTAGAATGTTTGGCTTTATGTATATAAATGGTGTGCACCTGGCAATCTTCACCTCTTCCACGATTTTGAGGTCAGCAGATGCCACTTTCTCCTTCTTGGGGATTTCGCATAATTTCACTCAAGAGCCTTTAGCAAAGTGTAGCAAAAGGCATTGAAGTGGATGATCAGCCATGATTGTATTGAATGGTGGAACAGGCTCAATGGGCTGAGTGGCCCACTCCTGTCCCTATTTTCCTAAATACTGTGCCAAGGTTGGAAACAGGAGGCAGGCAAAGGCTGAATGGGAGGGGGGTGTGTCGGGGGGAGTTGTGTTGGGGGTGGGGGTGGAAGATTAGAGTAAAGGCTGGACAAGGGAGGCAGGCTTACTGAAGAAGGGGGTAAAAGCGTCCGGGGAAGGTGAAGGGAGTGCCTTTGATGGTGGGGTCCTGGGGGTGAACTCAGGGTACTGGTGATAGGAAGTAAATAGAAAGTAAACAGTCAATGTCAGAGAAGGGAGTGGGATGCGGTAGTTTGGTAGATCCAGGGTGAGAGTCTGGTGGGTGAAGGTCTCATCGGGGAACAGGGTCATGGAAGGGCACTAGACAGGTGGCTCAGATAATGTAAGGGGGCTGGGGTCGAGTGGGCATGGGGATGGTAATGGGTATCAACTCTGAAGGGAGGGAAGGCATATGGATGTGGGTCTTGACAGGGTCCAGGGTAGTGGGGTGGGTGTGGAGTGGCCATTGAAGGGTGACAGAGGGGAGAGAAATGGTGATATTGGGTGGGTTTATAGTGATGGGGAGGTGGAATTTGGCGGTGACAGGGTAGGATAGAAGGTGGTGCAGCAATTTTGAAAGATGATGCGCAACAATTTTCCAACCTGACTTTCACCACGCAGTTAGTCAGTGAGATCCCTTGAAGTGGGAGGAACAGTTTTTCAGATGGGTGAAGTTCAAGGTCAGCACAAATAGCTGACTAAAAGGACACCCTAATAATTATGAAGCAACTGGATGTTAACCATGCTCAGTTCTATTGTCCTCTCTATGGTAAAGCCCACATTGCATCAGGTTTGCTTCTGACTCATGGGCCTCGCAACATTGAGATCCCATCAAGATGTGGAGCTGTCATTCTTTCTATGTGATTTGCCATTGGCTGCTGTCAGAGGCGGAGATGAAGGGAGGAAGGGAGATGGTTGCCTCCAAGGGGCATGGCTCGTGGAGGACAGGCAGCTCACAACTCCAAACCTCCATTCTCCCAGGTGAATGGTCAGGGCTGACAAATGCTCATGTGATTAGTTTTTCTATGCTGGCAAGGCAATGGTCTCCCCCTCGAGTCTCAAGGGCAGTGGAGACAAGCAGAAGAGGGTGGCTTCTTGCACATGGCTCTCATCACCCTGGACAAAGAGCAATGTCTCCATATGCAGTCATGTACGAACAGAAGGAACACCCATCCCTGGTCCTCCAGGATGTCCTTTCCCTGGAAATGGTGGGGTGGGGATGCCATGTCTAAAGGGAGGCCAGGCAAAGGGCTTATCACTAACCAGCTGGCTTTGTGATGGGGGGAAACCTGTAAATGACATGCTCACTAAATATATCACTTCAATGCATTCACCCATCCACTGACGTATTGATGATGCAGGCTGCAAGTAACTCTGCCTTGGTAATGACTCTCATTCAGATGAGGAGGAGGACCTATTGCAGGTTGGTACAGGACCGGGAGAAGCAAGGGCCTGAGGAGCAAGAAGTATTGGAGCCTCTAGAAGGTCAAGATGCTGGCGAACATGGAACACTACAATAGTGAGCATTGTCCTGACCTTAGATGTATTGCTGCTGGCGCTCTTATCTACACATGAGTGGAGGGCAATGCCGGAGGCACCCTCATATGTCCTGGGATTTGCCACCTTCTCCAGTACGAGCTGTGGTCACAAGTTCTCAGGAGGAGTAATGCAGTTCTCTTGGCCTGCACTGAGTGAATGTCTGGCCAGGTGCCCTTTAAATAAGGTGCCCCTTCAATCCCATGAAGTCCTGGCACCATATTTCTGGTGCGAGGACCTCACATGCCACCACAAGGTTTGCCAATCTCCTTGTGGATTCATAATTAATGAGCTGACCAGCAGAAGATCATGTATGTTCAGCCATCCCGCTGTCCAGCAGGAATCATGACAACTTTTCCATCCGCCACTGGACTTAGTCTCCAGAATGTAAAATACTGCCCAGAGAGAATTCCACTGAAAGCCATCAAACCAACTGCAAATTATCCAAGCATCCAGGGTAATAAACAGCAATGCGTTGAAAGTAGGAGAAGGACCCTGCCCAACCTGTTCCAACTTCAAATTCACCTGAACCAATCTCCTGGAAATTTGGCTGCAAGAAACCTCACAGATTACTAAGAATCCTTTGCTTACCAGACTTTCACTTCAAATTTAAAGCACCACCTCCATCTAAGAAACTGCAAGCTTGCCACAAAAGAGACTAAGATATTTGTAAGTTACAACCGCACTGTTTTACTTGCATCTGCATCTTGTTTTCCAAGTTGTATCCCAAGTTTTTGGTATGATCTGGTGAGGGACCAATAACCTTTTCTTTAATGTAGACAAAATTTGAAATCCAGGCATTTGCTATTAGGACAAAGCCACAAGTTTCCAGAGTTTTTGAAGAAACAAAATAAACTTTACTATACAAAGTCAGAAAAGTAAAACAGTTTACAATATTTATCTTATACTAACATTTAACATGAGTTAAATATGAAATAACAGGTGAACTGTGGCCGAACATGCCACACTGCACAGAAAAAGGCAACCGAGACACATCCCATGGATTAGTCAGCAATCAACCCAGACATTAGTGTTCATTGTGAGTTACACAATCTCATTAAATTCCTGTCTCCCTTATGAGGGATTGTAAGTCTTCACTCTTCCCTTTTGAAAATCTAGCCTCGGAATTTCCTTCAAAGTCGGTCCAACTCGGACTGACTCAATGGCTGCTCACCTCATATGTTTCAATCTTCTCTCCTGAGACTACGTGTCCCGGATTGCTGAGTCTGTACTCCAGCCTCTAATTACTGGTGCAATTTCAGCTCTTTAATAGCTGGCTAGCTTCATTGTGTTGGCACTTCCAGATTTCAATATATTCTAATCTCCTCAGCTATGCCAAGCTTCCATCATGTTCTCAGCTCCTTAGGATTTCTCCTGAGCCCTGAATTCCTGGAAACTGCTAATCTAGCTCCTCAGGGCTAACAGCAGCAACTAGCTGGACCTTCTTCTCCTGGCTCTCTGGCTGATTAAAACTGACCCTTGAACTGCTCTTCACTGTCCCTTTAACTGATCTGGATAATAAAACACTTTACGAGGGTCCATCCTTGTTACCAGGCAGGTTCAAAAGTAACATGTAACATGTTATAGGAACATCCTGTGCCTTGAGTGTTACAATCGCCACAGGTGCTACCTTACAAAGCACAGGTACAAAAAAAAGATTTCATGACAATCTCATCTTCGTGAATGTGTGTGTGCGTGTGTGTGTGTAAGAGATGAGTGAATGAGACAAATGTGTTTTAAAAATCTGGGATTTCATTTTGACGGTAAGAAAACACATACTTTTACAGACCAACATACAAACACAGCAATAAAATGGAACAAATAGACAGGAAATTTACAGCCCCATCGCATCAGGGATGGGGCCGTGAAATGTGGCATGCCATTCTAAACTCCATTGACTTCAGCAGGAACGTAAAATCCTGCTGCAGTAAAATTCCGCCCTTAATTCTGTTTGTGACAATTGATTAAGCTACAGTTGAAGTACCACACACACACAGTACTGGGCTCCTCATTATAGGGAGGATACAAAAGCCAATGGTAAAGTAGAATGAAGATTCATTGGAACGATGCTAGGAATATTATCCGTATAACATCAAACAATGTGAACTTTTTCCACTAGAATAGATGATTAAGGGGGATTTAATTCTGCTTTTCCAAATATTAAGACTTTGAGAAGAAAATTGGTGAAATATTATTTCCATTTACTAACAACCTGGTGGAATGGAGCAGACTCAGGATCACCATTAAAAGTGAAGCAAAATTTAGACAACATTTTTTCACACAGAACTATTAGAACATTGAGAGTTGTTTTTACACCTGGGCAGTAATACTGAAGATGGTGCGGGGAGAATTTGGACTTGGCTTTGTTTTTTAAAAAAAGTTCTTAAATATAGCCAATTCCCAAATCTTTCCACGAGAAAGATCAAAAATCCCAAAATTCATCACTCTTCAATTTAGTCTTATCCCACCATATGCCTACGCCTCCCTGAACCAATACCCCCTTTGTTCTGTTGGCCCTTACTCATTTTGAGAACACCTGTAGATGCTTTCTTGAGAATCGTACTCCAAGAGAGCAGGAGAGGCAGTTAGTTTGATTGATAGGCACTGGCAGATTACTGGTAAGAAAATCAGAGGGACAATCTGAATGCACAGAGAGAATGAAGAAGAAGGGGACAGTAGGGTTGTAGTGAGGGTGAAAGCAGACTATGCTGCACATATAGAATTAGTTGGCCTGAGAAATGGATGGGATTTTAGTTTTGAAGTTCAGTTCAGGATTGAACAGGATGGCAAGTTTTTTTAGATAGTCCGAAGGCAAATGGAGCAGAGTACGTATGGAGACCTACAATGATGGCATTGACCTTCCCAATATTCCAGCTGAAGGAATTTGTGGCTAGTAGAGATACTGATGTTTGTGATGTCACAATAAAACAACATATTTAAATATCTTGTGGTTGAGGCATGACCTGGATTAAGAGCCTCGTTTGCTTCCATGCGAAGATCTAGATGTGGATCTGCTATGGTATAACTCTTGGTATTCATCAATCATGAGGAGGGAGGAGTATTCATGATTATCCAATTCCCATTTGAAAGTCATGTTTGAATCTGTCTTTACCACACTCTCAGGCAGTGCACTTTAGAATCTAACCACCCACTGCACAAAAAAGCATTTCCTCATGTCACCTCTGATTCTTTTGCTAATCGCCTTAACTCAATTCTTTAGATCTTGACACTTCTACCAATGGGAACAGTTTATCTCTACCTATTCTGTCCAGACCCATCATGATTTTGAACTCCTCTATCAAATTTGCTCTCAACCTTCTCTCTTCTAAGGAAACTTTCTAACTTCACCAGTCTATCCATTTAACTGAAGTCTTTAATCTCTGGAACCATTCTTGTAAATCTTCTCTGTATCATCTCCAATGCCATTACATCCTTTAAGTGTGATGCCCAGAATTGGACTCAATATTCCATTTGAGATTGAACAAGTGTTTTCTAAAATGTCACCATAACTTTCTTGTTTTTGTACTTTGCCTCCATTTATAAAGATCAGGATCTGATATGCCTTAGTAAACACTTACTGACCCTGCCATGCCACCTTCACTGATTTACAAATATACTCCCCCTGTTCCTTCACTCCCTTTACGATTGTATCCTTTGTTTTCTATCGCCTTTCCTCGTTCTTCCTACAAAGTGACAATTCCGTCCATGTATTTGGATTACCTCAAAAGATAGAAAACAATATTTTAATCAGATCCAAATGCTCCTTTTGAACACTAGCAACAATATTTTAGCAGCCATATCCTGACTGACTTTGTTATTAAAAGTTACTTTTCAAATGTAATGGTGCACTGGTCCATGAAATCCCATCGTAGCCATCTGTCAGAATTCATAAATGCAAAAACAAAAATTGCTATGGGAAATTATCTCAGGAACTCACTGTATGAAAAAATTATAGCTTCTATTTTGGGAAGTTGAAAAATTATATTATCTTTATCAAAGTTAATTCAATATGGCATTTTGATCAACAGCCAAATCTAAGGCAATGTGGGCAGGCATGTCAAAAAGAGAAAGATCTGAATTCCTGAAAATATAGAGATAAAAACGGTTGTGTTCACTCCTCAGATTCTAGCAGAAAATCAAAAAGGTTAATACAGAGAGCATGGGTATTCATAGTACATCATGGTGCAATGGGTTAGAAACATTTTTCCTTGGAAATCTAATTGAAGGAATATAATGGTCTCTAAACAATGAAACCTGTTAAATGCCCAAAGTAAAATTAAGTCAACTAGTTTCAGCATACTGTACTCAGTGAAATATCATACAAATACATTTAGCAAAATAACTTCTCTGCTACTTTTATCTGTAATATGTGTATCCATCTTCCCAGAATTCAATATTCAGCCTCAAGATAGTGTGGTGCTGCCATTTATTTACCTTCATTTCATTATCTTGTAAGTGAACCAATAACATTAATATGTTGGTTCTAACAGAACTCAACTGAGCTGGCACAAAGATTAGCTGGAGATTTAATCATTGTTTCATTAGTGTATCTTCCAAAGATGATCAGAACTGTAAATAACACAGTAATTCATATGTGGACAATTTTTTTTTCACATGGAAATGATGTGTTCTTACCGTATGTATGTCTAACCTTTGTTTGGTATTTTAAATCTATAGATTAAAATTCTGACTGGTGGTATTTGACACAAATGAATTAACCATTCATGCATTAAAATCAGTTATAATTTTGAACTATGTATTGCTTTTACTATACTTAAAAGACATGTTTGGACATGTGATAAACATCAGAAACAATTACAAAGAAATGTTTCCTACAGGATTAATCTTTCCCTATCAGGTTTCTTATCAAAATATAGATAAATCTTCATAATGGAAGTAACTAAAGTTACATGGGATCCCCTTTTGATGATGGATGACATAAGAAATTGTCATTGAATTACCAGGGTGCATTCACAGTGCCCTTTAGTCCCCCATTTCAGAGCCCAGCTGCTTCTGCACAGAATTGATCTGTGAAGGCTAGTTAAAAAAAAGCAAGGAAAAAGACTCCATCCATTTTACCCAACATAACTGCAAATCAAATGTACATACTCCATGGTAGTATATGACAGTTAAGTATAAAAACATTTATCAAAGAATTGTAAAGTGAAAACAAATGCACCAGCTGGGTAAATCTATCAAATAAAGCCAGAAAAAGCAACAGACGCTTTTAATTAGCTGAGTGAATGCAGTTTGTTGAATATAAAAAGCAGGATCCAATGCACATTAAAATGGCTCCAATTTTCTGTAAAAAAAGTCCCATCTGAACAGCCCTGACCACAGTTAATCACACTAAAAGCTACTGGTGCTTAATTTGATTTACCAATATAAAATGCAAATAGGGTGATTAACTGGAGTGAGAGGCAGAGTTGGAACCTTTTTTAAACCATCAAATAAAATCCGAACAGACAGCAAACTGGCAGCGCAAGAAAGTTTAAGCATATTCGTTTGATTAGTGCTACAAAAATTTAATTAGACAGCCTAATTACTTGACAAATTGCTCTGCACTACAGAAGAGGGAAAGCTTTTTATTCTTGTAAAAACCCCCATGCGGATCCTAGCAAGCGCACTCTGCCAATATGTAAAAAGCATAATTAAATAAATGGGAGAAGGCACAACAGTCCCTAACAATGGCAAATGAGATAATGTGTGTAATTAGCAAGGACACACAGCTAGCTCCATATGTCCTATTCTGCTGGTACCTTTTTTGGCTATCATATTTGGTACATCCAACACAATACTAGACTTTGATAGTGTAGCAATTGCTGTGTCATTTTAGAATTTTGTGCTATATTTTAAATACTTAAAATCCCAGTATGCGAACGTAGCAAAATGCAGTGCAGTGGCAATGTTCAGCCACTGTCTGGTAAATATTACAGCTTTGTAATATAACTTCTAGCACATTGGGGCTCATTTTGACTTTGGGCAGGGTTTTGAGGTAGCAGGCGCAGTGGGCGGGGCCGGGAAACGGTGCACCGCTCGCAATCAGCTCCCACCCGCAATTTCATGCTGGGGGAGCGCGCACTGAAAACTCCCTGAAGGCAGAGAGCTGACTCAGGGACCTGAAGAATTATAAAAACAAAAATAAAGATTTTGAAAATATGAAACAAATGTCCCCACACAGGTCTTACTCACATGAACATAAACGTAATAAAAATTATGTCAAAACATTGTTTTTTTAAATTAATGTTGGAAATTATGTATCAAATGCAAATAAAAATTAGCAGTTTTATCTAAAATAATTTTACTCTCCCTATTTTCACCCCATTTCTAAAAGACAGCTTCTTGTAGCTTCTGTTGGGCGAGCTGTAAAATAGAATGTCATTCACTCTCAAACATGTTACGTGGTAAGCAATATTCCTCAGGTGTAAGTCACTTTTCGGTACCTCAGCTTAGGCAGCCACTTTCAACAAACAATTTGACTAGAGTAGTGTCACAGCCTACCTTGATTCCACACTCCAGCAAGGGTAGCCAGATAGTGATCACCAGCAGAAAGCCTTCTTGATTCTGCACCTCCCTCAGCTCAGGGGCTGAAGTCAAAGCAACACCTCTACTGCCATGCCAGTCAATACCAGCTGACAGCACAAACTAATGAACAAGCCCAAGACCAACCTGTTCTGCATGACATGCTGCCATAATGTTACCTATCATTATATAAATCTGAGAGCTTGAATCTATTGCTTCACATCGACTGTAGTTCTGCTGGCTTTAATGCATTCTCCCACTACTCCACACCACCAGCCATTCCAATCACACTTTTCTGTAAAATAAAGCCAATTCCAAAGACCCATAAAGCAGTCTTTGCAATTCATTTCTCAAAAGTTCTAATGCTCCCCAGATGGTTTGCTGAACTTAACAAACCGATTAGCTGAGTTGTATATGTCAAGATAGAGCCAGTCTGTGCAGAATTAACTGATCTCGGGCAGGGTTAAGGTGGGAAAAGAACCAAGCTGTGCTTTCATTCCCAGTTGCTACCACTGATGAATTTCACTGTCGATGTCTGTCTAATTCATCATAAGGAGGCTCCCAAGATGCAGAAAATGATTCACATTTTCCAGGAGCTGGGAGCTGGTTGGAAGAGGACCTTAGTTTTCCAAATGTTTAGTAAAAGGCCCATTTTCTTTTTGCTTCAGAGAAGGGGTTGACAATGACCTGGAGTTGAGTTACCGAGTGAGCGCGCACAGAAGTGCCATCTGCAAACTGAAGCTTCATGACCGAGGTTGGAGCGATTTTGGTTTTGGAATGAAGGCAGTTTAGGTGGAACATTGTCTTGTCGGTTCTGGGGTAACTTGCTGGAGGTGAGGTGCAGTTAGCAGCAAGATAAATGGAGAAAAGCATCACAATCTCAAACCCGAGACAAAGATCATGGTTTACCTGGCAGCAGTGATCCCCCGCACTCCTATGTGTTTCAGAGACTTGGACAACCTATGGCAGGCACCTCAACACACTAGAGAAGTATCGCCAGCAGTGCCCTCGCAAGATCTTCCAAATCCGGGGGCAAGAAACGTGGTCCAACAGCAGCATCCTCTCCCAAACTAACGTGCCCAACATCAAGGTGCTAATCACTCAAAACCAAGTCCACAGGTTGGGACATGCCATGTGAATACCTGACACCATGTTCCCAAAGCAACTGTTTGATTCAGAACTCAGTCGTGTCAGGAGACTTCCAGGAGGGCAGTGAAAACACTTTAAGGCTGTTTTCAAAGCATCCCTGATGAAATCAAACATCCGTGCTGACTCAAGGGAGTCCCTGGCTTTTGACTGACCAAAATGGTGAAGGTTTATTCAGTAAGACACTGAACACATCGAGAGACTTCATTGGGATCAGGCAGAGGTGAAGCTGAGGTGCCGGAGAGAAGGCACAAACCTCCAACCACCTCATCTGCCCAACCCTTCAAGCACCACCTGCTCCCCCATGTGGCAGAGTCTGCAGATCATGCATTGGGCTTATCAGACATCTCAGAGCCTATGGAACCAGAGTGGAGGCAAGTCATCCTCGATCCCAAGGGACTGTTAAAGAAGAAGAAGAAGGTGTGCAAACCTGTTTGTGGCTGTTTAGTTAGGACAACATTGTCATAGAGTCCCTGGGTCATTATGACACAGAAGGAAGTCATTCGGCCCATTGAATCCATGCTGTCTCTCTGTAGAGCAATCCAGCCAGTCCTATTCTCCTCCTCCATCTCCCTTGCCATGCATTCTTATTTCCCTCATTGCCTATCCAATATCCTTTTGAAATCATTGATCATCTCCAATTCCACCATCCTCATCGGCAGTGAGTCTCAAGTGATTACCCCTCACTGCATATTAAAGCTCTTCCTCACATCCGCCATGTCTCCCTTGCCCAAACCCTTCAATCTGTGTCCCCTGAGGCTGAATTTTCTCCCCATTGGGGGGGTGGGAAGTTGATGGGCGGGAGCTTATGGGCGTGCTTCTGATCAGCTCCCTGTGCCGGCAGGGGGGCGGAGTCCTAAAACCGAGAGTGCGCTCTTTCGCACATGCGCATGAAAGGATGCACTCGTCTCCCTGAGGCTAGGTGCTGCCTCAGGGAGATCAGCTGTAAATGTAAAAAAGACAAAAATAGAAAAATAAAATTTCCCTTACATGTCTCCTCATGTGACATGTCTTTATTAAAATTTTTTAAAGCCCGTGGATGAGGTTTCATGTTTTTTCTACTTCCCGCTGGGGCTCCCGGCCAGCAATGAACAAATAAAAAAAGTCATTGTTGAGGACTCCCAAGGCAATTCCCTCCTGACTGTATACCACTGTGCTGCCAGCTCTGCTGGGTCTGTCCTGCCAGTGGAACAAGCCATACCCAAGGTTGGTGATGGAGGTGTCTAGGACATTGTCTGTAAGGTATGATTCTGTTAGTGTGACCATGTCAGTCTGCTGCTTGTCTAGTCTGTGAGACAGCTCACCGAATATTGGCACAAACCCCCAGATTTTAAAAAATTTGTTCAGGGGATGTGAGCATCGCTGGCTAGATTAGTGTTTATTACCATTCCTAATTGCCCTTGAGAAGGTGGTGCTGAGCTGCCTTCTTGAACCGCTGCAGTCCATGTGGTGTAGGTACTCCCCCGATGCTGTTAGGGAGCGAATTCCAGGATATTGCCCCAGCAACAGTGAAGGAACAGCAATATAGTCCCTAGTCAGAATGGTGAGTGGCTTGGAGTGGCTATTGTCCTTCCAGATAGTAGTGGCCATGGATTTGGAAGGTGTTGTCTACAGAAGCTGTCTAAGGAGATGTTAGGAAGGAGGATTTTGCAGGGTTGACAGGGCTATGTTTGCCGTTGTTCTTTCCGGTTCCTAGGTTGATGCCTAGGTCCAACCAATTTTATTCCTTATTGGCTTATTTTTAGTGGTTTGATACAACTTTTGATACAACATTTCAGAGGGCAGTTAAGAGTCAACCACATTGCTGTGAGTCTGGAGTCACATGTAGGCCAGACCAATTAAGGACGGTAGATTTCCTTCCCGCAAGGGCATTAGTGAACCAGATGGGTTTTCCAATAATCGACAATGGCTTCATGGTCATTATTAGACGTTTAACTCCAGATTTTTAATGGATTCAAATTCCCCCATCTGCCATGGTGGGATTCTAACCCAGGTCCTTGGACCATTACTCTGGGCCTCTGGATTATCAGACTGGCGACAATACCACAACACCACCTCCCCTTACCCACCACTCATGTTAAACAATCCAGCCAGTAGTTACTAGTTGAATATGAATGTCCCATTTGTCTCTTTCTAATCCTTTGATACCTCCCTCATATCTGGGGAAATCCTTCCACTATATCCACCTCCACTTCCCTTAGTAAGCCATCCAGACCAGGTGACATTCAGCTGAGCTGTTATGCTTCCTATAGTAATACAACTGCTGTACTTCTTAAGGGAAATTTAAGGATGACTGATGGTGATGGAATTGTATCCCAGAAAGGAGTTCGGGATGGGGTCATTTAATTTTGTGCAACAGTTAAAGCGGGTGATAGTGAACTGCCAGCCCCTTTAATACATGTTCTGATTTTTACTTCTGGTGACTTCAGTGTAAATAAAAATGAAGAGAGATGTAAAACAGGCTGAAGATTCCCTAACACCCATTTTACGCAATCACACAAATTCAAAATTATACCCCCTGCCTTTGGTGGTGGGATGCAGGATGATAAACAAGGAAAAACAGTGATTAAGTGATATGATTCTAGAAATGATTGTTAGTATTAATGGGTGAATATTAGTGTGTTCACATGACATTTCTCTGACCACTATTTTAACACAGGAGCTAACCCATTTGTTTTAAATGGATTAATACACCAGCTAAAATTGGAAACAAAGGAACGTCATATAGAGATGCTAAGTGTGTAAATGTTAATATTGGCAAAAGGAATTTATAAGCTATAGTTCTAAAAAAATCTGGTGGTTGATTTTGCAGTCCTGCCACTTGGGCCACAGGACTGGGACAGTTCACTGAAATAGGAACTTTCAGGCCTGCTGCAAATTGCAGTGTTAGTCCTAATTCAATATTCAGTCTGCACTGGCCATTCTTCTGGCAGCTTGCCAAATAAATAGGCAAGATTTAATCAATGCTGATACAACTCCTATAGGGC
The DNA here is from genome assembly GCF_017639515.1 of Carcharodon carcharias. Classification (NCBI taxonomy): domain Eukaryota; kingdom Metazoa; phylum Chordata; class Chondrichthyes; order Lamniformes; family Lamnidae; genus Carcharodon; species Carcharodon carcharias. The sequence continues at coordinate 183,515,807 of NC_054467.1, read as the reverse complement.
TACAACTGTCATTTAAAAGAAGTGTTATTTTTTCTGCAGTAAGATTATGGCAGAATGATAGCCCAAAGCCTACAAAGGCAATGATAAAACTTCTCTCTTAAAGTGGGCAAAAAGAGGATTGCCTTGTTTGGCACTAAGGGACATTCCCTCCACAGGAAAGGGTCTAGGAACAGATGGGAAAAAAGTTAGCCAGCTTTAGGAAAGTGAGAAAGTTAATACAACCCAGCTTTTCCCCTTGGAAATTGGATGAGCAAAGTATATATGAGTTTCCTGTTAACCTGGTACACCTTGATTGAGGTCACATGCAAAGATTTTGTAAAAATGAATCCACAACACATGTTTAAAATAAAACCCTGTTACATGATATAATTACACATTTCGGGATGTGGTATGGACATTTAAGTGCCACTGCTTGTGAAGTTCTCATTTCCATCATCTCTGAAGCTTCTTTAAGCTCAGTGTGTAGTACCTATGCGTCTTAATCAGAAGGCTCAAGTTCCACTATGAATCTAAGTAAGTGTTCCAATGGTAGAAGGGCTGCTTTTCAAATTAAATGTCAAACTTAGTTTAAGTGGACATAAAGCACGCCATAGCCTGTTTGCAGATGACAATGATCTTGGCCAACTTCATAGCGGGGCTTGAATCTACAACCTTCTGATTAAGATGCATAGGCACTACTCACTGAGCTTAAAGTGGCTTCAGAGATGATGGAAATGTGAACTCCACAAGCAGTGGCACTTAAGTGTCCATACCACATGCTCAAACTATATCAACAAGTACAGGTTGTTTGATCATTTATTCTGCTGCTGTTTGTGGGACCTTGCTGTGTACAAATTGACTTGTATTATAATATAAGAAATGACACGTGTAAAATGCTTTGGAATATCTTGAAGGTATGGCAAGGTGCTATATAAATACAAATTCTTTATTTTTTTGCTTGAAGTAAAAGGAGGTTTGAAAACTTTTTGCCCTTAAATGGCTTTAAAGGGGACACTGTCAAAATCCTTGCAATTGAGGAATATTGGGAGTGGGCAAGTGAGAAGGTGAACTCTTCCACTAAATAGAGGATTAACATCATTCTTTTACTGTTTTTATTTCTTCCCTATCTCACTCACTCATTCTCACATAGGAATACAAACAAAATGCCATGACAATAGATTGTCAGAAATAGCATTTGCTTTGCACTAACATTTTAAGATAAACTCCTCTTCTTTTTCTATAAGATCTCAAATAAACACCCAAAGATCCCAGTGTTTCAAAAGAAGGAAGCACATCACCACATCCAATGTTGCAAGGACAAGCACATGCACATTCAGCTTGGAGGATTTAGGTGGTCAGTTTGAGAGGTGGCATCAAATACACTACAGCTTTCAGCTCCTCCCAGCCTACTTTGGGTTATCAGCAACATCAGTTGCTCCATGATGCACAGGTCCATTAGTTGACAGGTGCATTGTTTCTCAGGTTAGACACTTTTAAGGTGCTTTGGATTATCTTGAAGTCAGCAACAGAATGAGAGACGACTGAATCTTCTGCAATGAGGGAAGATTTAAAATTCAGCCAAGTTTAATCATTGCCTTGCCTGATGTTCTCAAAGATGTGCTTTCCAAAGCAACAATGAAGAGTGAGAATCCTGTCTGACTTGTTTCCCACCTTAATTAATGCACGTTGAGCTCAGGTGTATCCAACACCACAGCTGCCACTCAGCGGAGATGTCTAATTCAACATAGATCAGGGAATTGATTTCTTGATCTTTCCTCATGTATATGACCCAGTTCCATACTAAGCATAATCTTCCTCTATCAACTGGGAACCCATAATTTTTTATTTGATAATTTGGAGCTGCCGGATACTACAGGAGACAGTCTCTTTAAATTTATCTTCTTTTGTGGTCGGTTCTGCTATTTTAATTCATGAAAATAACTTAATGAAATTCAAATTTTATGACTGTGATTAAATGCAGTAAATGCCCAAAGTTACTGGCTGTAATTCACCTTAACACAGATTTAATTATTATAATCTGTAATTTACAATGTTTGATGGTTCTATTCCTTAATTACGATGAAAACTGAATGGAAATTAAATTGCTACTGAGTGAAAAATGCTGTCCAAAAGATTTTTATTCTTTGTACTTAATTTATTTACCATGCTCTTTAATTTTAGAAACTGAATGCTATCTGAGTTACACATTTAGCAGGATCCTAAGGATTCTATCACAATTTGAAGAGTATCATAAATCTTCTGAAATTAGTGTTGACTGTGTTAGTGGATGCACATTTAGTAAATTCATGATGATAGACGTCTTTTAACCCATAAACAGATTAATACCACCAATAACTTACTTTTCCAGAACCGCTTTATCACACTCAGGGTCGCAGGGACTTTGAGCCTATCCCAATAGGCAATGGGTGCTAGGTGGGGTACACCCAGGATGGAATGCCAGTCCATCACAGGGCACACACACTAAGGGGCAATTTAACTGTAGCCAGTCCACCTAAGCAGCACGCCTTTGGAGAGTGGGAGGAAGCCAGAGCACGTGATGGAAACCCATGCGGACATGGGGAGAACATGCAAACACCACACAGACAGACACCCAAGATCAGAATTGAATTGAACCTGGGTCCCTGGAGCTATGAGGCAGCAGCGCTAACCACTGCACTACTGTGCTGCCCACCCCCAATAACATAGCAGCATATTATATGAATGTGTTGCATAATATTCCATGATTATTGCCAGAAACAATTCCTGGGCTCACTTTTTTAAACACTTTGCATGTCTTATGATCAGTACCAAAGTCACAACATTCTCCGCTGCATCAGATGCACATTAATGCAGACACTGAATGATCACATTCAAAGAGCTATTGCAGTGCTGACAACCAAAACTTTTTGCAGGGAGTGAATATTAAAGATGGATGGGGTGCTAATCAAGTGTGCTGTTTTTGTCCTGAATGGTGTTGAGCTTCTTGAATGTTGTGGGAGCTGCACTCATCCAGGCAAGTGGGGAATATTCCATCACACTCCTGATTGTGCCTTGTGGATGGTGGACAGGCTTTGGGGAGTCAGGAGGTGAGTCACTCGACATAAAATTCATAGCCACCTACCGGCCCCTTCAGACACAGTATTTATCTGTTAAGTTTATCCTGTTAAGTTTTTGCTCGATGGTGACCAGATGTTGATGGCAGAGAATTCAGGGTCCTATGTATTAATATATGTAGCTTCCAGCACACACAAATGCACCACGCTGTGAGCCCTACTGCCAATCTTAAATTGGTTGTCAGCGTAATTCTTAGCACATTGAGGATTATTTAGCAAATGTTGTCCAATTACAGAATCACATGAGTATTCACACCTATTACATATATTAATACACAGAGCCCTATTCTTTGCAGACAGAAAGAACATGCACACACTTTACACCTGTTTCAGCTAAACAAAATAAGTGACAGCCATTCGCTGACTCATTCCTTGGGGCAATGCCTTGATTAATCGTGGTAAAGCTGCCTGGTCTAAGTTTCAAACAAAGCTTGACAGATAACTGTCAGTCACTATCACTGGTGCATTCTCCATGGCAACACCTCTACCAATCACAGTCCACTTGCCAACCAATCAGCACTCTCTTCTCATACAGTATAAATAGTTGCTTTCTCCTTACATTGGTGTTCTTATGAAGTGTCCTGATGAGTGCAAGATGAAAAGCTTTGATATGCCTCTTCTTTCAGCAATACTGAAGTTCTGGACCACCAAACGACTAATGATTATGCTGCTGAATGTCAACTGAAGGTGATAGATTCTCTCTGAAGAAGCTCTGAAGAAGAGTCATATGGACTCAAAACTCTGTTTCTCTCTACACAGATGCTGAATTTTTCCAACAGTTCATGTTTTCATTTGTGATAGATTTTCTGTTGTTGGAGGGTCATTGCCTGTCACTTTTGCGACTCAATTGTTAATTGCCACTTAACAGACCAAGCCTGATTGTCGTCAACAGGTAGGCAAGGACTGCTTTCTTAACAGAGGAGTTGTAAATGGAACTGAGCATTGTGCAATCATTAGGAAACATCTCCCCTTCAGATCTTATGATGAAGGCAAGGTCATTAAGCAACTGAAGATAGTTGGGCCTAGGATATTGCTCTGAGGAACTTCTGCAGCATTGTGCTGAGGCTAAGATGATTGGCCTTCACAACCACAACCACCTCTTTGTGCTATATATAACTCCAATTAGTGGAGAGTTTTCCTTCTGATTCACATTAGTGTCACTTTTACTAGCGCTCCTTGAGTCTAATGCTGCCTTGATGTCAAGGGCAGATACTCTCACCTCGCCTCTGAAATTCAGCTCTTTCATCCTTGTTTGGACCAATGCTGCAATGACGCCTGGAGTGGAGAGGTTGCAGGTTGCCTGGGATTTTCCATTTTGGGCCCAAGCCCCCTGGCGGGGGCGGGAACCGGAAGTGTTTCCCATCAAAGAGCCGGGTGGGAATTCACGTCGACTTGCACCATGCTGGACTCATTAATTATGCAGTCAGGATTTCCTGATATATTGTGCGGCAGGACAGGCTGGAGGACACACATTCCACTGTTATATCCGAACGTTATTTTAAAGGGTGCCCAGACATCAACTTCTTTGTTGTAAACCCACCATGGAAGGAGGAGCTGCCCTGTGATCCCAGGGAGCTCCAGCCCCTAGATTCAGTGACATTTCCCTCGATGTGCTGCTCAATGCAGTCAATGCCGGGAGGAGTGTCTTGTTCCCTGAAGATGAAAAGAGGAGGCCGAGCTATATTACCAACCCTGTATGGGAGGAAGTTGCCAGGGTGGTCAGTGGCCATGACCTCCACCAGAGGACTGCTCTGCTGTGCCGAAAACAGATGAATGATCTTATCTGTGCTGCCAGGGTATGTGAACCTGCAGCTGCTCACACTCACCTCACAGGGGACATGGGCCTCAGTGGCAAGGGCACCATCCATGCAGCCCATGCATAAAAGAATTACTCAACGTGATAAGGTGATGCCTCATAGGTCCAGTGCAGTCCTTCTATTCTGCAGGTGGAGAGCTCATTGCAGGTTTCTGACTCTTCCACACACAGAGCTCAGTTGCTGTCCTTGGGGGAGGGGAAGGGGGCAGGGTTAGGTTTTTGGGCACTAGCAAGTACCACTAAATGACATGCCTCTGTGAGCCTCATCCTTCTATCTACATGGGCTCACCGTTCTGGAGGGTGCTGCCCCAGAACTACTTGTGGACAACCTGCAGTGCAACAATCATATGGTACACAATCCCAGTGGGTTATTTGTAAGAGTGGAAGCATGAGAAAGATTCCTGAAACCCAATTGCTCTCAACCTCATCCTCTCTCTTTGCACAGGAAAAGTTGCGGCACAACAGGAGAGAAGGCAGGAGGGGGCCGGCCTGACCTGAGGAACGTTTACAGAGTTGGAGGAATGGGCAGCCGAGCTGGCAGGGGAGGGGCCGGACTGAGCCTGTTGAGATGGAGAAGTTGGCGGGCAGCCTCCATTCAGTAAGGATCCATGCATAATGTAGCTGCACAGAAACCTAAGGGTCATGCATTCCTCCATGTTGGAAGCAGCTCATGCAGTCACTCGCTCTCTCCTTTCTCATTTACAAGTGCCAGCAGGAAGAGGGGAAGGCCAGAAAAAGAAGCCCTGTTCAGCAATGCCTGCAGCCACACTGGGGAAGAAGAAGAGAGTGCATCTGTACAGCCATCACAGCAGCCACCTTCACCCTCCACCAGCACAGAGACACAAACCTCGGTGGGTACTGGATCTAGTTTAGGCAGGGCCTCATAATCTGGTGGTCACTGCACGGATATGTGTCTACAAGATAGGAGGCAGGGTCAGCCAAGCTCGGCGGCACTCCAAGGTCTGCAGGGGAAGAGGCATTTGCGACGTTCAAGTTGGATGACAAGCTTCTGGGATTGGCCCTGCACCAGATGCAGGATTTCTGCAAGAGACAGGGAAACATCAGGCAGGTGTATTGGAGGCCCTTGACAGAGTGGCACATGAGGCGGAGGAGTACATTTGCCTGCTCTCTAATGAAATGGTTCCGACCTGTGCATGCATGGAGTTCTCCATGGAGTGGATGCTGAATGCCATGGAGAACCTTGTCCAGCAGAATGCCCAGTTTCTATTGGAGATGTGCGCAGACCTGCACTCCATCATTGTGGCCATGCGTGAGATCACAAGAGGGTGGACAGGGCACCTTGACATACCTCCGTGTGCCACTTCTCCTCAAGGAGTCAGGCAGGGGGCCCTCAGGCACCGAAGGGAAGAGGAGTGGCTGTTGGAGAAACATAGACCCTCCGCTGAGGGCTCTCGGAGGGTGTCCGGCCCTTCGGGATTCCTCTTGCCAGTGACTGTGTCTGCAGAGGGAGCAGCTGCCCTACAGCAGGACAGCCAAAGTAAGTTGGTGCCCTCTAGTCCTCAGATCTCCAGAGGAAGCCCGCCAAAGTCATCCAAGACAACAGGGCAAACTAGTCAGTGGGCTGCCTCCACCCCTGCTGTGGATAGCCGTTCACAGCTGCACGCCCCCTCATGCCCATAACCACCTGCACACCCATCCCCTATGTCTGTTCACACCTGCACATCCTGCAAGCCCCCTCCCCCACTCACACTCCACCACGGCCCTTCCCACCCTTCCGCTCTATAAAACACCTCACCCATTCCATGACATCTGCAGCATCACTCTCTTTTTCCCCTACCACCCCCAACATGCCCTGGCCCCCTCTAGGCCTCCACACTTGCCCCACCACTTCAATCCTCTCGTCCCCATCTAATTCCACCGCTCCCAGCACAGACCATTGCCACCCAACAGTACATCATGCAGCTGTCCACTCGCAGTCTGAAGATCCACATCCTGGAAGCTCCTGCGGAATGAAGATCCACATGGTTGATGCACCACCCACCCACTGCTGCATGAGATGTCCAGGGTCCATGCTCGCTGGAGGCCTCCATCTTCCAATTCCCACAAGCTGCTGCAGGCCTTCTTCCAAGCGAGTACCGACATGTCCATGCCATATTGGTCCAGATGTGTTCCATATAGTGTGTCATCCCACTGGTGGCGTAGATAATTGGACAGGAGTGGGGGAGTGGGGACGGGGGGATACTATTCCAGTCGGGCCTTCATCTGCATCCTATTAACGGGATTCAAAACAGCTTCACGCCAGCCTCTGACTCGCCATGACGGATGGAGCACTTGATCCCCCCCATCATTTCATGCCAACGGGAAACCCATTTTTCAGCTCTCGCCACTTTGCCCCCGAAACGTCTACCATTAAACCTGCCGTAACTGGGACTGGAAAATCCCAGCCATGGGCTTTCCTTCATATTTACAGTTGAATTCATTTGGAACTGTTTTCATTCAGTAGTTTGCCCAACTTACTTCAATTTGCATGAAATCCTTGGCTATACTTCCACATAGAAATCTTATATGAGGTGTGTTGACAGTTTCAGTGTGATTGGGCATTACCAGCTCCCACTAAATAACTATCTGACAAAAATTAAATTGTTGTTTTGGAAGTGAATATGTCATCTTGTTGTGTTTTTTATATCAGAAATTGGAAACAAGGAGTAAAACAAATCACATAAGAAAAGCAAACCAGAAGTACAACTACAGATTTTTAGCTATAGAATATTATTATAGAGTTACGTCTAACTGGAGGGAAATAATGCTTTCTCAAAATGCAACAATTCATCAAATATTTATTTAAAAATCAGAAAATATTTGGATAATTTTGTGTCCACCATTTGATGTGATAAATTCACAGAGTGAAACACTTCCTCAACATAGATCCTGCTCAATTTTCATTTCATTTGGAATCACTGGAAGATTCTGTAATGAGCAGCAGAAAATTACCCCAAATGTGTGCTGAAATGGTGATCCCAGGTATTACCCTCACCTCAGGATGTTAACGTAACTTAGCTCAAAACCTAATGACTGGCATTGGGTATAAGACAATGGCCGGGATTTTCCAGTCCCAACTACGGCAGGTGTAATGGCGGTTAGCGGGTGGGGTGGGGTGGAGGGGGTAGGCGGGGTGTGTGGGGGTTCTAGGTGGGAGCTGAAAAATTGGATTCCCATTGGTATGAAATGCCGGTAGAAACGTGCGCTCTTCCTGTCATGGCGGGTCGCCATTCCCGCCAGAGGCATACGTGAAGCCTTTTGCATCCTGTTGAAGGCCCGGAATAGTCACCCCCATTCAATTATCGGCACCATCAGTGGGATATCAGGCTGGTCGAGAACACAACCAGATCAATGCGGTGTGGACATGTTGGAACTAACCAGGAAGAAGGCTCGGGGCAGCTTGCGGAGATTGGGATGGAGGCGTCCAGCGACTGTGGACCCTGGAGCTTCACATGCAGCAGTGGGTGGGTGGAGCATCTAACACATGGATCATAGCACTGCAGGAGCTTCCAGGATGTGGATCTTCACACTGCAGGAGATTCCAGGATGTGGGTCTTCACACTGCAGGAGCTTCCAGGATGTGGATCTTCACACTGCAGGAGATTCCAGGATGTGGGTCTTCACACTGCAGGAGCTTCCAGGATGTGGGTCTTCACACTGCAGGAGCTTCCAGGATGTGAATCTTCACATTGCAGGAGCTTCCAGGATGTGGATCCTCTTGCTGCAGGAGCTGTAGGGTAGATGCTTCCTCTGCAGTCACAGAGGACAAAGCTAAAGGGGTCACAGGAAAGGAGGATTCCAAAGAGCCAAGCACTATCAGAGAGTCCCAAGTGGTGTCCAACAGCTGTTCCTCCTCCCTTTGAGTGCCCAAAAGTTGCTGCCTGACTTCTTGAGGAGAAAGGGCACCTAGGGGTATGTCGAGGAGCCCCGTCCCCTCTCACATAGCCACAGCAAGATCTCACACATGGCTGGAACCATGGAGTGCACGTATGCATGCATCCATGACAGAAGCTGGATGTTCTGCTGGAAAAGGTTCTCCATGGCATTCACGATCCTCTCCACCGAGACCTCTATGCGCACTTCATCAGACAGCAGGTGGACAGACACCTAATCGTCACGTGCAACTCTGCTGAGGGCTTCTGCCAACTTTGCCTGATGTCCCCCCACCTCTCTCAGCATCTCCAGCATCTCACCCAAGGCCAATCCAAGAGATTCTTCATCCAACTTGGACATTGCAGATGCCTCTTCCCCAGCAGTCCTCCAAATGCCAGTCAGCTTGGCTGACCATGCCTCCTCCTGCAGTGGACACTTGTCTGTGTATTGACCTCCAGAATGAGAGACTCTGCCTGAACTAGATCTAGTACCCACTGGTGTATGTGTCTCTGGGCTGGTGGATGGTGCAGGTGACTGCTATGTTTGCTTTTCAGGTGCACCTTCCTCCTCAATGTCTTTGGCCCTCTGTGGGCTGGAGGAACTGCTGGATAGAGCTTCCTCTTCTGGCCTTCTCCTCTTCCTGCTGGCACCTGTAAGTGAGAGAGGAGAGAGTAAGTGACTGCTTGAGATGCCTCCAACATAGAGGAATGCATGATCTTTAGGTGTATATGTGACTACATTATGCATTTGTCATTACTGGATGGAGGCTGCCCGCCGACATTTCCATTTGCACAGGCTCAGTCTGGTTCTTCACTTGCTAGCTCAGCTGCCTGCTCCTCAAACTCTATAAGGTTCTTGAGGTCAGGCTGGGCCCCTCCTGTCTTCTCTCTCTCTCCTGTTGTGCTGTAACTTTTCCTGTGCAAAGGGAATTGTCACTGAATTTGGGGGCTGGAGCTCCCTAGGATCACCAGGCTATCTCCTTCTTAAACGATGGGTACGCGACAAAGAAGTAGATGTCCAGGGGGGTCTTTTAAATATGGTGCCCAGAGAGGACGGTGGGCTAAGCGTCATCCAGCCTGCTCCGCAATACATTGAGCAACCTCGGCTGCATAATTAATTAGGCCAGCATTGCACAAATTCCCGCCGGCCTCCACAGTGGGAAATACTTCCGCTTCCTGGCCCGCAACGGGATTTAGGCCCAAAATGGAAAATCCCAGACCATATTTTGCTACTCAGAAGACCCCCAGGGTGTTAGAAGGCCATAGTCCTAACTTCATGGTGAGTTGTCCTCTAATAACACTATAAAGTACTGATTAGCAAGTTAGTATTCTACAATTTAATTTAATGATGTGACTTGTGTAATCTAATGGCATAAATATTTCAGTGTGTGGAAAATTTCAGCTTTTGTTAAAAAGCTACCTAAAGATGTTGCATTACACACCCAGTGCTATGACTATGTATTTTTAAGCCAAGAAATTTATTAATGTCCCATACACATGCTGAATTTTTTTCAGCCCGGTGCCTGACATCCATGGAAACCTCTCATCAATTTCAAAATCAAACTAATAGGAAATCCATACAGGTAGAGTTTCTGTTTGCTGTTTTTCTGTTTCTGATAGTCCCTATCTATAGGAACACATCCCAGTTACTTAAACCCAGACAAAATAGGCTCGAGATGGCTGTGCCCAGGCTGAGGGACTCCAAGTATGTATAAGGATGCTGCTGGGACGTTACATGCACTGTAAGCTTCTTTCTGCATCTCCAGCCAGGATCACACTACCCATTAGCATTTTGTTTTACAACATTATCTATGGCTGAGTGGGAAGGATAGCAGCCTTATTTGACAGGTCTGAACCTCAGATTCCTATATTGATCTATGTTAGCTGGTTGATTATCTACAGAACCTTGGAGTATTTTGAGCCTGTCTTGTTCAGGTCTACCAAGTCTGTTTCAAAAGGGTTCATTGAATTGTGAGCTTCCATCATCAGACATTTCCCTTTGGAATTATCTGAACTTCAGGGAGGCTCCCCCCACCTCCCAATGAGGAAGAGAGCCACAATCTGCTCATTAGGCAATAGGCAAGTTCAGCAAGAACCAAACATTAGCATGCAGCATCCAAGCCTGCCAGTTTGTCAGAGCCTGTAGCAACACAGGAAAAAAGAAACACTTCTGCGGTGGTGCTCTTTGTCGCTGGAAGTATAGTGCCACTTCTATTATGTTGCTTTTGCTGGATTTACAGCTGATAGCAGTGGTAGTAATAGAACATAAATGTAGCCTAGATTATCCTTGCTGTTTGCCCGAAATGTTGAGGTACAAGCTGCATCAGAATCAAATTAGAAACACCTTTCTCTTTGAATGGGAGGATGTGGTCATTCTTGACAGGAAAAATTATGCACAGTTTGTGATAGGGATCAAATTGGAATTGAAAATAGACTAGCAATTCACATGGAGCAAATGACCTGACCCAGCGGGGCAGCTTAACATACTCACTCATTTCGTATGGTGAGGAATGTTGGTGGAAATTAGCAATAATCATACCACTATAAAATACAATGAGCAACATAGAAATGCTTTAGATAACAAATACAGAACTCAGAACTAGTAATGGTTAGGACTTGGTATAAAAAGAGAAAATATCATGTAATCTAATTGCAATAACAATATTTCTTTGAAATGGCATCTTTAAAATAATAATGTCCTAAGAGGCTTCATTGAGGAAAACGAATGTTAAGCCATAATAAAAGAGTTCAGAGAGATGAATGAAAGTGTTGCTGAAGAGATATTTTTGAGGGGGATTTTAAAAATGGGGAAAAACATTACACTGTGGAGAGGTTTAAGGAAGGAGTCCAGAGAATGGGGCCAAAATGGTTGCAAGCACCATCGCTGGAGGAAGGAAGCTAGATTCTGAGAAATAATATTTTTTAAAAATTGAGACTAAAATATTATCTCCACTTTTATAATTGTTATTTTAGTAAAATCCACAGTACACAGCCAGCACTCCAAATTTAGACAAAGTAAAACTGGTATTAAATCACATTTTAGGTTTCAAGTTTAATGTTAAGTGTACATTTATGAATGAATAAAAGTAGAAAATCTGAATCTTTTTTATCAAGATCCCTTGCATTGTTCCTGGTAAGTAGTCATTTTGGCAGTGGATTTCTGTTAGATTACACAGTTAAATAGTTAAATTATTCACACCTACCTTATGTATAATGTCAAGCACAAACTCTTGTTATTACAATTTACATCACTTGTTTAATGCAGCACATCAAAAATAACAATTGTGCAAAATTGGTTGCATTCAGGAAAATCTTTCATTATCTGAAAATGTTATATGAGGTGTGTGATACTGTTATAGAGAATATATTCTCGGACCAGAGAACGTTATAAAATAGTGAGAGAGAGAGAGAGGGGAACAAATCTGCAGGGAAAACAGGGATGAGCAAAAACAATAGAGTTTTGACACTGGGGGGCTTTAATTACCCAATTAATTATCCAATGATTGAGTGAAGAGTAAGGATGGGGATTTTTTTCTGAACTGCATGTTCTCAGCCCAACTAGAAAGGAAGCATAGCTGGATCAGGTGCTGGGAAACAAAGTGGGCTAAGTGGACCAAGTGTCTGTGGGAGAAATATTTGTGTAGGAGTGATCATTGTATCATAGGTTTAGGTGAGTAATGGCGAAGTGTAAGAAACAATCCAATTTAGGGCTTCTAAATTGGAAGAGGGCTAACTTCAATGCAATGAAAAGGAACTATCCAGAGTAAAATAAAACCAGAGACTGGCAAGAAAAATTTTAAAGGTCACCCATTTTTCCCTTAAAGAAGAAACGTTTCATGGACAGGCTGGTTACATTCCAATAAGGGTGAACGGTAAGTAAAAACAGCTCCTTGATGATGAGGGAGGTAGAGATTATGATGCAAGTTTCAAGTGAAAACCAGGTCAAATACAGTAGGTTGAGAGGGGAATGAAGAGGAAAATAAGACTGGAAAAGACAGTGTATGAGAAAAGAATAGCAGTCAACATAAAAGGGAACCCAAATATCTTCTACTGTATGGAAATAGTAAACCAGTACTAAGAGGTGGAATGGATCCCATTTGGAACAAGGAGGATGATAATATGCTAAGAGGCACATGGCAAGTATAGAATACTTATGAGTTCATTGTGTCAATGTTTATTAAGAAAGAGGAACCTGTCAAAATATTGGTAGAAGCAGAAATAGTGAAGTCTATGGATAGTGTGAAAATTGAAAGGGAGGAGGTACTGAAAAGGCTGGTTATGCCTACAGTAGATAAGTCACCTGGCCTGGATGGAAATTGCATCCTAGGTTGCTAAAGGAAGTGAGAGCGGAGATAATGGAAGGGCTTGCTTTAATCTTTCAACCTTCCTTATATATGGGGGAGGTGCCAGAGGATTGGAGAGTGGCAAATGTGAAGCAATTAGTCAAGAAAGGGTGCAAGGACAGTTATTCTGCTAGCCTATCTGTGTCCTGATGCAGGCCAGTTAGTTTAATATCAGTGGTGGTAAAGTTTTGGGATCTTTAATCGGGCAAAAAAAATCAACAATCGGGAGGGTTTAAGTTAAATAAGGAGAGCCAGCACAGATTTGTAAAAGGCAGATCATGCTTGACTAATCTAATTGATTTTTTAAATTAAATAATAGAGAAGGTGGGTGAAGAGAATTCAGTGGATGTTGCCTATATAGATTTTAATAAAGCATTTGATAAATTACCACTTAAAAGTCTGATTATGAAAATTGAAGCTTATGGAATATGTGTGCACGTGTTCAATTTAATTTTAAAAATTCTTAAGGACATAAAGCAGAGTCGTGTGTGATGGTTGTTTTTGGGACTAAAGGATAGTAGACAGTGGTATTCCCTAAGGATCATTACTAGGACCACTGCTTTTTTTTGCTATAAATAAATGACTTGCAACACAGAGCAAACTTTCAAAACTTGTCAATGATACCAAACTTGGAGGATTGACAAACTCTAAGGATGATATGAATTGCCTGCATCAGGACACAGATAGGCTAGCAGAATCGGCAGACAAGTAGAAATTAGAATTTAATACAGAGAAGTGTGAGGTGATACATGTTGGCAGAATAGAAGGCAAGGGGCAATATAGACTAAATGACACAGTTCTAAAGAATATGCAGGAAGAGAGGGACCTGGGTGTGCATGTGCATCAATCTTCCGAGCTGGCAGGACATATTGAGAAATTGCAAAGCATATGGGATCTTGGGCTTCATAAAAAGAGGCATTGAGTACAAAAGCATGGAAATTATACTGAACCTATGTAAATCTCTGGTTAGGCCTCAGCTAGAGTATTGCATCCAGTTCTCTTCACCGCAAATCAGAAAAGATATGAAGATGGTTGAGAGGATGCAGGGGAGATTTACAAGAATGGTTCCAGCTTGGAAAGGCTTATTAGAGAAAAGAAGATGAAGGAAGATTTGATAGAGGTGTACAAGATTATGACAGGCTTAGATAGGATCCTATTAGCTGATTGTGCAAGGACTGGTGGACATGGATTTAAGATTTTGGGCAAGAGATGAAGGGGCAATGTGAGGAAGAGCTTTATCACGCTGTGAGTTGTAATGACTTAGAACTCGCTGTCCATGAGGATGGTGGAAGCGGAAACAAACAATGATTTCAAAAGGAAATTGAATGGGCACTTGAAGGAAATAAACTTGCAGGGCTACAGGGATAGAGGAGGGTAGTGGCACTGACTGGATTACTCCGTTGGGAGCTAGCATGGACTCAATGAGCCAAATGGCCTCTTTTACTGTGCTTTAAATGATTCTCTGACTCGAAGAAATTGAGAAACAGAAAACCCTTTTGAATTCTTCCTTGAAGATTTTTAATAAGTGAATACTCCCAGAAGTAAATAAGATTATTCATTTAATGGGATTGACTGTGTATGTAACCTGAATGCAAATAACCAGTCACATCCAGCACATTCATCATTCCTTTTGTTACAGCACGTCTTGGCATTTTCAGATGACAGAGCTCCACCTCTTCTCAATATTTCAATGTTTGATTAAAGCAAGAGAGCTTTGCCGTTTTTATTCTATTTTTTCCACTATTTTATTCTGTTGGTCAAGGTTTTCCCTTGAATTGTACATGAAAACTAGTCTTTGTGAAGAAACAGAATGAAATCAAGGCCAGGCGAGACAGTTTTTGTTGTCATGTGCTGAAATAGAGCACAGAGACAAGAATGTATTTCAAATAGGGGTTAACTTGCTCTGCTCTATGTTGAATATGATTAGCACAATACTTTGGTCAGATGGAAGACAATCTCTCATGTGTAAAACAGCAGGCAAAGACTTGAATGGTCTTCATTTGTGAATGATAAGCCAAAATCTGTGCTCCTGTAGCTTGTGTGATAGTTGGTTTGCCTCTTTTAGAATATTCTCTCCAGTATTAGTTACAAGTTTGTAAGAACTGCTTTTTATGATAAATAGACACATACAGTTTTAAAGCATGAATATCTTTGTGTGACATTGTGCTGGGTGATTTTGAGTACTGGTGAGAGCACAGGGATGTTTACAGGTTTGTGGTGTTTACATATATCCACAATCTTTGAAAAGCTTTTATTAACAGAATCAAATGGAACACTCACCAAACCCTTACACAGAGCGTTGACAATTTCAATTCATTGCAAAAGAAAATTTACTTATTCAAGAATACTTTTTAAATTGGGAAACTTTATTATATATTGAAAGTAGTCCTGTGGGTAATTTGAGATCACAGTGCCACACAGAACCTTCACAATATGACATGGATTAGGTGATGAATGGATAATAAAGCCATATTAAATAGCAATCAAACACTAAAGAAATGGGTATGCACGTTCTAATTTAGCAAGTATGTTCATATATGTAAATAAAGTTGGATTCAGAATAACTTTTCAGAATAATTAAATGATACTATTTATGGAAAGAAATTGCTGGGAAATTGTAATGCCCATATACTATATATATAATTTGGTAAACTTTCTTAGTATTATAATAGTGGTTCGCTCCTTCAGTGACTTATTCTGGATGGGGTGGAGCAAATGCAGGTCTGGTCTGGAAATTAACCATACCGATTAGAAAGGCCTCAGATTTGATCCCAAACTCTGCTGAGTTAATAGGTTTCAGGTAAGGCAGCTTAGGGGGCCTCAGCACCATGAGCCAGACACAAGAATTTAAAAAATCAGCCAGCATTTGTATTCTGACCACTATCTAGGAACTCCTGCAGTAAAGTACTTATATGTATGTAGCCTGTAGGTGAGGAGAGGATCAAGCTTGACCCTGAAAGCCTCTAAGGTCACCCAGTTCAATGACATTTATTGCCTCAGCTCATGACAAATAATCAGTTTAGATGATGTGCCCAGCCACTGCTGGCACTCATGGTACATACTCTAACATGATTCAACATTTTCTGAAGTAGGAAGAGAGAAAATGAGTGGAAAAATTCATAGGATGCCTCATTCTAATTGTAGATTATCCTGATTTGCTGCTTCATCACATATATAGTACAGTAGCATTCTGCCCCAAAGCCCATCAGCTATGGCTCAATGGTAGCAACCTACTACTTACACAGAAGGTTGTGGGTTCACACCTGACACCAGAGATTGAACACAAAAATCTAAGCTGACACATTAGTGCAGTATTGAGGGAGTGCTACACTGTCATAGGAACTGTCTTTTGAATGAGGCATTAAACTTGCTGATTCTCTAACAGTGTAAAAGATCCCCTGGCACTATTTTGAAAAACAGGGGAGTTATTCCCAATGAACTGGCCAATATTTATCCCTCAATCATCATGAAGCTAGATTAGCTGGCCATTACTGTTTGTGGGAGCTTGCTGTGAGCATATTGGTTGCTGTGTTTTCTACATTACAACAGTGACTCCACTTCTAAAGTACTTCATTGGCTATTAAGTGCCTTGGGAAACCCTGAGGACTTAAAAGACACTAAATCCGATCTTTGTCTTTATTGGCTTTCCTCAGTGCTGCTTCTGTTCTGTCACTGTAACTTGGCTGGAATGCAATGGAAACCATGAAAATATGCTTTCCGCTACATTTTTGGTAAAGTCATGATGGTGGAGTCAGTGCAGCTCTCAAGAAATCCCAGGTGAATGTTTTTACATTGAAGTCTCTTTTATCACAGTACCATAAAATCTTCCTCTTCCCTTTTCTGTTAAATTGGGCAAAATATTTTTCTTTTCACTATACAAATAAAAGTACAGACAAGGGGTTAAAATAAACTGGTGTGAAAGTGCTGATTGGTTGCTTGCTCATGTTTAAAACTGATCTGAGTTATCATACCTTCTGAAAACAAGGTAAGACATTTGCAAGGGAAAAGTGGAATAAAACATCAAATGATTCCCCATTAAGATATGGTGAAGGTAATTAATAGTACACGAATGTGGCATTCTGCAGCTGCTGAGTCAAATCAAAATATGAATACTTTGCTCCCGCTCACATTTGGTGCTCATAAGTTTAACAAAAGGGACTTGTAAAAGAAAAGTCATCAGAGTGGTGAGATAAGTGAACATTACCAGCTCTGCCAACCCCCTTCACTGTCCCTAAATTATCAGACTGTTTGTCCGACATCCAGTACTCGATGAGCAAAAATTTCCTCCAATTAAATATTGGGAAGACCCATGCCATTGTCTTTGATCACCGCTACAAACTCCATTCCCTAGTTACCAACTCTATCCCTGGCAACTGACAGGGCCTCAACCAAACTGTTTGCAACCATAGTGTCATATTTGACCCCTGATATGGGCTTTTGATTATCCACGCCTTGATTAAGACTTCCATTTCTACCTCCATAATGTTACCCAACTCCACCTCTTCTCAGTTAATCTGCTGCTGAAACCTTTGTCTATGCCTTGTTACCTCTGGAGTTGACTGTTCCACTGCACTTTTGATTGGCAGAGTGTTGCAGGGAGAGAATTCCAGAGCTTAGGGCCAAGGCAACTGCAGGTGCAGCCTTGAATGATGGAGCAATTAAAATTGGTGATGCTCAAGAGGCCAGAATTAGATGAGTGCAGGGATCTCAGTCATGGGGCTAGACAGGATTACAGGGATAGTGGGGGGTGAACAATGACGCAAGAAATGTAGAAGGGAAAGTGTGGAAATAAAACAAATGTACCTATGAGCTGACTGATGTATCGAGGGTATGGTATTTCTCAGTTAGGTGTGTCTTGCTGAAAGTAGTCTGTACTCAATTGAAAGCAGATCCAGTAATCTTCTACTGATACCAGAAAGGAAAGCTTTCAGGCATCTTTATGATGCATATCGATGATTTGCTATGGGGACATTGTGTGGCATTTGAGCAATTGTTATAAAGAAGATTAAAAAGAATTTAAGATTGGAAGTCAGGCTTTGAGGGCCTTTAAAAATATAAGCTTAAATACAAAGGTTTAGACATTAAGCAGAATAGTTTGGGTGTAACCTTCAATCAACAATCACATATGGAAGTTTTACTCATATCCTGATATATCATGTTAGGAAGCCATATAAAGATGGAAAGATTTAAAACAGAAACAAAGCAGATCAGAAGTTTACTGGACAGTTAAATTGGCTATATATTCAGACAAAACCCAAAACCAGTTTTCATATTTTGGAATTAAATACTGCAATGAAACATGCTACAATTGAGGACGTTTTAAGGGCAAATAAAATTTTGAAAGAATTAAATACAGAGAAATGTGTACTCAAGTTTCAACATGAAATTAGTCCTTTTTGGTGACACTTCCTATGCCAATATCCAGATGGGTATTTGAGTACATCTGGCTTTATAATAGTCTTGCTGGGTGAAAATGGAAAATGTCCCTTGGCCTGGGAAGCTAAGAATAGGGGCATTCTGAGAATAGTTTGCCCATTGAATGCTATGTAGGTAACCATTCCCTGTGGGATAATGTGCATTTGACAAAGCGTGTGACTGAGGAACGGTTAAGGATTGACCTTGCTAGTATAAAAGAGGTGATAGAAAGAAAAGAGATCTCCAAGATAAAATGGGTTGATGTAAGTCACCAATTGTCCAGCTGCTTTATGAAAAGGAATACTTGCACAAAGAAATTATTGGAGCTCTTAAAAGATTATTGTATTATTGTATTGTATTGTATTATGATGTGCTATACAGAATATAGAAAATAATGTTTTCTTTGATTTGTTTTGAAATGCCTTCTGTGTTATTAAGTTTTAATTTAAGTAAAAGAGGAATCTGTTATTGGTATTTTAATTGTATTATCAAAGTTAAGCATTCACAGGTGGAAGGGCATCGATTGATTAAGTATCTTGAGTATATATAAAGAAAGACTCTGGGTGATGGTGAGGGAGAAGGCAGACATATTTAATGATGCATTCTGGATTAACTCTAATATCAAGTAAAAGATTGATATCTGTTTTCCTGCAGAACAAATATCTTTGGAATGATTTAACAATTGTTGTGCCAAGGGGCTCGACCTAATGGTCTTCCACAGACAGGATGGCAGGCAGGGGGTGCTATAAATTGGGCAACATGCCAGTCCTAGTGCCCGACTGCACATCCCCGCTCATGCAGCTACCATAATTTTACCAGTGGCAAGGGAGGGGTCGAGAAGCCCACCTTCCAATGGGCCAATTTAGCCCATTAAGTGGCCAGTTAATAGCACTTAAGGGCCTCCTCTCAACGCTACATGAATTTTACCCAATGGAGTTGTGAGACCAGCACCAAGTGTGCAGTCTGGTGAGCTGGTAGCCAGGCCCATTGGGGGCTCCCCTAAGCCATTCCCCCTCCCAACATTTCCCCTACCCCCGCCATCTCCTCCTGGCCCCCTAACCCTCATCGAGGCATGCCAGCCTGTCCATGGCAAGACCCTGGATTTAAAAAGCCTGCGCTCACTTCCCACTGGAACTTGCTACAGTCCTAACAATGGCCACTGTTCCTGTTGGCACTGCTGGGACCAGAAAGCTACCAGCCATTTGATTGCGGAGAAGGCCAGCCTCAAGCTAATTAAAGGCCACCCCCACCACTCCTCCCAATCCACCCCCCCTGGTAAAATCCAGCCCAAGAAGTGCAACCTGGCCAGTCAGTGCAGGAACAGCATAGAGAGAATGATGATGAAGATGCATCATCAATTGATTTCACGCTCACAGCCAAAAACTCACATACTGACACTATGCATAATTTAAAAGATAACATAAAGGCAAGATCTGCATATGATGCGACATTGGACAGAAGTGGACTGCAGCCAAGGCAGGGGGAAAGGAGAGCTCAGGTGCAAGCCTGGAAGTCAAGGTCACATGCAAGGTCTGATGCAGAGGACGCAAATGAGCAATTCAATGGGGCAGACTCTATACGACTGCTGATTGGAGGTGGGCTGGGGGTAGTTGGAGGTTGGTGGGGATGGCCCTTTTGGGCTTGAGGCAGGCCTCCTCCCCAGTCAAATGGCCTGCAATTCTCTCATCCCAGCAGCGCCACCTGGATGGGTGGCCACTGCTGGAACTGCAGAAGTCCCAGCGGGCATCAAAATGTTTGGTATGTTGACAAACCTGTGGAAAAGCCTGCACTCACTGTCAAGGAGCATTGAGGAGTCCAACACCAACTTGGCTCAGGGCTTTGTGCAGAGTTCATTCTTTCCAGCGTCTAGTGGTGGTTAACTCCATTTTCACACCTAGGACCTAGCCATGATGCAGCGTCTGATGGCTGGTCT
Organism: Carcharodon carcharias; assembly: GCF_017639515.1. Lineage (NCBI taxonomy): Eukaryota > Metazoa > Chordata > Chondrichthyes > Lamniformes > Lamnidae > Carcharodon > Carcharodon carcharias. Next base: position 183,495,336 of record NC_054467.1, on the reverse strand, counting down.
CTCAGCTTTGTTTGCAATGTGAGTAAATCCACTCAAATTCTGAAGTACTACAGTGCAGGCTCAGACTGAAATCATGCAAGGTTCGCTTGCTGTCACGCAAGGTCAGACTGCTGCCATCATGTGTGTGGGTTTGTTATAGAATTGATCTTCAGACAACTTTTCTTAGTGGAAACATTTAATTTTATTTACAAGACAGCAGCAGCAACTACACATGTGCATCAAACTCCATTAAGAAAGAAGAACTCTCCTGTAGAGGTTCCCCATGCTGTTAGCACACTGCTTTACACAGATCATGTGATCTTACAACACAGGATTATTCTTAAAGCTACAGTCCTACATTTCCCAAAACCATAATTACCACAGGATTCCAGTGTGCAAAAGATCTCACAGCAGTCCAGCAACCTGTCCTTCAGCAGATTGCTAGGATTGTTGATGTGCTGCCTGGGCCAGTATCAGTGGCCCCAAGGAGCATGAACCTGCTTCTGTCTCTTCCCAACACTGGCACTCTGTCAACACCATTGCTATTGCCTGGCAGCCACTCAGGCCAGAATGCTGCTGCCCATGCATAGATGATGCAGTCCATACCTAGTCCTCCTAGACCCAGAACTGCTCAAGGACATCCTCCAAGGCCATTTGGAGCCTACTTGGCTGTAAGTCAGAAACCCTCCACCGTCCGTGCTGCAGCCACTCGGGTAGCATTGCTTAGGAGCACTGAGACAGGCAAAGGCACATAGAAAACAGGCACTAAGAGATACACAAGAGTGATAAGTTGAATTTTGTATGCAATATAGGATGAGTTAATTTAGAAATTTGGTTTGGTATGGTTATTTTGTGCTGCCTTTTATTTTTGTATTGTGACAAAGCCGGTACTATGATAATCAATGACAGAAAGAAGGTGAATTGTGGGGCGGTTGGTGAATGGGGAATTGGGTTTGGGGTTACTGCTTTGTACTTGGAAGAGTTTTTCACCAGCAGCTGCACCAAGAAGTGGTTGCCTAGATTGCCTCCTCTGTTCCTCTTTGTCCTCTTCCTACATCTCCTCCTCCTCATGTTCCTGCTCCTCAGCTGGTCAGCATACAGCTTTTAAAAAAATGATTTATGGGATGTGGGCATCACTGGCTAGGCCAGCATTTTTTGCCCATCCCTAATTGCCCTTGTGGCAAGTGTTATCACCTTATAATAACAAAGATATGCAGCATGCAAGGGCAACAACAAATGTGAACATCCACTTTGCAGAGTACTATAGGGCTCCTCTGGGGTGGTCCAGGCTGGGGAATCATTGTTTCAGCACGCCAATCATGCTTCATCACATTTTGTTTAGCAGCATGGATTCCATTGTATGCATGCTGCATATGTGTACAAGGTTCTGCACCAGAGTCATCAGCCATGTCAACAATGGACAGGTAATGTTGCCAAGTGACCACCACATGGTCTATTTTGTTGCTCAAATGAAGGTAGCACTGTGGACTGCTGTAAAATAAAAGCGCCATAGCCTATTCCAGGATATTGGGCATTTGATCTGCAGTTCTCTGCCTATCATCAACTAGATGTTCCAGTGTAGGTCAGAGTTGACATGCAGCACCTGCAGAGCAATGTGCATGGAGTCATTGACACCCACGCAATGAGGAAGCCTTCAATTCTTTTGAAGCTGCCTACTTGCTCTGTCTGCTTCTCTCTGGCAGTTCTGTCGAAGGGTCATGAGGACTCGAAACGTCAACTCTTTTCTTCTCCGCCGATGCTGCCAGACCTGCTGAGTTTTTCCAGGTAATTCTGTTTTTGTTTTGAGAAAAAAGCATAGTTAGCTCTGTCATGCAAAAGTGGATGGCAAACTGCAAAATGTTGCAAATATCTCCAGCTCTAGCCTGAAAGAAGCCAGATGCAATTTTGTGCCCAGTGTATTTTCTTTTATGCTATCTTGTTGTTTGTCCAGGAACACCATTGCTGATTCCAAAATGTCCTTCTTTACCCTGATTAGATACTAAAGTAATGAATATGACTGAATGAATATTTTCATTCTAGCCCTGCTTTCCTACCATTAGAGTTTTGAAACAGTTCTGCCATTTACTTTCTGTCTGCTCCCTGTAGTTGTTTCCTTTCCTGAGGACAGTGAGTTATGGTGGGTGTTGGCTGCATGGGAACCAATAGATTCTGACGCTTTGGCCAATGGCCTGTTGTTCAAATGGAAGTTCAGAAGCAAGAACTCTGATAGATTCTAACTGTTTTATTTTCTAAATAAACCCCCCAGTCTAGGAGAACTGAGACTAATTATAAAAAAAAAACCTTTGTTTATATTGTACCTCATCACATCTCAAATCATTTTACAGACAATGAATTACTTTGAAATGTAGTAAGTTTTGTTATGTAGCATCTTATTGCTACTCCAGCTGAAATGAGCTAACTCAGGAGATCTGACTTGAGACTGTCTTGAATAGTGGGACTCAAGGACACACCAATTGTTAGCTTTAGGGGAAAATTACTTCCCATTTAACTGTTGTTCTTCATTGAGATATCCCAATTCACCAATATAGCAGGAGGCAGAATTTTACAGCCCTGCTCAAAATTCCATTGAAATCAGCGCGACCAGAGAATCCCACCAGTGGGAGGGGCGGTAAAATTCTGCCCGGGAATGCATACTATTCTCAGGATTCAGGCAAAGGCCAGGGTTTTGTGTGCCTGCTATCGTTGGGCATGTTTGGTGGCATGAGCGAGCAATATGGTAAGAAGGCCAAAAATTGGTTTCACAACTTCATGGAATCAGTTTGCAATCATCTGCTCTGCCAGTTGATGGCAGGTTCCATTCCCCACCATCAGACATCGAGAACCTCTTCGTAATACATCAGCATATCATTATAAGTCCAGCCCGCCAGACTCATGCGCCCCCTCCCCACACGCCCCCCACCAGATCGTCCAACTAAGTTGATGGGAAAACATGCTGGCAGAGAACACGTTTTGACAAGTGTGACGTGCGGAAGTTGGGACTTACCGACAGGGTGAGGGCGGGCATGGTATGATGTAATGGTGAGAATGACCGAGGGCAGAGTGAGGTGGTAGGGTGGGGGAGTTAGGGTTCAATGGTAGTGGTAGAAGGGACGGTGAATTTGGCTGGTGGGGACTCGGAGGCAGAAATCGTCCCTGGGGGGTTGAGAAGGAGGAGGTCGTGGAGGTGAATGTGGATGCCGGTGAGATTTTCACAAAGGAAGGGAACCTACACTTTCACATGGACATCCCCAAAGGAAAATGGTTGTGGCTGGTAGGTCACAGAGGGAAGGTGATGCCAGGGTGGGTCAACTGTGACGGGGAAGGAAATGGGTGACTGAAGGAGGGGAAAAGACAGGTAAGTGCATGAGAAACCAAATCCAGATAGTTGAGGTGGGTGAGATCAGGTGCTGCATATGAGAGTGATCATTGGGGTGGCAGAGATGCAGGTCAGGTCACATGGACAACTGAAAGAGAACCCCAACAGGCAGCATTGAAAATGTTCAGGGCATTGAGGTGAGTGTGATACATGAAGGATCCGCATGCGTGGGAGAGTGCTTGCATGTGCCTTGGTTCACATCATGGACATCCGAGGAGCAGAAGATGCTGGAGCCTGACAGCAACAGGATCTTAATGTCCATGGCACGCTGGCTGGATTCTCATGGACATGGATTTGCTACAAAGCAGCTCACAGAAGTTGGAAAGTCACTGTTGGTGCTCAGAACAGATGATGCTCAAAGGAGTGGGAGAGGAAGGTCTAGGATCGACTGAGAGAGGAAGAGATGTTGTGGGGGTGAGTTTATGGTGGGGGTGGGAATTAAAATGTCAGGGGAGGGGTGAGGTTGGGTGGGGGGGGGAGGTGAGGCTGGGAAGAGGGAGTGAAGATGCTGGAGGCTGAGGTTAGGGCGCAGGGGGTGGAGGAGGGGTTAATGGATGAGAAGATGGCAACTGGGAAGGTAGGTTAAGTGGGGTATAAGGGAAGGAGTTTGGATGGGGGAAGGAGTGTGGAGATGGAAGGGAATAAGGGTGGAGGAAGAAGTAAGGATGGAGGGAGAGTTGGAAAGGGGGAAGGAATAAAGCTAGAGAAACAAGTGAGGCTGGAGGAAGGAGTTGGGAAGCACTAAGGGTGGCAGAAGAAGTAAGGGTGCCTGAGCGAGTCACGAAGGCAGGAAGAAGCAGGGACTAAGTGTAGTCGGAGGACTGGGGGGAGGGGGGGGGGGATGCCGTCCAAAGGAGCAAAGGGTCTAGAGGGGGGCAAAGGGGTCTACATTGGAGGGGAGGAAGGGGTCCGGAATTGGGGGGGAAGAAGTCCGGAGCGGGGTGAAGAGGTCTTGGAGGGTAGGGGGGAGGGTCAGGAGTGGGGCTGGGCGGGATGTCCAGGTAAACATACAAGAGAGTGGTCTGATGGATCCATGACGACCTTCTGGGGAGCAAACTGAGAAGGGGTCCGGAAGGTGGAAGGGTGGAAGGAGATGTCCAGGTGAACATGCAAGGGAGGGATCTGAGGGTCTGATGAGTCTATGGCAGCCTCGTGGGGAGTGAACTGAGGGTAGGAGTGGTATAAAGGAATGGTGAGAATGACCGAGGGCAGAGTGAGATGGTAGGTTGGGAGGGTGAGGGTTCGACGGTAGTGGTAAAAGGGATGGTGAGGGTGATTGGTGGGGATGCAGAGGCAGAAGCGGCCCCTAGAAGACGGGGGTGGGGGGTGCGGAAGGAGGAGGTTGTGGAGGTCAATGTGGATGGGGGTGGGATTTTGCAAAGAAAGGGAACCTGCACATTCATCTGGACATTCCGGAAGGGAAAGAATTGTGGCTGGTAGATCATGGAGGGGAGGTGGAAGGTGATGCCAGGTTGGGGGGTTCAATTGTGATGGGGAAAGGGAATGGGTGACTGGGGGAAGGGAAATGATGGGGGAGTGCATGAGAAACCAAATCCAGGACCCCAGCAGGCAGCATTGAAAATGCTCAGGACATTGAGGCGAGTGTGATACGTGAAGGATCCACGTACGTGGGAGAATTTTTGCATGAGGTTCCGAAAGGCCCTGCCACAAGCACAATTCTCCTTCCAGAATCACTCGCTGGCCAGCTGCTCCCCCTGCGGTGACAGAGGACAAAGTTGAGGGTCTCAGAGGAAGAGAACAGCTTCTGATCTCCCTGAGTGGATGACCCAGGAGTGTCCAGCTGCCGCTCCTCCTCCCTTCAAGTGCCTGGGGGTCCTGGCCTGACTCCTTGAAGGGAAGAAACACCTGGGGGGATGTTGAGGTGCCCCATTTCCCTCTCCCATTGCCACTGCAGGAGCTAACCCATGGCCCCCGCGATGGAGTGCAGTTCTGCACACATCTCCACAGTCTGCTGGACTAGGGTCTCCATGGCGCCTGCCATACTCCCCGTGGAAACCTCCATATGGGCACCACTTCATCAGAGAGCAGGCGGATGCACTTCTCTGATTCGCGAGCCACTCTGTTGAGGGCTTCCAACAGCTCTGTGTGATGTTACCTAACATTCTGCTGACTCTTCATGATGAGTTGGAAGGCCAAATCTAGAGGCATGTCATCTGACTCAGACCTCACAAATGCCTGACCCTCAGCAGTCCTCTGAGTGCTGGGGAGCTTGGCTGAACCTGCCTCCTCCTGCTGCAGACATGTGTCCATACAATGTCCACCAGATTGTGAACCTGAGGCGTGTGTCTCTGCCTTGGTGCAAGATGTGGGTAAGCGCTGTGATGGGTCTTGCAGGCTGCATATTTTCAGCTCATCAATGGAGGAGGTGTCCTCTTGGCTAGAGGTGAGGACCTGGATGGAGCTGAGAGACTGGCTAGCTGAGGGAGTCGGTCACTTAGCAGAGCTCCCCATGAACCAAAGTAGAGATAATTAGTGCATGGTAGCAGAGTCAAAAGCAGGAGATAGAGCACTCACATTTGCATTGAGAGAGGGATGATATGATGCAGGATCCTCACGAGGGTGTTCGCTGCCAACCTCACCATCACCACAGGCATGGTCCACGTCCTCACCAGTCAGTGTGATGGCACACCCCTCAAAATGAGTGAGGGATCTAAAGTGGGCCACTCCAACCCTGTTCTGGGACCTTGCCCAGGTTATATGAGCAGGCTTCTCCTGCATGAAAACAAATGGAGAGAGTGTGTGTGGGACACATGGCACTGCATGGAATGTTTGTGTGGTAAGTGGAAACATGGATGGAATGAGGACGTGAGCTCGAGAGGATATGAGCCTGGTGGAAATGTGAGGTTGTGTGTGAGAGTTAGTGGCGTTGCCCCTTGAGGTGTGAGATCCCTGTGAGTGTGTGAGTTGAGAATGATGAGAAGAGTGACTTATCCTGGCAGAACAGATGAGACCACTCATCCTGTAGCAGCACCGGGTGGCTGCCTCTTTTGAAGGGCATTGGCACTGACCACCGTTGCCACCACCTCCCAAACCAGAATAGTGATGTTGTTGCCCATCCTGCAGCCAGAGCGGTGGTAGAGGATGTCACAGCAAGCCTCCACTGCATCCAAAAGACACTTGAGGGATGCGTCATTGAACCTGTGGCTGCAGACTTTTTGCCTTTCAGGGCCATGTCTTCTTTGCAGCAGTCGTGGGCTGGAAGCACTGAGAGGTGGACACATGGCTGCACTTTAAATATGGTGTATGGCATGGTGAAGCGGCGAGGTGATGGCGTGGCGGGCGAATGAGAGCCCGCCCACCATCAAAATGCTGTGTTTCCCAAGGACGCATAATTAATGCGGGTGGTTTGGGATGACACAGCGCGAAAAGCTGCCATTGCAGCCGGCAGCTAAAACGTCGTTTTACCCGCCCACTACTGCACTTAGTGCAAATCTGGGACGACTCCACTTAAAATTTCCATAACCAGGCACAGATCACAATACTTTCTTCCCAGGCCTAAACTAGGAACTCACTTTTAGAAATCACAGGCATGAAACAATATCTCCTAATAACTCAGAGTGTGTTGTGTTAGTCAATGGGCTGCATCGGTGGGCCTATATTTTCACGCACTATTTTCTTTGTCTTGTCTTTTTGTTTATGGAATTCATCCAAAACTCTGCTGCCCATATCCAAAGTCACCCATGTGTTATCTAACCTACAATGGCTCATGGTCTAGCAACCCCTCGATTTTAAATTTGTCTGCCTTGTATCTTTGCAATGAATAGCCCTCCAAATTGTCTGCACTCCTCCAATTCTGGCCTCCCGCACAAACTTATTTTCATCACTTTTCCAATGGCAGTCTTTTCTTTGACTGCCAAGGCCTAAACTCTGGAATTTCCTCACTATACATCTGCACCCCTCTACCTCGCTCTCCTCCTTTAAGGCACTCTTTAAAACCTATATCTTTGGCCAAGTTTTTGGTAACCTGTCCTGACATCTTTCTTTGTGGCTGTGTTGTCCGTCCCTGTGAAGTACCTTGGGCACTTTTCCATGTTAAAGGCACTATGCAAATGTCAGTTATTGTTAACTTTAAATATTGGACTGGCATTGTAACTTGAAGGAGCCAGAAGAGCCTACATTATTCCGAAGAAGAGTTACATTGGACTCGAAATGTTAACTCCGTTTCTCTCTCCACAGATGCTGCCAGACCTGCTGAGTTCTTCCAGCACTCTCAGTTTTTATTTCAGATCTCCAACATCTGCAGTATTTTGCTTTTATATTACTACACTATTACATTTTTAAAAGAAAAATCTGTTATGCCTTTTGCAGTACAAAGTAATTGTCAATACTATAAATACAAAATCCTAATCCTGTAATATTTTGATCTGTAGGAAAAGCTGCTCTATTTATTGAAGGGCAAAGCTGTTCTACAGTAATCTCCACCTCCAATTTATTGTACATATCCATAATGTTTAAACTAAATTCATGGAAATAATCATGTATTTTCCACAAAAGGTACATTATGTTAATAAAATCTTGTAATACCTTTTTGACAATGTGAAATTATAGCCCGAGCCACAGAAAAAGGTTGCTGCCTCATGATCAGAAACATGCAATAGAATTGTTTAACTGCAGTCTAAGTGACTTTGGAATATAAAACAAATGGCATTTCATGCCACCTTCATTGCAACATATCCAAAAAAAGAGATTATATAACATATTTATTATCAATGTTACATGTGCACATTAAACAAACCAATCTGCTTCTCAAACTTTAAATCTAGTAATAATTCCCCCACTCAACATAAAAGATTCAATTACATTCAATTTGTTTCACAAAATACAAAATCCTATTTCCAAGCAATAACTTGAAATAAACGTCTGCCTTTTGTAAAGGAGCCTTCCTTAAGAATTTATTATCAATATGTTTGATAATGTGCAAGAAATGCATGCAAAAAATTCTGAGGATGGCATGCAGTTGATGGAATAGATGGCTAATTCCATGCAGCACTGATGTCAAGATCACAAGATAATTACAAATGAGGAAGGCCATATGACCTATTTTAATTTATACATCCAGAGAGATCTTAACAACCCCCATCCCCAGCCTGCACCCCGCAGTTACAAAACTGTTTCTTAAAAGATTGGAGGGTTAAGGTTACACTTTATTTGAAAGTTTATTCCATATGTTGATTAGTCTTTGGGATTTATATTGACGTTTTACATCGTGATCCTCCTGTTACACATCTCTCCCATTTATTGTTGTCCACAGGCAAAATCATCCTCCTGTGTGAAGGATCCCCTGATATCAAATTTAATTGTTTGAATCTATCCTCCACAGTGCTTTTACCACACATTAACTTGAAGCAATATTCCAGGTTAACTTTTTCTTTACTGAATTTGAAATAGCTATATGAAATCTCTTTTTATACAGCCCCTTTCTTTGCAGAGATACCAAAAGGTGGAATTTTCAATTTTGTGGCAGGGGATCAATTTTAAAGGAAAACCGAGTGGATTGACTAATGGCAGTTCATCCAATATTGCCTGTTTTATATCCCTGCTGAAGTTGAAAGCTCTGGTGCATGTCTATCAGGCCTTTCCTCATACCTCAGACTCCCGACTCGACAGTATTGCTTCCAGTGCTTGAATGCCTTCCTTGTGTTCTGGCAACCAGAACTTGTATTTAGATCTAATTATTCTGCAATAAAAGCTGGAATGGAGGCCTGTATTTCAAATGTGTGAACAAAATGATGCTGTATTTGTGTTTTCTCCCTACCTCAGGAGATGGGGTATGAGCTTGGCAAATTTCTGCTTTCACCTTCTGTTAATCTTCACAGGCTATTTCTCTCAGGTTTTTAAATCTCTTATATATTTTAAATCAATTAGCTGATAGTTTACAGAACTACGCATAGTATTCAAGGCATTGTCTGACCAGAGTATGATACAGTTTCATCATCCTATTGGCTTTGTTGATGGCTACTTTGTGCTGTTTGGGCACATTTAGCATTGAGTTTCCTAGGCCTCTTTCAGCACACCAGTCTCAGAGGCTGTGTGTTGTCTATTTTCCCTTCCCACGTGTCGCACTTTTACCCTTATTTGCATTAAATTTCTTCTCCTGTTGATCTGTCCATACAGATACATGTTTTGTCATTCTGAAATCTCTTCGATTCCACTGTCTCTCCTAATTAAGTACTCCCCCTCACTTCAGCAACTGCTCTAACAAGGACTTGTTATTTCCTATGGTTCAGCCAGGTTCTGATCCATTTCTATTCCCAAAAGCTTTGAGTTTACTTAAAATGTAATTAAATCTGTTAGAAAATCATCAGTTGACAATTGCTGCTGTAAAGTTTTAAAATAATTGATTTTTGCTCAGCTGAGAAATGAGAAATATAAAATCCATCGCTTTGCAGACCTTTTCAGTTCTTGTATTTTAAAATTACGTCTCAGATACAGGACGTTACAGCTTTGTAGGTAAATGCTTTGTGCTGTGTGGTATTGAGCAATGTGGTCCAAGGTTTGATTCTTGAGTTAACTCCTCACAGCCAGAGTAATGGGAATATTGCTACAAATAAAAATAACGAATTTTAACAAAAGATGTTTCACAGAGATGAAAAATTGGTGAATGCTCCTGGGCTAGGGAAGGAAACTGTCTAGTAGGATTCCAAATTTGATTGCTATCCTATTTTCCAGGAATATAATCATGGCTGATTTTGACTTTGTGGTCTATGGACTGGATTTTCACTGAGTCAGGTTGACTCGGGAGCCCTTTAAAAATGGCAAGTGGGTCCCGATTCTGGGATTTCCAACCGATTCCTGGGCTGTATAATTTTTAGGTGTGCCTTTAAAGGGTACGGGCTAGTTCCTGTCAGAAGCCTGTACCTGGCACTCCCGAACCGGCTGGCTCCCTTGCAGGGATAGGTATCCTACGCCTCCACAACTTTCAATACACACTTCCACACACACAACATGTCCCCTCATGCTCTTATGCCAAGCTCTGCTGTTCCTCCTATGCCAAACTGTGACCTCCACTCACCCACTATGTCCCCTCATGCCACCTATACCAATGTCTTCCCTTCCACCCATCCTCCTCAGGCCCATCATGTCCCCAAGCCAAGCTCTGGCACTTTGATGCCCATTAACCCACTGTACTCTTTCTAGTACCAATGAACACCATATCATATAGTGGAATGAGAAAAAAAAAGGTTTGAAAAAACATAATCCATCAAAAGCTTTCTCCTATGCTTGAAAAAAAAGCCTGGACCAAGTTAATAAAAATTTCAATCATCCAATCCTTTGATGTTTCAAAGAACACAAACCATGAAGCCTTGAAACTACTTAACTTGTGTCAACATACATTGTGAAATTGACTGCAGAGATCAGAGAGCCTAAGCAGTCAAATAATGTTTTTTTCTGAGCAGCAGCTGTTCTCATATTCTAATTTATTCTAATTTATGGTTATAAATTGAGAGAGGGGAATGTGCAACGAGACTTGGGTGTCCTCGTATACCAGTCACTGAAGGTAAACATGCAGGTGCAGCAGGTGGTAAAGAAGGCAAATGGTATGTTGGCCTTCATAGCGAGAGGATTCGACTACAGGAGCAGGGATGTCTTGCTGCAATTATCCAGGACCTTGGTGAGACCACACCTGGAATATTATGTGCAGTTTTGGTCTCCATATCTGAGGAAGGGTGTTCTTGCTATAGAGGGAGTGCTGCAAAGGTTTACAGACTGATTCCTGGGATGGCAGGACTGACATAGGAGAGATTGAGTCACTTAGGATTATATTTGCTGGAGTTCAGAAGAATGAGGAGGGATCTCATATAAACCTACAAAATTCTAACAAGACTAGACAGGGTGGATGCAGGAAGGATGTTCCCGATGGTGGAGGAGTCCAGAACCAGGGGTCACAGTCTGAGAATACGGGGTAGACCATTTAGGACTGAGATGAGGAGAAATTTCTTCACTCAGAGAGTGGTGAGCTTATGGAATTCGTTACCACAGAAAGTAGTTGAGGCCAAAACATTGTATGTTTTCAAGAAGGAGTTAGATATAGCTCTTGGGGCGAAAGGGATCAAAGGATATGGGAAGAAAATGGGAGCAGGCTATTGAGTTGGATGATCAGCCATGATCATAATGAATGGCGGAGCAGGCTTGAAGGGCTGAATGGCCTACTTCAGCTCCTATTTTCTATGTTTCTATGTTTCTAATAGATGTCTGGCCAAGAGTGGGGTTAATGGGCATGTAAATGCCAGAGTTTGGCATTGGGGCATGAGAGGCCTAAAGGACTATGGAAGGGCTTGGCTTGGCATAGGGAGCATGAGGGGTTGAAGGGGCGGGTGGAAGGGAATATCTTGGCATCAAGGGCATGAGGGGACGTGGGCTTGGAGGCAGGGCTGGGACATGGGGAGTGTTTGGAGGATGAAGAGGGTGAGAGCAGTGAGGGCTGGAGGGCCTGTGTGTTTTTTTTTTCGCTGGGGCAAAGTACCATAGCACTGAGGCAGCCTTTTAAAAAGCCTGCCTCTGCACCTAACAGCCTGCGTGGCTGCCTCTGCACTTCTTCCTGGGTCATCTGATCTAACTCCAGCCTGCAACTGGCCCCCAGCACTGAAGATCCTGCTTTTGCGGGCCAAGTCCTGGCTTTGACATATATCACAGCTCGTTCATTATTACTAGGCAACAATCCTGGAGATCCTGGTCAAACATTATGGGTACACCTACAGCACAAGGATTGCAGCAATTCAAGAAGGCACAACACAACCTCTTAGGGCAAGTCGAGATAGACAATGAATGTAGACTCGCCTGAATTCCATTGAGATTTTTAAAAATAAATGATAGTTGACATGTACTAAACACACAGCACATAGCAAAACTGGTGAAGCCTAGGAGCATGATGTTGCCAACTACTTTGCATGGATATGGGAATGGACAAGCTACCTGATTTAGGAACTTATTTAGGAACTAAAACACTTAAAAATCAAGCAAAGAGAAACAATGTTAAAAAAAGTTCTTTTTAATGTGTTGTTTTTTAAAGAAACAATAGGTGGGACTTTAAACTTCAGAAATCATCTAAAGTGGCAAGTAGTAGGTCGGCTGCCTATTCAAAATCTCGCCAGGTTCTACTTTCCATCAATCAATGAAAAGATAGTTCAAAAGTTTGCATAATAGTTGACCAATCCATCATCACCCATTTTACATCCCAAGTTAGAATCATAGAATAATATAATATAGAAGGCCGTTCAGCCATTATGATTATATCAGCTATTTGAAACAGCTACATAATTTGTTTCAACCTTCTGCTCTTTCCCTATAGCCCTACAGGTTTCATTCAAATTGTTGGAATATTTTCATCAGAATCTATCAGTAATAAATATTAAGTACCACTGAGATAGCAGGAACACATTTTACACATCCATCACTATTATCATTATTCTGGAGAGATGGTGATGGAGTGGTAATTTCACTAGCCTAGTAACCCAGAGACCCTGGTAATGATCCTGGACCTGGGTTCAAATCTCACCATGGCAGCTGGTGGAATTTAAATTTGATTAATAAATCTGGAATATAGGGAAGAATTTTTGAGTGGGGGCGGGGAACGCTTGCTGACTTGTAAACTGATACGTAGTGACGTCCCGATGTCACCGCGCGTCATTTAGATTTTCAGTCGGCTGCGCGCCCACCAACCTGTCAAAGGTCTATTAAGGCCATCTTAAAACAATTCACTGAGCTGCCCATCCAACCTTAAGGTCGGTGGGCAAGTGAAGAGCCCAGGCGGCCTTCGCATTTTTCATGGAACCTCATCCAAGGGCGGGATGAGGCTTCATGAAGGTTTCATTAATTAAATAAAAAATTTTAAATCAAAATTCATGAACAAGTCCCAGCTCATGTGACACTGACACAGGAGAGGACATATCCTAAAATGTGTCCTTGTCTTTATTTAAATTTTTAAACCTTAAACTAATCTGTGCCTCAGGGAGATTTCTGTGCTCTTTTGCGTGCATGCGTGAAAGAGCGCAGGCCCCGACTCAGGGAATCTCCTCCCGCCCACACATGGAGCACTCAGCGCTTCCGGGCATGCGTCATGCTGAGCGGCCCTTAAATGGCCCGCACACGTAAAATGGCGGCGCGGCCCCGATCGGGGGTGCTGATCAGGTTCGCACCCGCCCCGCCTGCCCCTGCACAACCCCCCGGAGGGGGGAAATTTCTGCCCATAAAGTTAGTCTTAGTAATGGTGACCATGACAACCATAAATGGTGATTGTAAAAGCCCATCTGGTTCACTAATGCCCTTTAAGGAAGGAAACCTGCCATCCTTACTTGGTCTGGCCTACCTGTGACTCCAGACCCACAGCAATGAGGCTGACTCTTAACTATCCTCGGAAATGGCCTAGCAAGCCACTCAACTCAAGAGCAGTTAGGAATGAGCAACAAACGCTGGCCTTGCCAGCGACAACCATATCCCATGAAAGAATAAAGGGGAGAAAAAAACTGCATGAGAGTCAAAGGGTGACCTGGAATTCGACTCCATTCTCCATGTATGAAACACTGCTTTATCTTCTTGCCCTCCCAGCCAATAACTGAAAAATAAATGCATAATCAGTCACAAGATTGATGATGCTTTTAAGCTCTTATCACCAAATACTGCATCACAATGTATAGTGTCTGAATCGACCAGGACAAGGAGTGTTAAGATTGCTTTCTCACCATTAGGAGACTCATTTGTTGTCAGAGTTTTAATTTGAACAAATAAACAGCGGTGTTTTGAAAGTAGACATTCCTAGTTAATGGGAGGGCTGAGCATAATAACTACAGATTTACTAATCATCAGAAAATTCATTGAGTGGTTTTATACTTACTCGCTCAGCAAATCCACTTTGCGTGCCCACTGGCATCAGGCGTGCTCGGTGGCGTGAATGGACAATATGGTAAGACGGCCAAAAATCAGTTTCACAATGTCATGAAACCATTTTGCGATCACCTACTCCACCCACCAATGGCAGGCTGCATTCCCCACCATCGGACGTTAGAAACCTCATTGTAATACATCAACATATCATTATTCAGCCTGCCCTCTGGACTCACCCCCCCCACCACTGAATCGTCCACCCATGTTTGTGGGAAAACACCCTGGTGCGAAACACGTCTCGACAACTGTGACATGGAAAAGTTGGGACTTACCACCAGGGCATTGCTCGCATCACAGACATCCGAGGAACAGCAGGTGCTAAAGCCCAACAGCAACGGGATCCTGGAGGAATGTCCATGGCATGCTGGGTGGATTATCATGGATATGGCTCTGCTGTGAAGCAGTTCACGGAAGTTGGAAAGTCACAATTGATGCTCACAATGGATGATTGTCGAGGGTGCGGGAGATGAAGGTCTAGGATCGACTGGGGGAGGAACAGGTGTCGTGGGGGGATGGGTTGTGAGGTTGGTAGGGGGAATGAAGGTTTTGGAGAGGGGTGAGGTTGGGGGGAGGGGAATGAAGTTGCCGGGGGTGAGGTTGGAATTATGGGGGGAGGACGGGGTAACGGAGAAGATGGCAACCAGGGAGGTAGGCACAAGGGGGGCTGGAAGGTGTAAGGGAAGGAGTTTGGAAGGAGGAAGGAATGAAGAGGGGAAGGAAAGAGTGTGGAGAGGGAAGAGACTCTGGAGGGAAGAGGAGTGCAGAGATGGGAGGGAATCCAGGGGGAGGAAGGAATGTAGAGAAGTGGGGGAGTAAGGGTTGGGAAAGAAGTTAGTGTGGAGGAAGGAGTCGGGAAGGGGGAGGCATGAAGCGGGGGGAGGAGTAAGTGGGGGGGGAAGGGTTCTAGTAGAGGGGTGGGGGAGATGGTCTTGGTGAATGTGTGAGGGCGGGGTCTGAGGGTCTGATGGGTCCATGACTTCCTCCAGGGGAGTGAACTGAGGATGAGCGTGGTATGAGTGAATGGTGAGAACAACAGGGGCAGAGTGAGGCAGTACAGTGGGAGGGTGAGAGTTTGAAGGTAGGGGTAGAAGAGACAACGAGGGTGGTTGGTGGGGACTCAGAGGCAGACACAGACACTGGGGGTGGGAAGGAAGTACTCAGGGAGGTGAATGTAGATGGGGTTGGGATTTTCGGGAAGGAAGGGAATGTGCAAGTTCACCAGGACATCCCTGAAGGAAAGGGGTTGTGGCTGGTAGGTTATGGAGGGGAGGTGGAAGGTGATGCCAAGGGGGGTCGACTGTGATGGGGGAAAGGAAATGGGTAACTGGGGAAGGGGGAAAGATGGGGGAGCTGGTGAAAAAGCGAATCCAGGCCATGCTGTCGAAATCAAAAAAATGAAATGACAGTCGTGGTGGGCAAGATCAGGTGCTGCATGGGAGTGTGATCAGTGGGTGGGCAGATACAGGTCAGCTCAGATGGACAACTGAAAGCGAACCCCAGCAGGCAGCATCAAAATGCTCAGGACATTGAGGTGAGTGTAACATGTGAATGATCCGCATACATGGGAGTGTGTGTGCTTGCACAAGGCTCCAAAATGCCCTGCCACTCACACACCTCTTCCTCCAGAGTCACTTGTGGGCCAGCTGATCCCTCTGTGGTGACAGAGGAAGAGGTTGAGGGGGTCACAGGCAAAGGGGACTCGGAGGGAGAGGACAGCCTCTGAGATTACTGAATGGATGACCCAGGGGTGTCCAGCTGCAGCTTCGCCTCCCTTCGGGTGCACGGGGGCCCAGGCCTGACTCCTTGAGGGGATGGAGCACTTGGAGGGTCGTTGAAGTTCCCCATTTCCCTCTCACGTTGCCATTGCAGGAAGTCACGCATGGCTCCCACAATAAAGTGCAGTGTATAACATTTTGGACTGCCCATACTGTCTTGTATCTAAGCTCCCCACCATCTATTCTGCAACCCAGAGGTGTAACAATAATATATTTTTGCTGTCTGAACTGAATATTCGTACCACTCTCATATGTGCTTCACCAATCTCTCTGAAGGCAGACAAAGCAACCATGTGGTGAGACAAACCATGTACGAATTGTTATAAGCTATTTTATTTCACAGCAAGTGAACATATAAAAGAAAAGCTGTGATTCAAATCAATGTAACTTATCTGAGCAATATAATACAATAGTAGTAACCATGCTTCCCACTATCATTGACAACAAGAAAACTTTTAACCATCCTCCAGCATTTCTGACCCTTTAATCTCAGGCTCATTTTGTAGCCTTTGCTGGGCTCGACTGCATCTACCACTGTGTTGTTTTAACCCCATTTGTTTCCAGCCAGAAGGGAGGAACTGCTAGACCAGTCTAGAACCCAGAGACATCCCAACACAATGGTTGTTTATTGATTACAAAGTTGACAAATTGCTTATTGTTTATACTCTTCAGGGAAAGTAACTTTCATTCGTATATTAACCAGCTTTTGGCACAGAACCTTTATTTAAAAATATTGTGTGAATAGATTGTGCTTTGAGATGCAACATTTATAAAGTAATTATTCCAAATATTTTTTGTGGGCAAAATTTCTTCGCATAAGTGGCCAGAATTCATGTATGAGTTTTGGCAGTGAGGACTTAACTTCCCTCAGGGCCTACGGCAGATTTTTAGAAGAAAAAGCTATCAAAGCTCATTTTGGCGTGTAGGGTTCATGATGCAGTCACTCGTGTCTGGTCCTGTTGGCAGCATGTAGACTTTACATGCCTCCTCATCCAAATGATTTCAGCATGCAGCTCGGTGCAGTACGTGCTGCTAACTGGCTGTATAGTGTCAGCAGTATGTACCACATACAAGCTGCATTGTAGCAACTCACCAAAGCTCCTTCAACAGCACCTTCCAAACACATGACCTCTGCAACCTAGAAGAGCAAGGGCAGCAGATGCATGGAAACACGACCACCTACAAGTTCTCCTCCAAGCCACACTCAATCTGACTTGGAAATATTTCGCCATTCCTTCACTGTCACTGGATCCCCCTCTTAACAACACTGTGAGTGTACTTACACCACATGGACTGCAGCAGTTCAAGAAGGCAGCTCACCGCTACCTTCTCAAGGGCAATTAGGGATGGATGATAAATGCAGACCTAGCCAGCGAAGCCCACATCCTGTGAATGAATAAGTAAAAATATGCAGGAGACCAAAGAGCGTGCATCTCTCACACAATACATGGCATTCCCCGAGAAGAGATTAGGAACAGACAGCCAAGAAAGCAATTCCAGGAGTCTGGCACCAAGGACTTGACAGCAATGCTGGAAGAAGTCCAATGATCTCACACAGTTGAGATCAAGATCTTTGAATGCATCTTTACATAACATCTCCGACTAACCACACTGCTAAAGGAACCTCATCCCGATCACTCACCAATCAGTATTCCCTAGCAATCAGGACTTCTGCTTAATATTCAGATACTTCATTTTGCCTTCACACATCTACCAATGCTGCCAACCTTGTAAACACCTTTCACTGTTTCCACATACCTCCAGGTATTCAGCTATGAAAGGTACATCACCCAAGCACAGTGCTACACAATCACTGACATTCTGCCCTCCCTCAGGATAACGTGGATCATAACTGTAGGGAGCAGAGTAAAATTGGCAGGAGGCAGACATGCCTGCATCGCCCGAGTTCTGCAGTGTGGGGCCAGCTCTGACTGCGGCTATTGAATTCAGCATTGCTGAGAACAAAACAATAGCAACTTGTATTTGTATAGTGCTTTTAATGTAATAAAACTTCCTGCAGTCCTTCACAGGAGCATCATAAAGCAACAGTTGACACTGAGCCACATAAGGAGATATTAGGGCAGATGGTCAAATACTTGGTCAAATAGGTCAGTTTTAAGGAGCATTTTAAAGGGCGATAAAGAGCTAGAGGGGAAGAGGGGTTTGGGGAAGCTATTGCAGAACTTAGGGCCTAGGTAGCTAAAGGCATGGACACCAATGGTGGCCAGAATTAAATGAGTGCAGGATGATGATATGTTCTGCCTTATGCCTCTTCTCAGTTCCCACCTCTACCCTCTTCTTGTTATCTGGTAGAAAGTGCAAGCTGTAGGTTGTGTGGCCTGTGGGTCCTAAATAGCAGATCATACATCAACTCAACATTACAGGCTGTTTGACATGACAATCTGTCCACTCCACCTTCTTTCAGTACATGCATGGCATACCCATGTTGTGCCCTGTCAGTCAGAAGCATCCCAGTAGACATTTTTTTAAGATCAGGAGTTCGATGGCACTGGCAACAGCAGAATTATAGAGCTCAATTTTCCAATGGACGAGGACAGGGAGGAATGGGAAATGGGACAGTTCCTGGTGTCATTGAGTCCCTGTTCCTTAGACACATGCATGGGGGTTTCCCTTGGGATGGAGGCAGGCAGTCATTGTGTCCACGTCCTTGCATTCTGTAATGTCAAAATGAATCAAGGCTGACTGGTTGGTGCTATTCAGTAGAATCTCTGTTGTTTCCAGCTCTTATCCCTGCCATAATGGATACTGGCAGGATATTGAGATTTAGTACATTGAAACCGTGGAGGTGGACCTTACAGGAGTGACTGGAAGCCATGAAGGAAGCTATTTTCTCTATAGATTTATACTAAAAGTAAAGACAAATTCACAGTTCCTAGCTAATGTAAAGTGACACAAATTTCTCATATGTTCTCCTGAGATCAGTAAAATCAACAATGGCATAGTTTGGAAAAAGCAATAGTTTTTTATGATTAAAATGTTCATAATTTTGCATTTATTTATATTTATTCTTATTTATAGAAACACCACACTTATATATAGTAAGTTAAATTTAATTACTCACATTTTTTGTTTATTTATAGAACGTGGGCATCACAGGCAAGACCAGCATTTATTTCCCATTCCTAATTGCCCCTGAGAAGGTGGTGGTGAGCTGCCTTCATGAACCGTTGCAGTCCATGTGGTGTAGGTACACCCTTAGTGCTGTCAGGGAGGGAGTTCCAGGATTTTGAACCAGACATAATGAAGAAACAGTGATATATTTCCAAGACAAGATGGTGTGTGACTTGAAAGGAAACTTGCAGTTGGTGTTGTTGGAAAGTGTTGTCAAAGGAGCCTTGGTGAGTTGCTGTAGTGCATCTTATAGGCGGTCCACAATGCAGCCACCATGTGCCTACAGTGGAGGGAGTGAATCTTTCTGGTGGTGGATGGGGTGTCAAAAAGTGGGCTGTTTTGTCCTGGATGAATCAAGTTTTCTTTAAGTGCTGCTGGAGATTCCCTCATCCAGACAATTGGGGAGCATTCCATCACACTCCTGACTTGTGGCTTGTAGATGGTGGACAGGTTTTGGGGATTCAGGAATTGAGTCAACTACTGCAGAATATCTAGCCTCTGCCTGGCTCTTATCTCATTGACAGCCTTCTATCTCCGTGACGATGGTTTGTGCCATGGCACCAACTTTGTGTTAAGCATCATCTAGTGAGGCTCAGAGCCCCACTCTAGCATGGCAGCCTTTGCCGCATTTGCTGCAAAGGAAGACAGTGGGCTAAAAAGATGCATGATTTGCTGGCTTCTGGTTTCTCTGGGCCCTCTTTGCGCTTCTATTTGCCACTTCCAATGTCCTTTCAAACAGTCAGCATCCAGAAGTCACGGCCATCAGTAACTGTTTCCAAATTGTCAATATGAATGCCACCATCTTCCTATCTCACTTGCAGGTGTCGTTGCAGGGGGGCTATCGATACTCTGGAGGTTGTAACCCAATGGCCAGTTCACAATACAAAAGGCTTTGGGGTGTACAGGCATCATCCATCTGATGTACATGGCCGAGCCAGCACAGACATCATTGGTCTAGCAATGAGTGTATGTTCATGGAAATAGCACGCCCCAGGACTTCTGAGTTGGTGACCTTGTCCTGCCAAGAGATGCCAAAGATACGTCAGTGACAGTGAAAGTGGAAACTATTCAGCCTTTTCTCCTGCCTAGCATATGCTGTCCAGACCTCCCCACTGTAGAACAGTGCACTGAGGACACAGGCTTGGTAGACTCACAGTCTGTTGTTCTCAGTCAGGTCACTGTTGTTCCACAATCTCTCTCTCAATTTGGACATAACCACTGCAGCTTTTGCAATGTGGGTGTTGATTTCAACATCAAGTAACAGATTGCTGGTGATTGTGGAGCTGAGATATGCGAAGTGGTCAACAACTTCCAACGTCACTTTGTCAATGCTGTAGGCGGTATGGCAACATCTTGCACTGTGACATTTGTCTTCCTGTGGCTGCTGGTCAAACCAAACTCTGTACAAGTGCGAGAGAACCTGTCTATTTGCCACTGAAGGCGTTCCTCAGTATGGAATATTAATGCAGCATCGTCAGCGCAGAGCAACTCTCTGATGAGGTTTTGCTGCACCTTTGTCTTGGATCTCAGGTGAGCAAAGTTGAACAACTTTCCCTCAGTTCTGATACCACTGAAATGGCTTTTATATCCACAGCATTTATAAGGTTCGTCCAGTTAAGTTCATGATTAATTGTGATCCCTAGGATGTTGATGGCAGTGTATTTGATGATAGCAGCAATGCCACTGAATGTCAAGAGGAGGTGGTTAGGCTCCCTCTTGTTGGGGATGCTCATTACCTGGCACTTCTTTGGTGCAAATGCTCCTTGCCACTTATGAACTCAAGCCAGGACTTGCAGATGTGGCATGGACTAATTCATTATCTGAGGAGTTCAGATTGGTACTGAACACTGTACAATTATCAGAAAACATGCCTACTTCTTACCTTATGATGGAGGGAGGGTCATTGATGAAGTTACTGAAGATGGCTGGATCTGAAATATAATACAATAAACCAGTTTTGCTTATTTACAGATAGGATTTGAGAGTGGAGACAATTAAATGCAAAGCACACTGGTCGATTAAACTGTAACTGTACCTGTGCTATTGCATCCAGTTTCCAAAGATAAGCAATAATTCTGTTCTGCTCTACATACAAGCAACAAACCAGAGGTATTTTATCCTTCATGGCTGTTGTTCACCCCTCCCCCTTTCTCTGACATTAGTGCAATGAGTAGCCTCAGGCAAGAGGCATATAGGAGGGGAGGTAATGTTTTTCTTACTTTACCAGGTAATTACTACCTATGATACTGGTTTAGAAAAGCACCTTAGGGTAGGATGTGTATATAAGAAATGGCAGCTGTAAACAGAGGCTATTCAATTTCAACCTGATGCCCGTTGCCTTTGCCTTGTTACTTTTTGATTGACTCCTGACTTGTCTCTTCAGTAAAGGTCAAATACTGAGGGTCTTCTTAAATGAAAAGACTGCCTAGTTAGTCTTTGCTTTAAGTATACTGCTAAGCCATTAGCTTAAGATCTGGGGTCAAGATGCTTTGCTTTAGCCAAGAGGAAAGAGGTTAAGTCTGTCAAAGAAACTGAGGATATAAGGGTGTAGCAGGTTTCCAGGAACTAGCTAAAGCAAACATTTTCAACAAATTCGTAATGGGACTTGCCTCTACTTATTTGTTCTTTTCACTGCCCACTGTAGTCAGAGACTGGATCTATTGCAAAATGGTTTGGCTATCATAACTTACCAGGCTAGGATTTAATTAATTGTGGATGTGAAGTTTACTCACTGACAACATCTTTTGCTAAGTGTTTTTATGTTGCCCTTCCAAGGCTTTCATTCATAAAGGCACTTGCAAAAAATACAATTGGTGCTGGCAATTTTTTAATAACGTATAAAATACTTCATTTGTGAGCCTACAGAGGAAACAGTTGTAGGCTATTCCACCACTAGAGTTGTCATAACTGAGTTTGATCCTGTTTACATTCTCTATCAATATAATTTTGAGCACAGATAACAATCAAGAGTGGGAAGGCAAGCTGACTTTCCCTTCCTTATCCCTGGGAAACTTAGACCAATTATATATCGCCTTTCATCATGCTGGCTGAGACCAGCAAACTAAGGATCAAGCCTGAGAGTCCTGAATTTTATCCTTCAGTTCCATACCAGGCAGTGTGGTGTGTACAATGAGGATAACACCAACAGGATTCTGCTGTAGGTCCTTCTTGCAATCCGTTCCAGGAACAGTGACAGATTTCCTCTCAATTTATGCTCTGGAGTTGTACTGGCAGACATTTGAGAAAAACTTAGTTCAAAAGTTTCTTCTCCTATTTTCTGATCCAAAATATTGTTGACCATTTTATATAGTACTGCTATTGAGCTTTATAAGGCTCAAGTAAGGGCATCCTTCCCAGAATGTGAAAGGCAACTCCATAGCTGTGATAAAATAAATGTTATAGGTTGGATTTCTCATTACAGCTGCAGATAATTGAGAGTATTTGGAAGGCTCCTTGCATGGAGAAAATCATTAACATTAATTGTAGAAGAAACTGCTGAAGAAACTGTACCCTTTTTAACCTGGGAGATTCCTGGTAAATCACAAAAGTTTCTTTTTACAGATCTTTACAATTATTGCTACAATAAATAACAGATTTTAATTAATTTTGAGACTGGTTCTTAATTTAACCCCTTACGGTAATAAGAGCAGCGATTTTACATCATACCTCATAAGTAACATAAGCAGCAACATTCTCAGGTGAAGGAAAGGAGGTACAAAGATCAAAGAAGCTTAAGCTTGAAATGGAAGCCTCAGGCCAGGGTGTGCTGAGGTATATAAAATATTAAACAGCATAGAATAATATAGAAAAGAATGCTAACTGAAGGAGGCTTAGGCCAGTTAAAAGGAGACATAAACTTAAAATACTGAAAACTACACCTAATCAAAGGGTGCTAAGCATTTGGAATGATCTATTCAGCAAGATAATGATGGTAGGAGAGCTCAAAATGCAGTTGGAGGCTGGTCTAGGTGAGTTGATCGACTAAAGGAAGTAATACAAGAGAGCGAGAGATTAACGTGGGACTGGCAGACTTGCCAACATGAAGAATGTAGGAACATAGGAATTGCTAGACGAGAAAAGAATAAGCTCCACCTAGCTTGATTCCTATCATTCTGGTGGTCAGATAATACATTGTTATGATTACTCAATAATTACATCATCAATGAGTTTTAGAATCATAGGTCCAAAGTCAGCTGTCCCTCTCTAGCATGCTGCACTGACCATAAGTCATGTCTTAATTTAGAAAGAAAAAATACTTGCATTTATATACCACCTTTCATGACTCAAAAAATTTCAATTTTGATCTGTAGTCACAATTGTAATATAGGAAACACAACAACACATTTTCACAGAATGGAAAGAATCTTATTCCCTTTGAAAAATTCCAGGGCTTGGAACCATGTCCAGATTCTGACTCAGTATTGGTCAAAGTTGTTCCGTCGACAGTTGGAATCTTCCCAGAGGCAGTCAATTAACAAACTGCCTCGATGTTTGCTATCTAATCCAGCAGGCAGGTTCCCAATGCACGAGGCTCAATCAGAGGGGCCGCATCTCTGGACGGATGGCAGCCCAACCGGAAGACATGGGCACTGCTGAGGCAGATAGAAGACTGTGAGGATGCCTCGAAACGAAGGCACTCTTCGAAGCATGATGAAAACTTTAAAATAAAGAATGCCCACAGCTGAGAGGTTCAACAGTGTGGAGGCGGGACCCTGCCACAGGATTGCTTGTGGCAGCAACTGTGGCCTTATCACCGCAGCACCTCCGTGATTGAGTGATTGAGAGGAAGATCCGATGGCCCCCCAGCCTGCCTCCACCCCAGTTTCTTTGTCCGATCTGAATACTCCTTCTCCCTCTAGCTCAT
Source organism: Carcharodon carcharias (assembly GCF_017639515.1). Lineage (NCBI taxonomy): Eukaryota > Metazoa > Chordata > Chondrichthyes > Lamniformes > Lamnidae > Carcharodon > Carcharodon carcharias. The sequence continues at coordinate 183,471,308 of NC_054467.1, read as the reverse complement.
AAGAAAAACATTTTTTAAAAATTCTTCCCATTTAACCCTTTTCTAGGCCCACTGCTCTTTCATGTCCATCACTGCTGGGGACAGGGCTGTGGCCCTGATGAAAAATAGCTAAAATAACATTGGTGGTTGAATGACACCATCAGACTATGAACTTTGACTGTGATCAATGAGATTATCATCTCCCTGGGCCAAGGGCCTAACACACTGCCCAAATTGTCTCCCAATCTAAAAGAAGCACAAAGTCAGTGTGGATATGGTAAGCACTACACTGTTACCAGCCCACCCTCCCCCCCATATTACCCATTCTTGGCAGGCATGAGGATTAAAATCGAGCTCAGGGCGATTTTATGTTGGGTTTTCTAATCCAATTTAAGATGTGCATTTCTGAACTTCAGTGTCACACTTTGAATAGGATTTTACTGGCCCAAGTGGAGGTTCTGAGAGACCGGGATTGGGCTGGTAAAATGCTGGGGACACAGTCCCTCCACCAAGAAAGCTTCCCAATGGTGAGACTGGCAGCAGTTCAGCTGCCCAGTGATCAGAGGCAGGCAGCCAAGTTAGACAATTAAATGCCCACATAAGGGCAATTTTCTCAGGCTGCTGGCATTGTCTCTAAAAGCCCCCCTCTGATTGATGCAGCAGCATGGAAAGCCCATATGCCTTCCTTCATTGACCACCTACTCCACCTGCCAGTTCTTGATTGCCTCCTCCTGGCAATGTTGTAGAGGAAGCCTGACTTCCCATCCAAACATGCTGGTCACTCAAAAAGCTCCCTGACATCAGGACTTCCACCCATCTGGGAAGATTGTGTTCTTTGTTCAATTGCTTGGATATTAGTTTAGTTTAATGCTAAGTTATAACCAATTTCTACCCCTAGAAGTGTCACTAGAAGTAATGTGCCAAGTATCACTAACGTAATTTTGTTGGCTTATGTGAACTTTCTCTTTCTATCGGGAAGGATCTGTGGTCAAAAGCTTCGGCCAGGATTTTCCGGCCCTGTAGGGGCATGGCCCACTGCAGGGGGTGTGGTGCCCACCCAAAAGTCCATTGATTTTCGGTGAGACTGGATGATCCCGGCAGAAGGTGGGGCCAGAAAATCCCACCCTTAAAATCACAAAATGACTTAGGGGCAAGTATGCTTATTTAGCCCGTACTCTGAGCTTTACTTCACAGTGCCACCAAGGCAAAATCAGAATGTCGGCAGTCTCCTCACATTCTGGCATGGTTCGACATGGCATTAAGTGTCCCAAAAAGGCTGCCACCTGAAAATGGACATCTTACTTCATGTGGGCTGGAACTAATCTATAGTAGGAATAAAATCTGGTCTAGAGTTTCTGTATTCCCTTTTTGATGATGGAAGCTCTTTCTTCTTATGCTGGCTATAACAAGTGCTTTTGATTTCCAATCTGACTTGCAAAGCACAAAATAGAATCATCCTGAGAAATACATTCACTTACAAAGGTTCGTCCTGGAGAATTCAATCAGCATTAAGTGTCCTCAGCTTGCATCACTAGATTCACACAGAGAGTGATCTGCCAAGAAATATTCAGTGTAGTATTCTTCGGGGAGGATTTATCTGTGACTTGTCTATTTCCCTGGAACAGTAAATTAGGAAGATTTGCTGTGATAAAGATTGGAAATAGACTGCAGCATTTCCTACATTACAACAGTGACTACAGTTCAAAAAGTCCTTTGCTGGCCGTAAAACACTTTGGGATATTCCAAGGTTGTGAAAGGCACTATATAAATTTAAGTTTGTTCTTCGCTGTATGCTTTCCAAAAGACTGGAACCTTCCTTTAAGCATTCCAATGTCTCAAAGTCTTTCTCAATTCTGATCCTTGTCTTCGTAGCAACATTCTTCAATAATACTGGTGGTCACATGGTAGCCTCATGAGCTGTGGGAGTAACGGGCCAGCTGTCATCCTACCCCTTGCTCCTACTGTTGAAATAGAGCTGAGACACTGGACTAATTAAAGATAAAAGTGCAATGATGGCGCCCAGCGTGTCAACATGCAAGAAGCTGTCTTTGATTGCAAGTAAGCGGCACAAAATTGATGGGAATCAGGAGGGAGACTCTCCACTGGTTGGAGTCAGACCTAACGCAAGGAAAGATGTTTGAGGTTGTTGGAGGCCAATCATCTTCACTTCAGGACATGGCTGTATGGTTCCTCAGGGTAATGTCCTAAGCACAACCATCTTCAGCTGCTTCATCAATGAATTTCCCTCCGTTATAAGTTCAGAAGTGGGGATGTTCGCTTTTGATTCCATAGTGTTACATAAGAATACAAGAACTTAAGAAATAGGAGCAGGAATTGACCATATGGCTCTTTGAGCCTGCTCTACTGTTCAATATGATCATGGCTGATCTTGGGCTTCAACTCCACTTTCCCACCTGCTCTCCATATCCCTTGATTCCATGAGAAACCAAAAACCTGTCTATCTCAGTCTTAAATATATTCACTGATGGAGCATCCACAACCCTCTGGGGTAGATAATTTCAAAGATTAACATCCCTCTGAGTGAAGAAACTTCTCATCTCAGTCCTAAATTATCAGCCCATTATCCTGAGACTGTGTCCCCTTGTTCTAGATTCTCCAGCCAGGACACATAACATCTCTGTATCTACCCTATCAAGCTCCTTCATAAGTTCAGTTCCATCTGCAACTTGAAGCAGTTCATGCCCACTTGCAGCAAGTCCTGGACAACATTCAGGCTTGGGTTGATAAGTGCCAAGTAATATGCACGTCATACAAATGCCAGGCAATTATTATCTCCAACATGGGCCAATATAACCATCTCTGCTTGACATTCAACAGCATTACCATTGCTGAATTCCCACCATCAACATCCTGGAGGTCATCAGAAATAGAAATGGATTAATGACATAAATACTGTGACTACAAGAGTAGGTCAGATTTTGGGAATTCTGTAGTAAGTAACTCACCTCCTGACTCTCCAAATCCTGTCCATCATCTACAAGGCACGAGACTTGTGTGATGGAATACTGCATACCCCTCCCCTAAACCCCACCACTTGTCTGCGTAAGTGCAGCTTCAATAACATTAAAGAATTCCATCACCATCAAGAATGAAGCAATCTACTTGATTGGCATCCCATTCCCCACCCAAATGTTTACTCCCTCCACCACAGACATGGTTGTCACTTGTACCACCCATAAGATGCGTTGCAGCAACTTGCCAAGATTGACAGCAACTTACAAACCCATGACCACTACTACCTAGAAGAATAAGGGCAGCAAATGCATGAGAACACCACCACCTGGAAGTTCGACTCCAAGGGCAGGATTTTTCAGTTGGCATCTGGGGGCAGGCCCGACATGCTGACACGTAAAATGTTGCGTGATGATGTCAGGCATGCATCCTGATGTCATCGCGCAGTCCTGCGATATTTTGGTTGGCGGGCATGTGCCGGAGTCGCCTGTGTGCCCACCAATATGTAAACGGCCTATTAAGGCCATCGAGGGAGTAATTGATCTAATTGTTAACACTGCCCGCCAACCTTAAGGCAAAAAGGTCAAGCGGCCTTTACATTTTTTAGAAAACCTCATCCACGAGCGGGATGAGGTTTCCTAAAGCTTTTATTAAATAAAATAAAAAAATTTGCTACATATAAAAACATTTCCCATCTCATGAGACACAGTCACATGAGGGGACATGTTTAATTAAATTTTTAAACCACTAATTTAATAATTTAAATAATGATTCAATCTCTCTGAGGCAGCTTCATGCCTCAGGGAGATTGAAGCAGTCTTTTGCGTGCATGCATGAAAGAGTGCTGATCCCGACTCTCCCTCCTCCCCCCGCCCACACAAGTAGCGCCTTAATTGGCCCGCCCGCATAAAATGGTGGCGCCGAGCTGATCACAGGTGGTGATCGGCTCTGTGACTGCCCCCGCTCACATAGCACCCTGACTTGGAAATATATCACTATTCCTCCACTGTCGCTGGACCAAAGTCCTGAAACTCCCGCAGTAAGAGCACTGTGGGTGTACCTACACCACCTGGACTGTATCAGGTCAAGAAGGTGGCTCACCACCACTTTCCCAACAGTAATGAGTGGTCCATAATAAATGCTGACTTTGCCAGCAACACCCATAACCCAAGAATGAATAAAACAAAAGTGACATCAACCCGTGTTAAATCCATCATTTCCGTGTGATTTGCACTAAGAGATTGCGTTTCAGTACACCCAGGAACAGAACACAATTTTAGATAGGGTCTTCCTTTAGGTAAACACTGGTGACCATTGGGCAACAGAAATCCATAGCTCCTCCCAAGTATAATTGCTAGTTACACCCTTCCACAACTGAGGACTTTGAGAGCCATTGCCTTTATCAACTCAGCTATTAGCAGAACCAACACCAGTTTCATTTAAAGCAGAAAATGATTATTTACATTAAGAAGAGAATAATTGAAAGTTTGCTTTCTGTGAAAGCTTCTTAATAAATGCTTGGCTTTAAAAATGTTTCTACAAAACTAGTCAATATTTTAAAGTTGAGTACCTTTACCATGTTATCCAATTGATTATTTTGTTTTTACGGTTTATTAGACAACTAGATACCTGCGTATTCCATCCTGAACAGCCCTCAAACTGCTAACCATAGACAAAGGAAAAGCGTTATTACGATTAGCCCTGGCTTGCTTTAATAAACAGGAGCTCAAGTGGTTGGCATAACTAATTTTGTGACTTTGACTTGAACTGTTAATGATTTATTTAACTGAGTGCAAGCCTTATTTAGTGATATAATTCATCCAGCATAATGAAATCTCTCAGGGCTGTTTTCAGGTTTCTTTGACATATTCCCCATACAACATTTAAGTGGAAGGTTTTGAATCCTAATTATATTTACAATGTGTTAACAATCAGTCCTGAACTCAGAGGTGTTTATAATTGATGGTTAATGCATATTAGGTTTGTTAGATGCCAGCCCAGTGAAGGGGAAGAAGAGATGAGACTTAGGATACTCAGTGGGAAAACCAGATACAGCCACATTTATTGAGTGTGGAAGACTGAATGGTTCATGACAAACAAAACCATGAGTAAATTATTAAGAGCTTTGTGACAAGTGCAATAAATTCCATATTGCACAGCTCCCTGTTGAGTATTCTGTTTATATCACAAGTGTACATATTTTCTTAAAATGTCATTAATATAAATGTTCTTTTTAATGACTTGTATTGAGCGTTTTTACAAGTGTAGCTGGTGCTTTAATACTCCTCAGTGCTGAAATTGCTTCTCGTCTCTCTCCACCAGTGAGTGCACATCATCTTGAAAATTCCTTCATTGGGGATTAGGGATTAAATTCACAGAGCCATCTCAGTCCAAATCAGAACATATTGCAGCAGTCATTAGTTAAATTAACAATAAAGTTCTTGTCCTGTGGATCTGAATAAAAGCAACAGTTGGATAGACAATGTGTATGGACTTTCCCAGCAAAGCTGACGTCCTGAGAATGATTTGGAAACCTGAACATGTTCAAGCCCTTTATATCAGGCAAAACCCGCTGTAAAAACAATTTCAATGTATTTACAGTGCTTCCTCACTTGATATCCTGGTTAAGTTCTCTGAAATCACATTTTTAAGTAAAATGACTTTAAACAAATCACAGATTCCCATCGGAATCATTGTTAAAACCAGAGTTATGTTCTTTCGGACATTTCTTGCCCGGAAAACCCAATATACAAGCTGAAATCTAGCACTGTTCATGTGCAATACTGTGCATTTCAAGCACAACAAATTACTAAATATACAAGGAACACTGCATATATTTACATTAATGCCAGATGATTTTTCTGTCATTCAAAATAACCTTATATAATACCCGTAGTGACTTTCATGGAGAAAATTTGTTCCTTCAGTCTATTGTTAATTTGTCAAGTGAAGCAATGGTAGAGGATATGCATGTCCATGCACGGTTGTCATAAATAACAGGGATATAAATGTCTTATCATTTCCCCCTCCCCTAACTCTCCTAGGTGAGATATATCCTAATTGTTCGCTCCCCCTTCCTTCTAAAGCCTGTTTAAGTAAGAAATTAATAGTAAGCCCAGGGCAAGTCTCTCAATTTACTGTCTAACAGTGGATAGTGCTTTTTGAAATAAAATGGCATTCTTCCAAAATAATCTGTTATTGAAGCAAATTTTACCTCAGCTAAAATCTCTTCATAAATTAAATTTTGTGTTGAATGCTGTCTTCTGTGGAATAAGGAGTGTTTTTTTTTCTCTCTATTCCCTGCTCCAATCCTTTTAATATTTCATTCCTGCCATTTGTGGAGCACTTGGAAGTCAGATGATCCTGAATGCCTGTGTGCAGATGACAGTATAATGAACGTTGCAACTTTAAAGGGAACGCCTCCACGATGTTAAAGCGAAACAATGCTGATGGAGTCAATATACGAGTAGGATGAAAGAGATAAAGTTTTCATTGGCTCTGTAATTCACTTAGATGATATGATGCAGATTGAGTTTAGCCATCCCTGGGCATTTCATTTTTCTTGCATTAAAATGTCACTTAATGTCTTTCTGGGCTTTGATTAGAAGCTGTCAAAACTGAAGATCATTATTTTTAGATTCACTTTGCACTGGAGAGAATATTGCGCAGAAAAAATAAATTGTTGTGTATAATATGCTACTTGTTCAATATCTCAAACTACTTTTCTATTTACAAGCCAATGGTAGAGTTTCATTGAGATCTGAAATGGCAGATGGCTAGCAAAGGATAGGGTTTATACTAGAGACCATTTGTTTTTCATATTAGAAAAGACTTGCTTTTAATGATGAAATTACAGTTCTTTGTTCATTATAAATATAAGATAAAAATGATTGGCTTAATCTTGAGGTAGATGTCAAGTCCATGATAGGTATCATTCTTCAGTTTAATTCACTTCATTTTGAAATCTCTACTGAAGTCCCATTCCAGCATAGGCTGTCACATTGAACTTGACCATTTTGCAGTATATTTCTGTCTCAGGGACATCTGGTTCAATTAGTTAGCCTGAGAACTTATAAACAATTGGGCTATTCTGAGAGAAACTTGTATTTGTTTAGGTTAACCTGAATAAGTTCTTTTCATTTTGGTCACCCTCCCTTGAACCATTGTTCTTTGGCTTCTAGAGTGTGCCCAAATGAAGTGCCACATGACAGGCTTGTCAGCAACGTTGAAGCCTATGTAATAAAAGGGACATTGGCTCTCATTTTATGCTACTGCTGAAAACCAGATTGACCGGTGTTTTGATTCTTTTCTTTATATGAATCTTCAAAAAAAGGAATAACAATTTAAAGAAAATAGAAGGTATTGAGATATAAGACAGCTATTCAGTCTGGGTACTCTGGTAAGGTCAGAAAGCATAAGAATAGAGTTTAATTACTATATCAACATCAGAATTTTGGTGTTGATGTCCTTGCAAGCCATTTATTCTTCTTTATAGTATACATTAGTACTTCATGCAAAGGTAAGGTTAGATTTGGACCTGTTTATATTGTCCTAGATGAAGTGTGTTGAGCCAAATACACATGGTGTGATGCAAGTTAAAAGTTAGTAAAAACGTTATCAAGGAAAGGTTGAATGTGACAAACATATTGTAACATGGAGATTTGCTCATGAGGAGAGGTTGAGTAGGTTGGGACTGTACCCAGTGTAGTATTGAAGAATGAGAGGCGACACATATAAGATTCTTAGGGGCTTGACAGGGTAGATGCTGAGAGGTTGTTTCCCCTTGTGGCAGAGCCTAGGACCAGAGGGCATAATCTCAGAGTAAGGGCCACCCATTTAAGACAGAGATGAGGAGGAATTTCTTCTCTCAGAGGGTGGTCAATCTGTGGAATTCTTTACTGCAGAGGGCTGTAGAGGCTGGGTCGTTAAGTATATTCAAGGCCGAGAGAGTCAGATTTTTTAATCAGTAAGGGAATCAAGGGTTATGGAGAAAGGCAGGAAAGTGGAGTTGATGATTATCAGATCAGCCATGACCTCATTGAATGGCAGAGCAGACTTGATGGGCCAAATGATCTACTTTTGCTCCTATGTCTTATGGTCTAACATAGCTGAGACTGGACAAGCTGAGTTCAAAGTATATATTATAACATGGCCAGTATTGGGGGAGGCAGACTGAGTGGTTGGAAGATGATTAGTGAAAGAAGATATTATATTATATATATTATAAAGTAATTTTAAATGAACCTGAACAATGTTAATATTTCTCTTCTTTCCCAAGGAACATTCTGATCATTTTAGTTCTTATTCATAATGTAATTTTTAAAAATCTCATTAAGAAAATTGAATGACTTAAAATTTAAAAATGATGGTATTCCATATATTCAACTCTGGACTATTCTCCAGTAATTCTGTGTCCTGTTATGTGTCCATATTAATTAGTTAACATGCAATGTTATACCTGTCATTGGTGTTTTCCTGCATCACCTCAGGAACATCAAACATAGAATGTCAGAATATTGAAAGGATACCAAAATCACAGATTTGTTACAGCACAGAAGGAGGCCGTTCGGTCCATCATGTCTGCACTGGCCCTCCGAATGAGCAATTCAGTCAGTTCCATAGTCCCACCTTCTCCTCGTAACCCTGCACATTCTTCTTTTTCAGGTAACAGTCTAATTCCCTTCTGATTGTTTCAATTCAACCTGCCCCTGGGCAGTGTATTCAAGACTTCAACTACTCACTGTGTGAAAATGTTTTTCCTCATGTTGCTTTTGCTTCTTTTACCAATTACTTTAAATCTGTACCCTTTCATTCTTAATCCTTTCACAAATGGGACCAGTTTTACCTTATCTACTCTGTCCAGACACTAGATGATTTTGAATACTTCTATCAAATCTCCTCCTCTCAAGGAAAACAAGCAGAATTTCCCCAATCTATCTTTTTATATGAAGTTTCTCATCCCTGGAACCATCCTTGTGAATCTTTTCTGCACTCTTTCCAATGCCTTCACATCCTTCCTGAACCATGGCACCCAGAACTGGATGCAGCACTTCAGCTGAGGCCGAACTACAGTCTTATGCAAGTTCAACATAACTTTCTCCTTCTTGTACTCTATGACCCTATTAATAAAGCTGAGGATACTGTATGCTTTATAAAGTGCTCTGTCAACCTGTCCTGCCACCTTCAATGTTTTATGCACTTATACACCCAGGTTTCTCTGCTCCTGCAGCAACCCCACACACGCCCCACTCCGCCCTTTAGAATTGTATCCTTTAATATATATTGACTCTCTATATGAATTACTCAACAAAAATTAACCACTTCATATTTTGCCACATTGAAATTTATCTGCCACCTGTCCGCCCACTCCACCAACTTATCTATGTACTTTTGAAGTTCTACATTATTCTCCACATATTTAACAATGCTTGCAAGTTTTGTACCATCCACGAACTTTTGAAATTGTTCCCTGTGCACCAAGGTCTAGATCATTAAAAAACATCAGAAAAAACAAGGGTCCCAGCACTGACCCCTGGGCCAGAAATTTCCCCCGTCGAGTGGGGAGTGGGGGGGGTGGGGGGGGGGGGGGGGGGGGGGGGGTGTAGTGGGGGGGTTGTGCAGGGGCAGGCGGGCGCAAACTTGATTGGCACCTCCCATCGGGGCCACGGTGGGGGGGTATTCCCTGAGAGGTTCCCTGTGCACTTCTGCGCTTGCGCGCAAAAGAGTGCAGAGATCTCCCCAAGGCACGGAGGTGCCTCAGGGAGATTTGTTTCAGTGCTAAATTTTTAAATAAAGGTTTTTGAACACTTTTAAAACATGTCCCCTCAAGTGACACTATCACATGAGCTGGGCCATGTCAAAGAATAAAAGTATAAATTTTTATTAGATTTTAAAAGGCTTCATGAAACCTCATCCCGCCCTTGGATCAGGTTTCATGAAAAATGCAAAGTTTGCCTGGGCTCTTCGCCTGCCCGTCAACGTTAAACTTGGACGGACAGCTCATTGAATTGAATTAATTAGGTTTTAAATGGTTTTAACAGGCCTTTGACAGTTCGGTGGGCGTGCAGCCAACTTGGCAGCGCACTGCTGAACTGAAAATCTAGGTGGCACACGGTGACATCAGGACGCACGCCCGATGTCACCACCCATCATTTTACATGTCGGTGGGCCCCGCCCCTGCTCGCCTTTGCAATCTCCACTCTCACTTCCCTTAGTACCCTTGGATGCATCTCATCCGGTTTGACACCTTATCCACTTTAAATACAGGTCACCTATCCAATACCTCCTCCTTATCAATTTTAAACCCTTCCAGTGTCTCAATTTCCTCCTCTTTCCTCATGGCCTGGGTAGCATTTTCTTCCTTGATAAAGACAAATGGAAATTATTCATTTAATACCTCAGCTATGCCCTCTGCCTCCATGGCCTGAATTTTTCCTGCGTTGGGCGGGCTCAGCAGGAGCAGGGGTAGACTGCTGCCTGCGATCGGCTCTGCACCGCCATTTTACGTGGGTGGACCAATTAAGGCCGGCCCAACATAAGACACGAGCTGTAGCGCTGTACAGGCACGGGGAGGAGGGAGAGGCGGGGCCAGCGCTCTTTCGCGCATGCATGTGAAAGAACACTTCTATCTCCCTGAGGCATGGGGAGCTGCCTCAGGGAGATTGAAGCCTTTTTGAAATAAATAAATGGACTGAAAATTTAATTAAACATGTCCCCTCATGTGACTGTGTCACATGATATGAGACATGTTTTTATATTTCAGAAATTTTTAAAATTTAATTCATAAATGCTTTAAGAAACCTCATCTCGCTCGTGGATGAGGTTTCCTAAACCTTTTTGCATGCCCGCCAGCCGTAAGGTTGGATGGACAGCGTAAAGTTGGCCTTAATTACTTCCTTAATGGCCTTAATAGGCCTTTTCAATATCGGCAGACGTGCAGCCAACTCCGAGACAGTGTGATGACGTTGGGACGCATGCCCAACGTCATCGTGTGTCATTTTAGGAGTTTTGGAGACATGGTAATACCCAAGGTACAGACAGATAGATGGGTGACCGCTAGAAGGGGCAGGCAGTCAGTGCAGAAATCCCCTGTGGCTATCCCCTTCTCTAACAGGTATACCGTTTTGGATACTGTTGGGGGGGATGGCCTATCAGGGGAAAACAACAGCAGTAGCCAGAGCAGTGGCACCACGGCTGTCTCCGTTGTTCAGCAGGGGGAGGTCAAAGCACAGAAGAGCAATTGCCATAGGGGACTCTATAGTCAGGGGCTCAGATAGGCGCTTCTGTGGCCATGAAAGAGACACCAGGATGGTATGTTGCCTCCCTGGTGCCAGGGTCCAGAATGTCTCTGATCGGGTATGGGACATTCTGAAGGGGGAGGGAGAATAGCCAGAGGTCGTGGTACACATTGGTACTAATGACATAGGCAGGAAGAGTGACGAGGTCCTGCAGCAGGAGTTCAGGGAGTTAGACAGAAAGTTAAAAAACAGGACCTCTAGAGTTGTAATCTCAGGATTACTCCCTGTGCCACATGCCAGTGAGGCTAGAAATAGGAAGATAGTGCAGCTGAACACGTGGCTGAACAGATGGTGTAGGAGGGAGGGTTTCCGATATCTGGATCAGTGGGATCTCTTCTGGGGCAGATGGGACCTGTACAAGAAGGACGAGTTGCATCTAAACTGGAGGGGCACCAATATCCTGGCTGCGAAGTTTGCTAGTGTCACTTGGGAGTGTTTAAACTAGTATGGCAGGGGGGTGGTAACCAGAGCAATAGGTCAGCAGGTGAAATAAAGGACTGGAAACCAGTGAATATGGCCAATAGGACTAAGAGGAAGAGCAGGCAGGCAAGGAGAAATTACTGAACACAGTGGGACTGGGGGTCTGAAATGCATTTGTTTCAATGCAAAAAGTATAACAGGGAAGGCAGATTAGCTTAGAGCTTGGATTAGTACTTGGGACTATAATGTTATTGCTATTACAGAGACTTGGTTGAAGGATGGACAGGATTGGCAGATAAATGTTCCAGGATTTAGATGTTTCAGGCAGGATAGAGAGGGATGTAGAAGAGGTGGGGGAGTTGCACTGCTGGTTAAGGGGAATATCACAGCTGGATGACAGGAGGACACCTTGGTGGGCTCATGCAGTGAGGCAATATGGATAGAGTTCCGGAATAGGAAGGATGCAGTCACAATGTTGAGGGTTTACTACAGGCCTTCCAATTGCCGGCGGGAGATTGAGGAACAGTTAAGTAGCCAGATTTTGGAAAGATGTAAAAGCAATAGGGTTGTTGTGGTGGGTGATTTTAACTTTCTCTATATTGACTGGGAATCACTTAGTGCTAGGGGTTTGGATGGTGCAGAATTTGTAAGGTGCATCCAGGAGGGCTTCCTGAGACAATATGTAGATAGTCCAACTAGGGAAGGGGCAATACTGGACCTGGTATTAGGGAATGAGTCCGGCCAGGCGGTCGAAGATTCAGTAGGGGAGCATTTTAGGAAAAGTGACCATAATTCAGTAAGTTTCAAGTTACAGGAGTCCTCGGGTTAAGGTGCTTAATTGAGGGAAGGTTAATTATAACAATATTAGGCAGGAACTGAGGAATCTAGAATGGAGGCGGATGTTTGAGGGCAAATCAACAACGGACATGTGGGGGGCTTTCAAATGTCAGTTGATAAGAATTCAGGACCGGCATGTTCCTGCAAGGATGAAGGATAAGCGTGGCAAGTTTCAGGAACCTTGGATAATGAAGGATATTGTGAGATTAGTCAAAGAGAAAAGGGAAGCAGTCGTAAGGGCTAGAAGGCTGGGAACAGATGAAGCCTGTGGAGAATATAAAGAAAGTAGGAAGAAACTTAAGCAAGGAGTCAGGAGGGCTAAAAGGGGTCATGAAAAGTCACTGGCAACCTGGATTAAGGAAAATCCCAAGGCCTTTTATACATATGTAAGAAGCAAGAGGGTAACCAGGGAAAGGATAAGCCCACTCAGGGACAGAGGTGGGAATCTATGTGTTGAGCCGGAAGAAATGGGAGAGATACTAATTGAATACTTCTCATCAGTATTCACCAAAGAGATGGACTTAGTGATCGATTTGTCTAGGGAAGAGTGTGTGGATAGCCTGGATCATGTTGAGATCAAAAAAGAGGAAGTGTTAGGTGTCTTGAAGAATGTTAAGGTGGATAAGTCCCCTGGGCCAGATGGGATCTACCCCAGAATACTGAGGGAGGCAAGGGAGGAAATTGCTGAGGCCTTGCCAGAAATCTTTGTATCCTCACTGGCTACGGGTGAGGTCCCAGAGGACTGGAGAATGGCTAATGTTGTTCCATTGTTTAAGAAGGGTAGCAGGGATAATCCAGGAAATTACAGGCTGGTGAGCCTTACATCAGTGGTAGGGAAATTATTGGAGAAGATTCTTCGTGACAGGATTTACTACCATTTGGAAGCAAATGGGTGTATTAGGAGGTCATGTCTCACTAACTTGATTGAGTTTTTCGAGGAAGTGACAAAGATGATCGACGATGGAAGGGCAGTGGATGTTATATACATGGATTTCAGTAAGGCCTTTGACAAGATCCCTCATGGCAGACTGGTACAGAAGGTAAAGTCGCACGGGATCAGAAGTGAGCTGGTAAGATGGATACAGAATTGGCTTGGTCATAAAATACAGAGGTTAGCAGTAGAAGGGTGCTTTTCTGAATGGAGACCTGTGACTAGTGGACTTCCACTGGGATCAGTGCTGGGACCTTTGCTGTTTGTAGTATACATAAATGATTTGGAGGAAAATGTAACTGGGCTAATTATTAAGTTTGCAGACGACACTAAGGTTGGAGGAGTTGCAGATAGTGAAGAGGATTGTCAAAGGATACAACGGGATATAGATTGGTTGGAGACGTGGGCAGAGAAATGGCAGATGGAGTTTAATCCGGACAAATGCGAGGTAATGCATTTTGGAAGGTCTAATATAGGCAGGAATTATACAGTAAATGGCAGAGCACTTAAGTGCATTGATGGGCAGAGGGATCTGGGTGTACAGGTCCACTGGTCACTGAAAATGGAAACACTGGTGGATAAGGTAGTTAGGAAGGCATATGGCACGCTTGCCTTCATTGGCAGGGGTATTGAGTATAAAAGCTGGGAAGTCATGCTGCAGCTGTATAGAACCTTGGTTAGGCCACACTTGGAATATTGCATGCAATTCTGGTCGCCACATTACCAGAAGGATATGGAGGCATTGGAGAGGGTGCAGAGGAGGTTTACCAGGATGCTGCCTGGTCTGGAGGTTAATAGCTATGAGGAGAGGTTGGAGAAACTTGGATTGTTCTCACTAGAGCGACGGAGATTGAGGGGCAACTTGATAGAAGTTTACAAAATTATGTAATTTTTGGCATGGACAGAGTAGATAGTCAGAAGCTTTTTCCCAGGGTGGAAGAGTCAATTACTAGGGGACATAGATTTAAGTTGAGAGGAGAAAACTATAGAAGAGATGAGCGGGGCAAGTTTTTTAAGCAGAGCGTAGTGAGTGTCTGGAAATCGCTGCCAGAGCAGGTGGTGGAAGCAGGTACGATAGTGGTGTTTAAGAGGCAGCTTGACAAATACATGAATAGGATGGGAATAGAGTGATACTGACCCCGGAAGTACAAAATGTTTTAGTTGACGGGCAATATGATCGGCGCAGGCTTGGACGGCTGAAGGGCCTATTCCTGTGCTGTACTTTTCTTTGTTTTTTGTTCTTTGTTTACGCGCTGGTGTGTTGGGTCTGCCCCCACATGCCAACTGAAAAATCCTGGCACATGTGTAAATCCCCTTTTTTGGTCCCAAATCGCCCCTAATCCTCCTTTTCTCACCATTTCACTATTTATACGCCTATAGAGGTTTCCTTTTAGGCTGGCTGCCTTTTTCCATGCTCCCTCTTTGTTTCTCTTATTTGCTTTTTCACTTCCCTCTGAAACTTCTAGATTCTGCCTGACATCTGGCATTAACTCGCTTTTTCTTCTTTACCTTAATTTTTACCTCTTTTGTCATCCAGGGAGCTCTGGCTTTGTTTTCCTTAACTTTTTCTTCTGAGGGAATATACCTTGACTGTGTCTGAAATAGCTCTTCTTTGAAAGTAGCCCATTATTCTGCTACCATTTTCCTGCCACCTTTGATTCCAATTTATTTGGCCCAGAGCGATTACCTCTGACAAAAGAAATAAAAATCAGTTTGCTCTAAATGGAGGACATGTTTGTTTTAAAAATTGGGTCCACATTTTTCACAAGTTCTCTGGGCTAGATTTTATGGCCTCCTCACTGGGCATACTTTTGTGGGAAGGCACCTAAAATATAACAGGTAGCAATCCCAACACCTTCCTGCCCACTCCTGAGCTGTTCCCCATAATACAGTAGACCTGCCATTTTTTAACTAAATAATTAAGGGTCAATTGAGCTTGGATACAAGCCACTTGACCCATTTAATATGCTGCCCATGCCATAAAATAGTTGGCATGGGCAGGCGGGCAGGAGCGGGAGGGCCTTTTTTTTTAAAGAAAATTTGTAAAGACAGGAAGGAAGGGGAGAACAGCATTTGAGGGGGGTGAGGGTGCACTTTGCAGTACAGGTGCATCCCACAAGATGTTACCCCCCTCAAAAATACACCCTCACCCCACCATGCCTCAGACCGCCAGATTCTTCCCCATCTAAGATCCCATCTTAGCTGGGTCCAGATGCCATGTTTGCCTTCTTCCTGGGCCTGCTTGCAGTATCAGCAACACCCACTACTCAGTTCTGGCAGTGCTGGGGCTGCTGGAGCTGCCAGCCAATGAGATTGGCTAGCAGCTCCTGAGGGCAAGACTTTCTGTCAACTGAGGGGCAGAGGTCCCACTCTCGGTCTGTTTAGCCCGCTGGCAGAACAGTCTTCTTTTATGTGCATCAGCTGCCAGCCAACTCTTGCAACAGGCAGGAGGGTGAGCAATACATGTCCTCCCACCACATTAAATTCAGCCCTTTATGTCATGCCCAGTACATATCATAATATGGACTTCCAGTTAATACTTATAAAAATTGGACGCAAACAAGCTGTTAAGATGGCAGCTGCAAATTATGTGAGTTTTGGCGTTTGGACTACAGGCAATATCAAGTCTCTGGTGAATACCAAATTAAATATGGACATAGATAAGGGTACCGTGCACCATTTGTGGAATTCACATATTTAATTGTTTAAGGATGGGCCAACACATAAAGACTATGGAGTTTCCAGACTGCCTGTCTCCATGTTTCATAAAAGGCAAAGGCGAAGATCAAAACACAGTGGCCACTATAAAATTCCCATCCTATCACGATGGCCTCCCCATCCAAATCAGCCTGGGTCGGGCTCAGAAGTGTTAATCCAGTGGTCCATGTGATCGGAACTAATTTCACGAACTCCACCTTTATTAACCCAGGACCCACCAAGTCCATCAGAAACATAAGTCATGAGCCAGTCTTAAACCATCCCCTGAAACTTGCTGTGAGTGGTTGGGTAACCAAAGTACTTAACCTGTTCCAGTTTCAAAATTCACCTGAGAGCCAACTTCCTCAATATTTGACTACAAGAAATCTTGCAGCCTGCCATGAACCCTTTGCTTTACAAGACCCTCACCTCAATTCTAATTTATCAAATCCATTCAAGAACCCACAGGTCTGCCACGTGTCAAACTGAAAATTGTAATTAAGAGAGTGAACTAACTGGAATCTATAAAAGTGCCCTATCTTTATTTGTATCCAATCTTTGTGTGTATGTGTGTGTGTGCATGTTTGTGGGATTGAGTGTATGACATTGCGTTAATTCGGAATAAGTGTTTGAAGATTTGCTTTAATTTTAAACTTAAGCTTGCTGCTGAATTACTTCATTGGAATACACACTCCAAAGGCAAGAAGGCACAGTGCTTTCCATACAATACATACTGATTACAGGCAGTAAGAGAGCACCTACATTCGACTATGACATTTAACCAATTTATTGTATTGAAACAATATACACAACATTATGCAAAGTAATGCTTTTTGCGGTATATCTGAACTAAAAAAAATCCTAACTCTTCTCTTTTCGTAATGTAAATGAGGTTGAAATTCCTTTCTGAGACATATTTAAATTTAACATCATTACCAAAAAGAAGGAAAGGAGAGTTTACAAGAAATTATTTTATGCAGGGGGTTGTTCGGATAAAGAAGGCCTGAAACAGAGGTGGAAGCAGAATTTTTAATGGTTTTTAAAAATGAAGTGCAAAGATATTTAAATTAAAACAATTTAAATGGGTATAGGAAAAGGGAAGGGGATGAGACTAAGGGGATGATTCTTTAAGAGATGAAATGGGCAGAAAAATCCAGAGCGAAGAAGTTTTGCAGGATTTCCCCAATCTCCAGCAACAGGGCAAGATCAGCAGAAAGCCTAGCGAAAATGTGCATCTTTAGCAATTAATGCCATTTCTTAAAGAGTTGCCCTGAACATATGACTGTAAATCAGGAGAAATTTCATAGGTCTAACCATAAATTCCTGTATGTGTTGCTTTAAAAAAGTAATTAACTTGTTTAAAACAAATGATGAAACAACTTTGTTAAAATAACACCCAGAGGAATTTTAGGTTAAGATGTATGGTATAAATAGCACATGGAAGAATTCCAACCATAATGACATTGTAGCATATGTTCACCAACTCAAACCCCACAAGCTTCTCTAACGTAACGAATAAAAGTTTTATTCTATTTCAATCCTGCAAAATCTGATTGGCTGTAAATTTCATATAATCATAGCAGAAGGAGACCATTTGGCCTATTATGCCTGTGCCAGCTCTCTGAAGGAACTACCAATTGGTCCCACTACCACTTAGGTAGAATAGAATCATCAATCCTGATAAAATTAGATTTAATTAAAAATGCTACACAAATTGATCAAATTAATTGCCCTACACTAAATTATATGTTTCATTTTTGAAATCTTTATCTTTGTGCCACTGTCATATCTAACTTCCATTTACAATGAAACTGGGTAATGTGTGTTCCAAAGACAACTATAACTTGTATATAAAGGGTGAGTTTTTCCAGTCTCACCCGCCCCCGGGATCATCTGGTCCCGCCAAAAATCAATGGACTTTTGGCTGTGCTTCTGAATCTCCTGTGGCGGGTCCTGCCACAATGGGCCAGAAAATCCTGGTCATAAACCCCTTATATGTAATAGGTGAGGCAGTCATGGAAACAATACAGGAACGGGGCACAATGGGGTGGGGGGGGGGCAGGGGTGTTGTGGGGGGGGGGGGGGGTGGTCACAAAACAGGAACAATTGCTCATTAGCTAAATGATAATTCTGCATTTCAACAACAATTGGCTGCATTAAAAATACCTCCAAATATAGATTTGGAACACTTGTAGAACGTGAGTCTTATCTGAGCTTTTATTTAGTTTAGACCCAAGGATGACAGTAATAGGCTGCATCCAAGTGAAGTTGAGAGAGTGCAGTGGAAGGCAGCATTGCTGCTGCCTGTGTCTATTTGTGTTCATTCACAAATAGGGCTCACTTTATCCATACACAGGACAAAAGACAAAGAAATTGCATGAATGCATCACACCAGAGCTCGATGTTTCATGAAATGATCCTTTCTAGGAGACATTGTGCTGTTTTGCATTTACCCTTAACAATAATGAATAGCAACAGAATGGTGTTGGAAGCAAGAATAAACACCATCAAAGATCATCCATATTTGTCAGACTACTCTCATAATTTAGCATCACCTGACCTTCATGCTCAATGATTGTTCATAATTAGTTAATAACACTCCTCTTTCAAGATTTCTGAATATCAACTGAAAGGCTTGCTTTATAGATAAGGTAAAACAACAGAATTTGCAAATGATAGCAGAAGTATTGAGTAGAAATTTAAGAGGCATATTAATTCCAGATAATAAATGTTGAAAAAATATTTTGCTGTATGTCCATTATTCTCTCATGGTTTCATGTCTCATAATCTTTTATGTTTTTAACAATTACTACTGTGCATTAATCACCAATAATCACTTTTGTAATTCAACCTATTTAGGAGGGGTATTTAAACATATTTCTAGCAGAACAAGATCCTCTGTGATGTGCTTTGTTTACAAGTGGTGCTGACCTTTGCTCCTGCCATTAGTTCCTGGCTTTGTAATTGGCAGGAACTAGCAGTAAAGGATGGAGGTGGACATCATTGTTGAATAAGAAGGGGAAATAAGTACATGCACCAGGATCTCATTCTCTACTGGCGCAATGAAAAAGTCTGTTAAATAGGTCCCCTTTCAAATGTGATTTGGGAAACCTCTGTGAATAAACTTTTGAAAGCCAACAGCCTAAAAATTATGCTGCAGGTCATAAGAATGTCGACATTAATGTGTTCACACAAAATTATTTTATCAACTACTTTAATAGAAGCAGTTACCTATTAAAAATAATTGAGTTTATGCCTTTGTTTAAATGACATGGCAAATATTTTCCCACACAGGTGCTAATTATTGCTAGTTTCGAGGCAGACATTTTTTTTGTGTTACTCCCTACGATGTTGTGACAGAAATGAACCCTTTTTCATCATGTTGTAACATGGTATTGGCTTCTATCTTTCTGTCACAATTGCACATGTAGTTAAGAAACTGATCCATCTGCAGAAAATAATTGGTTTGATGGGAATTATGTCAGAAGTGCGCCTAATTTACCCAGCAGTACTTGGCACTGCTGAGAGCAGTAGTAGTCCCACTGTGAGTCCACGCTGGGGGCCAGCCAAATGGAAATCAGCTCCAGAAAGATCCATTGTCATTGTCACATGGGCCAATCATCCATAAGGAAAATTCATGTCCTCGCCTCTCCACATAGATGTGGTCTCTGTTTCCCCCTCTCAGGGTGGAATTGTCCCAGATTTGTGCTAATTGCGGTAGCGGGCGGGAAAGCAATGTTTTACCCGCCGGCCGCAATGGAGGCTTTTCATACCGTATCATCCCAAATCCAACACATTAATTATGCATTTCTGGGATACACGCCGTTTTGATGGCGGGCGGGCTCCGATTCACCTGCCACACCGTCACCTCGCCGATTCATCATGCCAGGCACCACATTTAAAGCATAGCTGCACTCAGTGCTTCCAGCCCAGGACTGCAGCAAAGAAGACATGGCCCCTAAAGGCAAGAAGACTGCAACCCTTGAGTGCCTTTTGGATGCCGTGAAGGACCGCTGTGATGCCCTCTACCCCTGCTCTGGCCGCAGGAGGGGCAGCAACATTACCACCCTGGCTTGGTGGCTGATGGCAGTGGTGGTCAGTGCCAATGCTGCACAGAAGAGTTTGGCCGTCCAACAAAGATAGAAGATGAATGATTTCATCCATGCAGCCAGAGTATGGCAACCATCTCATCACTCTAAACTCACACCTTCAAGCCCATCACACATTCAATAGCATCTCACTCACTACCAGTTCAAGGGAGATCACCACCCATTCTCACACACACACACACACACACACACACCCCTTCACATGTCCATTTGGCCTCATCTCCTCTCAAGACTGTCTCCTCAGCCCTCACTATATTAAGGCCACTTGCACAGATCAACAGGTGCCCCCACACACACCCTGGGATACCTTCCTTCCCCAGTACAGACCTTGTCCTGCAGCCTCTTACCTTGCCTGAGGCCACTTCTTCCCCTTCCCCAAGTAAGCCCTTGCCCTGCAGCTGTTGAAAAGCCACCCGCATATGGCTGATCTGGTAGGTAAAGACCTGCAAGTGAGCCTCCCTAAAAATGATATGGTGCTGCCTGTGAAGGCTGGCGCTGATGACTGTGAGTGCTGACCGAAGCAAGGTAGGCAAACAAGCCTTGAAGTCTTGAGCAGGCAACCTGCCTAGTGCGCGTCTTATATATGCTGTTGTGAGATACATTGGCGTGTTTTCCCGCCGATGTGGATGGACCATCGATGGGCTGAGCAGACGATTACAAACTGCTTTCACGACGTAGTGAAACCAATTTTAGGCCTTCTTGCCATATGGTCCACTCACACCACCAAACACACCCAAAGCCAGCGGGCATGGAAAATCCCAGCCATAGAGTGGTAGGCTGCTACTCTGAGATTCTAATCTATCCATGGACCACTGCCACTGTTGTGTCAATAAAGGTAGGGGTGCCTGCCCCATTATTTTCTTGATTTCCCTGAAATGTGGGAAATACTCATAGGTAGGTGACGATGAAGAGTGGAAGTTCACAAGCTGATATGCTCCTGGCAGTGAAATAACACCATGGGGTTTTCAGGCTGGCATCTGGCCAGGGATCTGAGGGAGTGACCAAACCATTCAATTCAAATACAAGCATCCAATGGGCTTTATTTGAATAAGTATTTGATTGGCTCTGTTCTGTATATATATTTTATTTTTTTTCTCAATTTGGTATTTCTTTTTATTGTATTCTCAGCTAATCTTGATCCAAATGATTAGCCTGTACGAAGCCATCAGACAGAGTTAGATAGGTCAAAGGGACTTCATGGACAAACAGCAGAAAAGAAACATGTAATGGCTAACATTCAGGCATTTTGTGGCAGGTTTAGTTTAGTGCAACTGACCTTCGACAGCACCTACCAAACCCATGACTTCTACCACTTAGAAGAGCAAGGATAGCACACCAACTGTAAGTTCCCCTCAAAATCACACACCATCCTGACTTGGAACTATATCACTATTCCTTCACTGCTACTGGATCAAAATCCTGGAACTCCCTTCCTAACAGCACTGTGTAGGTGTGTAGCCCACATGGGCTGCAGAAATTCAAGAGGGTGGCTCACTACCACCTTTTCAAGAGCAATTAGAGAACAGCAATAAATGCAGGCCTTGCTCACATCCAACAAATAAATAAAATAGAAGGCAATTGCTATTTATTTCCTATTTTCCAAGTAAGGCATAGGTGAGCCTGTAACAACTACAGATTACCCAGTTACTGGGCATGAAAGGCATATTCCTGGTGATAGGGAACAAGGGTTCTCTACTACACCAAGCCTGAGAAAAATATCTACAGTAAAAATTGGAAAAGGTAATGGATGTCCTCTGAGACTTCCTTATTTGAAAATCTGACTAAACACATTGGTTTGCTCATATCAATTAGGTGATAGTCAATACTGCCAGGTAACTATATGTGCCAATTATCTCTCTTTACCCACTTATTGTCAGAGACTTGGATATAATACCAAATAGAGGTCGGTGTGTGCTAACAGGCTGAACAATTCAGCTTTAAAATACCCAAACACAAGTGGGCCTCCAGGCTGCTGTGGTAAAGCAAAGCTAGGACAAATAAAAAGAAATAACAACTTTGATGGGAAGTTATCAGGATAATTCTCAAAGTACTTGGGATGTCTCAAAGACTTATTACAACAGATTTGTGTTGGTTTGGAAATAGTAACTGTAGCTCTGCATTTGCATCAGTACAACAAAACTCATTCAGAACAATTTAATTTCATTTTCAAAGATATTGCTCCAAGGTGCTCTGTTTTCTTTTTAAGAATGCTTTAATTTTCAATATTTTATTTAAGAAATTTGAATTACAAGCTATGTATTATAGCATACAATTGCATTTTTAAAATTCTTTCATGGGCTATGGGCATCACTGACTGGGCCAGCATTTATTGCCGATCCCTGATTACCCTTGAGAAGGTGGTGATGAGCTGCCTTCTTGAACTGCTGCAGTCCATGTGGTATAGGTACACCCACAGTGCTGTTAGGGAGGGAGTCCCTGGATTTTGACCCAGCGAAAGTGAAGGAACTGCAATATAGTTCCAAGTCAGGATATTGAGTGGTTTGGTGGGGAACTTCCAGGTGGTGGTGTCCCCATGCATCTGCTGTCCTTGTCCTTCTAGATGGTAGAGGTCGCGGGTTTGGAAGGTGCTGTCGAAGAAGCCTTGGTGAGTTGCTGCAGTGCATCTTGTAGATGGTAAACATTGTTGCCACTGTGTCTCGATGGTGGAAGGAGTGAATGTTTAAAGTAGTGGGTGGGGTGCCAATCAAGCAGGCTGCTTTGTCCTGGATGGTGTCGAGCTCCTTGAGTGTTGTTAGAGCTGCACTTATCCAGACAAGCGCAAAGTATTACATCACATTCCTGACTTGTGCCTTGTGGATGGTGGATTGACTTTTGGGAATCAGGAGGTGAGTTATTCACTGCAGAATTCCCAGCCTCTGACCAGCTTTTGTAGCCACAGTATTTATGTGGCTTGTCCAGTTTAGTTTTTGGTCAATGCTAACCCGCAGGGTGATAGTGGGGGATTCAGTGATGGTAATGCCACTGAATGTTAAGGGGAGATATTTGGATTCTCTCTTGTTGACTGAATTGTGTCATGTTTCTGGAATCTAAACTACAGACAGCAGTCACCAGGGCAACAATAATGGCAGCAGCAGTGAAAGTCACTAAAGACCTAAACATTTATGCCTTTGGGTCCTGGCAAGCTATCTGAGGAATATCTACATCATCAATGTATCTGCAGTGCACAGACTAACACGCCAATGAGAATTGTTCATCAGAACAAGCACCCTAATCACTTTCCCCATGTAAAACCATCAGCTAAATGAGTGTGAACAGGGTTCTTTTTATACATTGCAGGATTCCCAAAATTGCAGAGAATTATTGATGGTGACAGTGTGACTATCATGGTTACTACATGTGCAGATAATTTTGATTCTGTTTGATGGTGTAAAACAGTGACAGTGAATCAGTTGCCAGTTTTATATCGCTCATGAATTTTATTTTGAATGCACTCAAGGTGGGAGTGGAATAAAAATTGGTCAAGGCTGTTAGTTGGCATCAAGAGTAGGCAATTGGCAGCAGGATGTGTCTTTAAGAGGGTCTCACTGCTGGCAAAAGAGAGATGCCCAGGGTACCAAAAACCCTAATTTTATTAGCGCGATGCAAAGGAGCCCTCAATTTTCCTCTGCCACTTAATGAAAGTTAACTGATCTGACATAATGGGCTGCACTTTAATGCCATGTGGGCCTTCTGCTATAGGAATGCCAGGAGAGCACAGAATGATGTTTCTCTCATGGACTAAAACCAAAAATATGCAAAGAAAATTTGAAAATGTTAATCTTCAAAATGATCATCTTCCTTTCTTAAATAAATAGATGAAAAATCATACACAATTCATCCTGAGGTTTCCAATTCATGTCAGTGGCAGATGGGGTTCTCTGCTGGACGGTGCAAAGTTTGAAAATTCCCTGTGCAGTCACATCTGTTCCATTTCTACCAGAATATCACTTTGCACTAGAGGTGTGCTGTTTGAAAATGGGATGCTTCCTTCTTAAGTGCCCAATCTACTAATTTAAATGCCCTAACACATAAATTAACTGCTTGCACTTCTATGTACCTTAATTTTGTTAGCATTGGGGAATGGGGCCTGAGTTTTTTTATGATCAGCCTTGGAAAGTGAGAGTTGCTGGCAAGTCCATAAGTTATTGTCCATCCCTAATTACCCTAGAGAAGATTGTGGTAAGCAGCCTTTTTAAAACACTGCAGTCCATATGGTACAGCTGCAGTGTTTTTAAGGAGGAAGTTCCAGGATTTTGACCTTGTGCCAGTGAAAAAACAATTACATATTTCCAAGTCAGGATGGATTCTTGGAGGGGAACTTGTAGGTGGTGGTGTTCCCATGCATCTGCTGTCCTTATTCTTCTAGGTGATAGAGATTGCGGATTTGGAAGGAGCTTTCGAAGGTGCCTTGACAAGTTATTGCAGTGCATCTTGTGGATGGTACATGTTGCTGCCACCAAGTATGGGTGGTGGAGGGAGTGAATATTTAAAGTGAAGGATTAGATACCAATCATGCAGGTTGTTTTGTGTTGGATGGTTTTCAAGTTTCTGGAGTGTTGTTGGATCTGCACTTATCTCGGCAAGTGAAGAGTACTCCATCACACTCCTGACTTGTGCCTTGTAGAAGGTGGACAGGCTTTGTGGAGTCAGGAGGTGAATTACTCGCTGCAGGATTCCCAGCTTCTGTCCTGGCCTTGAGCCACAGTATTTATAATTTATATAAATAACATTAATGAAAAGACCGAGTGTAATTTGTGTAAGTTTGCTAATGATACAAAGCTAGGTGGGAATGTAACCTGATAGGAGAAAGTAAAGAGGTTGAAAAGAGATATAGATAGGTTAAGTAAGTGGGCAGTAAGATGGCAGATGGAGTATAATGAGTGTGAGTTTATTCATTTTGTTAGAAAGAATAGAAAATAAGAATATTGTTTAAAAGGCGCAAAACTTTTAAATGATGGGCGGAATTTTATGGCACCTCCCGCCGGCAGGATTTTCCAGTGCCGCCATAGTCAATGGAATTATGAACATGTCAGCGCATTTTCCACCACCGCCCCCGCCACAATGTGGCTGTAAAATTCCACCCTTGACTTTCAGAGCGACTTGAGTGTGCACATTTGTGGAACATTTGAAGCTAGGCATTGCAAGCAATTAGGAAGACAAGTGGCATGTTGGCCTCTATTGCAAGTAGATTGGAGTACAAGAATAAAGATGTCTTGCTTCAAATGTATAGGGCTTTGGTGAGACAACACCTGAAGCACTGTGTGCAGTTTTAGTCTCCATATTTACGGAAGGATATACTTACCTTGGAGGCCATGCTGTGAAGGTTCGCTAGATTGGTTCCTGAGATAAGAGAGTTGTCAGGTTGTGAAAGACTGTGTAAATTGGGCCTATATGCTCTGCAGTTTAGAAAAACAAAAGATGATCACGTTGAAACATACAAGGTTTTGAAAGGGCTTGACAGGGTAGACACAGAGAGGTTGTTTCCCCTGGCTGGGGAATCTAGAACATGAGGGCACTTTCTCAGGATAAGGAGCCACGCATTTAGGACTGACATGAGGAGAAATTTCTTCACTCAAAGGGTTGTGAATCTTTGGAAGTCTCTATCCTAGAAGGTTGTGGATGTTCCATCATTGGGTATATTCAAAGCTTTTAATTGTTCAGGGAATCAAGTTATTATGGAAGTGTGCAGGAAGGTGGAGTTAAGGGAGAAGATTGGTCATGATTGTGTTAAATAGCAGAGCAGGCTCAAGGGGCTACTCCTACAACTATTAGTTTTATTCTTATGTTCATGGTTTCCCAAATGATGAGTTGCTAGTTTCAGTGAGACTATCAGAGAATTGGCAAATGCTGCAGTGTGCGTTAAAAGAATAATGAAAGTAGAAGTGGCAAAGAACAAGACAGCAACATAAGCTTCATAGGTTTGCAAGAATGAACGTGGTAAAATCAAAAGAATTAGAAAAAAAATTTCATGCAACCAAAAAGGGGGTTCAAATTTGTTAACTTGGCTCCAAATCATTTTCAAATACAACTTAGAGCTGAACGAATTCAATATGTTGTCACAGATTTTCCTGAACAATCTGACCTTTCCTGCAAATTATATAAGCAGCATCGGGAGCACGATGATTGACAACATTAATAGCCAATTAAATATAACATCAAGCAACAGCGCCGATCAAAGCAACTAAAATGATAGGTCGGACATGGGGGTGGGCGAGAGAACCTGTGAGATTGAATTGTAACTAGCTTTGAAGTTAATTTTGAAATCAAAGCTGTTGCCTGTTAGGCTGGAGCTATCTTTTGTTTTCCACCACCACAGCTCATAGAAACACAGAATGATACATCATTTTGCTCTATTTTCCTTGCTACCTAATCATTGGATTAGTACCTCCACTTCAGCCAGGTAGATTACTATACATTGTAATAGCAAAATGTAGGGTTACTATTTTCGGTGATCTTACGCAAGAACAGTTACCAATATTAAAAACAAGAAACAGTCAATTATTTATAAAATAATACTGGCTCAACCATTTAAGATTTTTACTGACTATTAAAATGATTTGTCCCATTTATCAGTTTCACTACACCAATTCCGACGTTATATAGTTTAATGTTGTCAGTTTTGAAGAAGTGCAACATTTGATGCTGAACGCAAGCCTGCCATAACAAGATGGCTTTATACAACTGGCAATCTGTCGGCCACTTTTTAAACTCCCACATTTAAAGTAGGTAGGACCTCAGGTGGTCCACTGTACTGCCATTCAATTATTAACAATTGAAAGGAGATGACTTTCCCAACAGTTAGTTGGAAGACTGTAATCAGCACTTGAGTAACCTCCCCACCCCCACCTCCCCATACAGTGCACAATAACCTTGGCTCTTTCTCACAGCATTGCTAAAATCCAGTAGGTGCTATTCTGGTGGTACAGTGACAACAAAATAAGATAATGTTCCTGGGAATGTATTTGAACATGAATTCTATTTTCATGAACATATCAATCCCTCACCCACCACCACTCCCCCCCACCCAACACCACCCCCCCACCACCCCCCGGCCTCCCTCCCCCGCTTATCGTCTTCATGTTTCGTCCTCGCATTTTCTTTTTCTCCTCCAGACAAACACGACAGGACAATACAAGGCGTGCTGCATTTATGAGAGTTTTATAAAGCCTCCCTCGTCTGAAACACTACCTGTCAAAGCCACCAAAGAATCACTTTTCCCCCTGTGAGGAAAATTGAGCCATGGAAAAGAAAGTAGTTTTAGATTGCGGTTCTGACAGCAGACAGTTTGACTGTGAATGGAGACATTCTGTATTCTGTTGTTTTCACAAGCTCTGCCTGTGGTTTTTGCAATGAATTTCTCCTAAAGGGACCAGATTAAGTCGTTTTCCAGTTAATTCACTGTGCATCTTTTGTGCAAAGATCACCTTACACTTTAATATCACAGCCCTCTGTGTTCGCAGTGAGGGATTTTTGTTCCCTTTTTGTTGAGTAGAAGAGTCCATCTATTATAGGAAAGACTGGTGTTTTTAAGCAAAGTTCTATTGCCATAATTCAATAATTAGTGTTACGTTCTCCTAAATCCATACATTTAAAATACAAATGAAGTTGAATGGCAAGGGGCTTTAAGGATGGTCTTCTAATTTGGTAACTGTTTTCTTTAAATAGCAACATTTGTATAAGCAAAATATTTACTCAATTACATACATCTCAAAAATAAAAATACTGACAATACACAGCAGGTGTGGCAGAACTGACTAAGAAAAAAGACAGGTAACATCCTTTGCCAGTTCTGATGAGTGTCGGCACCTAAAATGTGAACCTGTCTTTTCTTTTTGCTCAGAACCTGACAGACATTTTCTGTGTTTCTAGCCTTTTCTGCTTTTATATCAGATTTCCATTATATGCATTCTATTTCTTTTTATCCTTACTTCCCAAATATTTTAATATAACATTGTTTGTTTCTATGTAAAATGCTGGAAAAACTCAGCAGGTCTGGCAGCGTCTGTGGAGAGAAACAGAGTTAACGTTTCGAGTGCACATGATGCTTCTTCAGATTTGAAGAAGAGCCATACGGACTTGAATCATTAACTCTGTTTCTGCCTTCACAGGTGCCGCCAGACCGCTAGGTTTTTCCAACATTTTCGTTTTTATTTCAGATTTCCAGCATCTGTAGTATTTGGCTTTCATTGTTGTTTGCTTCTAGGTAGACTATGGTTGTTGCTTTACAGACAAGGTTCTGGCCCAACACTGCAACTGATCGAATAATTGTTCAACAGATCCACGTATATAAAGCTTTCACCAAAGTTTAATTGGCTATGGGTCCCAAGATTCTTTGTGATGAGTGATAATTAGATGATGTATTACTCCCATAAATACCTGATAAGTCCCCATGTTAGGCAGAAGTTATAACGACAACAGCAAGGTTATCAATCAATCCAATAAGGTTTCATTTCCTTCTGCCCAATTGCACAATGGCTGATTTTTATGTATGAAAACATCTAAAATGCCGCTGTTAAATGCATGCATCACTCAAATAATAACAGGGCTGAACTGGGTTTCTGAGCCTTGTCGATTATGGCCAGGCTCATATTCTCATAGCATTCTAGTGATGTCAGTGTTTTCCTTCATTAAGGTAGTGAATTTACTATACTCATCTGCACTTCAACAAGTTGCAACACTGTATACCAGCAGTGTGATGGTGATAATTGCCACCAATTTCCAGAATTAGTTGTGGAATGGTATTAAGAACAAAACAAAGTAGCTGTTCAACCCACTCACAGAATCACATTGCATAGAAT
Source organism: Carcharodon carcharias (assembly GCF_017639515.1). Lineage (NCBI taxonomy): Eukaryota > Metazoa > Chordata > Chondrichthyes > Lamniformes > Lamnidae > Carcharodon > Carcharodon carcharias. The sequence goes on along the minus strand of NC_054467.1, from coordinate 183,442,267 downwards.
GATACAAAATGGCATTGGGTCTGTAGCTTAGAAACAGGACATTTAGCCTAAATGGTCTATGTTGATATATTCCACATGAGACGACTACTACTCCAAATACTTGTTTCCGCCTTGTCACATTTTCCTCTAGTCTGTTCTCTCATATATGCATCAACTCTCCCCTTAATGCCAATGCTATTTGTTTCAATTGGTCCATGTGGCAGCAAGTACCACATTCTCACCGCTGTCTGTCTAAAGAAATTCTGCCTACATTCTACATTTAATCTGTTAGTGGTTATCTTATATTTATGTCCCTTTGTTCTGAACTCATCATAAGTAGAAACAATAGGCTGAATATTAACTTCCAACTCACTCACAGTTGAGCAGGCCAACAGTGAATCGGGAAGCCAGATGTTCCAGCAGTGTGTTTATCAGTAACTTTTTAACACAGCCTCTGCAGTTGCATTTGACATCCAGGTTTCTCAACCAGTTGGAGTGAACGAGCATGAAGACAACCCGTATCAGTCTATTTCACTTCATGTATTTAAAAGAGACCATGCAAGGATCAAGGTTGGAGCATGATAGGGTTTTGATGTAGATCCAGAAGCTGCGGAAATGGAGAAACAAGAAGGAAGACAGCACCATGTTTCAGCAATGCGTTTCTGGACATGATGCTGTAGGTTATAAGGACCTGCAGGGAGATTCTGTTCCCTGCAGTCTGGAAGAAGAACCGCACTCCCCAACCCCACCTCAGATCTCACCCCCCTCCCACCCCCACCCCTCCCCACTCCCTGTCAGAGTCCCAGATGCTGCCTCCTGCTCTGATGGAGTCTGCTGCGCAATGGTGTTGTTGAAGCAATGAGTTCAGAATTTGTCTGTTCAGTCTAAATGAAGTATGCCTGATTCAAGTTGTCCTGACCATCCCTGGCAGTTAACTGAAAACCTCACCACATCAGGCTCCTCCTCCTCCTGAAGCTCCAGTCCTCTCTGCTGTGTGATGTTGTGTGAAGTGCAGCAGACCACTATTATTCTGGGCACTGAAGGACACCTGCAGATCTGTCCAGATACTTGAATTGCCTCTTCAACAACCCAATTGCTTGCTCTACAACAGCTCTGATTGTCAGGCAGCTTCTGTTGCACATTTCTCAGGTGTTATTATCTGGATTTCTCACAGGTGTCATCAACCAATTTTTCAGAGGGTACCCCTTGTCTCCAAGAAGCCACCCACTAACTCTGACTTGAGGTGTGAATATCTCAGGGAGAGTTGGCTGGCGCAGGTGGGAGGCATCATGGTAACTCCCTGAGAATCTTGCACAGACATGAATGATTCACAGACAGGCAAAAAGAAAAATCTGTTTATGTTTACAGCCAAACTGACCAGTTGATGCAGACTCCTGGGTGACCTGGGGGCACCTTGATGGCTAATTGTATGCAGTCAGTAACTCCCTGGACCTGCAGGAATCCGGCCAGAGAACTGAATGCCTGCTCATTCTGACTGGATCATCAGTAGAGAAGTGCATATTAGTGCCAACCTTGGTAAACACAGCATCCATCACCTGTGAGATGCACTTGAGGGCAACAGATTATGAGATCCGACAGATATCATCTGCAGATCCCTGGAGGAGAGGTGAAGAAATTCAGGGAATTGGTGGCCACCTGGTCTGATTGTTAAACGGTCTTCTTCCAGGAGATTTCAAGTGTCAGCAGCCATCTGAAAAAAAATTCTAAACCTCCTGACACACTAATGCTCAGCCATGTCTAGAAAATATACTCTCTACCTGTTAAACCTGTGCTGAGGGCATTGCCCTGCATGCTGGAGCGGTGAGCTCAATCCCTCTGACCAATGGCAGTTGAGGAGAAGGCTGCTATTGCTCCTGCTGGTGTTGCTGCTGCTCCTGCTGGTGTTGCTGCTGTTTCTCTTGGTGTTGCTGCTGCTCCTGCTGGCATTGCTGCTGCTCCTGCTGATGTTACTGCTGCTCCTGGTGGTGTTGCTGCTGTTTCTGTTGGCATTGCTGCGGGTGTTGCTGCTGTTCCAGTTGGTGTTGCTGCTGCTCCTGCTGGTGCTGCTGCTGCTGATGTTGCTGTTGTTCCTGTTGGTGTTGCTGCTGCTGCTGTTGGTGTTGCTGCTGCTCCTGCTGGTGTTGCTGCTGCTGATGTTGGTGTTGCTGCTGCTCCTGCTGGCGTTGCTGCTGTTCCTGCTGGTGTTGCTGCTGTTCCTGCTGGTGTTGCTGCTGCTCCTGTTGGTGTTGCTGCTGCTGATGTTGGTGTTGCTGCTGCTGGTATTGCTGCTGCTGCTGGTGTTGCTGCTCCTGCTGGTGTTGCTACTGCTAATGTTGGTGTTGCTGCTGCTCCTGCTGATTTTGCTGCTGCTGATGTTGATGTTGTTGCTGCTGATGTTGGTGTTGCTACTGCTGCTGTTGGTGTTGCTGCTGCTCCTGCTGGTTTTGCTGCTACTGCTCATTTTCTTTTTCATCTGAGGTCCAAGGTAAATCTGCATACGCAGCCCCCATGCTGATCTGAATGTTGGCAGCTGGGGATCACAGGCGAATGAATGTTGACTCCAAAGTAGGAGAAATGACCTCCAAAGCAATGAAAGAACACTCTTAATACAGGTCCAACAGCAAAAGCCTTTCACTGAGGACAAAAGAGATGAACTCCCAAGGTGAGGTGAGAGTGACTGCCCTTGACATCAAGGCAGCATTTGACCGAGTGTGGCATCAAGGAGCCCTAGCAAAACTGGAGTCAATGGGAATCATGGGGAAAACTCTTTGCTGGTTGGAGTCATACCTAGCACAAAGGAAGATGATTCTGGTTGTTGGAGGTCAGTCATCTCAGTTACAGGACATCACTGTAGGAATTCCTCAGGTAATGTCCTTGGCCCAACCATCTTCAGCTGATTCATCAATGACCTCCTTCCATCGTAAGGTCAGAAATGGGAATGTTGGTTGGTGATTGCACAATGTTCAGCACCATTTGCGACTCCTCAGGTACTGAAGCAATCCATGTCTAAATGCAGCAAGACCTGGACAATATCCAGGCTTTGGCTGATGAGTGGCAAGTAACATCTACGCCACACAAGTGCCAGGCAATGACCATGTCTAACAAGAGAGAAACTAACTATCACCCCTTGACATTCAATGGCATTACCATCGCTGAATTCCCCACTATCAACATCCTTGGGGGGGTTAACATTGACCAGAAACTGAACTGGACTAGCCATATAAATACTGTGGCTACAAGAGCAGCTCAGAGGCTAGGAATCCTGCAATGAGTAACTCACCTCCTGACTCCCCAAATCCTGTCCACCATCTACAAGGCACAAGTCTTGCTGGAATACTCCTCACTTGCCTGGGTGAGTGCAGCTCCAACAACACTCAAGAAGCTTGACACCGTCAAGGACCAAGCAGCTCGCTTCAATGGCACCACGTCCACAAACATTCAATCCCTTCACCACCGATGCACAGTAGCAGCCGTGTGTACCATCTAGAAGATGCATTGCAGAAATTCACCAAGGCTCTTTAGACAGTACCTTCCAAACCCACAACCGCTACCACCTAGAAGGACAAGGGCAGCAGATACATGGGAACATCACCACCTGGAAGTTCCCCTCCAAGACACTCAGCATTCTGACTTGGAAATATACCACTGTTCCTTCACTGTTGCTGGGTCAAAATCCTGGAACTCCCTTAACAGTGGGTGTACTTACGCCATATGGACTGCAGCGGTTCAAGAAGGCAGCTCACCACCACCTTCTCAAGGGCAACTAGGGATGGGCAATAAATGCCAGCGACGCCCACATCCCATGAATGAATAATTTAAAAAAAGTGAGACTGCCTGTCAATTTCTCAGTCCCTTCAAATCCCGATGCCCTCTTTTTCACTAGTGAGTTCCAGGAAGTCTGGGAAATATACACAAGCAGTTTAAGATTAAACTCAGTGTCAAAGAAGCAGATAATTAGCATTTTACATATTTAAATTTTCCAACCATCTATCCCACTGGGATTTCCCATGTGCTTCGGATCGTGCTGAGGTGAAAGGTGCAAATTAGCAAGTTGCTGCCATTTTCCTTGACACTTGGACACTTTCACCATTTTTAACTGTCAAGTCCTGTTCCCAATCCCACCCACCTTGCCTTGTTAAAATTCCTCTCAATTTCTCCATATTCACTCCATTGACCCCATGATAATCTTAAAGATTTCTATCAAGTCTCCAGTTAGATCCCAGCCTCTTTCATCTCTCTTAATAGGTTAATCCTATTAATTCTGCTAAAAGCCTTGTAAATCTTTTCTATACTTACTGCAGGTCCTCTGGGGCAGTATAGAGACCAGAACTCCACACAGTGGGCAAAATTTAATGCATGCCCCAGGAGTAGGCTGGGAGGTGGTGGAGGGAGGAGCAGAACATATAATTGGGCAGGAAGGTGCAGGGTGAAGAACACACTGATTTCATCAATTAAGCCATTACTGCCCTCTGGCCAATTGAGGCCCTTAAAAGAGCAATTATTCGACCAATGGCCTGGGGTGGGGTGGTGATGTGGAACCGCATCATGTGGGCAGATCTGCATGGGGCCCTCCTGATTGAGCACCCTGTGTCTAAATCACCAGCAACAAGGGCTGCCTTGATAATCTTTTAAATGAAAACCAAATCAACAAAATTGGGATAAATCAGGCACAGCCCCTAATTCAGGTCAGCTGTAAAACCAAGGACAAAGTTTAAAGGAAACAAGGGCTGCCTTGATGATGAAGTTACCCCTGCTCTTTGAACCAGAGTCACGCTGCCTGGTTTAAATTTCAAACAATGCTTGGCAGTTAACTGTCAGTCACCATCAACTGATGTATTCTTCATCATTACACCTCTACCAACCAGAGTTCACTTAACAACCAATCAGGACTCACTTCACATACGGTATAAATTGGTGTTTCCTCTTTTATTGATACTCTTCTGTGAAGTGTCCTGATGAGTACAAGATGAAAAGCTTTAACAAAAATGTCTCTTTTTTCAGCATAACACTATTTCTCTTTGGGCAAAGAATTGCAGATGAACTACCTGCCAGATAAGTTTGTCAATTCTAAATAGCCTTGGGGACATTAAGGAGATTTATAAGAGTGAGTTTTCCTGGCTTTGTGGTGGCAGGCTTGGAGGCAGACTGCTGGGAAAATAGGGCAGTCACCTCATGACAGAGCACACTGGGAATAGTTCAGTTTCCTGCTCCACAGAGGTGGGCAACAAATTAACATTGCTAAGGGCTCAATTAGGGGCAATTTTGTGACCTCGCTGGTATTTTGGTACTGGCAGAGTGGCCCCCCACTTCACATATGGGGGATGCCATTTCAATGGAGCCAGCCTCCCTGCAGCAGGCTGCATGGCAATCGGAGCTGGAGACTCTCTGCCACAATGACTAGGCAGAGTCAAGGAAGACTGCAGCCACAGCATTCAGAGGGGTTTCTCCATTGTTCTGGAGGGCCTAACAGCTTCAATCCTCATAACGTTTATTTGAATCCATGCCTCCAGGAGTGCCTCCAAAGGAGGTTCATGATAACGATCCCAGGAATGAAAGAACTAACATATGAGGAACATTTGAGGACTCTGGGTCTATACTCGATGGAGTTTAGAAGGATGAGGGGGGATCTGATTGAAACTTACAGAATACCGAAAGGCCTGAATAGAGTGGACGTGGGGAAGATGTTTCCATTAGTAGAAGAGACTAAGACCCAAGGGCACAGCCTCAGAGTAAAGGGAAGACCTTTTAGAACAGAGATGAGGAGAAACTTCTTTAGCCAGAGAGTGGTGAATCTATGGAATCCATTGCCACATAAGGCTGTGGAGGCCAGGTCATTGAGTGTATTTAAAACCGAGATAGATAGGTTCTTGATTGGTAAGGAGATCAAAGGTTATGGGGAGAAGGCTGGACAATGGGGTTGAGAAACCTATCAGCCATGATTGAATGGTGGAGCAGACTCAATGGGCCGAATGGCATAATTTCTGCTCCTATGTCTTATGGTCTTATGTTGAGATGCCCTCACGGATTCCCAGCCTACATTAGCAGCATCCACCTCTCCTGGTGGGTCTGTCGAGGCACCAAAGCTGCTGGCCATCTGTTTGGGCCTGCAGCATCAAGAGCTCAGTTTCAAGGTCATCCCTGGGAAGATTGCATCTCTGGTCTCACTGCAGGCTCGAAATCCTATTTGGTCCTGATATTGGGGTTCCAAAGCCCAGAGTAAAACCCAGTGCTTGAAATCTGATCTAGGGCCACCAATTAAAATATTTCATAGAACTTGCAGTGTTACTACATAATTTTTCCAGTTATAATGGTCAATTTCCCAATTCCATAGATATTCTCTCACTACAGATATGATAGAGCGATTGGCCTCCTTTTATGATTCTGTCAAGTTCAATGATGCTGTTCTTATAGTTTTACAGAGGTTGATAGAATTTTGGTCACTAAGGGAATTAAAGATAAATGGATAATGCACAAAAACTGGCCAGCGATAAAACGCCATTTCTCCCGCCTGCTACTGCACTTAGTGCAAATCTGGGATGATCCCATTTTTTCTGTTGATTTTGATACCCCTTAATTGCAAGTCTTTTCATACTTCCTTTTTGTAGCTCCTGCTGTTTTGTCAACCTTTCTTGCTCTTTCATAATTTGCCAGGATCTGGTTCTTTTTGCATTTTGGTATGAATTTTTCTTTTACTTGAGACATCCATTGCTTTTTCTTTGGCAATGGGAGGTCTTGCCCTCAGGGGTATAAACTGGTTCTGCATCATGTTAAATTCTTTTTCGAACACCTCCCACTGATCTTCCATCATTTTACCCATTAACAGATTTGCCCAGTTTACTGTTAATAGTCTCTGTGATATCACATTGAAGTTAGCCTTACAAAAATCTAAAATCTTAGGGCAGAATTTTCCCTTTGGCATGTGGGTCTTCAGGTGAGACAGAGAAGGAGGTAAAAGAGGAGGGGTTATCACATTATTGATCAGGGAATCAATTACAGCAGTAAGGAGGGATGACATCTTCGAAGGCTCCTCAAATGAAGCCATATGGGTAGAACTGAAAAACAAACAAGGAGCAATCGCATTGCTGCGAGTGTACTATAGGCCCCCAAGCAGTCAGAGAGGGATAGAAGAGCAGATATTGAGGCAAATTTCAGAGAAGTGTAAAAATAATAGGGTGGTAATAATGGGGTATTTCAACTTCCCTACCATTAACTGGGCTAGTCATAGTGTGATAGGTTTAGAGGGAGCGGAATTCTTAAAATGCATCTCGGAGAGCTTTTTAAGCCAGTACGTAGAAGGTCCTACAAGAGACGGGGCAGTCCTGCACTTAATTTTAGGGGATGAAGCCAGGCAAGTGGCAGAGATACCAGTGGGGGAACATTTTGCAGATAGTGATCATAACTCCGTTAGATTCAACGTTGTTATGGAAAAGGACAAGGATGGGCCAGAAATTAGAGTTCTAAATTTGGGGAAGGCCGATTTTAATAAGATCAGATATGATTTGATCAGGGTGGACTGGGAGTAGCTAATTGTAGGTAAATCTGCGTCAGAGCAGTGAGACTCATTCAAGAAGGAAATATGCAGAGTACAGGGCCAACATATTCCAGTAAAGATAAAGGGTGAGGCCAACAAACCCAGGGAACCCTGGATGTTGAGGGATATACAGGATTGGACAAAGAGAAAAAGGGAGGCTTATGGCAGATACCGAAGGTTCAAAATTGCGGAAGCCCTAAAGGAGTATTGAATGTGTAGGGGGGAGAAAGGAAATAGTACATCAAGAGTAAGAGTAAGAGGATAACTAGGGAAAGAGTAGGGTCCATTAAGGATCATAATGGTAATTTGCGTGTGGAGCCGGAAGACATAGGTAGGGTTCTCAATGAATACTTTGTGTCGATGTTCACAAGTGAGAGGGACAACATGGGTATGGAAATCAGGTAGAAGGACTATGATATAATTAAAGAAATTAGCATAGAAAGGGAGGAGGTTCTAAGTGGTCTGGCAGGCTTAAAAATAGATAAATCTCCAGGCCCTGATGAAATGTATCCCAGGCTGTTGAGTGAGGCAAGGAATGAGATAGCAGGGACGCTGGCAATAATTTTCAATACCTCTCTGGCCACAGGAGAGGTGCCAGAGGACTGGAGGACAGCCAGTGTGGTACCGTTATTCAAGAAGGGAGGGAAGGATAATCCAGGGAACTATAGGCCAGCCAGTCTAACCTCAGTGGTGGGGAAACTATTGGAAGCAATTCTGAGGGACAGAATTAATCTACACTTGGAAAGGCAGGGATTAATCAAGGGCAGTCAGCATGATTTTGTTAAGGGGAGGTCATGTCTGATTAATTTGATTGAATTTTTCGAAGAGGTGACCAGGTGTGTAGATGAGGGCAATGCATTTGACATAATCTACTTGGACTTCAGCAAGGCTTTTGATAGGCTCCTGCATGGGAGACTGATAATGAAGGTAAGAACCCATGGGATCCAAGGCAATTTGGCAAATTGGATCCACAATTGGCTGAATGGCAGGAATCAGAGGGGGATGGTCGAGGAGTGTTTTTGTGACTGGATGCCTGTGTCCAGTGGGGTTCCACAGGGATCAGTGTTGGTCCCTTGCTGTTTGTGGTAGATATAAATGATTTAGGCTTGAATGTAGGAGGGTTGATCAGTAAGTTCGCGGATGACATGAAAATTGGTGGGGTGGTAAATAGTTAGAAGGATAGCTTTAGGTTACAGGAGGATATAGACGGGCGGGCCAGATGGGCTGATCAGTGGCAAATGGAATTTAATCTGGATAAGTGTGAGTTGATGTACTTGGGCAGGACAAACAAGGCACAGGAATACACGATGAATGGTAGGACCCTGGAAAGCACCAAGGGTCAGAGGCACCTTGGTGTGCATGTCCACTGGTCCCTTAAGGGACAGGTAGATAAGGTGGTTAAGAAGGCATATGAGATACTTGCCTTCAGTACTCGAGGCATAGAATATAAGAGCAGGGAGGTTATGTTGGAACTGTATAAAATGTTGGTTAGGCCACAGCTAGAGTATTGCGTGCAGTTCTGGAATCCGCATTATCGGAAGGATGTGATTACGCTAGACAGAGTGCAGAGGAGATTTACCAGGATGTTGCCTGGGCTGGAGAGTTTTTTAGTTATGAGGAGAGATTAGATAGACTGAAGTTATTTTCCCTGGAACAGAAGAATTTGAGGGGGGACATGATTGAGGTGTATAAAATTATGGGGGCATAGATAGGGTAGACAGGAAGGGACTTTTCTCCTTGGTGGAGGGATCAATAACCAGGGGGCATAAATTGGAAGGTAAGGGGCAGGAGGTTTATTGGGGATATGAGGAAGAATTTTTTCACCCAGAGGGTGGTGGGAATCTGGAACTCACTGCCTGAAAGGGTGGTAGAGGCAGAAACCCTCATAACATTTAAGAAGTATTTGTATGTACACTTGCGATGCCATGGCATACAAGCCCATGGGCCTAGTGTTGGAAAATGGGATTAGAATAGTTAGGTACGTGTTTAACTGGTGCTGACCTGATGGGCCAAAGGGCCTTTTTCTGTGCTTGAGACCTCTATGACTATGACTCTATGACTCTACGAGAAGAGCCCGCAGAGTTGACAGGCAGCTGCTGCGCTGACGTGAGGTTGCTTCAGACTTCCCTGCTCACCGTAGATGGATGGGCACTGAGCTGGGAAACTGTGTGTCCAGACCATCTCCCACACTGGCACTGACCGGCTGAGGTAAATGCTGATGTGAGGGCTTACTGGTCCAAGCACATCCCCAGGAAGCCCTGATTGGTCTCTTGGAGGAGCCTCTCCACAAGATTCGCCACTCTCTCCATGGAGGATGCATGGTGCTCGGTCAAAGGTTCAATGCATCAGCAATGGTCCATGTTGTCTCCTCCACCACGGAGACCAAGCCAAGCATAGCCTCGTATCTCCACTAGATCCTTCCGCACACCCTGCTGGATTTCCTGCGCTTGCTGCCTCACAGACAACTCCAGAGGCACATCATCAGCCATCGACTAAGCATGTGCCTGGTCTCCTGCAGTCCTCCGACTGCTGGCGCCATGGGCACCGTCTGTCTCCGCCAGCTCCTCCAGCGATTGTGAAGTGCCCTCACCGCTGTGCCCCAGGACACTAGCCGATAATCTAATTCCCACCCAGGTGCTATGATCTGCGTTGGTGCCTGCCTGGCAGAGATGGTATGATGCTGGTGGGTCAGAGGCTTCAGGTGTGAGAGGGGGCCCCTGCACCTCCTCCTCCCGGCCCTGCTCCACTGATGCTGAAAGGAAAAACAAGGACAGTGGATCACTTAACGTGGAGACAATGTCAATATGCATCCCTGCCCCTCGGATCATTATGCGCTCATCATTCCATAAGCAATGGTCAAACCATGTTGCAATCTTGAACCACTGAACATTCAGCACTGCCATGGCTGCTGGGACACCAATGGTAACCTCAGTGCTGGGCTAACATACATGCCCATGGCACCCCAGCCTCAGTGATATGAGTGGACATGGGCGCATGGCACTTCTCCAAATCGAGGGCCTCCTGCTTGAACCTGCTAATGATTGCTAGCTGAGCCGGCCCTCCGCCAGTCCTCACCCGCTCGGTGGTACTATGTGCTTTCTTCTCCTGAAAAGGAGAGAAGAGCATTGACTAGTGCAACTTGTACCTGGATTCTCTTCACGCACAGCCCACCCCAACCAGAGTGCGACATATCAGGGCTCCAGAGCCTCCTCAACCCGCTGCTGCTGAACACTCACACAAAGATGCCAGTCTTGTCCCCCGCACTTAGCCAACTGCTGCCTACATCACATTTGGCACCACATGGTCTAACCTTGCAAAGCAAGGAGGCGCAAGCATATGAAAGGCAGAGGGTAGCAGATGGATCAGTGTCCGCCACCTGGAAGCTCCCCTCCCAGCATGTGAGCAGCCTGACTTTGATATGTCCTGGAGTTCCAGCACTGCGCCTAGGTGCAGATCCTCCCGATTGCCCCCAAAACAGTCATGTGGGTGTCACTGTACCTCATGCTGTGGGTGCAAAACCCATCTCATCACCACCCTCTCAGCGTGGCCTCAGCATGGGCAATATCTGCTGGCCCAACCAGCGAAGTACACATGCTGTCAATGATTCAATGCAGTCACTACATGGGGTGGTGGGGGTCAGGGATGGCTACCGGGGAGGGGGGGAGTGGGGAAGCCTATCTGATGGATTAAGTGACAAATGCCAACACGGTACTCACCCTTCCTGAGTGTAAGAGGTCATTGAAACACTTGCGACACTGGATCCAGGTGTTTTGCACCACGTCGCAGGAGCTCACCACTGCTGTCACCTCCTCCCAGGCATGTTTGACCATGTTGGGGGGCCTCCTCCTTCCATCCCTGGGAACGAGGACCTCTCGGTGTGCTGCCACCACCTCGAGGAGGGTGGCAAGGCAATCGTCTGAGAAACGACCTACCCTCCTGCCTGGCCTGTTCACCAGCTGGCCGTGACTCGCAGCCTTTGAAAGGCTGCAGGAGCTCTTTTAAACAGGCCGCCGGGTCATCATTGGACCCAGTGGTCATAGCAGTCCCGCTGTTGCCCGCCCACTCCCGCTGTACTTGGGAGCCCTGTTTCACGCTGGGCGGGTTTAATTGACCCACCTGTGTAAAATGGCGGCACGGACCTGATCGCGGGCAGCATTCGGGTTCATGCCTGCCCACCCCTGTTCCCGCTCGGCCTGCCCAACAGGCAGACCATTCTGCCCCATATGCCGTAAACGTTGGTGCACTGTGCTACCTTATCGAAGGTCTTTTGAAAATCCAAGTACATAACAACTACTGAATTACCCTTGCCTGCTCTTTGTATTATGGCTTCAAAGAATTCTATCAGGTTAGTTAAACCTTGTGAATCCATGCTGACTAAATTTTGTTATATTTTGTGTCTACAGATGGTTTTCTACCAATTCGATTTTTTTTGCTAAAAACTTAGTGTTTTTTCATTTTGGCACTGTCTGTCTTCTTGATTGTTGATGAATTCATGTAGTTCCCTCTTCTCCTGTAGTTTGCATTATGCCCACTGTATTATGGAGGACAGCTTGGGGATGGGCGGTAAGTTGGTGGGCTAGCCACCCATTCTATGTGCCCCTTAAAAAGCACTTGAAGCTCACTGTTTCTAGATATTTGATAAACTTGCAGGAGAACTTTACCAATGGATGCATAAAATATTTAAAAAGAAAAAAAAGCAGGATCTGCAAAAGCTTTGTCTCCGCTGTTGAAGGACCTCAGTCTCTCACTGTTATTGGGAAGAGAGACAAGAATTTCCTTTTAAAGAAAATCCTGTCAAAATTTTCCACCTTCACACAAGGACGTAATAAATACAGGAAGAGGAGTAGGCCATTTAGCCCCTCGAGCCTGCTTCGCCATTTAATAAGATCATGGTTGATCTGATTGTGGCCATAACTCAATTTTCCTCCCTGTTCCCCACCCTCCCCCCCCTCCTCCGCCCCATAACCCTTGCCTCATCAGGCAAAACTCGGTCGAACTCAGTCTTGAAAATATCCAATCACCCATCCTTCACTGCTTACTGTGGAAGAGAATTCCAAACACTAAATAGACTCTGAGAAAAGAAATTATTCCTCATCTCTATCTTAAATGGGAGAACCCTTTTATTTAAATTGTGCCCCACGGTTCTAGATTCCCCCAGGAAAGGAAACATCCTCTCAGCATCTACCCTGTCAAGTTCCTCAGAATCTTATATGTTTCAATAAGATCACCTCTCATTCTTCTAAACACCAATGAATATATATAGGCCCAAACTGGTCAACTTTTCCTCATAAGACAAACTCCTCATCCCTGAACTTTGACTTCTCTAATTACCTTTACATTGAAAGGAACTAAGATTTATGAATAAATAAAAAAGTGTGGAGCTCATTTTTGCACATGCTCACTGAGAGAATCAAGCCCGTCCTGGTCTGGCATACTGCACCTATAACCCAGATTTTCTGGTCCCACCGGAAATCCCTGTCCAAAGTCAATGGACATTTGCTTGGTCCGTCAAATTTTCTGTCCCACCAATGACCAGAACATCCCAGCCAATGGGCAAAATTTTTAGCTCGGAGGGCGGGCGCATGCCCGACCCGCTCAAGCATAAAATGACATGTGTTGGCGTCAGGCGAGCGTCCTGACGCCAACGAGCAGTCGAGTGATACTTAGTTTGGCAGGTGCATGTTGGTGTCGGCAGCATGCCCCCGACAATTAAAAGGCCTATTAAGGCCATTAAAGGATCAATTAAATAGAACTTTTTGCTGCCCATCCAACCTCAAGGTTGGTGAGCAGGTGAAAAGGCCAAATGGCCTTTGCACTTTTTAGGAAACCTCATCAAGGGGCAGGATGAGGTTTCCTAAAGCAAATAAAAATAAAATTAAAAATTAAAAATTTAATTAATAACATGTCCCTGCTCATGTGATAGTCACATGAGGGGACACGTTTTATAGTATTTTTAATTTAAAATTTTTTTTTTAAACTCTTCATCTCCCTGAGGTAGCTCTGTGCCTTAGGGAGATTTTCAAGCGCTCACTCGTGCGCATGCGCGAAGTTTGTGCTCGTGTTTCACACTGGGCAGGTCTTAATTGGCATGAAATGGCCTTCCGGCCTCTATCGCAGGTGGCAGTCAGTTCCCAGCCGCCCCCACTGAGCCCGCTCAACGAGGGCAAGATTCTGCCCTATGTCTCTATTTAATCCCAAGAGCACAGGAGTACCTTCTACTGTGGCAATGTGAATTATTCCACTTGCTGCACCAATAATCTCTTTGTTTTAATTACCAATGTTGCACTTTAGAATTCAATCACAAATTAAACTGAATTGACACTGTCTAATTTCTTTTTGCAGAGGAACCTCATCCAGCAGAAAAAATAATACGCTGCCTGAGAGTGTGCTAAGCTCAGTTGTGGCTTTCAAAATGGAATTGGATAATTATATGAAGAGAAAAATATGGAAAGGCTACAGGGAACAGGCAGGGGAGTGGGACTATCTGAGCAGCTCTTATAGACAGCATGTATGGACATGAAGGGCCAAATGGCCTCCTTTTGAGCTGTAACCATTCTATGATTATATGGGCAGGATTTTTATGTCATCGGGTGGGTGCAACGGGCGGGCTTGGGCTTGGGAGCGGCCGTGAAACCAACCGCCGCCCACAATTGGACCCTCGACCACTAAACAGCTAGCCAGTGTGAATCACGTGCTGAAACGCTCAGCGCTGCCTGGGTGGTGGGGTGGGAGGAGGGCGAGCATGGAAGTCAGAGTGGGCACGGGGGAGCACACATAGAAAGCTCCCTGAAGGCAGGGAGCTGCCTCAAGGAGCTGAAGATTTCTAACATTCAAAATAAAGGTTTTAAAATTAAGGTAAACATATCCCCTCATGTGACCCTATCGCATGAGCAAGGACATGTTAAAAATGAGATTTAAAACTTTTCCTTTCATTTTTAATTAACATCGGAAACCTCATCCCGCCCGTGGATGAGGTTTCCTCAAAAATCCAAAGGCTGCTTGGCCTTTTCTCCCGCCAACCATAAGGCTGGACGGGCAGGGAAAAATTCACTTCAGTTAATTTATTAATGGGCTTAGCAGCCCTTTTCATTGTCGACGGACGTGTTGCCAACTGTCGCGTGTGCCCGCAAACCAAAATATCGCGCGAGTGCTCAATGACGTCAGGACGCTCACCCAATGTCATTGCACGCTATTTCACGCTCATGCATGTTGGGCGTGCGCCTACACGCAGAGCTGAAAATCCAGCCCGATGGTTTTCACCCCATCAGTGTCAACTAGATTCATATGAGGAAACTAGTGTTAAAAGTATAGTGAAACCTCAACATACACTATTTTAAATGTTTTCCTTTTAAGTTTATATTGAAGAGATTTTACAGAGGACTGAGGTATGATTATTAAAACTAATACTTATTCAGAAATATCACTATCTATTCCTGGCAGTACAATGAACATCACATCAACATGCTGACATGTACAATTATCATGAAGTTTAAAACCTTCTTCAATGCATTATATGTCCATTGTATTTGAATATTTTAATTCAAACTGCGATAAAATTATTACCTTGGTAGTAGCCAATGCAATGGTGTTGCACTGGTGTTGTCATATCAGTGATCATTCCGTAACACAACTCCCCATTCATAACAAAGCCTTTTGTAAAACAATTCATTTTGTGCCATTAAGAGAAGAAACCCTTCACACAAGTGGCTAAAAATTCCCCCCATGCAATAACATTGCTCTTATGTACACATTTGCAAGCAAACTATGACTCCAGGCAAAGAAAGTTTTATCTTTCTCCTCTTCTCATGCTGTTATTCTTCAGAGAGGTAAACCAGAAAAAAAAATAAGTGCAAGTTAACCAACTTTGAACTGAATGTTTGCTTTCCTTTCTAGAAAAATCAAAATGTAGCATAGATAGGATATTTTGCAATTACATGGAATGCCAGTTCATTATTGTAACAGAAAACATTTCTATGCCTTTCCCCGGGCAACCATTCACCACCTGGTACAAATGGGTGGAGCATAATGGCAGGTGATGTGCCAATTAGTACCTAAAATCGCAATCAGGGTTCTACAAACAGCGGAACACCCCAATTTGAAT
Source organism: Carcharodon carcharias (assembly GCF_017639515.1). Classification (NCBI taxonomy): domain Eukaryota; kingdom Metazoa; phylum Chordata; class Chondrichthyes; order Lamniformes; family Lamnidae; genus Carcharodon; species Carcharodon carcharias. Next base: position 183,426,656 of record NC_054467.1, on the reverse strand, counting down.
ATTAAAGCTGCCTTACATCCGAAACAGATAAGTATGTTGCTGCCCATTTTCAAATGGCTTGAAAATTACATCAGGGCAACAAAAGGGTGGGCAAGATACATGTAGCCCCTCAACCTCCCTGCAGTGTTCAAAGGCAGACTGCCCATTTTTCATGGGAGTGAGAAATCACCCTGCCAGTAGCATCAATTATGATAGCTAGCACAGGACAGAAAATACTCTCTTGCATGTTCAAAGCTTTAAAAGATTATTTTTCTGACAAGGTACACAATCTGTAATGTGCAGGAAGTTACTGAATTTTAAATGAAAATGAATATAATCCCAGCAGTATTCAGTATTAGCCTCACCATAAGCTTTTTCAATTCTCCTTTGTGTATTGTGTTTTCAAATACATTTGCTCACTGAATTAGTTTCTAATCAATCACCTTGCCAATTATTTAGATAGCTGCTGAGTTACAGAATGTCGCTATTTCCCTTTCCCACCACCACCACCCCCCATCCTGCCAGCACCACCACCACCATTTTTTGTTCCGATAGCAATGGTAATGGAATGAAACTTCATGGTGCAAAAACAAATATGACAAAATAATTGGCATCAGAAAATGTCTAGGAGAACAAGGGGTTCAGTAATTATATTAAAATTTACAACAGTAGACATTTAGATCCCGGTGTTTCTTTACATTGTAACAATATGGGGTCTAATTTTCAAAATAATTCAAACTTCACATAGCATTTTGCAAAATTGTTCTTTTCCACAATTATGTTTATTAGCATCTGATGCAGAATTGATTACTTAGTGTTTTTTAAAGAATTGATGTTTATCTCTTTTACATATTAGACTCCTGAAAAATGTAATATGCTCAGTGCAGCACAAAATTATTGCAATATAAATATATATAATATCTACACGTAATAACATGTACATATATACACGTACATACACAAAGTTTCAATAGTCAGAGAGGGCAGAATTTTCCAGTTGGTGTGCGTGGGCGAGCCCGACATGCCGACGTGTAAAATGACGCGCAGTGATGTTGGGCATGTGTCCCAATGTCATCACGCTCAGTAGCGATGTTTAGTTTGGTGGGCACACACCAGAGTCAGCTGTGCACTTGCCGATATGTAAACGGCCTATTAAGGCCATTAAGGATCTAATTAAAGTTATTCTAAATCCCAGGTGGCCTTTGCGTTTTTTAGGAAACCTCATCCACGAGTGGGATGAGGTTTCCTAATGCGTTTAGTAAATAAATACAAAAATTTTCATACATTTAAAAACATGTCCCAACTCATGTGACACAGTCAATTTCCGTGCCTCAGAGAGGTTGAAGCACTCTTTCGTGCGCATGCATGAAAGAGTGCTGGCCCCGACTCTTCCTCCTCCCCCCACCTGCACAGGTAGCGCTGAGCGCTACTGGCTGCGTATTATGCTAGGCAGACCTTAATTGGCCTGCCCACATAAAATGGCAGCACGGAGCCAATCACGGGTGGCAATCAACTCCCCGCCTGCCCCGCCCGCTCCCGCCAAGCCCACCCACCATATGAAAAATCCTGCCCATAATTTTTAAAGATTCTAAACCTTACTGGTTTGATCATCTATATCATCCTTAAATTCCAACTGCAATATTATGAACATGGTACAATTAAGCAGAATTATTTTCTGGAATATTTTCAATGTTAGTTCCAGGGTATTACAGGTGGATTAAGGGGGCATTGTTGCCCTGGCAAATGCAATGTCTAATGATTGATAAAGTTCCTTTTAAGAATTGATTTGTATGATGATGTTCTATTATTACTATAGAGATCCACATGCTTCACTTAAATATATGAACTGAGAGTATGGGCTCAAGCCATAGAATGATTGAATTATAAAATGATATGACACAGAAGACGGCCATGTACCTATCTCTTTGACACAGCTATCCAATTTGTTCCACTCATCTGGCCTTAACCTGTAGTCTTGCAAATATCTCCTTTCCAAGTTCCCTTTTGAAAGTTATTATTGAATCTGCTTCCATCACTCTTTCAGGCAATGCATTCCAGGTTGTTATCAACCAATTGTAGGGAAAATGTAAAAAAGCATGAATTAAAAATCAAACCTTTCGTAAGCTCAAGTGACTTCAAGTCTGGGAGGAGACTGGTGAAACTGAGGATCTTTTCATGAAAATAGGAAAGGTTAGGAGATCTGATTGATATGCTCAAAATGGTACATGGTTTTGGTAAAGGGAAAAAAACGATTTCCACTGGTTGCTGAGTCAGAAACTTGGTGGCATAAATTAAATATATCATTATATTAACCATGGGAGAGGGTAAGAGGTTTAATTTAATGCAGAGGGCTGTTGGGATATGGAATGCTCAAAAAGAAACAGTGGTGGAAACAGAATTCATAAAAGCTTTTAAAATGAAAGCAGATAAATAGTGAAAAAGAAAAAAGAAGTCATGTGGAAAGTGTAGGGGATTGGGACTAATTGTTGCCTCTTGCAGAGAGCAGCATAAGACCATAAGGCGTAGGAGCAGAAATTAGGCCATTCGGCCCATCGAGTCTGCTCTGCCATTCAATCATGTCTGATAAGTTTCTCAACCCCATTATCCCACCTTCTCCCCATAACCTTTGATCCCTTACCAATCAAGAACTTATCTATTTCAATCTTAAACACACTCAATGACCTGGTCTCCAGAGCCTTCTGTGGCAATGAATTCCATAGATTCACCACTCTCTGGCTAAAGAAGTTTCTCCTCATCTCTGTTCTAAAAGGTCTTCCCTTCACTCTGAGGCTGTGCCCTTGGATCCTAGTCTCTCCTACTAATGGAAACATCTTCCCCACGTCCACTCTATCCAGGCCTTTCAGAATTCTGTAAGTTTCAATCAAATCCCCCCTCATCCTTCTAAACTCCATCGAGTATAGACCCAGAGTCCTCAAACGTTTCATTCTCGTGAGCCTCCTCTGGACCCTCTCCAGGGCCAGCACATCCTTCCTGAGATACGGGGCTCAAAATTGCTCACAATATTCTAAATGTAGTCTGACCAGAGCCTTATAAAATCTCAGCAGCACATCCCTGCTTTTATATTCTACTCCTCTCGAAATAAATGCCAACATTGCATTTGCCTTCCTAACTACAGATTCAATCTGCAAGTTAACCTTAAGAGAATCCTGGACCAGGACTCCCAAGTCCCTTTGCACTCCAGAGTTCTGAATTCGCTCCCCATTTAGAAAATACTCTATGCCTCTATTCTTCCTACCAAAGTGCATGACATCACACTTCCCCACGTTGTATTCCATTTGCCACTTCTTGCCCATTCTCCTAAACTGTCTAAATCCTTCTGCAGCCTCCCCACCTCCTCAGGTCTACCTGTCCCTCCACCTATCTTTGTATCATCTGCAAACTTAGCCAGAATGCCCTCAGTTCCTTCACCTAGATCATTAATGTATAAAGTGAAAAGTTGCGGTCCCAACACTGACCCCTGAGGAACTCCACTAGTCACCGGCCGCCATCCTGAGAAGGACCCCCTTATCCCTACTGTCTGCCTCCTGCCAGGCAGCCAATCTTCTATCCATGCTAGTACCTTGCCTCTAACACCATGGGTTCTTATCTTACTGAGCAGCACATGTATGATTGGTTAATTAGTTGCTTCCTGTTCTCTAAAATTCTAGGGTTCAATAATTTCCATAACATGCAGCCTCTGGATAATTTGTTCATTAATAACTGTCTGAAGGATACATACATCACAGTAAATTGACTTGCATATAATTTTACAGGTTTGCAAACAGAAATGCTCATTTGCGATGACACAATTTTCTTGAGGATTACTTTTGGCCCTAAGAACATGCCAACAATGGATATAGTCACAACCATACAGCATTTCAATATTTCACAATGCTACATTTACTGCACTGAAGACTTTGCAATGGCTAATGTGTAGCATGCTAGAGGTTTTGGTACACGCTGCTCCAGGAACTCAGACTTTACCAAAAACAAGGACAATGCATTTTTAACATAAATGATGGATGCAATTGTGCAGCTTTAATTACAAAAATAAGTGCAAATAAGGTGAGTGGGGTGGGGGTGGGGGGGTAGCGGCAGGGATGGTGCAGGTGGCATTTAATCCATTGAACTTGAATTCACAGCTTGGATCAAAGATAATTTGGGATGGTGCAATATTGAGTGGCTTACTCAGCGAGCAGCGATCAGGGGATGTGGCATCTGGAGGATCACTCCTAATTTTATTGCCCCCAAAATAATTTCACCACCTACATTTTCTGACGGCTTTCTTTTGACTGCTAGGTTTTTTTAAAAAAATTATTCATTCATGCAATGTGGGCATCGTTGGCTGAGCCAGCATTTATTGCCTTGCCTAATTTGCCCTTGAGAAGGTGGTGGTGAGCCAAGTCTTGAACCACTGCAGTCCAGTAGGTATACCCACAGTGATGTTAGGGAAAGACCAGCAGCAGTGAACCAATGTGGTTCCAAGTCCGGATGATGTGTGGCTTGGAGAGGAGCTTGTAGGTGGTGCTGTTTCCATGTATCTGCTGCCCCTTCTCAGCAGCAGAGGTCAAGTGTTTGAAAGGTGCTGTTGAAGGAGCATTGTTGAGTTGCTACAGTGTACCTTGTAGATGGTACATACTGCTGCCACTGCGCATTAGTGGTGGAGGGAGTGAATGTTTAAGGTGATGGATGGGGTGCTAATCAAGCAGGCTGCTTTGTTCTTGATGGTATTGAACGTCTTTGAATGTTGGAGCTGTTCTCATCCAGGCAAATGGAAAATATTCCATCACAGTCCTGACATGAGTTTGTAGATAGTGGACAGTCTTTGGAGAGTCAGGAGGTTAGTTACTCAACACAGAATTCCCAGCCTTTGACTTGTTCTTGTAGCCACAGTATTTATGTCCAGTTCAGTTTCTGGTCAATGGTAAGCCCCAGGATGTTGATACTGGGGGCAATCATCAATCTTAATTCCACTGAATGGTAAGGGGCGATGATTGGATACTTCATTGTTGGAGATGGCATTGCTTGGCATTTGCGTGGTGCAAATGTTACTTGCCACATGCCAGCCCAAGCCTGGATATTGTCCAGGTCTTGCTGCATTTGGACATGGACTGCTTCAGTATCTGAGGGGTTTTAAATGGTGCTGAACATTGTGCAATCATCAGTGAACATCCCCACTTCTGACCTTATGATGAAGGGAAGGTATTTGATGATGCACCTGAAGATGGTTGCGCTGAGGACACTACCCCGAGGAGCTCCTGCAGTGATGCCCTGGGACTAAGATGATTGGCCTCCAACAACCAAATCATCTTCCTCTGTGCTAGGTATGACTCCAACCAGTGGAGAATTTCTCCCCTTATTCCCATTGACTTCTGTTTTGCTAGGGTTCCTTGTTGCCACACTCGGTCAAATGCTGCCTTGATGTCAAGGGCAGTCACTCTCACCTCATCTCAGGAGTTCAGCTCTTTTTTCCATGTTTAAATCAAGGCTATGATGAGGTCAGGAGCTGAGTGGCCCTGGTGGAACCCAAACTGAGTGTCAGTGAGCAGGTTATTGTGAAATAAGTTCCACTTGATAGCACTGCTGTTGGCTCAAAACATCACTTTGCTAATGAACAAGAGTAGACTGATAGGGTGGTAATTGGCTGGGCTGGATTTGTCCTATATTTTGTGGATAGGACATAGCTGGGCAATTTTCCACATTGCCGGGTAGATGCCAGTGTTGTAGCTGTACTGGAACAGTTAGGCCAAGGATGTCGCTATTTCCTGAGCACAAGTCTTCAGCACTATTGTTGCGACCACTGCCCAAACTCTGCCCAATAGGCTGTAGAAAGTGCATCTGCAGCCAATGCATATCATGCAATCTCAATTTTCAGGATTTATGAGGCTCCTGTCTGAGGTTGACAGTCCTGGAAACCCCTGGGAGAATGCTGATAAACCCACCACCTTCAATTTAACTTGGCTACTGCCCAGTTGTCACTGGGCGAAGGGGGTTAAAATTTTGCCTGTATGGTCTCAGTGAATGAAAATATGAATCACTCATAGGGAAAGAATAAAAATATAAGATGTTTTAGAGACAGGTAAAGGCCACCAGTCCACCAAGCCTATCAATTTTTCACAAGTTAACTCAACCATCCATTTTCATTTTTGTCCTCAATCCCTTCTCCCTGGCATCTATTTATGTAATACCTTCAGTGGCTTCCCTGATAATTTATTCTGCAGGTGCAGAGCAAAAATCCAACAGGAATTGAGCTACAATACAAATTTATGATGTGTGTGAATGCTGAATGTCTTAGCTAGACACCATTACAGTGCAGTTTGTGGAGGAACAGACCCTCTTGAATAGCAAATTCCTGATTTTTCCATATTACTTTCCATGTGTGGATGCTGGAAATTGCTATTGGATTTACTTCACAATAATGGTGGGCTTTGATAACCTCGCTTTTATTTCCACAACAAATTCTGGGCCAATGTCTACTCCAACAAGATTGATACAGATTTAAAACCATCTTAGAAAAAAGAAACAATAGTACCTTATGTTATTTGAATGCTGTCTTTTGTTTGTCTATGTTGTATCGACTAAGGAGAATCATATAGCGCAGAGAAATGGAACATAGGTTTTGCAATTAGTGAGCATCAAGCATAATGTGTCTGATCAATTGTGGTACGCATTAGATGTAGAATAGCTTTGTTCTATATTTTCCCAATAATTTGTCAAACTCTAGCCTTTAAAGATAACTTCATCTCAGCTAAATCAATGGAATATTTCCATTCTCCACACCTTGTGGCCTCTCTGAGTGGGCTGATCAGATTGGTTCTGAATTGCGAACATTCTTGTGCAGGCAGTGGACACTCCAACGTTTGGAAAGAGCTGGATGAATTTTTGATTTGGAATGCAATTGAAGGTCAAAGTGATAGATATAGACAGAAACCAACAAATGCTCCCAATGTGACCATCCTTGTGCTTCTTGGATTGTGGAAAGCCAGTAGCTTGGGTTAAAACTGCAAATATAGGATGGATAACACCTTGGTTACCTTTAGTGATCATGGGAATGAAACACCAAATGCAGAATTTTGCCCTCGGTGAGAGTGCTTGGCGGGGCCAGGCGGGGGTGGCCGGGAAGCTGACCACTGCCCGCAATCAGCACCATGCTGTGATTTTACATGGGTGGGCAAATTAAGGCCCACCAAGCGTGGAACATGAACAGCAGCGTTCAGTGCTGCCTAAGCAGGTGGAGGAAGGAGGGCGAGCAGGCCTAGCTCGAAGTTTGCGCTGAAAGAAATATCGTTGGACTACGCGATGATGTCGGGACTCTCGCCCAACGTCATTGCATGTCATTTTATACTCGGCTGGGGCGGGCTGCACCCACCTGCCGAGCTCAACATTCTGTGGAAGTAAATCTTGCTTTGGGCACAGAAATAGAGGCTCCACCTCAACTAAAATCTGAGCATGCACATCAGGTTATATTGACAAAATTAAAACTTTAAAATAATATTCTGATGTGCAGATTTACACCCTGCTTGCAATTTTGCTGCTGTTCACTGTGAGCTCTATGGTGTCCTTCATGCAGATCCAGGTTAAGATATGTGTTCTCTGACACAGCCAAACAATTGAGATATCATCCAATTCATACAGATCTCATTGCAGGCAACCTTGAGCATGAATATATTTCAACTGGCTTGACGCTAACAAAATCCAATAATATTTTGTTGCGGGTGGTTTGCACCCTCAAATGTGTGCCAGTGAGAAAATTGGTCACTTAAACCAAAGAATTAGCAAAAGAACAGTTAATGGACAGAACTTTGCCCTTGGCGGGAGTGCTCAGTGGGGGCAGGCAGGGTCGGTTGGGAAGCCAACCGCTGTCCGCGATTGACATTGCACCGCGATTTTATGCAGGCAGGCCAATTAAGTAAAATCGCCAATTAAGGCCCGCCTAGCATGGAACGCGAGTGGCAGTGCTGAGCGCTGCCTGGGCAGGCGGGGGAGGATAGTGAGCGGGCCTCAGGGAGGTGAAGCGCTGTTTAAAAAAAATGAAGAGAATAAAAATATCATAAAACATGTCCCTCATGTGACTCTGTGACATGAGCAAGGGCATGTTTTTAATTCAAGTGTGAAATATTTGTTTCATTTTTATTTTCTTTAGGAAATCTCACCATGCCCATGGATGAGGTTTCCTGAAAAGTGCAAAGGCCATTTGGCCTTTTTGCCTGACCCCCAACTGTAAAGTTGGATAGGCAGCATAAATTTGAAATTAATTACCTTGTCAATGGCCCTGATAGGTCTTTTAATTGTCGGCGGGCATGCTGCCAAATCTGGCGCATGGCGGCTGAACAAAATATCACGGTTCTATGCAATGATGTCAGGACACCTTAAATTTCCGAAAGCAAATAAAAATAAAAGTAAAAATTTCACATGTCTAATTATGGTCAAAAATTGAGGTTTTTGCTTCAAATCCCAACTTATTTCTTGAGATTCAAACCTTTACTCCCATCACTGAGTGATGTACATCACAGTTGCTTGTGAAACACATGAAATTGCTTATCCCACAAACATCACTATGCACACATACATGTGCTTACACACATATACATTCACACATATATATACACACATACATACATGTGCACAAAAAAATGCACGTGCACACACATGCACATAAATGCACATTCACATGCACATTCACACAATGTTCATTGCAGATTCAAACAGAGTTTTCTCCACTCTCCAGTTTTTCCCCTTCTCTCCCGAAGAAGCTAATGTTTACCGGATATGATTCCACAGGTACCAAATGTCCTGTTCTACTTTGTGCAAACAGCCATTCTTCAGAGCTTGGGTTGTCAGCGTTCAATCATATGGTTTATCGCAACTGAGTGTAGTTCTGTTCTCATGATATAACCACATGCATTTGACAGCGATCAGGAATGGCAACCGGTTGACTTTCAATCTCCTTAGCCCACTGGGGTAGATATTCAATTTACTGCCTGAATGTAAAATTGGCATTGTGCACCCTTTATGAAAGCCCTGATTCACAAAGTCGGCATTGCTCTCAGATGATAAGCTGAGAATCTACCCTAATGAGTCTAATTGTAGCACCCTTACTGCCTGCCTTGGTTGAAATCAATTAAGAAAATTGAAGCTAGGATCTTCCAATTTGTGTGATACTCTTGTATAAGGGAACTATACATTTGCTAAGCCCAAAGAACACTCTAAACAAGGTCTCTTTTTAGGTAAATTATTCAACTATTTAATTCAAGTAAATGCAGCATTGCAAACTGCAGCTTGTGGACTGCCAATCAAAATTTTTAAAAAGTGGAAATCACCTGTTAATCATTGAGTTTAGATATCTAAGCCATGCGTTTAGCTGCCCATGCATGCCCTAAGCCGTGTTTCCTCCAGACTGTGGGGCTATGCAGCAACGTGGAAGTTCTTGTGTAGGCTGAGCACAAGTTGGTCCTTTTAAGTTGTCATACGTACAACAACTAATTTTAAAGATCCGTGTACTTAAATGAAGAGTCCATGCACAACAACAAAAAAAATTAGAGGGCAATTAGCTCTAAGCTCTAGAACTTTCTCCCTAAACCCCTGTGGCTCAACACCTCACTTTCCGCCTTTAAGATGTTCCTTAAAACCTACCTCTTTGACCAAAAATCTCCTTATGTGGCTCAGTGCCATGTTTTGTTTTATAATGCTCCTATGAAGTATCTTGGGATGCTGATTGCACTAAAGGTGCTATATAAATGCAAATTGTTGTAAGTATTAAGATGGGGCCACATGTTCAGAAGTCATATCTAACCCTATTAACGCAATGCCAAGTATTGCTGTGTATTCTGTCAATCTGTAAAAATGTCAGGCAACAAGTGAAGGTAACCATGAATGTGAAAAACTCTTTTGGATTCATAATTAAAACTGGAAGAAAATGATCTGCTTAGCAGCACCGACAACATCTTCTGATGAACTTCCTGCTCCCCACACCCCACACTGTCATTTCTGATGGCACAGACAAATAAAATCACTAAAGAACAATCATCATTCAGTTGTTAAGAATTTCTCATTCTTTTCCATCAGTCGCTGTGCCAAATCATGTTTCTCTCTTTCTACTCGTACATGTTAAAGCTGAAAGTCCATTGCAGAAAATCCACTCGCTTTCCCAAATGTAAGCTTTTTCAATGGCAAATTCAGCAGATTGTGATGCACTGTTTTTCAGAGGAAAATAGTATGACACAATACAGAATTCCATTCTCAGTTCCAGAACACTATGCTGTGAAATAATCAGTAATTTAAAGATGGATCACACATAATTTTTTACAATACAACACAAGTTTATGACCCAATTAACTAATGACCTCACCCCTCCCCACCCCCACTCCTATACACCCCACAAAAGATGATTAACTTTTGCTTGCCTAACCTACTGGGGAACTTAAACTTGGTCCACAAAAATGTTTTGGAAATTTGAAATTCTTTGACAGGATCATGCCTACAAAGTATCAATTTGGCTCCCTTTAAATATTAACTTACAATAAATTTCAGCCTCTGTTTTCTTAACCTTGCAAGTATATATTTGCTTGCACAAGAGTTATAAAAATCAAAGTTTGTTTTTGAGCTTAAGTAACATTTACTTTTACTGAGGGAAAGAGTGAGACAACACAAAATTAAGCTGACACATCAACAAAAGTAAACATTAAGTTATAAAGCAAGTATGAAAAAGTTGCTGGTTGAAATCCAGCCCATCTTAATGTTAGTCTTCGTCTTGTTCTGACATGCGATAGCCCACAATTAGTGTCGGCGCCTGCCCTATGCTAATATGAACCTAATTACAGTCACTTTCGGTCAATGAGCTGCTCACTTCAAATCAGTTGGATTACCTGACAAACCATCCACTTCAGTCTTGGACCATCTAGAGAGGCTTCAACAATTTCTCCTGCCCATCCAAAGAACACCTCTTATCCTTTATAATCCCTGGAATAAACTTGTTTCTGGTTTGGAACAGCTTTTTTCCTTCTTTGCTTTCTTTCATCAGGCTAATGGAGTCGGCAGGTATTCTATTGATCTTTTTTTTTTCCATGTGGTTTCTTTAGGGATTGACAGACTTCCACGTAGCAGGTCAGACATGTAGATTTTTATGAAGTGTTCAACAAGCCCTGCCTTTGATTTTTATTTTCTCCTCAACCTTTTCCAGATGCATAACCTTAAAATGCTTAGACGATGCCCTGCAGAGTACAGGTTTATTTCTCTCCTCGGCTAATCTATTCGCTGTCTCATGTTAAGATGAGTACAGTTGGCTGATTCAAATCTTCTGTTACAAAGCAGATGACATCCAGCTAGATGTCATGAGAAAAGACACACAATGACAATTCACTTATCCCCTTGCAAGAATCAATTCTCCCACAATGCATCTGTCAAAGAACTCTCACTCAGTAAAAGCAATTTCTCTAACTGTCTGACACTGTAATTGCTCTTAAATTTTCAATGAATGTTTTACAAGTACTCCCCTGAACCGTGATGAAAAATTCAACTTTTTTTTTCCATGAAGCACACTATTAAGAAAAAGGTGACATGATGAAAGGGGTCTTTCTTTTCTAAACTGTGCCTGCTGAATTAGGAATTCTTTCATATTATCAGTAAGCTGTTGAACAGAGGATAGATTACTTTCCATTTATTTCATCAGTCAGATTAAAGGCTCTCCTTCACAATGCCCTTCAAACAAGCTGTTTATGGTATGTTCCAAGTACTACTTCTATGTAGTATTAAATCACTGTAGGCATCTGGGTGCATACAATAGATCAATCTTTTGAATATCGAACAAAAATGCAATTGTCAATACAATTCTACTTTCTCCACCTGCCTGTATCTTGTCACACTATGTAAAAATGTAAATGTGACTCATCAGAACTGAATGCCTAAAAGCAGCCTTAGTGGTCAGAGGTGATTTTTAAAAAATGAAGATTAACAACATAACTTGCCCAGTTTAACAAACAGACCTGAAAATGTCACTATGTGGAATTTAAATGCTTTCACAACACTGTACAAAAGGCACATGAATGAAGCTTGTATGCAATTCAGTTAATTAACTTGTGTAGAAAATGATCAATCACCCTGTTTGCGTGCTGTATTCTATTTTCAGATCACATCAATACCACAGCACTATAGGGAGACAGTGTGTTATGTGGCTGTGACTCTCAGTTCTAACTATTCCACCTAAACCTTACCACTGGAGGTTGGGACTGGTCATTCTCCCCCACATTCTCAGCACAATGACAGACATCCCCATATGTCAATTATTTTTCTCTTCTAATTCTTAACATGCAAAGAAATCTGCATTGCCTCACCAGAAGACATGAATGGTTAATAGCTGCTGGCATCCAGAAAATAATGATGCAGTAATGTGACAAATTTAATGGCTATACCTCTGTCTTTTGTATTTTCAATTTCCTCACCAAGTATATGCTGCTCATGCATATATTGGCTTTTGGTTCTTGAGGATAACCTGTGCCTGTAAAATAAGAAACAAGGCTCATCACAAGGGAATGGCTACATATCATCCCACTCAGTTTTATGTAAGTGAAAAGACTGCAGAACCATGATCACATAAGAGAGAATAGGAGGTACCAAATCTATGCACTAGTGAGTGGGATGGGTTGCTCACACAATTGTAACGATCCATGATTGCGGCAGTAAAGCCAATTTTACTATTGCACTAATGCTAAAATATTTGAAACCGTACAAACTACTATAGGGCTATGGAGAGTCAGGAGAGAAAAGATTAGCTTTGGGGTGCTGAGCAGAAACAAGAACAACTGGATGAGCTAAATGCCTCTTCCTATGTTGTAAACTTCATGGTACTTACGCACAGTATGACACTGTTTGGTGTACAGCACAGTATGCTGAAGATTTTATTCAATATTTCTCTGTACATAATTCCTCCCATGTTCATAATTTCTAAATCATTGTTTTGCATTCCAATGTAATGTGTCAGGAGTTGGTTTTAGTTATTTCCCCTTCTATAGTTACACCTGCACATCATCAAACAAGTAAGTAACCAAACAATTTACTGGTAGACCCCTGTTGATACCAATCTATCACTGACTGATAGGTATGACTATTATAAATCAAATGGCATGGATTTTCTTTGGAAAATGTGAATTATTTTAAATTCATGAGCCCTTTACTATTGGATTTCTTTACCAGGGAACATTTTTATTGTGAGAAAACTATCAGAGGAAAATGGAAATAAAAATATTTAATTGGAAGCGGTTAGGAATCTCAGCTCCAGCCTATATTGGGTCCTCCTGCTCAGTGAAATGAAAATCATTTGTTCCCAACAAGTGGAACCATGGCTTTCTGTGCATATAATAAACAGTCAATGGGTCAGGAAGAGTTCAGTAACTCAATAGCTGGAGAGAGGTAGTGCGAGTAAACTGAAATGAGCATCAGGGAGCCCAAGAGTGTGTGTGAGTGGACATAGCTCTGGCCAGACTTACTTACTCCAATGCTTTCCTTGCTAGCAACCAAAATTCCACCCCTCCCCCCCCCCCTCCCCCCCCACAACCCCTGCCCCAGTTTTTGCACAACAAACTCTAATATTTCCAAACCTCTACTGCACACAACCTGTTCTACATGAGGGGCCAGACCTTCAACACAGGGTTGGGAACCCAATGCCCAAATAATTTCCAGGTCTCGGCCCCTGTGTCGCACCTGCATTGCTGAGGCAGCGCTATTTCAGTATGCAGGGCCTCAAATTGAGCTGAAGGTGAATATGCTGGGTGCCGCCTGAGGGCAGGAACTGGCTCTGGAGCGCAATGTCAAAAGGTGAATATCAACCATGACTAGGTTTGTTAGTGCCCTCCAGAGTGTACCATGCAGGAGAACAGAGGGCCAGCAACCACACAGTCCAAGCAAGTGTCCAAATGGTTACTGACAAGATACTTGACCCATTCTGCCCAAGCATTGGCAACTTTGTGTCACCGCTTGAGAACCTGAGTTTCAGTAACCTTTCTTTTTCAAATTTTTAATTCAGCAGCAATGTTACATAATGGCTCCCTGTCAGCTGTACACCAAAGTATCCCAGACCGTTTCTTCTTCACACCCGCTGCTTTGAAATTTTCATTCTGTCTCTCTCCAGCCCAATAACAAGATTTTCAAGGAGCTTAACAGCCAACTAATTGGAGGTGAGTGAATTGCTGGCTCCCTCCCTACCCAACCCCACACTTTCTTTCAAAATTGTAATTCATTCCAGAGGTGTCAGAATTCTGACACGCCACCCAGGAGCTTTATTTTCAAAGTGAGCCAACACCGAACCTTCATCCAATGGGCATTTGAAAATTTGCTCTCGGTCCTGCTTACACATCAGCCCTGTTATCACTGATCTGCAATGGTTCCCATCCATTCATGCATTGCATATTTTATATGTTTCAGAGAAATGCAGAGATGACATTGGCATATATATGTGTGACAGGTTTTATTCACAGTGCATTAAAATCTCTATTCCATGTTTCAGCTCTGACCTTCAGCTCTTTCAACAGCTGAGTCTGGGAAGTTCTATTGGAGTTTATGGTTATAAACTATAATGTACTGCGCAATGGCACAAACCATTGTCATGTCACCAGGTGTTATGCACTAGGCTGCCTCTGCCTTCAACTGCCATGTGGTAGTTTCTGAAATTTTCAAAACAACTTTCCACCTTAATGATGAAATAATGAAATATTTTTTAAAATCTGAAATAATGAAATACATAAAATATATTTCTACATTATTTTATTATAAGAAACATTACCTAAAACCAGCCTGCCATTCACGCCTCTTAAAAAAAACAGTATCACTTACACATCCCAGTGCACATTTTCATTACCTTATCCTTCCAAACATGTTGGAGGTCTATTTCTGTGACAAATATTGAATAGTATATATTTTCCATTTCTATATAGAGTAATGAATAGTCAAGGATGTATTGTGAAGGTGTATGCAGTCTCAAGTTGTTGATGCATCCACAAGTGGCTGTATTACCGTTCCATATAAAAGGCCCAAACCAAGAAGGTTCACATTCTCCTTAATAATCTGTCGCTACTCGCCATTCAATCTAAGAAACCATCATCTCACTGTTTGAAGTTTTTATTTGTACTGTCCTCACTATCTATCTAAATTACCTATCATTGTGCTATGGCAGTGCATTCTTCCATCTGCGTTTTTTATATCTCAGTGCTTGAGTACTATGGTTTAGCAGCTGCTATGTTAGAATAAAATTAACCTTTTGAATCTCTTAAGAAAATTCCCAGAAATGGAGGGAAACACATTAAATTCTGTCTCCAAAAATACTGAAGCTCTCCTGGTGGCTTGGTTGGTAATGGCCTGTTTAGCCATGAATCAACAAATTCCAGGTTTGGTCCCTGCTTTGTATTGGATTAGCTAACTGATCTTGGTTGAGTTGAGAGTTGGCATGCTACAGTTGGCCTCAGCACAGTTGTGTTACAGGGGGAGGAAAAAAAAATCAACTAAGTATCTCACTCCTGATTACCTTTTTCCAAGTCTTGTTCAAAAGTATACAGGAGTGAATGCCAGCTAAGCAAAGAACAGGGATTTAGCCCTGATGCCACCATCAGCTCAATGAACATTTAGGCATAGTAATATGAAGATTGGCATCTGTGGAATCTTATTCCAGTCTCAATTAACAGCTATATGGGAGAATGGGAAGGAAGGGAAAGCATAAAGGAGGATCCTAAAAGAACCATAGCAATGGAAAGAAACAGGAACAACGATAGTACGAAGGAAGTTGGAGGCATATTCCAGTAAAATTGTTACCCTTATTTTCAAATCCCTCCATGACCCATCCCATCCCTGTTTCACAACTCCTCCTCAACCCCTTTGAGAAAGCTATGCTGCTCCAATTTGGCCTCTGGGCATTCCTAATTTTCTTTGGTCTACCATTGCTGGCTGTGCCTTCAGCTGCGTAGGTTCTAAATTCTGAAATTCCATCCTTAAACCTCTCTGAATTCCTTTCTCTCATTCAGGAAGGTCATTAAAACCTACCTCTTTGGTTCCCTGCCCAAAGAACCTCTAACTTGGCTTGCTGCCAAATATTATTTGATAACCTTCCCATGAAACACCTTTGGATATTTTACTATGTTGAAAGGGCTATATACATGCTGATATAAAAATTACAAGTTGGTTATAATGTATTTGTTTGTTGTGCATTTTGAATATTAAATGGTGAAGTTTTGCCTCATCATATCAGTTCAATTCAATTCAATGTGAAACAATTCATGTGAGCAAGAACACATAGCAGGTAAAACATTTTGAAAGTACCAAATAATGAAAGGCTCACCCTCCCCAATACACCTTGTGCACCTGCACTTTACACAAATAATATAAAATGAGAGGCAGTGTGCTCCTGTTTGAACATTAATATCCATGTTATTATATGTAATTATTTGAGCCATTTATTACTGCTGGCACCATCTGGCGTTGCAGCACAATGACAGCTGCAACTAGAGATGTCATTTAGAAATATCAAAACAAAATTTTGATGGCTTGCTTATTCTTTTACATGTGGGTATTCTTTAACAATATTTATTGCCGTCAAATGCAGCCATCTTGGATCAGCACCACAATGTGCATTAGAATAGCGATAGGTGAATAAATATTTTAAACACTTCTGAAAGAGCTATATGACAATCTGCTCTAAGATACAGTAGGAATGAAGTTTGCTTGCTCCTATTGAAAAGGAGCAAGAGGAAAGAAAGAACCAAGGCTGAGGAAATTGTTGCAACACAATGTATTTAAGACTTGTCTCTGGCTTTAGCTTCTGGCCCCTTCATCCATTTGCTAAAATCTTTCAATTCATATCAAAAAATAATACACTGAGTATGCATGAACATAAGGTTGAATTAAAAATAAGATTTTTATAGTAATTTTTAGACAGAAGGACATATACGAAAGCTCTGATACATATATATATTATATATACAGAGAAAGAGAAAGAAAGAGAGAGAGGCATTTTAATATTTTATTTCATCCCATTTAGTCCAGCAGGAGTATTGTTGGGTAAAATAGCCATTAGAACAGACCAGAGCATATTTCTGTGCAGAAATCCAAAAGTTTGCTTCTCAGTATACATAAATCCTTCACTTGAATAATAATACATTATTAACCTCATTTACAATCAAGCTGCATTATGGATTAAAAGGTGAGTTCAAAGTACTATATACAGTATCTCTGTCAAATAAATATTACCATCTTAAGAGGTACTGACCAGAAGGAGTGCCTGACCTTATTTCAAAATTATTAATATACCAGGAACATAAGCTCCATATAATTCACTATGCAGAAGAATATTTCAAAATGCATTATAAATTTCTTGTCATGTGACAGGTAATGGGAAAGGCCAGCCACATTAACAAAATGTAAATACCTATTTCATAAAACATACTCAGCTTTTCTACATTAGCATTATTGACTAAGGCATCCTTGATTGAAATGATAATAGTTAATGGAAGGTTAATGCAAGAGTCAAGAGATGGAATGGCTTTTATTTAGCATGCGTTTATTGATTAAAACAACTTACACTGGTGATAAAGCTGGTGAAATAAATGCATTTCACATTACTAGTAATTTATGTGAAACCCTGAATGTAACTATGGAACATTTTTAACAAAACGTCATTTGAATTTCCTTGTGTTGCTAAAATCCTTTATGGCAAGCTTGTTTCAGCAAAACACAATGTTTAAACATTAAAACAGTTATTCTCCCCCTTTCCTGAAAGTAGTGACTCCTTGATAAAACACTTTGTTCAGGTATTCACTGTTTACGCACGAGAATTGAAAGTCAGTATATTTGACAGTGGGGGAATTTATAGGTAACAATGATTCTTCAGTAATCCACACATGCAGACTTCCAGTAGAGGTCACTGGATTGTACTCAGAAGTGGAAAATCTGTCTGATTTTCCTCATCCTAACTCATGGATATTGAGGCCAAATTCCAAATGTTGCTAACACATTGGATTGGTGATCATGCCGTGAACCTATCTGGTAGTGAATGCTGAATTACCTAGTGGATAAACTAGCTGTCCTGCTCGGGAACCCTATTTAATTTATTTTTGCCACAGTACAGCACTGAGGGAATGCTACATTGTCAGAGGTGCCATCTTTCAGATGAGGTGCTAAACTGCTTGTTCAGATGAATATTAAATTTTCCATGGTAATATTTAGTGAGAAGAAGGGGAGCTCTCCAGATGTCCTGATCAGCTTCAACCCTCAACCAATCTCGTCAATACGAATTATCTGGTCATTTACCTCATTCATGTTTGAGGGACATTGCTGTTCTTGAATTTTTTTAAAAAAATTCATTTTATGGCATGTGGGCATCAGTTGCTAGGCCAGCATTTATTGCCCAACCCTAATTGCCCTTGAGAAGGTGGTGGTGAGGTGCCTTCTTGAACCGCTGCAGTCTCTGTGGCATAGGTACACCCACAATGCTGTTAGGGAGGGAGTTCCAGGATCTTGACCCAGCGACAGTGAAGGAATGATGATATATTTCCAAGTCAGGATGGTGAGTGGCTTGGAGGGGAACTTCCAGTGGTGGTGTTCCCATCTACCTGCTGCCCTTGTCTTTCTAGATGGTAGCAGCCGTGGGTTTGGAAGGTGCTGCCTAAGGACCCCTGGTGAGTTTCTGCAGTGCATCTTGTAGATGATACACACTGCTGCTACTGTTCTTAGGTGGTGGAGAGAATGAAGGTTTGTGGAAGGGGTGTCAATCAAATGGGCTGCTTTGCTATGTGTGTGCCCACATAACAACAATGGCCACATTTAAAAGTAATTGGCACTGAAGTGGTTTTGGACAACCTGACGATATCAAAGGTGCTGCATAAATACAAGTTTGTTCATTCAACATATTGTAAATTTAGTGGTTATAAAGCTATATGAACAAAAGGATTACGAGGCAAGGACAGATCAAGGTCCATCTAGTTCACCTTCTACCATCATGCTACTTCTGATATTTTACTGGCTTATATTGCTATAATGTTATATTGTTTATAGTGCCATAATATGTGATCTGAAATCGTGCCGAACTAGCTGGTATAGGGAGGAAGAGTCTTTTTTCTGAACTTGTTGACAAAGTAAACTTTAAAATATAGAAATAGCATAATTTGTGTTTTGTTTATGTTGATGTGAATTCTGCTCACTTACACCATCAGATTCCCCTTCAGAAACCAAACCAAATGAAGCTCAAACAAATGTTGGGTGGAATTATCCCAAAATGAAACTAAGTGCGGTGGCAGGCGGCTTCGGCAGCGCCCAGCCCATCGTCCATAATGGCAGCAACTCGCACACGATTGTGCACTTGGAGCCTCGTTAATTATGCAGAGGTACATTTTGCTCCGAATCACTTGGCGGGTTGGGAGCTGATTCATCCACCCACCTTCAGCTGGTGGGTTCGAAGGTTCAGGCACCATATTTAATCACCAGTCCAACAGACAATCTCAATCTCTCTAGCCCAGAGAGATGTCTGCAACCCCTAAGAGAAAGGCTGTGAGCCTTAGGATGAGGCTGCACCCCACTTCACCCACCAGGCCTTCCAGGCATTGGTCAGAGAGGTTCAGGAACAATGGCATGTGCTCTACCCCATGGATGGTGACAGGAAGTACAGCAGCCTCACCTCTCAGGCTTGGAATGCCGTAGCTAAGCAGGTCAGCGCGTCTGACACCCATACCCGAAGTGCCACCCAGTGTAGGAAGAGGGTGAATGATCTCATCTGTTCTGCCATGGTAAGTCATCCTTCAACACCTTACAATATCAAACTCTCATCATGGCATCGTGCAGTCAAATGGCTACTCTCTTTAGGGATTTCATGCAACCATTAACTCTCATTGAGATGTTCACATCTCCACCATCCCATCCATCATGTTGCTCACACTCCATCCTCTGACCCTTTTGGGGAGGGCTCACCATACACAGGGGATGCATCTCACCCAACCTCTGCTCCATCCCTTCTCATCACATGCTTTTCTTTCTTCTTAATACAGGCCAAGTTGGCGCACAATAGAAACGAGAGAACGCAGACCGGGGGAGGGACGTCCAACGCCCTCGCCCTCAGTGAATTCGAGGAGGCTGCAGCCGAGCTGGCTGGGGGCAACAGGGATCGCTCTGGTGGGGAAGGGCAGATCAGCCTCTCCAACCAACCCAGTACAGATCATAGCTTCATCACCTCATCAAATCCTGACATTCACAGCGAGTCACATACACTCTCATCTAGCTCATGCTCATTAACTGAAACTCTCTTTTGTATTTTGTAGGCATAAGCACATCGAGGCCCCCAAGCCAATCCAGCACCACCAGGGCGAGCTCCCCGGACCTCATCCGGGGACAAAGTTCCAGGTGAACTGTCACAGCATTCACATGCACCCTCCATCAGCTCAGAGACACACACGTCGGTGGGGCACATTTGTAGATTAGTCTCGGGCTCACTTTCTGGGGAACACCTCACTAACACATTCCCACAGCAGTTGGAGGCAGGGCCTGCCCAGCTTGACGCCCACCCGGAAGTGGGCGGGGTGGGGGCTGCCTGAGTCGAAGCCTGCGCTCTTTTGCTCATGCATGCAAAAGAGCGCAGAAATCTCCCTGTGGCACAGAGGCACCTCAGGGAGATTAGATTTAAGTCCAAAAATTTTAATAAAGTGGTGATAACATTTTTATGACACATTCCCTCAGGTGAAACTATCACATGCGCTGGGACATGTGCATTAATTTCAATAAAAATTTTTGTCAAAATTTAAGATCATTCATGAAACCTGATCCTGCTCGTGGATGAAGTTCCATGAAAAATGCAAAGGCCGCCTGGGCTTTTCGCCTGCCCACCAATCTTGAGGTTGGACGAGCAGCTCCATTAATTATTTTAATTGAGAGTTAAATGGGCTTAATAGGCCTTTGACAGTTTGGTGGGCGCAAAGCCAACTCAGGTGCGTGCCTGCCAAACTGAAAGTCTGAATGAATCGCGGTGACATCAGGATGCACGCCCAATGTCACCACGCATCATTTTACATGTCGGCGAGTGGGCCCCGCCCCCGCTCGCCAAGTTGATGATTCAGCACCAAGAGTGTGCAGCCGCTCACAGCCTCCTTTGCTGTGACCCCATTCACTCCAGCTCCTCAGGCCACCAAGGCTGCTTTTGCCCCTGAGCAGATAACCTTTATCAGGCCAGGGCCCTCCAGGCCATGGGTCACCAGAGCACATCTACCAAAGTCAGCACAGACATCAGGACGTAGCAGCCAGTAGGCTGCCTCCACCTCTGCTGCGGATGATACCGAAGCAGTCCATGTCTAAATGCAAAAGACCTGGACAATATCCAGTCTTGGGCCGACACGTGGCAAGTAACATTCACACCACACAAGTGCCAAGCAATGACCATCTCCAACAAGAGAGTATCTAATCATCCCCCCTTGATGTTCAATGGCATCACCGTCACTGAATCCCCCACTATCAACATCCTGGGGGGTTACCATTGACCAGAAACTAAACTGGACTGGCCATAGAAATATGGTGACTACAAGAGCAGGTCAGATGCTAGGAGCCCTGCACCGAGTAACTCACCTGCTGACTCCCCAAAGTCTGTCCACCATCTACAAGGCACAAGTCAGGAGTGTGATGGAATACTCCCCACTTACCTGGATGAGTGCAGCTCCCACAACACTCAAGAAGCTTGATGCTGTTTAGGACAAAGCAGTCCGCTTAATTGGCACCACATCCACAAACATTCAATCCCTCCACCACTGATGCACAGTAACAGCAGTGTATACCATCTACAAGATGCATTGCAGGAATTCACTTAGACAGCATGTTCCAGACCCACTACCATCTAGATGGACAAGGGATACAGATAAATGGGAACACCACCACCTGGAAGTTCCCCTTCAAGTCACTCGTCATCCTGACTTGGAAATTTATCCCCGTTCCTTCACTTTTGCTGGGTCAAAATCCTGGAACTCCCTCCCTAACAGCACTGTGGGTGTACCTACACCACAAGAGTTCAAGAAAGCAGTTCACCACCACCTTCTCAAGGGCAACTAGGGGTGGGCAATAAATGCTGGCCCAGCCAGCGAAGCCCATGTCCTGTGAATGAATAAAAAAAAAGAAACTTAGGCCTGTCCACATCTCAGTTGCAGCAGTGTTGGCATCATTAGATGGCAGTGAAGGCTTCAAACCTTCTCTCACATTGATCTTGTTCCTAAGTGGGGTCTCAGTTCCCAGAGTGAGCTCACTCACAAGGCCCCAACACCAAAGTGAAGATCATGGCCTGGCAATTTATGAGGCAAATGTGAATGCGGGACTCATTATTGCTGCAAGTGGATGGACATCCCCTGAGTTGAAAGAAGCTGGCATTGAGGGCTAGGAAAGATGTGGTCATATTCCCTCATTTGACTTCACTCTTCCTGGAACCGGTCAGTGATTAACGTATCACGGGCAAATCTCCCACGTCTTCCTTCCTCCATGCTGACCTCAGCAATCTCGTGAGGTTCTTACACCTCTGGATCTTCATCCTCTGATGAACTCTCATCCTTCTCCAGGTCATCCTCTGGCAGGGGTTCACCTCTTTGTATAGCCAGATTGAGAAGGGAACAACCCACTGTGATGATGCGGGATACCTTGTCGGGAATGTGTTGTAGTGAGTCACTTGAGCAATCAAAGCATCTGAGGTGCATCTACAGAAGAGCTATGGTCTGCTCTGTAAGGGAATGTGTGAACCTGTGACCAGCATTGTACCTCTCCTCAGAACAACTCTGTGGGCAATGCACCGGTGTCATCAGCCAGAACTTCAGTGGGTACCCCTTATCCTCAAGCAGCCATTCCTGCAGACGTAATGGCCCCTTAAAAACCTTAGGCACTTGGGAATGGCTCAGGATGTAGGAGTCAAGGCAACTTCCAGGGCACCATGCACAAACGTGCAGTGTGTGCTTCCGGTGATTGAATGCCAGTTGTACATTGTACATTGATGGAATGATAGCCCTTGTGGTTTATAAACATTAAGGGCTACTGCCATGGAGCCCGTTTAGCCACATGGGTGCAGTCTATTTCACCATGTGCTCTAGGGAAGCCTGAGATGGCATTGAAGCTGGTGAATCTCGCAGCCTGGCTATCTTCATCCAGAGGAAATCTGATGTAATGATGGGCCTTCCTGTAAAGGGCATCTGTGACCTCCTTTTTACATCAGTTTGTTGTGGATTGAGAGATGCCACACAGGTTGCCTATTGATCCTTGATAAGAACCAGAGGCCAAGAAATTGAGGACAGCAGTCACCTTCAAAACCACTGGCAGAGGAGACCCTCCAATTCCATGTGGCATCAGTTCTTCATGAAAAATGTGGCATATGTGATGTACCAGAGCTCAGGGCAAGTGCAGACGTGCACGGCATTGCCTCTCGCTCATTTGTAAACAGGAGACTCTTGGACGATAAACCCTGGGTCTGGCAAATCATCCCCGTTGTCTGGATCTCTCCTTCTGACCCTCCTGTTCATGGTCTGACTCCTCTTGACCATGTCCCTCCTGCTTGAGCTGCACATGGAGTCCCCTCTACCTCCTTTGCTTCCTCCATTGCATTAGGATCCTAACAAAGGCAGCATTGAGCCCTGGATCCATACCTGCTTTCTCCTTCTCTCTGAAAGGAAACATCAAAGATATTAATGATTCAAGGGGCAAGAAAGCGAAGCTCAGAGAATGACACATTTGGAAAATGTAAGGGTCCATAGTTTTTCCTACCCTACTTGCATGTGGTTGATGCCTCCTTGTCCCTGAGACACTAGCACACACATTGAGTTGACCAAGATGGCATCGCAGATATATAACATCTTAAGCCCTGTGAAGGATGCTAAAGTTTAAATGAGATGATTGACCCAACCTAGCTCTGTGCTTCAATCTCTGATGTGGCATATTAATGACCAGTCAGTTGCTCATGGTCAATGAGTGGATGCCCTTTCGCCCATTAGGAGTGTCACATCTGATAAACATATGACAGGCCTTCATAGAGCGAATGCCATTTATGATGCAGCTGTGCCTCCCTCACCATTGCCTGCATTCCCAAATTCTAAATTCCTACATGTTATACTTGAGATGCAGCGACTGTGATGTGAAGTCACTGAGTTCTGAGTAGACCTTTGACAGTGCTAATGAAGCCATTGGCTTTAAGAGGCTTTCATGATAAGGGGGCCTTTCTCTTCTCTTTCTAAGCAGACTCCTACTCACTCAGGTGGCAGCAAGAGGTTAGAGGGCAACCTCAGAAAGGCCCCCATAGTGTTCGTCCTTCCCCCTCACTGCCATTCCACAGCTTTCCCTCCCAGTTGCCCCCATCATGTTTGCCCTTCTCCCTGATTGCCATTCCATAGCCTTCCCTAGTCTCTGAAAGTGGAGGCCTGTATGAGTACCATAGCACAGCGGTGTTCCTTGGGACAATGAAAGTAAAGGACCAGTCCAATTCTACAGCCCCTGCAGAGTGGCGTTCATCGCAACAAGATCGGCACAGTGCTATGGCAGGTATGATCCACTCACCTCAAAGTTACTAGTGAACTGAGGCCTGACTTGTGTATGCCACCCTTTTCAAATGGTTTTGACGCTGATATCATTTCCCTTTGGCATGACGGAAGATTGAAAGGCGTGGCAAGATTTGGCAAGCAGCTGTTTTAATGAGCATTCATGACATGCTAATGAATGCAAATGGTCGGTAGCATAACTGATCCACCATGAAAACACCATTGGGAGAACTGAGACCTGTTTTTACGACGGTGGGTTTCTGATCTTTTTGCCTCCTGCTCGATTCTCTGCTCCCGTCCACCACAAAACCTGCGGATGGGATGGAAGAATTCCGCCCGTTGATTCTGATTCCCTGAAATGGCTTAATTTTTAAGAAATGTTTAAAACTAATGTTTTAAGTAAGGTTTGGTAGTATTTATACATTCAGCACTTATACGAGCTTGTTGGTATGAGTCAAGAATTGATTCCTCGTAGGCGTTAATTTCATCAGATTGTTTTTTTACTTACTTGTGCCTGTCTTTTCAGAGCATTTAAAATGAAACTACCAGGAGGGAGCTGTGTACATCTTTTTCACTTAAGAAGAGAATTCCAATCAGGAATTCACCCTTTCAGTCTCACATTTAGATCCAAAATCTAATAAAGAGCCTCAGCCATGTGGATCATCATTCAGAACAGGCTGTTGGAGAGTGCTCCTGGAATTGGTAAAAGACCAAAATTCAAAGCCTAGAAGAGTAAAGCATAATGCAGTATTCACTCCCATCCTCAACACTCATCCTTACTTAGCACATTTAGCTGCAGCAGAAGCAACAGCAGCTGAATATTTGGCCATTGGAGCAACTGCTTTTGCTAACTGTGTTAAGCCAGGATCTTTGCTTTTAAACCTAGTTCAACTGGGAGACACAATTACACCAAAGCTGTTGCATTTCTCCATAACTAGCATGGATAAAAAACCTTGTGTTAGGCAAATAAAAAACCTAAAACAATTCCCATATATCTTTTGAAATGAACATTTAGTGATCATCACAATACTTTAAGTGCTATTTTCAGTTTACTTGGTGTGCCTAGAGAGATCATTATGGATAATGGTCTGCAATTTATTGGTTAGCCATCTCAGGATGTGAAACACATGTGAAAAGTGGAATATTGATCACACTACTTCTCCTCCTCATTACCCTAGATCTAAAGGTCTAGCTGAATGAATGATTCACATGGTAAAATACCTAATTTTCAAATTAGATAGACCAAAAAAGACCTACACATTGCAATGTTACATCTGAGAGCAAACCTTTAAGTGCAAGTAATCCAACACTGGCAGAACTCACATTTGGCAGACCAGTGCAAATGAATTTCCCTACTCATACCCATTCTACTCTCTCAGTAGCTGGAGAGCAACTTTTAAAACTGCAGGAGAAGGGACTTTGTTCCAGCTAAAATAAAGACACAAAGTCCCTCCATCCTTACATCCCCTTCACCCTCCAAACACTCCCCAGTCCTATCCATGTCACTTCATCCCCCCACCCACCCCCTCAGGCCGCTCATGACCTGTATTCCTAGCTCTGCCCTTCCACCCACCCCCTATGGCCCCTCATGCCCCCTAAGCAAAGTTATAGCACTTCCATCTCCCTGATTTCCTTAGAAAATATCACCACCTTCAACACCTCTTTGTCCTTTTGTCTATGACATCTTTTGGCTATCTCCACCTATCACTGGCCCTCTATCCAGCTCTACCTGTCCCACCACCCCCCTCTTAAACCAGCTTATTTTTCACCTCTTTTCTATTTTTCCTTAGTTCTGTTGAAGAGTCATACGGACTCAAAATGTTAACTGTGTTCCTCTCCACAGATGCTGTCAGACCTGCTGAATTTTTCCAGGTATTTTTATTTTTGTTTTTGGATTTCCAGCATCCACAGTTTTTTGCTTTTATCAAATAATGGGGTGCCTGGTAAAGTAGTCGATGATGACGATGAAGTCAGTGTCATGGACATGAAAGTGGTCGGATTTGATTTTGGACCAATGATGGTTAAGAATTTCATGTAGGATCAATGGACCTTTGTGCTGACTTGGCGTATGCTTTTGACATGCCTTGCACTTCTCGACAACAACTTCAATGTCATTGTTCGTACACAGCCAATAGACTGCCTCTCTTGCAAGACTCCTCATCCAATCTTTGCCCATGTGTCAATGATGAAGTTGTTGAAGGATATCAGGTTGCAAATATTCTAGAATGATGACCTGCTTGCCTTTAAAAATGACTCCTCAGGAGAAGCCTAGCTCATCCCAATAAGGTCAAAATAGTTTCACATTTTCATTGATATACTGAATTGATTCAGGCCATATTTCAATGATAATTTCCCATAGTTTCTATGTGTAGATTCTTTCACCATTTCTTCTTGTAGCTGCTGGCATTTACTTTTTACAAAATGTACCATATCAGTTGACAGACCTTCATTCTCTTGCAAGCGCAACTTGCAGTTCCCTTAAACCTGCCAATTTTATCGAAAGATTCTGGATATTAGGTTGATGTTAGGTCATGGACTGAGGTAATAGGAGTAGTTTCTGAGATTGATCTGCCTTGTGAGGCTTGACTAATTCCATGAATTGTAAATAGTGCAAGGCACAGCATGCTGGTAGACCTGCAACCACTGGGCCTTTAGTCTCCAGATTTAGAACATCTGTGACACCCAGAAAGATTGATTGTGCTTGCGCTCCAGGACCATGGATCCTGTACATGGAATAAATGAACTATGCTAAAAGTTGTTACCATAGTCAGTTTCACCATGGCATTCCATGTCTGTGGACACATGTCTTTTAGAATTCGCAAGGGTAGCATGTTGGCACTTGCCCTTGTGTCAATCTTGGCCAACAGCAAGTAGTTGCCAACTTTCTTAGGGCAGATAATTTTAACCTTGGCAAACACTTTGGATGGCGTGATGGCATTTATATTTTCCATTGACGGTGTGAAACATGTTCACCGCTTTTTGCCTCATTGCTCACATCATCATCATTTTCGGGATTGTCAATCACCCCATGTATATGTTTATGATGGGACACTGGATGTTCATTCTTATTGCTCAAAAGTCTCCTGTTGTGTATGATCTGCTTGGATTAGGACATGCATCTTTGTTGTTGCAACAGCCTTTGTTGTAGTGCACAGTTGCTGCTAAAGACCCTTTCTGCCATATGCCTTGCGGAATTGATGAAAAGCTAGTGTTACGAAATATAATAATTTTCATAATATTTTTCTGGTTTGTTGTAAAGTAGGTGTATGGGTGTGAGTATAATTGGGTTTGTCTGTGTGATTTAATTACATTTGGAGTCAGGTAGACTTCAAGTTTAGAATTATCAGAAGAAGTTAAGTGTAGAAATGTGCTTGAGATGCTAATGAGTAAACATGGATGCTGGCTTAGCATGTAAGGTGTGAAAGGAATTTGCATTTTCTTAGATAAATGAAGGGATTGTTGGATTTCAAAGAGATGTTAGCCTGTTTAAACTGAGTCAGATAAGTAAGGCTAAGGAATGTGTTTATTTTTCCCAAAGGTTACTGACAATATTGGCAAAAAGAAAGTTTTTATATTATGAGAAAGGTAGTTTCAAAGACATATGGAACAATATTAAAGAGAGATAAACATATATAAAGGAGAATGAAAGGCTTTGCGAAGAAAGGGCCATGTAAGATCTAAAGGAGCTGTTCACTCTAAAGGAGTGAACAGCCTTTAAGAAGCCTCTAGCCATGTGTACATAAATCTGTTATGTCCAGTAACTAAAGTTGGAGAAAAACCA
The DNA here is from genome assembly GCF_017639515.1 of Carcharodon carcharias. Lineage (NCBI taxonomy): Eukaryota > Metazoa > Chordata > Chondrichthyes > Lamniformes > Lamnidae > Carcharodon > Carcharodon carcharias. The sequence continues at coordinate 183,398,387 of NC_054467.1, read as the reverse complement.
TTTGGAATTCCATTGTCAAGTGGGTAATCTGTTAACTTGCTGGCTTCATTTTAAATCTAAACTCTATTTTAGACTGTTGCCTTTAAGAGGATGTGTAACTGGGAGTCTGGTTAATTAGGAATTTTAGGAGTTGCTATAATATTAATTAATTGTAGTCTTATGTATGTGTTTGGAATCTTGCTAATAAATATTTTAATTTATTTTTTAAAAACCTCTAAAGGTCTTAAGGATTTATTACTTCTGAATTCAGTGCATGCATCTTCTTGTAATAAATAGAAATTGCAAAACCATTGTGATAGCGTGACCAAGTTTCCCTTATGGATTTGGCACACATCATTTGCCATGTCATAACACTAGGCATTTCCTTGGTGCATGCAGAAGGCCACAACTTCCACATGTCTTGCAGGGTTAAGGTGTTCTAGTTAGGGCATCAACATTTAGGGTTTTGTTTAGGACCTGTAAGCTTTATCGACCTGCAAGGATCACTTTGTATGTGTCCATCCATGAGTAGCTCTTCGATGCTATATGTTTTGGATTTATCTAGCAGATCTTTCTGGGATTCTTCCATGGGAGTGGATGCAATCACCAATGCAACAACTCTGCCTGCTAATTCTGAAAACTCACAGTACATAGTCTTTTTCCCTGTGTCTGCTGATGAAGTGGTCTATGGGTTCTGTGGGCTATTGTTAAAATGGCATGAACTCTAGTCGATGAATATGAAAGTTTAATGTAGTCCATATATTTATGGACCATTTTGCTCTTCTGCTGTTAGTCCTGACGTGTTCAGTCTCTGTAGACCTTTATTCCCAATTGCTAGGCAAATTTTTATGATTTGCTTGTCTGGTTCAGACACACCTGAATCAAGAAACCATTGCTCAGTACAATGTTTAAACATTTTGAATTCAGATAGTAGGTCAGCTGTAACGCAATTCAAACTGGGGAATTTTGTGGACATTTTGACAATATCCCTTTGACCTTCCTTCTACATTACCTGGGCTGAGTGTCGCTACTGCCATTTTCATGTGCTTTTCTGGTGCTCTGTCCATTGTAATCGCAAACTTCTCTGGCCTAATTTTTATGACTTTACTCGTTTCTTGCTTGGCCCTCCCACTATCGATCCAGCCCACACCCTGGTCTCTCTCCTTTCCTGACTGAGCTAACCCGGGGCTGGTCCTCTCGACACACTGTCCTACTCACCACAGGGAATCCTCCTGCTTACCAGCTCTTTATTTGAACACTATCTCAGCACTGTATCTTCAAAGCTTTTCTGCGTAATCAGCATGCAATGGTTTCAACACTGTCTGATGCTGCAGCTCCATTACGGTTTGATCAAAACATCAAGGGACTCCTCATGCCATTTAACACAATCTAAGGCTGTTCACCATGTTGCACCCGTACTTAATCTTGCTGGCGCACTGTTTGACCACTGCTGAACACCAAGGCCTGAATTTTTAGGTTGGCAGGTGGGTGCAATCGACGGGCTGGGAAATGGACCGCTGACCGCGATTGGTGCCCAACCGCAATTTCATGCTGGCTGACCAATTAACAGCTGAGAAGCTCAATGCTGCCGGGATGGGGGTGGGAAGAGGGCGGGCGCTGATGTCAGTGCGGGTGCAGGCAAGCACTGACAGAAAGCTCCCTAAAGGCAGAGAGCTGCCTCAGGGTGCTGAAGACCTGAAAAGCATAAAATAAGGTTTTCAAAATCAAGAAAAAATGGGCAAGCATCGTAATCAGTCACCTCAACATATACATGATAAAAATGCTGTTCATAGGTTTTTATTTTTCTTTCATTTAATAATGGAAACCTCATCCCGCACGCGTTTGAGGTTTGAAGAAAAATGCAAAGGCCGCCTGGCCGATCTGCTCGTCTGCCAACTGTAAGGCTGGATGGCCAGCATAAAATTCAAGACAATTGCAACTTTAGTTATCTTAATAGGCCTCTTAATTGTCGATGGGTACACTTCCAACTTTTGCACGTGCCCACCAACCGAAATATCGCGTGAGCGCTGGATGACATCAGAATGCTCCCCCGATGTCACCTCACGCAATTTTGCATACAATCTAGTCTGGTGCCTGCCCGCTGACTTAAAAATTCTGCTCCATGTATTATTATAATGATATAAAGGCACTAATCACTCATAAGATACTGGGTAAACATGTTCTGGGTTCCTTAATTAAGAGCAGGCACATGAGAACATTTGTACAAAGGCAGAAAGCTTGTAGACATCAGCAGCAGAGCTTTGTGTGTGTGCTCTGGTTACAATCAAAAGTAGAACTAAACTGGATTGCATGATACAAATCCCTTTTTAGTGACGACATGCTGCGATCCCTTAAAGGCATATTACAACAGATAGGACCTGTGACTGAGGTGTATGTGGGAGATGATGATCTAGCCTTTTGCAGAGTCATGGAGACTTGGTCCTGTTTTCAAAATGGCAGATGGACTGTGGATCCAGATGTCCCTCCCTCATTTCCAGCAGAAACCATTTTTGTGGGGGCAGTGGGGCTGGAACATGACTCCCACATGTGGGAAACACAAACTCAGCAGGGCCATTTAAACTTAGTGCTGTGTTCAAATATACTCTATTTTCATTGGAGCAAGTGTCTTATACCACAATGTGGCGGTTTTGAATCTTTAAAGCAATTTTAAATTCTCATGAGGGCAGATAAGGTCAACAGAACTGCCAAGCTGTCAAATTATTTAAATGTTTAGCCCTTTAATAATTGAAACAAAAAGCTACTTGGCTGTGTCTGTGAGAGTTGAAAAAATATGTTTTTCAGTTTCAATAGCTATTTGTTGATATGACCCTAAGTGTTTTCATTTTAGCATTATTAATACTTGAATGCATTCTTCAAACTATCACTATCACAGTAGGGGGCTCTAAGTGCACAGTTTGACTGATAGCTCAAAGAGATTATTAAAGGATTAGCTGTCTTTGATTTGGGGTTATGAATACATGTGTTTGTTTTAATAAGGGATTAAGTACTTGAGAATTAAATGTATTACATGTGCTTTTATGGATGAGAGATTTTTTTAATATATAGGGAAGTCTACAATTTATATTTAGAACTTCATTTTATTTCATCTCTGCATGGCTCCTGAGGTGTGTCCATGGTGGATACTGGAGGAGTTGGCATGGGAGTACAAGGACAAAGAATGGTGGGTCGAGGGTCATGAGTCGGCACTAAGTTTGCATAGGGGTTATAATGGGCCATTGGGGTAGGTGGGTGTCATGGGTTATCATGTGTTGGCATGTATGGGCGTGGGGAGTGGGTGGCGGGGCGAATGAGTGTGAGGGGTGAGAGCTAGATGATCTAATGTTTAAGAAAACAACTTGGATTAAAGTCCCAAGAACCAAGATGGACCTTTTAAACAACCTGCCTTGGCACTCGGCAATCCTGTTGCTGCCTCCAATCCGTGTCCAGGGATGGTGGGCCTGTTTCATCCCGCACCTGGCCCCTGGAACAAAATCCAACCATTTGAGGCACTTTTTCCTGAGGTGGTAGCAAAACTCCAAACCGCTGAGTGACTAAGTGGGGATAAGGTTGTTAAAGGTAGGAGTAAGGAAGCTATTTAGCAGGTCAGTAAGTTAATAGGTATCTCTACTTACAGCAATTAAGATTATGTGGAAATAAAATAATTTGGTAGCGCCTTTTCCTTTAAAGCACAAGTTTAATTTGAAGACTGAAATGGTTAACGCAGACATCAGGGGTTTTTATTCTTGGTTTCTCAGGCCCATGAGATTCAAATACCTTGTTATTGTTTCACAGACACCCATTCTGGCAAGGATGTGCATTCCACCAACGAATGAGATTATGCTTGAAATATGTTACTTAAAGAGCCCTTCAAACTTCTTCAGTCAGATCAGACAATCAAACATAATTGTAGCCTGCATTGTTCAACATGCAGCACTCATTTCCCCCAACGACAGGACCAATGATTAACATTGAGTGAACTGCGGAGGAGGCAGAATGCACATATATGAATCTGGGGTTATGTAATGGTGAAAATGTTGACTGTCCTGTTATTCAGCAACCATGTTATTAATAAATGATTGAACTGTAGTTTGCATGCATCATTCATCACTAAGAAAATAAGCATCAATAAAGTGTTTTTATATAAATGTTGACCTTATAGATGATGGGCATTACAAAGTAGTTTGGATGATGGTAGTTGAATTGCACAGGGGTTGTATCTAGTTCATTGAGAATTAATTATGCTTTTGCCATTCATATCACAAATGTGCATGGAACAGAATAAAACAGTACTCTTTAAATGATTGAATAACATACTACTAAGAGTCTGGTTTTGTTCTTCTATATTCCGTACTTAGGACTAGCAGTCATTTTTATGTGGGGAGAATTTTCTGCTGGATATGTGGTTGCTTCATTACCTACTGAAAATAATGCAATTGTAGAGGTAAAGTATCTAGTTTAATACTTACATTTATACTGACCTTATTTAACAGGTTCATCCATGGCTCAATGGTAGCACTTTTGCTTCTCAATTGTGTAGGTTTGGGTTCACATCCCACTCCAGACACCTGGGAACAAAATATGCCCTATCTGTATTGTCAAGTGGATGTATAAAAGCCCACAGCATTACCTTGAAGAGAAGGGGGCTTCTCCCTGGTGCCTGGGACAATATATGTTCCTCATACAGCTTCACTGATGCAGATTGTGCAATTATGACGTTGCTGTTTGCAGGGCCATGCTGTGTACAGATTGGCTGTTATGCTCCCTGCATCACTACAGTAGATTTATTTAACTGGCTATAAAGTGCCATGGTCATGAAATGTAAGTCTTTTGTTTACGTTTTTACTTAAATGAAGGAAAATGCAGAAAACCATTTCTACGCATCAAGTGGTTAGGATCTGGCAGTGCCTGACAGTGTTGTGGAGGCAGAGCCTGACAGTGTTGTGGAGGCAGAGCCAATTGGCTTTCAAAAGAGGTTTGGATAATTATCTGAAGAGAAAACATTTTGAGGGTGACGGGGAAAAGGTGGGGGAGTAGCACAGGTGATTTGCTCCTTTCTTTAATTCTTTCACAGGATGTGCGCATCTAATTGCCCTTGAGAAGGTGGTGGTGAGCTGACTTCTTGAATTGTTGCAGTGCATGTGATGTAGGTACACCCACAGTGCTGTTAGGGACAGTGTTCTGTGATTTGATCCAATGACAGTGAAGGAATGGTGATATAGTTCCTAATGAGGATACTGTGTGGCTTAGAGGGGAACTTGCAGGTGGTGGTGTTTCCATGCATCTGCTGTACATGTCCTTCTAGGTGGTAGAGGTCATGGGTTTGGAAGGTGCTGTCGAAAGAGCCTTGGTGAGTTCCTGTGATGCATCTTGTAGATGGGACACACTGTTGCCACTGTGCATTGGTGCTGGAGGGAATCAATATTGAAGGTGATGGATGTGGCGCCAATCAAGTGTGCTGTTTTTTCCTGGATGGTGTTGAGCTTCTTAAGTGTTGTTGAAGCTGCACTCATCTAGGCAAGTGGAGAGTATTCCATCACATCCCTGACTTGTGCCTTACAGATTGTGGACAGGCTTTGGCGAGTAAGGAGGTGAGTTACTTGTTGCAGAATTCCCAGCCTCTGAGCTGCTCCTGTAGCCACAGTATTTATATGGCTAACCCAGTTCGGTTCTTGGTCAATGGTAACCCCAAGATGTTGATAGTGGGAGATTCAGCGATGGTAATGCCATTGAACGTCAGGGGGTGATGGTTAGATTCTCTCTTGTTGGGGATGATCATTGCCTGGCACTTAAATGTTACCTGCTACTTATCAGGCAAGCCTGAATGTTGTCCAGGTTTTGCTGCATATGGACACAGATAGCTTCAATATCTGAGGAGTCCTGAACGGTGCTGAAGATTGTGTAATCATCGGTGAACATCCCCACTTCTGACTTTGTGATGGAGGGAAGATCATTGATGAAACAGCTGAAGATGGTTGGTTCTAGGAGCCATGGATGGGATATGGAGGCAGTCTCCAGGGGAGATGAGGCCAGATGGAGATGTGAGAGTGTTTGTGAGAGAGTGAGTGGTGATGTCCCTTGAGCTGTCAGTGAGTGAGATGCCAACAAATGTGGAATGGGCTTGAGAGTGGATGAGTTGAGATTGATGAGATGGTTGACTTTATCTGATGGCATGGATGAGATCATTCATACGTTTTCTGCACTGGAAGGCTGAACTCTTGTGTACAGCATTGGCACCGGCCAGCTCTGTCACTGCCTTCCAAGCCAGAGTGGTGAGATTGGTGGGCCTCCTGCAGTCAGGGAGGGGCTAGATGACATCTTCAGCAGAGCAGTCCTAGTTTACAAACATTGAGAAATGCGCACGCAGTTGCATTTTAAATATGGTGCCTGGCATGAGGAACCTCTGCAACGATGTCCTGGAACTGAGATGATTGACCTTCAACAATTTTCTTTCATGCTGGGTATGACTCCAACCAGTGGAGAGTTTCCCTCCTGATTCCCATCGACTTGAGTTTTGCTAGGACTCTTTGATGCCACACTCAGTCAAGTGCTGCCTTGATGTCAAGGACAGTCAGTCTCAGCTCACCTCTGAAGTTCAGCTCTTTTATCCATGTCTGGATTAAGGCCATAATGAGGTCAGGAGCTGAGTGGCCCTGTTGGAACCCAAACTAAGTGTCAGTGAGCAGGTATATTTTTAAAATTCTTTCATAGGATGGGGTTTTGTTGATTAGGCAAGCATTTGTTGCCCATCCCTAACTACCCTTAAATTGACCTGAAAGACCACTTCAGAGGGCAATTGACAGTCAACCACATTGTTGTCGACCTGGAGTCACATGCAGGTTTTTACAACAATCGGCAATTGTTTCATGATCGCTATTACTTAAACTAGCTTTCAATTCCAGATTTATTAATTGAATTTAAATTTCATCTGCTGCTTTGGTGGGGTTGGACAGTTCATTCCAAGAGCATTAGCCTGGGTCTTTGGATTTCTAATGTTATAACTTTGCCACCATCTCCCCCTAAACTGCAGGGGCTAGATGCTGCTTTCGCTGTTTGGCATACAAGTAGTCCTGTGTTGTAGCTTCACCAGATTGACACCTTATTTTTAGATATGCCTGGTGCAGCTCCTGGCATGCCCTCCTGCACTCTTCATTGAACCAGGGTTGATCCCCTGGTTTGGCAGGTAACGGTAGAGTGGGTGTCACGCCAGGCCATGAGGTTACAGATTGTGTTCGAGTACAATTCTGCTGCTGCTGATGGCCCACCGTACCTCCTGGATACCCAGTCATGAGTTGCTAGATTGTTCGAAATCTATTCCATTTAGCATGGTGGTAGTGCCACACGACATAATGGAGGGTATCCCCAATGTGAAGATAGGACTTTGTCTCCATAACAACTTTGCGATGGGAGACCTTGGTCCAGGACATCAGTCCTGCACTGTTGCACGAGTTGAACTCCATTGCTGATGCCATAGGTGGCCTCCAACAGCGTCAGCACAAGAGGAATGCGGGCCAGCTCAATCTCACTCCAGCTTCTGCTTCTCCTCAAGGAGCCAGCCAGGGGCTGTCAGGCACACATTGGGAGGAGGACCAGCAGATCAACACCTGGGACCATCCACCCAGGTGACACTGAGAATATCCAGCTGATCCAAATACCCTCTTCCTGTAACCCCAGCAGCTCCAGCTTCTCATGCCAATGAGGGTGCAGTTGGCCCATAGCAGGGCACACAAAGCAAGCTAGGATCCTCCAGGTCTCAGCCCTCCAGAGGATACCCACCAAGGTCATCACAGACATGGCTTGGCAGTCAGAGGGCTGCCTCCGCTGTGGATGCTGGGGAGCACCAAAATGTAGCAGCACAGTTAGGAAGGTTAAGAGGATGTAGTTGCACAGCCTGAGTATAGGTGTTAATCACTTGTACATAATGTTTGCTGGCATAAATAAACACCCAAGAATGTCTCCCTTCCTATGGCTCCTTGTTCTGATGAACAGTGTTTGTGTCACTCAGATGTGAAACCTTGGTTCCTGCACAAGATAAAGGCAGGTGTCTCAGTCCAGGGCCTCTTTCTTGTGCAGTGTGTAATCTTCAGACCAAAGTGATGGTCAGGCTTCACACTTACTGGGCACGTTAGTGATGCCTGCACTTTGATGGTGCTTGTCATTGCTGCCAGAATGTCATGGGCAGGCATCACAGAGTTCCGTCACCCTCTCTGTGTGCTCTCAGCACCTGTGAGGTCGGGCTGGCCTCCCCCTCTCTTCAGCATCTGTGACCAGTGACATTGTATTCCTGAAGGGGACAGGTGTTGATGGCTGACAAAGCATCAGGCTATTTAAAGTGTCACTGCTGCATCTTCATGATATGACCCTGGGCATAGAGCACAAGCAAGCTGTCCTCAGCCAGACAGGAGTCAGACATTCACAGAGGCAATGTGATGATCTATGGAGTGTCCTCACTGCATGTCCTCAACATCATCTAGCAGTCAATAGGGCCTCTGCTGTGTCTGCATGACATAAGCCTGATCACTGAGGATATGTGTGCTACCATCAGCCACACAGGAGTCAAATGTTCACAGATGCAAGGTGAGGATGTCAGGACTGTCCTCACTGCATCTCGTCATCACTCTCCACAAATCTTGTGGCCATGAGGGCCTCCTGAGCATGCCTCTCTCATCTGGCCAGTGCGATGGCCTCATTGCTGATATCCCCATCAGTGTCCTCATTGGAGGAGACATGTAGCTCTTCCATCAACTCATCAGCCAGGTCCTTTCCCCTTTGCAGAACCAGGTTATGGACCATGCAACATGCTATGGTGATGCACCAGACCCTCTGGGGACTGTATTGAAGTGCTCCACCAGACCTGTTGAGGCACTGGAACCTCATTTTCAAGACCCCTATCAAATGCTCTACCAAAGTCCAGGTCACAGAGTGTGCCTTGTTATACCATTGCTCTGCTGCAGCCTGAGGCCACCACATGGGCGTCATCAGCCAAGCTCTCTGCGGGTAGCCCGTGTCCTTGAGGAGTCATCCCTGCAGCCTCTGTGGACCTAGGAAGATGTCAGGGATCTGAGATCTGCTAAGGATCTAGGAGCCGTGGATGCTTCCTGGGTATCATGCACAGGTCTGTAGGATGCGTTTGTAGGGTTGCACACCAGCTAAACGTTCAGCTAGTGGAAAACCTTGCAGTTGATGTAGTTGACCACTTGCTGCCATGCATATCTAGAGGGAGGTGCTCCTCCCTTTGCCAAGCCAGGCACCTCTGCTGCTCTCCTCTTCTTCTTCTCTGCTCTCTGTAAGCCATGAGGCATAATGCTAAATCACCCGGCTCCATGATCCTGATGTTCTCCTCCTGCAGGATCAAAGAGAGAGATGCATGGGTTAGCATATGAGTCCTAAGAACCTCCCTTGGTTAAGTCTGAAGCCCTTTCACACATGCAGGAGAGTGTTGTCCAACAGTTGGGTGGCCAGTGTATAGTGCACTGCATGTCTGCTCAAAACCCCGCCCAGCTCTGCCCCACTCCACTTGACCAATTGGCGGCAGCTTCAGCCATTGGGCTGCATGTTGTGTTCTCAGCTCAGGTGCAGGCACTCTCCTAACCTGCACTGCAAAGCTGTGCTGTTAGCTTGAACCATGAAGGATACTGGTTCAAATCTTAATAAAAACATTATAAGGGGCTCTGACTGCCTCTAACAGTGGCTGTGACATGGCAACCTTTTGGAAGGGGATTCTACAACTTGCCCAGTCGACTAATTGTTCTACTGCCCCTTGTTTTGCTGGTGGCACTTTCCTGATTTTGTGTTGCTTGAGCAGGCAGAAAAGCTTCAGGGGCCCAACTCTAAGCATGTCATCGGTGCTCCTGCTGAACAGCGTCGGCTGCAGAAGAATGCTCACTTTTGACAAGCTTTTCCAAGTGCATGGCCACTTTCCTCCTCATCCCTTCCACCAACCCACCAACAACCCCCCCCCACCCCTCCTGCACCCCTCCCCTGTCATGACCTGAATTATTTACAAACATATTGGACTTTTAAGTAAGACATATGCTTTTTTTAAAAAAGGATCTACAATCAAAAGCTCGATGAGACTGTAAAGTAACCATTTGCTGGAAAATTCCTACGTGGATTACAAGTGACCAACTAGTCCAGAGAGAATGGAATGTGGCACCTAGAAAGCTATCAAGACCTCCTTCAGACAGAGACACTTAAAAGGAAGAGATGCAATGCAAAAAAACTGATTACCATCTCAGCAGAAACTATCTCCTGTTGAATTATATCCTAGACTGTGGACATGGTCTGAGTTGAAAGATGGCTGTTTCCGGGTAAATGACATGTTTGATTTTCCCTTCCAGGAACACACAAGAAAAGGAGTTAAAAGCCAACTGCAACCCTGGTCTCTGTGTACTAGTTTTGTTGTTCTGTTCTGGTACTAGCTTGTGCTGTGAAGGCCACAGCTGAAGAACATCAACTTGGCATCCCTGCGCTTGCAGATAAAATGTCCCCTCTTTGATTGCTGGAGGAAAGTCACAAATCAGCAAAGCCGCAGATGAAAAGGAAACAGGGCAACTTCTTTTCGCTAACCTGCAGAACCAAGAATCATGAAACCAACTCTGCCAAAACCAGCTTCACCAGAATCATCCAACTTAACAGCCGTAATGTTTCACCATTTACTCCTCATAGACAAGCCAGAGACTGATTTGTATATCTTTTTAACTTATATTTTTGGACTCACTTTTTAATCTGTGTCTATATGTGTTGCATTTCTATTATTTTTCTCACATTTTAGAAGCTAATAAACCCACTCTTTCTTTAACTCAATAAGGCCTGGTTAACTTGGCTCCTTCTAAAACATAAATACATTTGGACGGGGAAAAGTTATGCATGAGGGAAAGGATCCTTTTTTAAATTAACCTGGTTGCGACCAGCCCAAGGGGTTTGAATAAAGGAGGGGAGCCAGTTCATCGCTCCTCACGAGGATGATAACAATTTGGGATGCCTCCTCCGGAATCATAACAAGTTGGGGGACCAGTTGTAACAACCCCCGCACCCCCCAACCACAGCTTGTGTACCTCCTTCAGTCTGTGCTGCCTTTCCCTATGCCCAACCTTGCTCTGGCACTGTGAAAAGCGAGTGGGAAAAAGTGACTTGCCTGTGCTCCCCATTGAATGCACAGCGCTCTTCTTTGATGCCCTATGGGTGATGCTCATGAGCACCATGCCAGGTTGTGTGCACTCACCTCTGAGTTCCACTCGAAGTTCAGCTCGCCAAGTGCACGCCTTACAAAGGCAGTTGTGAAGTATGTTGTTCTGTAGTCATGCTGATGTGGGCGGTAAATTTGACGTGGGGGAATGATTCTGGCAAGCAGGGCTTATAATGAGATACTAAAGTATTGAAATTAGGTTCCCAATGTGCAGCAGCAGGAAACATGGCCTACCATTGACAGGCAGAGTGGATGCTCGCAAACTAGTTTCATGACGGCACAAAACCGATTTTTGGCTTTCTCGCCATATTGTCCACTCATGCCTGCATGATGCCCGCTGTCAAAGGGATCAGGCGATTTCACCTAGAGACTGTTGTAGAGATCCGGCACAGACATGATGGGCTGAATGGTTTCCTTCTGTACTGTCACTATTCTATGATTCTATAATTCAAATTGAATAATGTTACTTGTGTAAAAAATCTGAACAAATACCAGCTGCATCATATTTCTTTTTCACAGGCATACCGTGCCCCTTCTTAATGACGAATCCACACAGTTGGAATTCTGTTCTTAGAATGAGGGACAACATTGAAAACGTATTTTCATTGACTAATAATCTAATAGAGGACCCTTTTGTTTGACATTCTCTGCATCTTACTTCTTAAAACAGAAAACCAGTAACAGGCAGCAATTGCTGTCTCTGAACACTTAATTAACAATGTCAGCTGTTTAACTTGGAAAATGGGGAGATCAGATAAAACATAAAAGAATTTAAGTCAAAGAGTATAGGAACAGGCTACTTTGCCCTAGTGTGTGTATTACATGTGGCTGATCTTTCACTTAATCCTATTTATATGCCTGAACTCCATTTCCCTCAGTACACTTATCTAAAAGAAATCATACATCTCAGGCTTGAAAATTTCAATTGGCCCATCATCTACAGCCTTTTGGGGGAGAGCGTTCTAGGTTTCCACTATCTTTTGTGTGAAATAAGTGTTTGTTGATTTGGATCCTAAATGGTCTAGTTTTAAGATACCCCCTAAACGAAATAGTTTCTCTGTATCTATCCTATTGAATCAATTTATCAGTTGTAATGTTCAAATCATTTTTCCTCTTTCTTCACTGTCAACACCAATACAGAATACAGATTTAACAAGTCTGCTGTTTTCTTACTGTCCAGTACTTTCTCACCTATTCCTGTTCATAATAGGGCTACAATCCCTACAATTCCCTTTCCAATGTGCACAATATTGGCTTAGCTACCTGTCTAACACCTTTCCTGAATTTTTCCATTGAAATCAATGTTTACCAAATGGACCATTGCACATTTTACCCTTTAGTTCAAGGTCAAAATTATTCCCATTTCTCTTAATATATTTATGAAAAACTTTTGCTATTTACTTTGGTATTAATTGAAAACACTTTTATATTCCCTGTAAGTTTCTTTATTCCCCTTTGTTGCTTTTTATACCTCTCCCAGGGCTATGCATTTCCACATTTGTCTGCATTTGTGTAAGATTTTTCTTTTAGCTTGATAATGTCTTTTACCTCATTTACTGACCATAATTGCTGAATTTAGTGTTGTTTGGTATGACATCAAAAATCTCTGAATACTTCCCATTGTCTGCTTACCCAGGGGAGAGGAAGATCTAGGTGTGAGTGGGAGGGGAAGGTGTACAGGGAGTGGGGGGGTTGAGGTTGAAGGGGGAATGGGGGTACAAAGTTGTTGGGGGGGGTTCAGGCTGGGAGGGGTGGGTGAAGGTGTTGGGGGATGAGGTTGTGGGGGGGGTGAATGAGTTGGGGGGAAGAGGTTGGCGGGGATGAAGGTGTTGGGGGGGTGAGGTTGGGAGGGTGAAGGAGGGTGTCTGGGGGTAGGAGGGAGTATGGGGGAAGAGGGAGTATGGGGAGAGGAAGTTGTAATGGGGGAGAATGCTATAAGTGGGGAGATAGGTATGGGGGGGCGGTGGTGGGCGAAGGTATAAGGGAGGGAGTGTGAAGGCAGATGGATGTCACCAGCCAGGTCTCTGTGGGTAGCCCTTGTGCCTGAGGATCCACCTCTGCAACTTCTGCGGACCCTGGAAGACTGCAGGGATCTGTGACTGACTGAGGATGTAGACGTCATGCACACTTTCTGGAAACCATGCACATAACTGCAGGATGCATTTCTGGTGGTCGCCCACCAGCTGCACATTCAGCAAATGGAAGCCCTTGCAGTTGATATAGTTGACTGTGTGTTGTAATGGAGATCTGATTGTGATGTGAGCGCGGCCAATGACACCCTGCATCTGTGGGAAACCCGAGATCTGGGCGAATCCAATCACTCTTGCATCCCAGCTGTCCTGCTCCCGGGCGAAATGCATAAAGTAATGTGCCCTCGCAAAGATGGCATTCGTGACCTCCTGGATGCATTTGTGGGTGGAGGTTTGTGACATCTCATTGAGGTCATCAGTGGAGCCCGGGAGGAGTCACTGGCATAGAAATTGAGCGTCATGGTCAATTTCACAGCCACTAGTAGTGGGTGCCCTCCATGTCACCATGGTGCCAAATTCTGCAGTAGCTGGCAGATGTGACCAACCAGTTCCCTAGATATGTGCAGTTTTTGGCAACACTGGTTCTTGGTCATCTGCAGGAATGAAAGGTGGCATCTATGGACCCTGGGTGTTGCTAGGCACCGACCAGTGATGGCTCACTATGGCTCTTGGGTGGCGTGTGTGGCAACCCCAGCTGCCCCTTCTTTCTGAGATTGCTGTTGCTGTCTCTGCGTAGCCAGGAGCCTCACTCGCTCTCTCCGTCATCATCTTCACACTCTGTTGGTCATCAGGCATACAGCTAGCTCACCAGGCTCCATGATCCTGATGGATCATTGATCCTCTTGCAGGATGAAAGAGAGAGACACATGGTTAGCATGGGTGTACTAAGAACCCATCCTGGTTAAGTCTGAAGATCCCTTAACGATTCCTGGAGAGTGCTGGCCACCACTTGGATGGCCAGAGATTAGTGTGATGCATGGCTGTCCAAAACCCCAGTCCACCCAACCGATTGGCGGCAGCTTTGCCCACTGGACTGCATGTTGTGCTCTCTGCTTAGGCACAGGTATTCACCTAACCCACACTGCAAGGCTGCACTGTTAGCTTGAACAGTGGGGAGAGTGGTCCAAACCAGGGTGCTGACACTGCAAAGGGCTGTGATCACCTCCAGCAGTGACTGCTCCATGGCCAGTTTTAGCAAGGGGATTGTACAACATGTGTAGTCGTCCAACTGTTCTGCCATCCACTAAAATGTTCAGTGCTGGTGGGGTAAGTTGGGGTTTGGGGCCTGGGGTGGGGGGGGTACGGTGAAAAGCTTTGGAGCACTTGGTGGCACTTTGATGCCTCTGCATTCCTTAAGTGGGCAGATAAACTGGAAGCCCAACTCCAGTCATATCAAGGTGGCTGTGCCTGATCTGTCTCAGCTGCAGAGGAATGGTCACTTTAAACAGATTTCCCGAATGCGTGGCCACCTCCCTTGCCCACCCTACCTCCCACCCCGAATGCTTGTATGCTATATTCAATGGCAGGTCCTTGGCACCCCCTCCAAAAATTGCCTCAATGGCAGGGCTGCCCCTAACCTCGACCCGCCCCAATGCCCCTCAAACTTAAAGGCGACCCTGGCGAGCACTGCACAATGTTACTGTGTACTCACCTCCGAGTTCCCCTCAAAGTAAGGCCGCCAAGTGCATGTCACTTATGTGCTGTTGTGAAACGTGTTGGCATGCTTTCCCGCCCACGTGAGCAGACGATCTAACGTGGCAGGGAACGATTCCAGTGGGCTGGCCTGGTAATGATATGCTGATGTATTTTTGCAATGAGGTTCCTGACGTCTGATAGCGGGAAATGCGGCCTGCCATCTGTGGGCTGAGGGGATGATCGCAAACTGTTTTCACGCTGTCGTGAAACTGATTGCGCCATATTGTCTGTTCACCGCACCAATGCCGGTAGCACAGAAAATTCTGCCCAATTAGTGTATGACAGCAGAGTCAAAAGCAAGAGTGGGAGCAATCACAGTTACACTGAGAGAGGGATGATGTGGTGCAGGATCCTCACGAGGGTGCTCGCCGCCAACCTCACCCTTGCCACAGCACGATCCACGGCCTCACCAGTCAGCGCGATGAGCATGCTCCTCAAAGTGAGCGAGAGGCGTAATGTTGGCCACTCCACCCTGGTTTGGGACCTCTCTCTCCTGTTGTGGGAAAGCTTCTCCTGCATGAAAATAGATATACAGAGTGTGAGCAGGATGTATGACACTGCATGGGATGTTTGTGTGGTGAGTGGAGCCATGGATGAGATGAGGACTCAAGCTCCAGAGGATATGAGCCGGATGGAGATGTGAGGGTGTGTGTGAGAGTTAAAGATGTTGTCCCTTGAGGTGTGAGATCCCTGTGGATGTGTGATGGGTTTGTGAGTGTGTGAGTTGAGAGTGTTGAGGTGGCAGACTTACCCTGGCGGAACCGATGAGATCATTCATCCTCTTCCTGCACTGGATGGCTGACCTCCTCTGTGCTCCGGTGCTGCTGACCACCACTGCCACTGCCTCCCAAGCTGGATTGGTGACTCTGGTGGTCCTCCTGTGGCCAGAAGGGGGTAAAGCACATCGCAATGGCCTTCTATTGCATCCTGCAGGCAACCCAGAGAGGCGTCACTAAATTTGGGGACTGCCATTGCCTTTGCTTTGGGGCCATATGTCACCTGGAGCAGTCCTGGTCTATTGATATGAATCGGGCTATGCTCTGGTATGCTTTAAATCTGGTGCCTGGAGTGAGGAAGTCCAGAGGTCACATTGTGATGGGCAAATCCAAGACTGCCTGCCAGCGATCCAGCATGTTTCCTGTGAATGCATTATTAATGACGCAACACATGCCAGGAAGGGGACAATATGGCGTGAAAATCTGCCATTGTGGCTGGCAGGTAAACCGTCTTCGGCAGGTAAACTGTGTTTTTCATGCCCGCTACTGCACTTAGATGGGATAGATTTCAAACAGATCTGGCAACTCAAGGCTGGGCATCTATGAGGCACTGTGGACCATAAGCAGTAGCAGAATTGTACTCAAACACAATCTGTAACCTCATGGCCCAGCATATCCCTCACTCTACCATTACCACCAAGTGAGGAGCAGCACCAGGCATACCTAAAAACGAGGCGTCAACCTGGTGAAGCTACAACACAGGACTACTTGCATGCCAAGCAGCATAAGCAGCAAGTGAGAAACAGAGTTAAGCGATTCCACAACCAACGGATCAGATCCTGCAATCCTGCTAAATCCAGTTGTAAATGGTGGTGGACAATTAAAAAACTCAATGGAGGAGGAGGGTGCACAAATATCACCATCCTCAATGCTGGGGGAGCCCAGAACTTCAGTGCAAGAGATAAGGCTGAAGCATTTGCAACAATCTTAAACCAGAAGTGCTGAGTGGATGATCCATCTCTGCCTTCTCCTGAGGTCCCCAGCATCACAGATGCCAATCTTCAGCCAATTCAATTCACTTCACGTGATATCAAGAAATGGTTGCAGGTTCTAGATACTGCAAAGGCTATGGGTCCTGACAATGTTCTGGACATAGTACTGAAGACTTGTGCTCCAGAACTAGCTGCGTCCCTAGCCAAGCTGTTCCAGTACAGTTACAACACTACCCGGCAATGTGGAAAATTGCCCAGGTATGTCCTGTACCCAAAAAGCAGGACAAATCCAACCCAGCCACTTACCACTCCTACTCTCGATCATCAGTAAATCATCAACAATGCTATCAAGTGGCACTTGATTAGCAATAATCTGCTCACTGACACTCAGTTTGTGTTCCGCCTAGGCCATTCAACTCCTGACCTCATTACAGCCTTGGTTCAAACATGGACAAAAGAGCTGAATTCCAGAGGTGAGGTGAGAGTGACTGCCCTTGACATCAAGGCAACATTTGACCAAGTGTGGCATCAAGAAGTCCCAGCAAAACTGGAGTCAATGGGAATCAGGGAGAAAACTCTTTGCTGGTGGTGTCATACCTAGCACAATGGAAGATGGTTGTGGTTGTTGGAGGCCAATCATCTCAGCTCCAGGACATCACTGCAGGAGTTCCTCAGGGTACTATCCTCGGCCCAACCATCTTTAGTTGCTTCATCATTGACCTTCCTTCCAGCATTATGTCAGAAGTCGGGGTGTTCACTGATGATTGTACAATATTCAGCACCACTCATGACTCCTCAGATACTGAAGTAGTCTGTCCAAATGCAGCAAGAGCTGGACAATATTCAGGTGCTAGGCAATGACTATCTCCAACAAGAAAGAATCTAACCATCACTCATTGACACTCAATGGTATTACCATCACTGAATCCCCCACTATCAACATTCTGGGAGTTACCATTGACCAGAAATTGAATTGGACTAGCCATATAAATGCTGTGTCTACAAGGGCAGGTCAGAGGCTAGGAACAGTGCGACGAGTAACTTACCTCCTGACTCCCCAAAACCTGTCCAGCATCTACAAGGTACAAGTCGGAGTGTGATGGGATACCCTCCACTTGCCTGGATGAATGCAGCTCCAACAGCACTCGAAAATTTTGACTCCAGCCAGGTCAAAGCAGCCCACTTGATTGGCACCAATCCAGAAACATTCACTCCCTCCACCACTGACGCACAGTAGCAGCAGTGTGTACCATCTACAAGATGCAGTGCAAGGATTCACCAAAGCTCTTTAGACAGCACCTTCCAAACCATGACTCCTTCCACCTAGAAGGACAAGGGCGACAGACACATGGGAACACCACCACCTGGAAAATCCCCTCCTAGCCACTCAATATCCTGACTTAGAAATATATCGCCGTTCCTTCACTATCGCTGGGTCAAAATCCTGTAGCTCTTTTCCGAACAGCACTGTGGGTGTACCTACACCACATAGACTGCAGCGGTTCAAGAAGGCAGCTCACCACCACTTTCTGAAGGGCAATTTGGCATGGGCAATAAATGCTGGCCCAGCCAATGATGCCCACATCCCATAAATGAATAAAAGAAACTTTGTGCAAATCTGGGCCAATTTCATCCTTTAACTTTAAGATTTTGTGACTCTTCTTTTCAAAGAAGCCTTATTACAATTGTAAGGCTTTGGTGAGACCATACCTGGAGCACTGTGGCAGTTTGGTCTCCATTTCTAAGGAAGGATATATTTGCCTTAGAAGCAGTACTGCTAATGTTCACTAAATTAGTCCCTGGGATAAGAGGTTTGTCCTATGATGAGAGGCTGAGTCAATTGGGCCTCTACTCTCTGGAGTTTAGAAGAATGTGAGGTGGTGCCATTGAAACAAAATCCTCAAGGAGCTAGACAGGGCAGACATTGAGAAGTGGTGGGCCTCCACAGCATCCAAAAGGTGCTCAAGGGATGCTTGCTCAATCTGGGGGCTTCAGTGTTCTTCAGTTTCAGGACCATGTCTTCTGTGCAACAGTGGTGGCCTAGAAACACTGAGATATGTGCTTACGGCTGCACTTTAAATATGGCACCCAGTGTGATGCAGCGGTAGAGTGTTGGCTGGTGGGCAAATGAGAGCCTGCTCACCATGGAAACGGGAGTGCGTAAATAATGTGGCGGGTTTGGGATGATATGGCATGAAAACCTGCCATCGTGATCAGTGGGTAAAACCTCATTTTACCTGCCCGCTACCGCATTTTGTGCAAATCTGGGAAAATTCCGCCCCCAGTATTTCCCACTGGAGGCAGATTCAAAACTAAGGACCATGAATAAAGGATGGATTATCACTAAGAAATTCAAGAGGGAAATAAGAGGAAACTTCTTTATTCAGAGAGTAATTAGAGCTTGGAACTTGTTACCTCAGGAGGTGCTTGAAGCAAATAGCTTTCAAAAGGAAACTGGATGATTACATCAGAATCAAAGGGATAAAAATTAATGTTTAGCTGAGATGAGGTAGGTGGAATGGGAAGAAGCACCAGTGCTGACTGGTTGGGCAGAATGGTCTGTATAATTTGATATAATTATGTGCATTTTATTCAGAGTAACAAAACAGTGCAGAAACAGGCTTGATCCATCCAGCAGAGTTACAAATATTGTTTTCTCTGGATGTTTTTGCAACATCACACTGACTTAAAGTCCAGCTCCAGTTGAAAGCAAGTAAGAATTCTTGATGTAACAATGTGCTAAAAATTGCTGACTGTCCCAAAGTCACTGATTAAAGCAATGCTATTAACTGCATATCTGAGGTAAATAGTAACTGTGCATCATGAATATTCAGAAATTGGCATGCACACATTGATGCATTATTTGGTAAATCACACTGTGGAGATTCCATAAGGTGAACAATATTTAAAAGACAACAAATAAACTTAAGAGACCAGACAAAGCCTCTAGTGCAGGCTATCCTGTAGGATATAAAGATAAAATGGTAAGGTGAGGTAAATCAAAGGTAATAATTAGATGCTGCCAAGTTTGGAAATCATACTGGAATTTTTCTTTAACTTTCTTGCAAAAATGTTTAATACAACCTGTAAAGAAGAAATGGAGATGGGGCTGGAAAAATGGAGGGAGTGATGGGGTGCCAAGATCTTGGAGACGGTGTCCAGGAACACAATGGGGAGAATTTTCTCATCATCAGTGGGGGCTGAGCGGAACTGGACGTGGGCGGGTGTGCAGCCGATCACTGCCCGCGATCAGCTGCACTCTGCCATTTTATGTGGGCAGGCCAGTTGAGGCCCACCCAGTTTGGCACGTACCCAAAAGCGCTGAGTACTCCCTGTGCGGGTGGGGGGGAAGGGGCTGAGTCGGGGCCTGCCCTCTTTCGCATAAACACGCAAAAGAGCGCAGGAATCTCCCTGAGGCACAGAGCTGCCTCAGGGAGTTTAATTTCATTCTCAAAAAGTCAATAAAAGATTTTTAAAAATTATTCAGACATGTCCTCTCATGTGACAGTGTCACATGAGCTGGAACATGTCTATTAATTTTATTAAAATTTTTAATTAAAGTTTAAAAACCTTCAAGAGACCTCATCCAGCCCGTGGATGAGGTTTCATAATAAATGCAAAGGCCGCCTGGGCTCTTCACCTGCCTGCTAACCTTGAGGTTGGATGGTCAGCTCTGTTAGTTCAGCGGGCGCTTAGCTGACTCCAGTGCGCGCCCACCGAACTAAAGATCTGAATGACACGTGGTGATGTAGGAGCGTGTCGGCGAGTGGGACCCACCCCCACATGCCAACCAGAAGATTATTTCAGATAATTTTTGTAGGATCCTCATCTCATGATTAGTGGGGTGGTAAAGCTACTGATCTCATTTTGTGGCTGTTCCCATTCTGTTAACGCTAAACAAAATAAGTTGAGGTTAACCTCTTGATTTCATCAATGCAGTAATATTCAAAGGAACAAAGCATGGCAGAATAGTAAGTTTACAGCTTTACAGGAATGAAAGAGATAGGTTCAGGGGAACAAATACTAGAAAGACAACAAAGAATACGATAGAGTGAATTTATTAATTTAATGGCAGAAATACTGTATTTGTGCTTCTTTCATGTTGTGCAGTCCAATAACAGGTAACTCCTTTTTCTAATTTAGCTTACTACATCCATTTTAAGTCCTTTAATGCAATGATGCATTACTCAATCAAGAGGTGGGTAGGGGAACTAGTCAAAGTTGTCTGACATTGTGCTCTTCAAACAGCTTTCAAGGGCTGTGTGGGAGTAGTGTAGGCCAATTTCTCATCTCAACCATTTGATGTTGAGAACTCCTCATGTGGGGAATTGTGAAGCAAAGAGTTCAGAAAAATAGAAATGCAAGTATAGTCATTGAATAACTGAGGCAGTGACCTTTATACTGAGAAATTGAGGGGAAAAGCAGTAGATCCACACTCTGAGCAGGGAATGGAACTTGGAGGGAAATTATTTTCCTTCCATTCAATTTTTGGGGCAGAACAATAGATTCCTTACAAGACCCTCACCACTAGTAGTATAGAATGATGAATATTTCCTGAGAAAATCTGAAACATAAAGTGAAAAGTCCAAAATTCGCAAGTCAATAAGCATTTGTGAGAGACTGATAGATTAATAGTTTTGATGCTTGTATGAACTATTTTACCTGAAACATTAATCTAGCTTTTTCTTTCAGATGGTGATTAAGCCTACTTTAGCATTTCTGCATCTCAATCTTTTAAAAAGCCCAATTTTCTTGCAAAATATTTAATATTCATAGATGACATGGATAACAAGACTGAACTTTGTATGGAAGAAATGTTACCATATAGATCTAGGTTCTGCTTTGAAACTGATCTTCAGAAAAAGATCCTGTGGAAATTAAAATACCTCTGTTCCTTTTAATTCATGGGTTTCAACTTTGCTGACAGACCTGTTATGTGACACTTCATCAAACACCTTTTGGGAGCCCATGTACATTGCATTAACTACATTACACTTGTCAAACTTTTCTTTATCTCATCAAAAAAACTCAATCAAATTAGTGAAATGTGATTTGCCCTCAACAAATCCATGCTGGCTTTCCTTAATTAATCCCTGTTTGTCCAAGTGGCTGTTAATTTTTCCCCAGATTATCATTTCTAAATCATAAGTGCGTCCTATTGATTCATGCTTGCTGTACAATATGACATAATTAATGTAAGAAACTTGAACCACTCACAGGAGAGGCTAGACTTACTATGCTCAAGGATATCTACAGCAAAACCCAAAACATGTAAAAATGCTTATCAGGTCTCCAGCTTCCTCAGTATAATCCATTATGTCTGTTATATATTTGCCTAGGCAGCAGATGTTTGCACCTGTACAACATATGGTCAGCTCAACATATGGCTTTTATACTGTAATTGTCCATAATGAAGGATTATTGAGCATCCCTGAATTGCCCTTTGATGACCATGCCACTGGATCACACTTCAGACTGCCTCGAGCAAAGACTCTTTCTTCTATGATTTCAGACTCCGTAGGGAAAATGTATTAGATGTCTAATTCATCTGTGGATGCTTTGTGGTTTCTGATTAGGCTGCAGCTTTTCTGTCGTACTTCTGATTTTACCATACCCATAGCACAAAATAATGGGTGCTATCACTGTACAAGGAATGACAAAACTCAGTTAAACACAATTGAGTGCTTTGATCTTCGATGTTCCATTCGTATCTGAACAATCTCCAGAGTTTTTGCAAAAATAGAATTACAATAAATGGATACCATTCTAAAGAGAAGGTGAACTGAGTATTTTAGTATAAATGGAATTCGCATAACAAAACACAAAACTACAAAGTATATTAATATATTTTTATATGCATATTATGTATTGTATATATTTTTAAAACATATTTTTTCACAGTTTTCAACTTCAAAATAAAACCAAATCAAAAATCAAACATATGCTCTTTTATTTGACAAAGTGCACATGTTGTCTATGTTTTGCATCACCTCTGAAAAATTAATTGAAGCAATTCTGTCAGAAGAATGTAAATTATATTTTTAAAACCTACGAACACGAGGAATTTTTTTCTGTTTTGAAGCTGTCAGATAAAAAGTGTTGCATATTAATTATAGTTATCAGATTTGATCCAGCTGTTACAATGTGCCAGATTAGAGGTCCCAAGTGCGACTTGTTGCATGTTTGCACTGGAAGTGAATAGAATCCACTTGATGAATGCGATCCATAAATGCTACCATACTGACAAATAATGGCAGATAAATGTAAGATTAAATAGTAACATATCTGAATGCATATTACACAAGCCCCAGTTTTAACCCTGCTTAGCCAACATGGACATTTGTTTGGGGTGGTGCAGGAGGTGGTGGTTAAGTTGGCAATTGTGTGCTGCTGTTGCATTCCCAAAGCATTTGTGCCACTGCCATTTTAACCCCTTAAGGATCTAGGTCACGGAGAAGGTGCTTACCACAAACCAACAGGTGACTCATAAAATTTAAAAAGTTGAAGCCCCTTGACCTGATGCAAAAGAATTGCAACTCACACAGGGTCCTGGAGCCATCAGTAAAACCTGGCATCAAACAAGACTGGGGTCAGAAGAGGCTGGAAAAGTTTTTAATCTTTCCTTGTGAGCCAGAAATAGTCCTTTTGACCCCACCTGATTTGCTTACTTGACTCCTGTGAGCTGCTTCCTTGGCTTCCCGGTAGTGAGGTCCTGTCGTTTGAAATCCCATTCCCACCCAACAGCCTCTGGAACATTACTCTGGACATGAGTTAATGTTGTCAAATTTAAACGAGGCCCAGAGGTACTACACATTAGAATGAAAGTGAATTCTGTGAAATCCTATGTGAAGCTTAGAGAAGAGTTTGGGCCAGTGTTTCAAGGAATTAGGAAGTTACACAACCACCAAATAAGATTAACCATTGATGAGAACGTGAAACCTGTAGCTCAGCCAATATGTAGAACACCTTTTGGTCTGAGAGAAAAAGTTGAAGCAAGCATAAAGGAACTGATCGACCAAAATATCATAGAGCCAGTTGAAGGACCAATGCCATGAGTGAGCCCTGTTGTGGTCGTACTGAAACCAAATGGTGACATCAGGCTCTGTGTTGATATGCAATAGGTAAATAAAGTGGTAGTGACAGAACGTCACCCAGCTCCCACTGTGAAATCTTTCAAAAGTTGTCAACAAGCAAGGTGCTTTTCGAATTAGGCTTGGGGGTACCACAAGCTGAAGCTTCATCCTGATCCAAGGAAGGTGACAACTTTTGTCATTTATTATGGCCTTTACTGATACAAGAGATTGTTATGTGGCATCAATGTGACACAAGAGATTTACTAACACCAAATCCATAAGGTGATACAGGGGATTCAGAAACAGCCAGCATCTCAGATGACATCATTACTTATGGAGTCAATAGAGACAAACATAATGAGAAGCTGAGATTAGCATTGGCTGGATTTCAGTCAGCAGAATTTGCAGTAAATGCAGACAAGTACTTGCTGGGTGTGACAGAGCTAACATTCATGGGGCATAAACTCACTAGTGGCAGAATAAATCCAACCAAAGGCAAGATAAAAGCAATAGTAGAATCATCTGAACCACAAAATGCCGATAAAGTGAAAAGTTTTCTGGGTTTTGTGAACTACTTTATGAGTTATATCCCAAATTCGCTACCCTGGTTGAGGAAGTTGACCAGAAAGAATGAACAGTTCAGATTTGATGAAGGGCAGAAAGCTGTCTTCAAAGCTTTGAAAGATAGCTTGACAGTTCTTGAACTCTGGGATACTATGATCAAAATGCATCAATGAAAGCCATAGCTGATGCTCGACTAATAGGATTAGGAGTAATGCTAGCGTAAATGCATACTGAAGGTCCAAGAATCATTGCCTATCTGAGCGAGCAGGTATCTTGCTGTGGAGAGGACATATTCTCAAATGGAGAAAGAGGTCCTAGGATTGGTGTGGGCACGTGAAAGATTCCATGTATACTTGTTTGACATTGAATTTGAATTAATGATGGATCACAAGCCACTAAAGATGATTTATTCTCCCAGATCCAAACCATGTGCCAAAATAGAAATATGGATTTTGAGACTCCAGCAGTACAAGCACAAGGTGATTCAAATTGCTGGAAAAAGGAACAGCACTGACTCATTGTCACAACTACTGAGGGATCAAACACACAGATCCTCACTAGAGAAGGAAGCTGAATTGTTTGTGCGGTTTGTGGCAGTTCATGCTACATCCAGACCAATGATAAATAGAGAGATTAAAAAAGAGTCAGATGAAGATCCAGAACTGGATGACATCAGACGGTGAATCCAAACTGGAAACTGAGAGAATTGCCCGTTCAAGGCGTACATCGTTATATGAGTCAAAATGTACAGAATTGAGAAGTGTGTTTTCCGAGGCAGCAGACCCATAGTGCCACAAAAACCTAGGCCTAGGCTGGTGACACTAGCTCATGAGGGTCACTTGGGAATGGTTGGTACTAAGCAAAACTTACAAACCAAAGTATGGTGGCCACGAATGGAGAAAGATATGGAGCAATTTGTCAAAACATGCCAAGGATGTCAAATTGTCCGCAGACCCAACCCACCAGAGCTATGATGCAGCATACTGTTACCAGTTGGACCATGGGAGGATGTAGCAGTTGACTTCTTAGGCCCATTCCAACAGCAGAGTCCATACTAGTGGTGATTGACTACTACAGTTGTTATTATGATTACGTTGTGATAAAGTCTACAACAGCAGAGAATATGGTGGCTGGGATTTTCCACTCCCGATTGCGACAGGAATCATGGGGGGCACAAGGGTTAAATCTCATAAAAGGCCCAGGATAGAGACCATTGGCATAAGTGGCTGCAGGAGCCAAGCTATCAGGCATGATTGACAGCAACACAGCTCATTATGAGAAGGAGGCATAGACAACAGGAAATATGAAATGATTGCGAGTCGGTGTACATTTGTGAACATTATATACATGTGGTTAACACCTGTGCCAACATCATGCAACCACCTCTTCTTCACCCTGCTGCTATGTCTAGGTGCTCCCCTGACATCCACATCAGAGGTGGAGGTAACCTGCTGGCCGCTATGATCTGTTCATGATGCTCATGAATGACCTTGGTGGGCATTCTCTGGAAGGCCAAGACCTGGAGGGCCCGTCCTGCTTTGGGTGTCCTGCTGTGGGGTAGGAGCACCCTTTGGGTGAGCTGATGGGGTCACAGGAAAAGAGGATTTGGATCGGTCAGACACTCCCAGAGTCACCTGGATGAATGGTACTAGGGTTTCGAGCTGCTGATCCTCCTCCCTATGGGTGGCTGAGGGCCCCTAACTGACTGGAAGAGAAGCGGCAGCAGGAGTGAGATCGAACTGCCCCACAGCCCTCTCGCGTTGACACTGATGGATGCCACCCATGGCTACTGCGATTGAGTGCAGCTACTGCAGCAGTGCAAACCAATGTCGTGGACCAAGGTCTCCATGGTGGCCATCAACCTGCCAGTGTTGACGTTGGTGTATTGGCACACCGGCGATATCACCTCAGACTTAAAGTGGACGGACTTCTTCAATGTGTGTTGCAATGTGAGGAGTGTAGCTGACATCCCTTCCTGACTTTCCCATGCTTGTCTTTGCAGCTCCAGCAACTGATTTAGGATTGAGTCAGGAGGCTCGACATCGGACTCAGACTCAGCAGAATTGTGTCCTCCAGCAGCCCTCCGAGTGCTAATGTCCTCTGATGTCCCTGCCTCCACCTGCTGTGGAGATGATGGCGAGCTGTGCTCATCAGGTTGTGACCCCGAGGCCACTCTATAACTAGGTCCCACTGAGATGTGTGTCTCTGAGCTGGTGGAAGGTGTGGGTGAGTGCTGTGATGGGTCTTCAAAGATGCTGTTCTCAGCTCCCTCATCCAAGGTGTCGTCAGTGCTGGAGTTCAGGGCCTGGCACATTGATGCCCTCGGCAACTTTCCAGGGGTGCTATGAAAGAAAGGGGAGACAATTAGTGCATCAAACACAGATAATGCTGGAAAAAACTCAGCAGGTCTGACAGCATCTATAGAAAGGGAAACAGAGTTGACGTTTTGAGTCCGTATGACCCTTCAGAGCTACAGAGAAGTGGAAATGTGATGAAATTTATACTGTTTAAGGTGGGTGGAGCAGGTGAAGCTGGATAGAAGACCAGTGATAGGTGGTGGCAAAGAGAGATTGACAAAGATGCCATGAACAAAAGGACAAAAGGAATGTTAATGGTAGTGGTAAGAACTAAAAGGGTTCTCTGAAACAGGAGAAATCTGTCACCATATGGTTGCCTGATGGATGTTTGCAGTGCAGTAAGTTCATTTGGGTGTGCACCGCCTACTTCACCATCAGTGCAGACACGGGCTACGTTCTCTGCAGCTCTGTTCTCAAAATCCATGAGAACCTTGCTCTCAGGAACTCCACCCCCAGTCTGGGACCTCTCCTTCTTATTGTGAGCCAGTTTGTCTGCATGAAGACAGATGGAGAGAGTGTGAGCAAGTTTTATGCAGACTACAGAAGGGGAGCTAGACAGTCTGATGTGATGCCAGGTGATGACATACTGTTGAGACAGGAGAGCCCGAGTAAGATGGATACGCTATTTTACCCCAAGCTGTACATGGTTATTGCCAAGAAGTGAAACAGCGTAACTGTGCAGTCACCAGGAGGAGTGCTGTATGACAGAAATTCTTCATGTGTCAAAAAGTATTATCGTGACAAAGACATAGCATTTTATGAACCAGATGTAGGGGCTGAGATGAAACAATCCAGTGATGCTGATTGCAGGCAGACAGCTTGTTGTCTAGAGGGAAAAACATCAGTTCCAGAGAGGATGCTGACACTTCCTAATCCTGACGCGATGACCAGAGTCCCTGAGACAACAGGCAGCTGATGGTGTGAGAGGAGACCACCAAAGTGATATGAAGATTTTGTATGGTTTGGCGACATGACATGAAATTAGAAATAGCAGTTCCAGAAAGTGAAACACTGAACAAATGACTGGAGCTATATTGGACTGTGATACACTGAACTTACCTAATATTTGTAATTGAAGCAATCCATTTACTCAGTGAATTAGGGAAATGATGATTTGTAAGTTTGTTTGCAAAATTTATTGCGATATGTTTAGTAAGGGATGGAGGCTGAACTACATACACCAAGCATAAAAATCATGGACATGTTTTGATCTGATAAGGGAGGGATGTTATAATAGCTGATTGTGTATGGACTTGAGTATTAGATACTACATGGTACTCGGATAAGATACTGTAGGGTATATTTTGTACTTCATAAGGTGGTTTGACCTAACCTGGTCGGGGGGGGGGGGGGGGGGGGGGGGGGGGAGGGGGGACAGAAGGTCAAATACACATGTTGAGAAGTTAGCCAGCAATGCAGATTAAATGATGTTGTTCTTGCAGTTAAGTCTGTGACTTTGACTCTTATTCTTTCAACCTGAAATGTGTAGCTGACCCTGTTGTTACTGGTTCCCTCTCTGTTGGCCCTGTCTCTGTTGGTCTCCTCTATCCTGTGCAACTGCAGGCCTGCGAGAATCAGGCTGCTGAGGGAACACTTGCTGCAATGATGTTGCTGGTTATCTTTGTCCTCATTGGAGGTCAAATCTAAGGCAATATAAGGAACAGTCATCCTGCTGGGACAGGCCAAACTTCCAAATTGTATAAAATAATCTCTAAATTGCATAAATTGACACCTCACCAAAAGTGTTGTGAAGAGAGCCTTTCCCAGTAACAAGGCCAGAAAGCAATTGTGGGTACTGAACATTTATTGGCACCTTGCTTCAGCCCCTCAATTGCTGTTGTGTATTCACCTTTATTTTGCTGGCAAGTTTCAGGAACCCCAGGAAACCCATAGATCCAATGTTAAAGTGAAAAGAGCATGTCAATATTGCTCAAATTGGGTTTGGAGATTGCCAAACTGACTCCCCGAAGGGGTTGTGCCCATGTATCCTAATTCCCTGGAATCAAAGGCAGATGTCCATGGGCTGGAGCTGACTTCCTGAAGTGTTGCCAATTTCACTGGTATTAACCCACTAACTGCATGCAAACCCAAACACTTATGAACATTGAAAGACCAGCCCTGTGACTTTACTATTCAAAATAATTGCTGAATCTAATTGCTCTTTCATATAATTAAGAACATTTTTCCTATAAAATTGTACATAGCAGATTTTTTAAAGGTATCTCTTAATAATAGAATGCTTCAGCAATGCAAGAGGCAGAATGCCAAGAAAGCAAAAACGCCGACTGATGATAAATAGAGCCATAAAAAGTACATCAAATTCTGCAGCTGAAAGACTATACAGAATGACATCCAAAGGATAAAATAAACTTCCTGTTAGGCCGCATTGTTGTGCTGTTGACTATTTTAATCACAACATAATGATAATGCTATTAACATTTGTCAAAAGAAACACTGGGTCAAGGATGCATCAGGGGAAAAAAAGGGTGAAAAAAGCAAGATTAAGTGTGCTAATTACATTTTCTTCAGCTCAGATGGTAGTACATAGAGCTTGTAAGCCAACCTAATAAAGTTGGTCATGGTCAATGGATACCATTCAAAAACAATTCTGGCAACATTAGTGCATGTCATCCGTTTTGTCTGACAGCACTTGTAACAACATAGGTGAGGCAACATTGAAGTACTTTCCTTAATACCTGGCATAGTTTAGTCTATTGGTACTTACAGAAAAGCAAACACTTACTACAGCATCAGAAGCACTTACCTTCTGGACCCCTACAAAGTTGCTGAAATAGCTTTCTGAGCTTTGTTTGTAAACAATGCAATCCAATTATGGAGATTCATATCCCTTGTTACATGTGACACCATAACATTCTAAGTACATGGGAATAATGCATTTGCAGCAATTGAATGAAATGCAGCAACTGAATTCCCTTCTCCAATAAAATAAAGGTCTTTCCATTAAAATACTTTACTTAGATGTTGTCAATGGAAATGACAATCAGGTGAATTCTG
The DNA here is from genome assembly GCF_017639515.1 of Carcharodon carcharias. Taxonomy (NCBI): domain Eukaryota; kingdom Metazoa; phylum Chordata; class Chondrichthyes; order Lamniformes; family Lamnidae; genus Carcharodon; species Carcharodon carcharias. The sequence continues at coordinate 183,368,781 of NC_054467.1, read as the reverse complement.
TAACAGGCAGCTGATCTGCAATGTCAGTTTTACACACAGGCTGAAGGCTGGCCATACTCTCTTCATTCATAGTACAGTACAAAATATATTCAGGCTGAGAAAATGCTTTGGGGATGGAGCAGGTGTGGAGATTGTGATATTTCTCAGGGTTTGGAACAACAGAAATACTGGACCTTTTTATTTGATAGTTGGTCCAAGGATTCCTTCAGCCAAAAGAGAGGAAATTGTGCTGAGGTGTTGAATGGTGGAGAAATTAAAGCAAAGGCGCTCACTTATTCTGGGCATTGAGTCCAGGCATAAATGTCTGTCACTGCTTCAGTTTGGTAATTATTGCATGTTGGCTTATTCATGTGCTTACAGTGAGTGGTGTTTGGCCTGTTGCACCTGGATAAATACATCAAGATAGTAATTCATGCTGGCGCATTTCTGGGCTTAGCATCAGTGCCAGATTGGCAATGGAGGCCGAATAGTAAATTGTTCAAGGCTACGCTGTTCCTGCAGCTGCATACTGCACCTCTTATTCTTCCCACAAGTACTACATTCCTCATACATCTACCACTCTCATGCAGTAACACCTTTATTCCACCTTATATGATGGAAAGGGTCATCAACAATGTTATCAAGCAGCACTTGCTTAGCAAAGCCTGCTCACTCACGTTCAGTTTGGATTCTGCCAGGGTCACTCAGCTCCTGACATCATTACAGCCTTGGTTCAAACATGGACAAAAGAGGTGAACTCCAGAGGTGAGGTGAGAGTGACTGCCCTTGACATCAAGGCCACATTTGACCAAGTGTGGCATCAAGGAGCTCCAGCAAAACTGGAGTCAATGGGAATCAGGTGGAAAACTCTCCGCTGGTTGGAGTCATACCTAGCACAATGGAAGATGATTGTGGTTGTTGGACGTCAATCATCTCAGCTCCAGGACATCACTGCAGGCATTCCTTAGGGCAGCTGCTGATGATTGCACAATGTTCAACACCATTCATGACTCCTCAGATATTGAAGCAGTCCATGTCCAAATGCAGCAAGACCTGGGCAATATCTATTGGGCTGACAAGTCTCAAGTAACATTCACGCCACACAAGTGCCAGGCAATGACCATCTCCAACAGGAGAGAATATAACCATCACCCCTCAAGATTCAATGGCATTACCATCACTTAATCCTCCATTATCAACATCCTGGGGGTTAACATTGACAGGAAACTGAACTGGACTAGCCATAAATTTGCTACAAAAGCAGGTCAGAGGCTAGGAATCCTGTGGTGAGTAATTCACCTTCTGACTCTCCAAATCATCTCCACCATCCACAACGCACAAGTCAGGAGTGTGATGGAATACTCTCTACTTGCCTGGATGAGTGCAGCACCAACAGCACTCAAGGAGGTTGACACCATTCAGGACAAAGCAGCCCGCTTGATTGGCACCCCATCCATAAACATTCACTCTCTCCATCACTGATGCACAGTAGCAGCAATGTGTACCATCTACAAGATGCCTGGCAGAAACTCACCAAGCATCCTTAGGCAGCAACTTCCAAACTCACAACCACTGCCAGCTGGAAGGATAAAGGCAGCAGACATATGGGAACATCACCGCCTGGAAGTTGCCCTCCAAGTCACTCATCATCCTGACTTGGAAATATATCATTGTTCCTTCACTGTCGCTGGGTCAAAATCCTGGAACTCCTTTCCAAACTGCACTGTGGGTATACCTACACCACGTGGACTGCAGCAGTTCAAGAAGGCAGCTCATCACCACCTTCTCAAATGCAATTAGGGTTGGGCAATAAATGCTGGCCTAGCCAGTGACACCCACATCCCAAGAATAAATAATAAAATTACATGCATATCCGCAAACCATCTCACTAACATAATACCACTCCCTTCTTTCTTGCAGGCAAAGCTGGCAAGCTGGCAGCCTGGAAATGGCGGAAGGGAGGCGAGGACTGGAGGATGCTGGACATTGAATGATTTCCTACTCGAGAAGCAAGTGAGGGATATCGTGGGGATGCGTCTATCAATCACATCATGTGTGTCCAGGCTGGATGGCACATTGTGCAGGGTTCTTTCTTTCATTGTGCCCCATCTTCCTGCAAATGACTCCTGCCAGGACGCTGCACACAGACCTGCATTAATCACTGCCAGTTGAACATTCAAGCAGTGCAATGGGGGCAACAGAGGGTAATGCATATGCAGTCAATGAGACCAACCACCGGCGGAAATCCAGTGATGCATCTAATCTAAGCACTCTCTCCACTTGGTCCGTGGGCTCTCTGCTTGAAAAGAGGGCATCCATCATCTGGTTGACAGCAAACTGAGTGATGTTATTGATGCCACCTGTTGCACCCTTGAATGAGCCTGTGGTATTGGAGGCAGCTGGGTGTGCAACTCTGGTGTTAGGCTGCAATTCCTGCTGTAAGAGGTAACATATGTCAGTGACTGCCTCCTCACAAACTGTTCCATTGGCATGTTGAGAAACAACATCCCCTGTTCCAGAAAACCTGCATGCTGTAATGACTCCTGGGCCCTTGCTTCCTATGCCATCTGTTCAACCGCCTCCCCTCCCACCCCATAGTTCTTTATTACTGCTGCGACTGTCATTCTCATAGTGGCAGCTTCTATCGTAATCCCAGCAACATTCCCAACCTTACTGGTTCTTTAGCAGCCAAAGGTTGGCATTCCAGTGGCTCTGCAGTCTGAACTCCTGCCAAAACTGCAGCCAAAACAGGCAACTAAATGGCTCCCGAAATCCCCAGAAGCCAAAAATGGCTTCCTGTTGGCTTACCTTAATAGAAGTAGGATCCCCTTTAAATAGTTCTGCTTCAGCCAGCTTCCAAAGCACAATGTTTTTGTGGTGAGCGCATGAAAGCATGAATGAAAAGTGCCCAGGTACCAATTTTGTAAAGGAACCGGTTCAATCACAGAACCGCTATTAACAAGTTTTAATGAAATCAGCATTTATTCAGGCAGCTGGCAGAGACACCTAACATCTCCAATCTGGCAGATGCTTTGTTTTGGACTGACTTCCAACGCGAGACATTCAACAGTGAAATTTGTAGGCCCAACGCTGAATTCACACTCTGAATCTCAACAGAACACAAAGGAATTCCTATTTTCTTATTGCTAAATGCAAAAACGTTGTATATCTGCAAGCTGCAAAGTCTCCTTGTACATTTGGAAGTATGTAGGCATGAGAAAGGTTGAGTTGTATCTGAGAGTTTGGTAAACTAGTCAGGTTTCCACTGCCACCAAGGTTATTTGCGAAGAAATTTGTGACCATGACCAAAATATGATAGAAGCTCCCGTTTGATCTCAATCGTACCAGTGAATATCTAATAGGTTAGGATGGGTTTTCAGAATCTGCATGTAGTTGTGTTCTGTCACGGAGGAGGCAGTGGTGTGGAGGTTTTGTCCCTAGATTAATAATCTGGAGACCCAGGGTAATGTTTTGGGGACTGGGGTTCAAATCTCACCATGGCAGATAGTGAAGATTTGAATCCAATATTATAAAAAAAAACTGGAATTAACAGTCTAATGACAACTGATTAACATTAAAAAAAAATCTCCTGGCATGTGATTCCAGTTCCGACCCACAGCAATATGGGTTGCAGCCACAAAAGAATGTGGTTGACTTTTAAATTCTCTCTGAAATGGCTAACAAGCCACTAAATTCTCAAGGGGGTGATTAGAGATGGGCAATAAATGCTGGCCTAGTCAGCAATGCCCCCATTGTATGAATGAATATTAAAAAAAACTATAGATTGTGAGAAACAGCTTCAACAGAATACTCACTACTGCAGACTATACTGATGTTAAAAAAAAGCAATTCATGTAAGAATCGCTGTTTCAAAGTCTTCAGGATTGCACTGGAATCTCTTGGAATGATAGAAAGACTAATCCCCAGGATTAGCTTTTTAAAATTTTTCAATGTTTTTGTTTGCTAGTTAAAAGAATATTGGACATGTGAAACATAGGCTGTTGGACTTATAGTTGAAAATCATTCAATCAGGGAAGGAACAGTTTTCTTGTTTTCCAATCAGTGTGGAAGACGGTGCACAGTGAGGATGGACACGTTGAATGGCCAATAGCAGAATTGTAGCATAGGGCAGGTGGCAGCAGGAGGTCATTTGATGACACCTCCAGGAATATGTCCAAGCAGAATTGGTCACCTTATTCCCAGGGCAAACAGAGATGGGCAATAAATACTACCCTTGACAGTGATGTTCTCATCTTGATAATGAAGTTTTAAAAAATGCAGTAAAATAATCGATATTGCTGTCCATCTAAAAGTTTTTTTCTAAAAATGAACTACAATTTTAAAACTATGCGTTGTGCTGTCAATTTCTCATGTGAACTACCTCATTGTAGAATTTATTTAATCATCCCATTAATTTGATGCCATTGGAACTGTAGATTTTGATTTCTGTTAGTCCTCACTACTGGAAGAAAATTACGACTAATGACTGGTTTTAGCAACCATGTTGCTTTTATTTACGTACATGGACTCAAAATGTGACCTGGAAACAAAAGAATGCTTAACAGTTACCATTAAGCTGTGCATTAGAAGATCAATTAAACAAAATTCTACTCTGGTAAACAGGCAAAAAGGGTGCTGCCATGGAAACATGAATAAAAAAAGCACTAGAATGTAAATGATGAAAGAGACACATAGCAAAACATTTGTAAACATGCACCTTGAAATTTGCATAATCAGTTGAATGTGCCTTCCCACTGCAGCACAGCAAATAATGATTATCTGATACAGGCAAAAATAAATCAGGAATTTTGGGGTTCATGAAGCATGCCCTGTGTAACTTTAACTAGAAAGCTTTTTTTCTGGCATGTGATGACTGTTTGCTAATAGCACAATCAAGGGATAATTCATGCATTTCTACTTAGTTACACATAAATATTAATCTAAGATCCAATAGACCAATTCAGAAAGATAATGAATGGTTGTGTGAAGGGAACCAGTTGACATTAAAATACAGCACAGTCAGTATCTCTACATTTCCTTTTGTTGTCCTTTCAAGATGTCTTTATAAGTCCCGCTGTAAGATGAAGCATTCCAATTTGGCAGAAATCATGTTGCTTTCATGGACGATGCTGGTTAAATTTAGAGTTGTCTTAACTGTGCATTACTGAAGATTTACAAGTTCAGAAATGTTTTGTGTCACAACTTTGCTCAGGAGGATATATTTCCTTGGAGTATCTCCTGTTCTGCCAATGTAATGGGCTTTCCACTGAACTTCAACCAAAATTACAGTGCAGGGGCTTGGGGAAATTCATCCTGCTAGGAGATTTCAACTTTTTCATCAATTCTTTCTCTCCTTTTAAATATTTTAGGTTTTCTTGTCCTCATCAAAGCAGGGCATGTTAGCAGTGAGTAATGAAACAATTTTCCATTCAGATGCCCAAAGCCTGCATCAAAGCCTTCTAGAGTCAAAAGAGATGCAGCCAGCTGCAGTGTAAAGAACTTATCATTATCCTACAACATGACTTAGTCCAGAGGTTCCCAAACAAGGATATTGGAGTGAATGAGGGGAACAGGCTAGCTAAGAAGGTGAGCCACCAGTGCAACTGCACAAAGGCAGAGAAAGTGCATCACAAGTCTCAATTTCTTTAATTTTTAAACTAACTAAGCAAATTTAAGTTTAAAACGTACATGCCGATCCGTTACAGCCTCGCACTGGTGGATCTTAGCATAGCAAAGTTTAAATTCCTGCTGACTTTCAGCAGCGAAATTGGATCAATCAGAGCCACTTCTGCTCCACAGTTGACGTCAATGGAATAGAAATTGGACCTAGTGTAAAATGGGATTCGCTATTGCCCATTTCACATTATTGGTGGACACAAGTTTCACGTTCACTGTTTCTTAAAAAGATAGAGACACCAATGGCATGTGAATCTCCGGAAGAAAATTGAAAAATGTTTGGGAATCTATGCCTTAGCTGAGCCAATAAAGACCCTCCTGCACTTTATTAGCATTACACTTCTATTCCCTTCTTGGAGTAAGATTGCTTAATCGTATTAGGGTTATAGAGATTTTGTACTGTGAGTCTACGTCCTGCTCTGTTCCAATAAACTTATCCTTCATTCTATTCCAGTTCATTAGCTTTTACTGCTCATTGCCTTTGAATTTCACTCTCACTTGTTATGACCAGGTGAGGAGGAATGAGCTGGCTCCCCTTCTTTACTCAACCCCCTCACTTGGTCGAAACAATGTTAATTTAAAAGGGATCCCTTCCTCCATGGATACCTTTTCCCAGTCCAAATGTATTATTTTTTTAGAAGAAGCCAATTTAACCAGGCTTTCCTGAGTCAAAAAAAAGTAAGTAACTAGGAAAGCTAATAAATTGTTATCATTTATTGTGAGTTGATTACAAAAGTAGGGAGGTTATGCTTCAGTTATACAGAACACTGTGAGATCACATCTGGAGTATTGTGTACAGTACTCGTCTCCTAATTTAAGGAAAGATGCAAATGTGCTAGAAGCAGTTTAGAGAATGTTTACTAGACTAAAACCAGGAATGGGCAGGTTGTCTTATGAGAAAAGGTTGGACAGATTAGGTTTGTATCCACTGGAGTTTAGAAGAGTAAGAGGTGACTTAATTGAAACCTTTAAGATCCTGAGGGGTCTTGACAGTGTGGATGTAGAGAGGATGTTTCCTCTTGTGGGAGGTTCTAGAATTGAGGTCACTGTTTAAGACAGAGATGAGGAGAACTTTATTTGATCTCAGAGGCCAGTAAGTCTTTCGAACTCTCTTCCTCAAAAGGCAGTGAAAGCAGAGTCTTTGAATGTTTTTAAGGCAGAGCTAGATAGATTCTTGATTAACAAGGGGATGAAAGATTTTTGGGGATAGGCAGGAATGTGGGATTGAGGTTACAATCAGATCAGTCAAGATCTTATTGAATGGCAGAGAGGGCTCAAGGGGCCAAGTGGCCTACTTCTGCTCTTAATTCATAAGTTTGTTAGTTACTAAAACTTGAGAAAAATAAGAACACTGCAACACACATACACTGATCAGAAATAAGAAGTTAAGAGTCCAAATAAAAGTTAAAAAAAACTACGAGTCAGTCTTTGGCGTGTCTGCGAGGTGCTGCGGCTGTTAAGTTGGGTAATTCCGGTGGAGCTGACTTTGGCCAGTTTGCAGTTAGTTTGCAGACACTTGGTTCTGCAGGGTGGCTGAAAGGCTGTCCTATTTCCTTTAGATTGTGGTTTATGCTGAGCTTTGACTCCAGCAACAGAAAGACAGAGTGAGAGAGAGATCATTTACTTACAAGCTGCAGGGGTGGGGGGAGGGTGGAGGGTCTGGTGGGGTGAAGACTAGCTTGTTCTTCTGTTTACTGTCACACACCAGCACACTAGATTTTTAGCAGATTTTTTCTTGTGTATTCTGGAGGGGAAAAAGCTATGGCTCACATCCAGAGCCCATGTTCTTTTCATCTCAGACCACTTTATACACTCTGAGATACAAATCAACAGGATATGGATTTTAGATTATTGCTGAGATGTGGCAACCACAGGAGATTAAAGTTCAGTCTTTTGCATCTTTCCTATCTCCCTTTCAAGTGTCTTTGCTTGAAGAAGGCCATGACATCTTTTCAGGTATAACATTCCGTGTTCTCTCAGGACAGGTCTGTCAGCATAATCCACATAAGAATTTTCCAAAAGTGGTAATTTTACATTATCAGCTCAGTGTTTTTGCTTGTATTTCTTTAAAAAAAAACAATTGTCTTCCTTAAAAGTTCAAATTGCCCATAGGTAATTGGTACCATTAGTCCGCTGTCATAATGCAATGCTTCCCACTCCTCCCCTGACGATATACCAATTCTGCTGCTGTGCACTGCCAACACCTGAGACTTGTACATAGTTTGCTGAACCCCTGGGATAATCTTTGCTGTCATGTTGACTCTCCGCACTTTAGCGGCCCTCTGTTTCTGCTGGACAACAACCAGCTGATACTGTCCTCTGCTTACCAGTAGGAGGGGTTTCTCCAAATCTCTACCATATTTCTGTATGCATTCGCATACACATTTTATGCTGCCCTTTTGGACATCAGCCTTGATTCTCTGATGAAGGGTCATATGGGCTTGAAACGTTAACTCTGACTTTCTCTCCACAGATGCTGTCAGACCTGCTGTGTATTTCCAGCAATTTTTGTTTTTGTTTCAGATTTCCAGCATCCACATTTTGCTTTTAGCCTTGATTCTCTTTCTTGTCCCTTGCCTCCCATCTCCTCCACTTCCTGTCAGCCAATCGTCTGCCTTTCATTTCTCCCCTCTTGATTACATTGCCTCTCCAAATCTCTATACCAGCCCTTCACTACTTTCCCACTCTCCGATTGCCATTCTAGGTTTGATTTCCCTTTGGTTTCCTCCTCTGCCTATCTCGATGTTCTTGAAAGGGCGTGTCAATGCATCCATCACTGCTTCCTAACAAGCCGCAACTCTAACTTTTTGAGATTTCATGCTGAAGGAACAGCTGTAGGAATGTGAGTAGAACACGAGACCGAGATCAGCAATTGAGCTGATCCAATGAAGGGTGACAGATGAGTTTTGAAGAATGATGGCAGTCAGTAATCATGAGACACAGAAAAGCAAAGATCAATCAGCAAAAAGTGAGCAGAATCCAGACCAGGGTGGGAACCAGCAGGAGCAGATCAGAGCAAACTTAGCATAGTGAAAGATTCCCAGGGAAAAAGCAGAAAACTGCCCACAGAAACTGCCCCATGTTGGGCGCTATTAGTTTGTAGATGGGAATGTGGAATTTGAAACACAAACAGATCATGATCTTATTGAATGGTAGAAGAAGCTTGAGCAGCCAAATGGCCTACTCCTGCTCTTATTTTGTATGTGTTTATGTTTGTAAACAGACCTGTTACTGGAATAGGATGGTCCAGCAAAGTATAGGCAGATCTTCCGGTCTTGTTAGAGGCAGGACATAGCCCTCCAATATATGCTTTGGGACTCCTTGGAAGTCCCAATGCAATGACTCCATGGGAACAGCCTGGGAAGCTTGAATGGGCAATTCCTGTGCTCCCTGGACCCTCAGAAAAAGTCTCCAACTTTGAGTTGGAGGCAGAGACTTCGGACAGTTCCAACTTACTCACCTGGATATTTACCCAGGAAATATTAGACAGAAAATTTCTAGTCTAACTCCTGGGTAACTATTCAATTAACACCTCCTTTACTCCCCCCCAAACTCCCCAGCTACCCGCCTCTGACCCCCTGGTTTCACTTCAACCCGATCTAACTAGCCCCGATCACATGACTACCCCCATCCCTGATCACCCACCTGACCTTCAAAACCCCCTTGGCTCCCTGACTACATCCCCAAACCCACTGGCTCACCTGCCAATCTGACCTGACTAGTCCCACCACCTGACTACCCCCCCCACCCTGTCCCGCCTCGCCACTTAACCCCCACTTAAACCCCCGACCCAACCTGGCCAGCTCCCACCTGACCCCCTGACTTCCCATCCACCCACTCTACCCACCTTATCCACCTCGCCCAGTTGCCATCCTGCCCAACTTCTACCCTATCCACCTACCACCCTATCCAGCTGCCACCCACTTGCATCACCCACAAAACAACTACACACTCATCCAATTACTCACCCATTCATTCACTCACATGTTCACTTAGACACTCATACATTAACACGCTGAGAAGCTTGGGGACCTTTAAACACTTACCAGATTACAGCAGCTAGTGCTGTAAAAAGGGGGTGTGGCTTCTAAGCAGTTTCTCTTCGTTACTCCCTGCGAGGATTACTGCACTGAGGGAGTTCATTAGGATCATTCTTCAGAGCCTTTTCAACGTATGCAGATAAGTTTTCGGTCTGATCAGAGTTGGACGTAGGGGTTCTGACTCTGATCAGAAGTTTTGGGCTAATGAAACCCCGATAAAAAATAATGATGAAGGCAGAGATTACAGCGAAGCCCAGAACCCAGGAGACAAATATACTTCGGTCCAGAAAAAACTGGTCTTCTATCCAAAACCCAGCACAGCAGCAGAGTAAAGCGGGGAAGTCAGGAGTGCAATGAAGTTCAATTCTGAAGCTCAGCAGACAACATCAGTAGGTGGGGGAATGGGCAGGCTGCAGGCTGCAGCTTGAAGTGATTAAATCGCAGAACAAGATCATAACAGCTGAGGCACCCAGTCTTACTGTGCTCCTGTTGGTACAGGAGTCCAGCAAATTCATTGTGAGCAGTGTTACAGGTATTGAAAGAACAGAGATTAAAAGCACAGAACAAGCAGAACCAGGGAATAGGAAATATGCTCTTTCCAGTTACTTTTTTACTTGTAGCCTGAACTTGTAGATTAAGCTATAAACTATTAGGGACAGGTTTCTTAAGTGCATAGGTGGTAACAGTACAAAACAGAAACAAAAATACCTCAAAAAACTCAGCAGGTCTGGCAGCATCTCCGGAGAGGAGCACAGTTAACGTTTTGAGTCCGAATGACCCTTCAACAGAACTAAGGAAATATAGAAGAGAGGTGAAATATGATGTGCTAGAGGGGAACAAATGGAAGAGCAAACAATGACAACGGATGGCCTTGAACAGAGTTCCAAAGCTCAGTAAGAGCTGTCACGTACACACATAGACACAAGTACAAATCCAGCTTTTTTGCCTCTGCCTGTGAGGGATTTTGTTATATTTCAGAAGTATGGAAGAAGGCATCGGGCAGCTCCAGCATTCAGCAGCCACGAAAGTCTGCATAGCATATTGGATTCTCATTTGGCAGGCTATGGTGCAGATTATTTCAAATCATGATGGGAATTTGATTACATCCTGCTGTAGGTGTAAGTTTGTCTGACATTAGAGATGGCTTGTAGTCGGCATTTTGTGTGAGATATTTAATGCAATTTTGACTGTTACCCAGGTTGATCACGGTCAGGTAAAAAGCTGCTTGTAACAAAGGAAGTAACTCTAGAGTTAACCTGGAATATCCCTTTATCAGATAAGGATTTGGTCAACATTTGTCTTTCTGGTAGTGTCAAGCTACCTTCTCATTAAATTTAACTCAACTTCCATCTTATATTTCTTAATTTGGAATTGAGCTTGTGTGCTTCATCCACTAACAATATTGTCAGTAGTGTTATATAAGGGCCAACAAACATTGGTAACCATACACATACTGAAGAGAAGTGCATAATGAAATGCGCAAAATGCCAAAAATAACATACTCTACTTGGTTTTACGAGAAGCAGAAATTCAGGGAGATAAGATGAAAAAAATACCACATTTTAAGAATAGGGTGAAAATCTGGTGGGTTCTGCAATAGGCAACCAATCCATTCCACTGGATTACAGTCCAGGTGATATGGGTGAACATTAACCTTAAGGTTTGTGAGATTCCAGTGGAAACAACTGCAAAAGGCAAGAACAAATCCATCATAGCCACTTCTGATTGAGAAGGAAGGACAAATTTCACATGGATCCATCTGTAACACTGCCCTATATGTGGACCCTCAAATCAGTGGAAACATTCAGTGTAATTTTAACTCATCCCATCAGGCAAGTTCATATTGGCTGCTTGTTTGACATCCTGCCTGAAATTGCTTTTTATTGCAGATGGGCAGAGCTAATCCCAGAACCAATCGCTCAGGGAAAGATCTTCAGCCCTGCAACATCCAGTCACAAATGGTGGTGGATAAGTAAGCAACTGACAAATGGAGGAGACCACATTAACATCCCCATCCTCAATGCTGTCAGAGCTCAGTACATGAATGCAAAAGGCAAGACTGAAGCATTCACAACCAAGCTCAGCCAGAACGGCCGAGTGGATGATCCTCTTGGCCTTCCCTTGAAGTCCCAGACATCACAACTTCTAATCTTCAGCCAATTTGATTCAGTCCACATGACATTAAGTAATGTTTGAGTGCACCAGACAAGGCTCCCGGCCACAACAATATCCTGGCTGAAGAACTGTGCCCCAGAACTAGTAATACCTTATGCAAGCTGTTCTAGTATGGCTACAACATTGGCATCTAACCAATAATGTGGAAAATTGCTTGGGTATGTCCTGTCCACAAAATGAAAGACAAACCCAACACAGCCAATTATCTTCTCAATAGCTTGTTCCCCTCATCAACAAAATGTTGGAAGGAGTTGACAATAGTACTATCAAGCAGCATCTGCTCAGCAATAACTTGCACAGCAATACTGAGTATCTCTTGAATTCAGACCTCATTGCATCCTTCGTTCAAACATGGACACAAGAGCACAATTTTAGAGGTGAATAACTTACATTGACATCAAGGCAGCAACTGGCCAAGTGGCACCTTTTGTAAAACAGATGTCATTGGGGATCACTGGAATATGCTTCACTAGCTGGAGTCATGCCTAGATCAAGGAATATCTTTCTTCTCATCTCCTGAGTTAACTGTAGTTTGGTGTATTCTGCCTCAGATGAAGTGAGACCTATCTCTGGGCATTCCTATGGAAATTCTCCTCATTCCCCAGTTCGCTAGGACAGTGGAAATTCCCAGAGGAATGCTCATTCTACCAGTTTAGGATGCTTAAATAGAAATCTAAATTCTCCCCAATGGCAGCAATGTTAAAGGGAAAAATGTGGAAAGTAACTTGAAAATGTCGAAAAACAATGGTACTGCTGCAATCATGCTAGTTACATTGACACCGTACCAGCTTAAACTTCCAAAACCCACCAAGGTTTACGGTGTCCGCAGAATGACAACTCATTTTGCACAATGCTGCTGGGTGCTAATGCCACCATGGCATATCTCCATCATCCACCTGGTTTGTTCCTCCAGATCCCTTCCAGTTCCTGCTATGCTCACTGTGTAAGGCAATCCAATTTTTAAAGATAAGGATGACCAAACAGTTCTTCAGAGATCTGAGTGATTTCGCAGGCTTGGACCCCCACACTGAGAGTACACTGGCTTCCAGTAATGTTACAGGTGCCTTCTGAACTGGGGAAGTAAAAATTGTATGGAGACCCTGTCTCTGACTCTTTTCCTTTCTGGCTTTCATAGGAACATAGAATGGTTACAACACAGAAGGAGGCCATTTCGCCCATCGTGTTCATGCTGGATTTCTGCAAGAGCAGCTTAGCTAGTCCCATTCCCCTGTCTTTTCGCTAGAGCCTTGTAACTTCCTTCTCTTCAGATAATTATTCAATTCCCTTTTGAAAGCCACAATTGAATCTACCTCCAGCACACTCTCAGGCAGTGCATTCTAGATCCTAAACCATAAATAGGTTTCAATAAACTGTAACTAGGTTCTTCCTCATGTTGCCTTTCATTCTTTTGCTATTCACCTTAAATCGGTATACTGTAGTCCTTGATCCTTCTGCCAATGGAAACAACTTCTCCCTATCTAATCTGTTAAGACCCTGCATGATTTTGAACATCTCTATCAAATCTAAGGAGATGGTGAAGCTTCAAACCTTTGCAAGGATGAACAAAAATACTTTATTCTCTGGCATTTTTTTCCTGAGAACTTTTAGAGTTTCACAAAACCATTGAGGAAATGCTGGGTCAATATAGTTAACTAAATGTTACAAAAAAATACAAATGCTGAAAGACAAATAATCTCTCGGTTACTTCCAGGACAAGTCAAAACGCCTTCTATGAAAACACATCGTGAAAAGCCGGGATGTGAGATTCAAAATGCACCTGGTTTTTCCTCGCCTAGAGCAGTGATGTTGCTTGACTAGGGCAAACTACTATCATCAGCATAATTTCTGAGCCTCGAATAATCTTGAGCTCTGTTACCACGAGAACATCCAGTAACAACACAGCCTGATCAGAAAACCCAGCACATGTGATCCTGTCACTGAGCACTTACAAAGAATACTCCCAGGACCTTCTGACTCCCCTGCTCTGGTCACACACGTGCATAATCATCACACTGGTCGTGCAGTCAACTATTGAAGTGAATGGCTTTGAACTTTGGATCAAAGCACTCTATTTCAACCTTGAATTGAAATGGAAATAGAGCAGTTTAAAATTCACCACCAGTGTTTATGTTTATGTTGTTGTGTCTTCCATTTCGACAATGGGGATTGTACTTTGCACTTAACATCATGAAGTCCTAAAATGCTTTACAGCCAGTGAAGTACATCTGAAAGTAATTACTCTTGTAATACAATTTTATTAATTTTTTTGCTTAGCAATATACTGGCATAGTATGTTCCATTGGCATCAAATTTAAATGACACTTAAACTTTAGTTGTAAACAGGTGATTTAAGGTTAACAAGCTGAAAATTTGGAGATTAATAAATTGGAAATCTACTCTATGATGTTTATAGACAAGCCCAGCTGTGTTTCTATCAGTAGAAAAAAGGGTAAATTGCTAAGAAAACGCAACAAGAAAAATATCTTAGCCAGTGGTCTAACTAGTGCCTTGTATACTTTTAGCAACCCTATTTTTATATTGCATTCCCTTTGAAATAAAGGTCAACATTCCATTTGCCTTCCCTATTACCTGAACTTGTATGCTAGCTTTTTGTGATTCATGCATAAGGACCCCCAAATCCCTCTGTGCTGCAGCTTTCTGCAGACTTTCTCCATTTAAATAATATTCAGCTCTTCTATTCTTCCTGCCAAAGTGCATAACCTCGCATTTTCCCACATTATATTACATTTGCCAAGTTTTTGCCCACTTATTTAGCCTGTCCATATCCCTCTGTAGGTTCTATGTGTCATTCTCACCGCTTGCCTTCCCACCTATTTGTGTGTCATTCGCAAACTTGGTGATAGTACATTCACTTCCCTCATCCAAATCATTAATATATATTGTAAATAATTGCGGCCACAGCACTGATCCATGTGGCACTCCACTAGTTACAGGTTGCCAAACTGAAAATGCCCCCCTTATCCAACTCTCTGTCTTCTATTAGTTAACCAATTCTCTGTCCATGCTAATATACTACTCACACCACCATGGGCTCTTATGTTATTAAGTAACATTATGTATGGTACCTCATCAAATGCCTTTTGGAAATCCAAATATATTACATCTACTGGTTCCCCTTTATCAATCCGGCTTGTTACCTCCTCAAAGAATTCTAATATATTTGTCAGGCACGCTTTCCCCTTCATGAAGCCATGCTGAGTCTGTTTGATTATATTATGCATTTCTAACTGCTCCGCTATTACATAATTTATAATAGACTCTAACATGACGGGTGTTATGCTAACTGGCCTTTCGTTACCTGTTTTTGTCTTCCTCCCTTTTTGATTAAGGATGTTACATTGGCGGTTTTCCAATCCTCTGGGATGTTTTCAGAACCTATGGATTTTTGGAAGATTACTAGCAGTACTTCCACAATCTCTGTAGCTACTTTCTTTAATATCTTAGGATGCAAGCCATCCGATCCAGGGGACTTATTGGCCTTTAGCCCCATTAGTTTCCCTGGTACTTTTTCTCTAGTGATAGTTATTATATTAATTTCCCCTGTCCTGCCCTTTTGCCCCTTGATTATTTGTATTTTTGGAAAGCTATTAGTATCTTCTACCACAAAGACTGATGCAAAGTTTTTATTCAGTTCTTCTGCCATTTCCTGGTTCCCTATCATTATTTCCCCAGCCTCATTCTCTAAGGGGCCTATGCTCATGGTGGCCTCTCTCTTCCTTTTTATATATTTAAAGGAGCTCTTATTATCCATTTTTATATATTACTTGCTAGTTTACCCTAAAAGTTTACTTTCCCCATCTTTATTTTTTTTGGTCATCTTTTGTTGGTTTTCAAAACATTCCCAATCCTCTGACTTACCACTAATCTTTGCCACATTGTATGATTTTTCTTTCAATTTGATACTATCCTTAACATCTTTGGTTAACCACGGTTGGTTTATCCCTTCCTAGAAACCTTCTTCCTCACTGGGATATATCTTTGTTGTGACTGGGACCCCAGTTATTCACAATATATATTCATGATTTAGATGAGGAAACTAAATGTAATGACTCCAAATTTGCAGATGACACAAAGCTGGGTGGGGGGGTGAGCTATGAGGAGGATGCAGAGATGTTTCAGTGTGATTTGGACAAGCTGAGTAGGCAAAATCATGGCAGCTGCAGTGTAATGTGGGTAAATGTGAGGTTATCCACTTTGGTGGCAAAAACAGGAAGGCAGATTATTATCTAAATAGCTATAAATTAAGAGAGGGGAATGTGCAACAAGACCTGGGTGTTCTCGTATACTAGTCACTAAAGGTAAGCATGCAGGTGCAGCAGGCGATAAAGAAGGCAAATGGTATGTTGGCCTTCATAGCCAGAGGATTCAAGTACATAAACAGGGATGTTTTGGTGCAATTGTACAAGGCCTTGGTGAGACCACACCTGGAGTATTGTGTGCAGTTTTGGTCTCCTTACCTGAGGAAGGATATACTTGCTATAGAGGGAGTGCAACAAAGGTTTACCCGGCTGATTCCTGGGATGGCGAGACTGACATATGAGGAGAGATTGAGTTAGTTAGGATTATATTCGCTGGAGTTCAGAAGAATGAGGGGGGATCTCACAGAAACCTTTAAAATTCTAACAGAACTAGACAGGGTAGATGCAGGATGGATGTTCCCGATGGTGGGGGAGTCCAGAACCAGGGGTCACAGTCTGAGGATATGGGGTAGACCATTTAGGAGAATTTTTTGAGGAGTGGTAAGCCTATGGAATTCATTACCACAGAAAGTAGTTGAGGCCAAAACATTGTATGTTTTCAAGAAGGAGTTAGATATAGCTCTTTGGGGCGGAAGAGATCAAAGGATATGGGGAGAAAGCGGGAGCAGGTTATTGAGCTGGATGATCAGCCATGATCATGACGAATGGTGGAGTAGGCTCAAGGGCCGAATGGCCTCCTCCTGCTCCTATTTTCTATGTTTCTATGTTTCTATGTGAGTCATGAGCTATTTTCTTAAAAGCCTGCCATTGTTCATCAGCTGTCTTTTCTGCTAAACGCCTTTCCCAGTTTACTCCAGGAAATTCTGCCCTCACTCCTTTATAATTACCCTTATTTAAGTTTAGCACAGTTTCTCACTCTCAAACTGAATGCTAAATTCTACCATGTTATGGTTACTGTTTCCTAGGGGATCTTTTACTCTGAGATAATTCATTAAACCTGCCAGATTACACATTACATTACCAGATCGAAAATAGCCTGATCCCTGTTTGGACTCACAACATACCATTCTAGGAAATTGTTCCGAATACACTCTTGCTCATGGCTACCTCTGCCAATTTGATTTTCCCAATCTACACGAAGATTAAAGCCACCCATGATTAATGTACTGTCTTTTTTACATGCCCTCATTATCTCCTGATTTATTCTCTGTCCTACAGTATAGCTACTGTCAAGAGGCTTATAGACTACTCCCACCAGTGTCTTCTTCCCCTTGTTATTTCTTACCTCCACCCATATGAATTCAACATCTTCCAATCCGAGACCTTTTCTTGCTATCATACTTATTCTATTTCATACGAACAAAGCTACCCCACCAACCTTTCCTTCCTGCCTGTCCTTTCAAAAAACCACATACCCCTGAATATTTAGTTCCCAACTTTGATCTCCTTGTAACCATGTCTCTGTAATGGTTATACTGTCATACTCATTAACCTCTTTTTGTGCTTTGAATTCATTTACTTTGTTCCAAAAACTACATGCATTTAAGTAAAGAGCCTTTTTTTACCATTTTCCCCCCTTTGACTCTATTTGCTGTTTTTTATTATGTTTGTACATTCTGTCCCTTCCTCACACACTCTGGGTATCATTACCTAAATTTCTGCCCTGCAATGAAGCTATATCCTTTTGCTTTGCTAGCCTACATATCGGCTCTCCAAAACCCACCCGACCTCTATTTAGTTTAAAGCCCTCTCTACAGCCCTAGTTATTCGATTTGCCAGGACACTGGTCCCAGCATGGTTCAAGTGAAGCCCATCCCACCAGAACAGCTCCCTTCTACTCCAGTACTAGTGCCAGTGCCCCATGAACTGAAACCAATTCCTCCCACACCAATCTTTGAGCAACGCATTTAACTCCTTGACTTTATTTACCCTATGCCGGTTTGCCCGTGGCTCAAGTAGTAATCCCGAGATTATTACTTTAAGGTTCTGCTTTTTAATTTACCTCCTAACTGTTCAAATTCTTTCAGCAGAACCTCCTTTCTAGTCCTATCAATGTCATTGGTACGAACATGGACGACCACAATTGGATCCCTTCCCTCCAACTCTAAGTTGCTCTCCAGTCCTGAGAAGATGTCCTTAGCCTGGCACTGGGCAGGTATCACAGTCTTCAGGACTCATGCTCTCGGCTGCTGAGAACAGTATCTAACTCCCTAATTATAATGTCTCCTACCACTACTATGTTCATATTTTCTCCCTCCACTTGAATGGCTCCCTGTACCATGGTGCCATTGTCAGTTTGCTCATCTTCCCTGCAGTCCCTGGTCTTGTTCACGCACTTGCAAGAACCTCATAACTGTTGGACAATCACAGGGGCCAAGGCTCCTTGGATGTTACCCCCTGGGTTTCCATACCTGCTTCACCTGCAGTCACACCCTCCTGTCCCTGGTCACAGACCAAATTTGAATGACCTAATCTGAGGGGTGTGACTGCCTCCTGAAGCAAAGTGTTAAGGTAACTTTTCCTCTCCTTGATGTGGCGCAATGTCTGCAGCTCGGACACCAGCTCCTCAATTCGGATCCGAAGTTCCTCGAGCTGAAAGCACTTACTACAGATATGTTCACTCTGGATCACCCTGGTGTCCAGCAGCTCCCACATGCTGCAGCACTATCGTATTTTATTTAACTTATTAATGAATTATTATAATAGCCCTGCTCTTTACACTTGAAGAATACCCTGCTTTTTGTGCTTTATTGTAACCAACTTTTTTACACCAGTATCTATCTTAAACTTAACAAGTTATTTTTAAGAAAAAGTGAGAAAAAAGGACTAGAGACCTAAACATTAGTTCCTATGGCAACTATTGTTATGATCCTTAGCCAGAGCCCCAAGTTGTTGGTGAGATCGATTAGGTCCCCTAATGTTTTGTTTAAAGTAGACAAAGTTTGAGATTCAAAACACTTACGAAGAGAATAAAGCCACATGATTCCACAGCTTCTGAACAAACAAAATAAACCTTACTATGCAAAGTCAGAGAGTTAAAACAATTTACAATATCTATCTTATACTCTAACATTCAGTATGAGGTACATGTAAATTAACAGTCAAATTGTGGTCAAACACACCCCACTCCATAATAAACGACAGATGCGACCAAAATTAATTCCATGGATTCCTCAACAACCCACACAAGTGTTAGCCACACTTGGAGTCAGCCAATTTCACTGAAACTCCATCTCTCTCATGAGGGTTTCTGATCTTCACATTCAAAGATCTCACCTTGGAGTTCTCTTCAAAAGCCACTGCAACTCAGATGGCTTCAATGATGGCCCACCTCGCAGGGTTTCAATCTCGTCTTCCGAGGTTACAATCCTCTGGATTCCTGTTATGACCCAGCAATTAAAATTGAGTTATTTAAAAATTCCAAAGGGAAACCTTAAACAACTGTCATAACCTATATTTTTAAGTGGTGTGCTTGAGATGTAACTCTAAATTCAGGAATAAGACCACTAGTTCTCGAGAGATTTTATATTAAACTAAATGAAGCATTTTATTAAGTTACAAGACATTAAACGCATATACATGGCTGCAAATTACTACTACCAAAACTTTTAACAAGTTCCCAAACTAATCTCCATTAAGGCAACAGCACACATAGACTTAACCAGACACCAGGCAAAGTATTTTTCAATTCAAAATGAGGTTCCTCTCCCTTTGGTTCCTGTGGAGACAGTTGTAGGCTTACAGATCTGCTTTGTTCTTACGTTGCCTCTGCTCTGCACACACAAAAGCTACTATCGGTTATATCCAACAAATCTCATTGAATGTAAATTCTCATTGTATCACCAGCCTCTTTTAACTCCACCTTTTCTAACAATAAAACCCCTTTCATTGTACCAATGTTATTAGTAATATAAACATATTGCTTGGTCTCGACTTGCAAGGTGCCAGATTTAACTCAGAGATAAAAACAAAAAAACTGCGGATGCTGGAAATCCGAAACAAAAACAGAATTACCTGGAAAAACTCAGCAGGTCTGGCAGCATCGGCGGAGAAGAAAAGAGTTGACGTTTCGAGTCCTCATGACCCTTCGACAGAACTTGCGTTCGAGTCCAAGAAAGAGTTGAAATATAAGCTGGTTTAAGGTGTGTGTGTGGGGGGCAGAGAGATAGAGAGACAAAGAGGTGGAGGGGGGGGGTGGAGGGGTGTGGTTGTAGGGACAAACAAGCAGTGATAGAAGCAGATCATCAAAAGATGTCAACGACAATAGTACAATAGAACACATAGGTGTTAAAATTAAAGTTGGTGATATTATCTAAACAAATGTGCTAATTAAGAATGGATGGTAGGGCACTCAAGGTATAGCTCTAGTGGGTTTTTTTATATATAATGGAAATAGGTGGGAAAAGGAAAATCTTTATAATTTATTGGAAAAAAAAAAGGGAAGGGGGAAACAGAAAGGGGGTGGGGATGGGGGAGGGAGCTCACGACCTAAAGTTGTTGAATTCAATATTCAGTCCAGAAGGCTGTAAAGTTCCTAGTCGGAAGATGAGGTGTTGTTCCTCCAGCTTGCGTTGGGCTTCACTGGAACAATGCAGCAAGCCAAGGACAGACATGTGGGCAAGAGAGCAGGGTGGAGTGTTGAAATGGCAAGCGACAGGGAGGTTTGGGTCATTCTTGCGGACAGACCGCAGGTGTTCTGCAAAGCGGTCGCCCAGTTTACGTTTGGTCTCTCCAATGTAGAGGAGACCACATTGGGAGCAACGGATGCAGTAGACTAAGTTGGGGGAAATGCAACTGAAATGCTGCTTCACTTGAAAGGAGTGTTTGGGTCCTTGGACGGTGAGGAGAGAGGAAGTGAAGGGGCAGGTGTTGCATCTTTTGCGTGGGCATGGGGTGGTGCCATAGGAGGGGGTTGAGGAGTAGGGGGTGATGGAGGAGTGGACCAGGGTGTCCCGGAGGGAGCGATCCCTACGGAATGCCAATAAGGGGGGTGAAGGGAAGATGTGTTTGGTGGTGGCATCATGCTGGAGTTGGCGGAAATGGCAGAGGATGATCCTTTGAATGCGGAGGCTGGTGGGGTGATAAGTGAGGACAAGGGGGACCCTATCATGTTTCTGGGAGGGAGGAGAAGGCATGAGGGTGGATGCGCGGGAGATGGGCCGGACACGGTTGAGGGCCCTGTCAACGACCGTGGGTGGAAAACCTCGGTTAAGGAAGAAGGAGGACATGTCAGAGGAACTGTTTTTGAATGTAGCATCATCGGAACAGATGCGACGGAGGCAACGGAACTGAGAGAATGGGATGGAGTCTTTACAGGAAGCGGGGTGTGAGGAGCTGTAGTCGAGATAGCTGTGGGAGTCGGTGGGTTTGTAATGGATATTGGTGGACAGTCTATCACCAGAGATTGAGACAGAGAGGTCAAGGAAGGGAAGGGAAGTGTCAGAGATGGACCACGTGAAAATGATGGAGGGGTGGAGATTGGAAGCAAAATTAATAAATTTTTCCAAGTCCTGACGAGAGCATGAAGCGGCACCGAAGTAATCATCGATGTACCGGAGAAAGAGTTGTGGAAGGGGGCCGGAGTAGGACTGCAACAAGGAATGTTCCACATACCCCATAACTTGTTCTCACACTGAACAATTTCTCCTTCAACTCCTCTCACTTCCTCCAAATAAAAGGTGTGGCTATGGGTACCCGCATGGGCCCCAGCTATGCCTGTCTCTTTATGGGGTATGTGGAACATTCCTTGTTCCAGTCCTACTCCGGCCCCCTTCCACAACTCTTTCTCCGGTACATCGATGATTACTTCGGTGCTGCTTCATGCTCTCATCAGGACTTGGAAAAATTTATTAATTTTGCTTCCAATCTCCACCCCTCCATCATTTACACGTGGTCCATCTCTGACACTTCCCTTCCCTTCCTTGACCTCTCTGTCTCAATCTCTGGTGATGTACTGTCCACCAATATCCATTACAAACCCACCGACTTCCACAGCTATCTCGACTACAGCTCCTCACACCCCGCTTCCTGTAAGGACTCCATCCCATTCTCTCAGTTCCGTCGCCTCCGTCGCATCTGTTCCGATGATGCTACATTCAAAAACAGTTCCTCTGACATGTCCTCCTTCTTCCTTAACCGAGGTTTTCCACCCACGGTCGTTGACAGGGCCCTCAACCGTGTCCGGCCCATCTCCCGCGCATCCACCCTCATGCCTTCTCCTCCCTCCCAGAAACATGATAGGGTCCCCCTTGTCCTCACTTATCACCCCACCAGCCTCCGCATTCAAAGGATCATCCTCTGCCATTTCCGCCAACTCCAGCATGATGCCACCACCAAACACATCTTCCCTTCACCCCCCTTATTGGCATTCCGTAGGGATCGCTCCCTCCGGGACACCCTGGTCCACTCCTCCATCACCCCCTACTCCTCAACCCCCTCCTATGGCACCACCCCATGCCCACGCAAAAGATGCAACACCTGCCCCTTCACTTCCTCTCTCCTCACCGTCCAAGGACCCAAACACTCTTTTCAAGTGAAGCAGCATTTCAGTTGCATTTCCCCCAACTTAGTCTACTGCATCCGTTGCTCCCAATGTGGTCTCCTCTACATTGGAGAGACCAAACGTAAACTGGGCGACCGCTTTGCAGAACACCTGCGGTCTGTCCGCAAGAATGACCCAAACCTCCCTGTCGCTTGCCATTTCAACACTCCACCCTGCTCTCTTGCCCACATGTCTGTCCTTGGCTTGCTGCATTGTTCCAGTGAAGCCCAACGCAAACTGGAGGAACAACACCTCATCTTCCGACTAGGGACTTTACAGCCTTCTGGACTGAATATTGAATTCAACAACTTTAGGTCGTGAGCTCCCTCCCCCATCCCCACCCCCTTTCTGTTTCCCCCTTCCCTTTTTTTTTTCCAATAAATTATAAAGATTTTCCTTTTCCCACCTATTTCCATTATATAAAAAAAAACCCACTAGAGCTATACCTTGAGTGCCCTACCATCCATTCTTAATTAGCACATTTGTTTAGATAATATCACCAACTTTAATTTTAACACCTATGTGTTCTATTTTACTATTGTCGTTGACATCTTTTGATGATCTGCTTCTATCACTGCTTGTTTGTCCCTACAACCACACCCCCCCACCCCCCCCCTCACCTCTTTGTCTCTCTATCTCTCCGCTCCCCACACACACACCTTAAACCAGCTTATATTTCAACTCTTTCTTGGACTCGAACGCAAGTTCTGTCGAAGGGTCATGAGGACTCGAAACATCAACTCTTTTCTTCTCCGCCGATGCTGCCAGACCTGCTGAGTTTTTCCAGGTAATTCTGTTTTTGTGCCAGATTTCACTCTCCTTGAATGCTCTATTGGAAAAAATGCAAATACAATCCACCTCTCTTCCAATTCAAAACTAAATTACATATCAACGCACCCAGACTAGCTGCTTTTAGTCCAATTAAGACACACTCACAGACTAAACCTCTATTTTAAAATAAAAATATTTTCCATTAACATTATACAACAATAGCTTCATGATAATTCCTGAGTACACTCAAACACCAATTTGCAAGCATAATTTTAGTTATTCAGCTGCACTAAGCAAACCACTACTGCTCCAAAGGGGTATCATGGAGTTGCCAACCTTCGGCTGCCTTCTTGGATTTTCAGGGCTCCTCCTGAGCCCACTTCGTTTAAGGTCTGTGCCCCGGAGCCCTTTCTCTAACTTGGAGCTAGTTCTCCACTCCTCTCTTTTAAACGAATTTAACTGGGACCTGTTTCTGTCCCCTTTCTTTGTCCCATACGTGGAACTTCCTTCTGGGACCTCTCCCTGCCTCCTTCCTTGTCCTTCTCTCTCTGGGACACTTCTTGGGACCTCTCCATGTCCCTCTCCCTTGTCCCTGTCTGTGGTTCACTTGCTGACTCTGGTGCTCCACATCCAGTCACCTGACCTGGGTTTTGCACCCTTCTTCTTTTTCCTCTTTGTGCAGGCGTGCAGGGCCTGTCCTTGGCCTGAAGAGTGCAAAGATGCCAAACTACGCATGTGCAGCCTGCTCCCAGCCTTCGCATGCACAGGATGTCTGAGGTCCACCAGGAACTGAATTTCCTGACCTTTGAGCAGGACAAGGTAAGTATAAGTTTCAAAACAGTAAGCCCAGGGGATTTCCTAACCAACTCCACCCCTCTCCCAGGCAACAGCCTCAGACTGAACCATAAGGCTTGCCACTTTGGTGTTAGATTTAATCCTGAGATGAGACCCTGAGGACATCCCCACACTATATCCAAGATTGCCTACCTACACCTCTGTAACATTGCCTGACTCTGCCCCTGCCTCTGTTCATCTCCTGCTAATCTCTCGTCCATGGTTTTGTTACCTCTCAGTTTGACTATTCCAATAATTCCTGGTTGGCCTCCCATTGCTAGCCTCCATAAACTTCAGTTCACCTAAAATTTTGTTGCCCATTTCCTCACCCACACCAAGTCCTGTTCACCCATCACCCCAGTTTATGCTGACCAGCCCATTAAGCAATGCCTCAATTTTCAAATATTCAACTTTGCTTTCAAGTTCCTCCACAGCCTTTCCTCTTCCTTTCTCTGTAATCTCCACCAGCCTCACACCCTCTGAGATACTGTGCTTCTCTAATTCTGGCCTCTTAAGCATTGTCACTTTTAGTCAGCCTTTGGTGGCCATGCCTTCAGCTGTTAAAGCCCTGTGCTCTGGGATTCCCTTGCTAATGCTCTCCATATCTCTACCTCTCTTTCCTCCTTTAATATGCTTCTTAAAACCTTTCTCCTCAACCAAGCTTTTGGTCATCAGCTCCAATATCTCCTCAAGCAACTCATGAAGCTATTAATGTTTTGTAATGTTCATCATAATATTAAATGTGCTATACAAGTACAAGTTATTGTTGTTGTTGTGGATGATGGGAGGAAAGATGTCTTCTCAAAACATCTTTGAGTCATCTTGTTAAGATGGAGCAGGCTTTTTTGCATTGAATTTGTGAAGGTTGGGTGTAGGAGGGTTGTCATGAAGCTATTAATGTATATAACATTTTGGAAAATATTTTTCTTTTAAAATGGAGATTTAGTCTATGCATGTGTCTTAATTGGATTAAAGTTATCTAGCCTGGGTGCTTTAAAACTATCAAAGCTTACAGCCCCCTTTAAGTTGTGTAAACAACCCCAATCCCCCAAGGGCTGAATGTATTAGTCAGACTTGGAGCACAGCCAAGCACTCATATTGAGGTCATCTGTTCAGCCTGCTTCTGTTGATGCAATTACCAGATGGCCTCGTGCTCGCCTTGGCATCACATATACTAAAATTGGAACGATACAGAGAAGATTAGCATGGCCCCTGCGCAAGGATGACACGCAAATTTGTGAAGCGTTACCAGATGGCCTCATTATGAATGCTTGGCTGAGCATCAGGTCTACTAATGCATTTAGTCCCTTTAGGTGTTGTTTACACAACTTGAAGGGGTCCACTAGCTTTTTTAAATTGACGGTTTTGAGTTTGTTTAAGCTTATCTTTCTTTGAAGTGATTTTTCAATGACTGTTTATTTAGGTGAGATTAAAAGGCATTCAGAGAATTAACAGTTCCTGTGGTGTCTCTTCCATGCCTATGCTTGTTTGACAGCTTTATGAAAATGTAAAGAGTAATGGTTCACAAAGGGATTTTTAAATGGCAGGTTTTTTTTTATTTCAGTGTTATTGTATGGCTCATTGGTTATGTATCTCTGGTGCATACTGGAAGTATGCCTCAAAGGCTCAACAGATGTCAGGACATTAGAATAATGTGAAAATCAAACCACATTCATATCTGATCCTTCATACTGTAGAATACAGCAGAGGCTTTATCCACCAGAGAAATGACTCTAATGCATCAAATACCTTACATAATGCCAATCAATTTAATGACCTCTTACTTTTTAAGAACAGATGTCTATGATCAATCCCTGCATTGAAAAAATACTTAATTATTAAACACAATTATATCATGATAGTCGAAGTTGGTGAGAGCTTTTAAAGCTGTTAGAAGATACCTGACTCCATAGCAGAATTTCTCCAAAGATCACAAATGATGTAACTTGCATGGTCCCCTCTGTTTTCAGGAATCCACATATCTTGATGAGAATAACAATGAGAGAGAAACTTGAATTTGCAGCAGGCATTTAAATAGCGAACCCAATGCCACTTTAAGTGAGCGTCAGTTCATGACCCGCCATATATCCCAACTTGGTGAAAATGGCAGGCACTGAGAACTGGAGGGAAAGCTTTGAAATGCTGCCCCACAAACTTCCTGATGCTAGTCTGCTCAGCACCGGGAGATGAAAATTCAGCCTCTTGACTCCTAGTTCTTCACTCTTCAGCCAGGAGAAACAACTTCTCAGCATCTACCCTCTAGAATTTTAGAAGTCTCCAGGAAGCCATCTCCCATTCTTCTAAACCCCAGAGCATATGTTCAATCTCTCCTCATAGTACAGTGTCTCATCCCAGGAATCAATCTAGTAAATATTTTTGCCCCCCTCTAAGGTAAGTATATCCTTCCTTAGTCAAGGAAGAGCAAAACTGTACATTGTATCCCAGGACATCACTACTCTTGTAATCCAACCCCAATGTAATTCAGGCTAGCATACAATTTGCTTTCCTAATTGTTTGTTGTACCTACATGTTGAAGGGTTGGTTAGCTCAGTTGGTTAGCATGTGGTTCCCAGCACACCAGCAGTGCAGGTTCAATTTCCATTTTATCGGATGTAGAATTGAGACCTGCCTCCTCATCCTGCCCTTAAGAGAAGAAGGCAATAGCAATCCACCATTGACAAAAACTGCCAAGAAAACAGCTCAGAATGTAGCATCAGTAGACAATGAGCCAAGTACCTGCCTTCTGGCAGAGCACACATGAATGAATGTTAACTTTCTGCAATTTGTGTAGAAGCGTCCCTAAATCTCTCTGAATACTAATATTTACTGGTATCTCAAATTTAAAAATAAATTGATGTGAGTTGTAAGCAGCTGAGGACCACTCAGCTCCTGACCTCATTACAGCCTTGGTTCAAACATAGACAAAAGTGCTGAACTCCCAAGGTGAGGTGAGAGTGACTGCCCTTGACCTCAAGGCAGCATTTGAGCAAGTGTGGCATCAAGGAACCCTAGCAAAACTGGAGTCAATGGGAATCGGGGGGAAAACTCTCTGCTGGTTGGAGTCATACCTAGCACAAAATAAGATGGTTGTGGCTGTTGGAGGTCAGTCATCTCAGTTCCAGGACATCACTGCAGGAGTTCCTCAGGGTTATGTCCTAGGCCCAACCATCTTCAGCAGCTTCATCAATTACCTTCCTTCGATCATAAGGTCAGAATTGGGGATGTTCACTGATGATTGCACAATGTTCAGCACCATTCATGACTCCTCAGATACTGAAGCAGCCCGTGTTCAAATGCTGCAAGACCTGGACAATATCCAGGCTTGGGCTGACCAATGGCAAGTAACATTTGCGCCACTCAAGTGCCAGGCAATGACCAGCTCCAAAAAGAGAGAATCTAACCATCACCCCTTGACACTCAATGGTATTACTGTCACTGAATCCCCTACTATCAACATCCTGGGGGCGTTACCATTGACCAGAAACTGAACTAGAATAGCCATATAAATGCTGTGGCTACAAGACCAGGTCAGAGGCTAGGAATCCTGCAATGAGTAGCTCACCTCCTGACCCCCAAAAGCCTGCCTACCATCTACAAGGCACAAGTCAGGAGTGTGACAGAGTACTCCCCACTTGCCTGGATGAGTGCAGCTCCCACAACACTTTAGAAGCTGGACATCATCCAGGACAAAGCTGCCCGCTTGATTGGCATCACATCTACAAACATTCACTCCCTCCACCACCAACGCACAGTAGCAGCGGTATGTACCATCTATAAGATGCACTCCAGGAATTTGCCAAGACTCATTAGGCAGCACCTTCCAAATCCACAACCACTACCATCTAGAAGGATAAGGGCAGCAGACAGATGGGAACACCACCACCTGCAAGTTCCCCTCCAAGTCACTCACTATCTTGACATGGAAATATATCGCCGTTCCTTCACTGTCACTGGGTCATAATCCTGGAACTCCCTTCCTAACAGCACTGTGGGTATACCTACACCACATGGACTGCAGCTGTTCAAGAAAGCAGCTCACCACCACCTTCTCAAGAGCAACTAGGGATGGGCAATAAATGTTGGCCTAGCCAGTGAAGCCCACATCCCGTGAATGAATAAAAAACAAACAACCTTTCATGTGGCAGCTTATCAGCTATCTTCTGAAAATCTAAACGTACTACATGCACTGATTCCTCAATTACCTATTGTTTTATTCTAAGTTATACTCATTTTAACAAAGATGATTTCCTTTCATAAAACCACATTGGCTAATCTCCTGTGATGTTCTAAGTGTGCCAGTTCTTTAATAAGATTCTAGCATTTTCCCCATGACTGATGTCAGATTAACTGATATGTGGTTCCCTGTTCTGTCTCTCCCTTTATCTAGGACAGCAGGGTTACATTTGCTGCCTTCCATAAAAGGGAGGACATTTGAGAATAAAGGAAATTCTGGAAGATCAAAATCAATGCATTCACTATATCTGCAGCCACCTCTTTTTAAACCTGAGGTTATTGTCTGCCAGATCCTGTGTATTATTAGCTTTTAGTCCCATTTATTTCTCTAGTACTTTTTCATTACTAATACTAATTTCTTTAAGTTCTTCAATTTCATTAGACTCTTGGTTCCCACAACTTCCGATATGTTCTGTCTGTCTTTTATTGTGAGGGCAGATGCTAAATATTTGTTTAGCATTAGCTGAAGTCATGGCTGCCGTGGCCATAATGTGGGGTAGCGATTAAAATCGGGGGTGCACAAGAGATCAGAATTGGACTTAAAAACAAGGTTGAGAATTTTATAATTGAGGTGTTGCTTCATTATGATCCTGGTCAAGGATAAAGTTTTTCACAAGCTTTTGACCTTTAGTAGGATTTTCAACAGCCCACCCTACCTGAAAATGTTGACATCATTTTTGAGTTCAATGCACTCAGAAAACTCTCAGTGATCAGTTGACATCAAATGTTCTAATTTGGAATGAGTTTGATCACAGATCAGTAGCGTTTTACCATCTTTGACATGTAATGCGATCGAATGGCAAAAAGTGCTCAAAGGCATCGAGTGTGTTCAAAGCTATCCAGTACACTCAAAACTATCCAATGTGCTCAGGAACCTGCACTGAATAATGCAAGGAAATTAATTACTTAAACAATATATGAATTTATTTAGTTTTTTCATTTAAGCCAAAAAATCTTTCTAATACACAGTACACGCTTGAGAGCACCCACCAGATCTCCATTAGTTCTTAAGTCATTCTAGTCTCAGGGTCTATAATTTTCATCCACCCACCCACCCCCCAACAAGTTGCAGGGTCTAAACTTTCTGCTACCATCAACACCCCGCACCCAAGTCTCAGTGTGTAAAATCTCCCCACTCTCAGTCTCAGTGTCTAAACTCTCTGCACCCCTACCCCCAGCCCCTGGATCTAAACTCCATCTCCCCCCTTCCTCCAGTCTTCAAAATCTTTCCCCCCGCACCCCATCTCCCTCCAGTCTCCTACCCCCATCACACTCTGGACCCTGGTCCTTGCTGAACTCCATCTCTGTGAATACTTACTTCATTGCCAGCTCCATCACCGCTCCTACACTTGCTGCAAAACTGCATCAGAGCTGTCTTCACCTTTACTTCCAGTTTCTGGCTAGCCCTGCAAACTGGCGTGTGGTGTGGGGGAAGAGGGGTTATGGGGAAGGTGCAGGGAAGGGGGGTGAGTGGGAGAGAGAGTGTTGGGAGGAGAGGGAAAGTGAAGGGAGAGAGATACTGGGGAGAGAGAGAGGGAGGGAGGGGGTGGGAGGAGGAGAGAGATGGGCATGGGGGAAAGAAAGGGGGAGGGGTTAAGAGATGGGGAGGGGCAGAGAGAGGTGATGAGAACTGCTGCAATTTGGGGGGCGGGGATGGAGGCGGGTAGAAAAAATTGGTCTGGGAGGCGAAGGGCAGGATGGGGGCAGAGGTTGTGGGAGGGAAAACTGCTCTGGGGACACAGAAAAACATTGCTCAGGAGGGTGTTGTATGGGAGGAACTGCTGCAATCGGATGGTGGGGGTTGTGGGAGTAAGGGTTGTGATGTATGAGTTATAGGTGACCAAGAAAAACATGAAACTAGCTTATCAAAATATATGTTAAAACATAGGGCAGGGCTTTCTGGCCCTGTCTCCTGCCAGGATTGCCAAGTCCCACCGGAAGGCAATGGACTTTAGGTTGAGCTGCCCAATCTCCCATGGTAGGTCCCACCATGATGGGGCTGGAAAATCCTGGCCATAGTCTGAGTTTTCTAAAGTTAGTTCAGTTTTAGGATGTTTAAAGCAATGGAAATTCAAAAATATTGAACATAAACAGTATGATTGGTTTTGGTGTCTGAATGCTTAAGTGATTGCTAATCACACACATTTGAGCGCTTTGGGGCAATTGATGACATTGATATCAGTTACATTGCTTGCAATATTAAATGATAGCTAAACGATTACTTTTGAGCACAATTGATGTCAAATAATGGCTAAATGGTTGGTCTTGAGCACAATTGTTGTCAAATAATGGCTAAATGATTGCTTTTGTGCACAACTGACGTCAAACAAATGCAAATGAACACTGTTGAATGCAAATGGAGTCAAAATGTTCAAAATACCTAGGGATATTGAGTCAGCCTTACAAGTATCAATGGATTTGTAAGGATTACATGGTCCACTGGGTTCATATCTCAAAATTATATTATATGTGAGACTGCATTATTTTGTAGCTGATGCCTAGTGCTCAGGCTTGGTGCTGCTTGTACCAGGGTCAATATTGCATGTATATCCCTACGGTTTCCAGTCCTCATGCCCTGAAATAAATGAATGAAGTAGGTGCTATGTAAAATCAACCAATTAATTAAATGAAGCAAAAGCAAAATACTGCAGTCTGAAATAAAAAACGAAAATGCTGAAAATACTGTACAGGTCTGGCAGAATCTGTGGAAAAAGAAACATTTCAGGTTAATGAACTTTAATAAATTTAGCAATTAAATGGCTGATTTTATTTTTCTTAAGTGGGTGGCTGCATCTATAGCGGAGGAGCCTTGTAGCTACCTTTGCAGAATGAAAATTTTGGGGCCCAAGACACACCCATGTGGTATGGTACATTGATGTGGACCATGTTGTAGCAGGGTCCCACTGAATTCCACTAGTTTCCATTTTATATTTTTTATATTTCAAATGATTATGTAGTATTTTTCTTTTAGACTATTGAAAATATATTATTTTCAGGTTCCAGGATAAATAAAAGTTAATTTTACTGTAAATATATTTTTAATTGCAGGGGAATATATCAAATACAGAAAAATATAAATGTCCTTAACCTTCTAATTAATTTAAACAATAAGATGTGTGTGGACTATCTTGGTAAATTGAGGCCAAGCCTCAAAGGCTTGATTAAAGGGAGAGAGCACAGGCCAAGTCAATCGATATACTAGCCTACCCTTGGTTTAGCAATTCTATTCACAAATTCCAGTATTGCTATGTAATCAATTTATAAAGATCCTCGTCATGCTTTGACTCTATTTTTCCCTCACTGGTTCTTGCCAGTAATACCCTTAATGAGTCTTTCATAATGATGCCCCACCCCTTGTTTGAATGCAGTGAAGAATTTAGCTTTAAAGTAATAAAGCCCGTTTGCATACTTTGCAATGTCTGTTAGTCAACAAAATGACTGTGTGTTTGCACTGGCACTTGTTATTTGAATTACGCAGACATGTTTAGATGTTTTTATATCTGATTTGAACTTCAACCCAGGCTTCGGGGGTAAACACTTCCAGATAATAATTTCATCAAGAAGCCAGAATGAGTATCAATATGGTTTATTCTTAATTTCTCTCTGAGGTGGCCAATGAACCATGAAAGAGTGACCAAGTGGTGCCCACATCCTGAGAATGTATAAAAACAATTAAAAATCGTGCTTTATTTTTTCTCAGCTAGAATGTTGTCAAATGAGTTTGATGCTGTCTGACCTCTCAATGGCCCCAGCATTCCAGTTCAATCCCTAAAGTCATAAAATGTTTCCGATCCAACCACAATGATGCAGATCTGGAGTGACATGTGTGCCAGACCAGGTATGGACAGTCAGAACGGCAGCAAAATTGGGCTTCTTGGTGCCTCTGGTGCTGGTGCCTGGGTGGCATAACATGGTGTTTGTCATCGTCACTTCCAGCACAGTCTCCATGGCATCCCATATTGAGAAGGGCATAAGCACAAGTGTGCCCCGTGTGCGCTAGTAGTATCAGGAAAAGTCAGGTTGTAAGGTCAGTTAACCATTCTGGCTTATTTTCATGCAGACTTAGTGAATGCCTGTGCTGGTCGAGACACCCCTCATTAGCGTTATTCAAAGGGATGCTTTTAATACACTTGCTGGTGAGATGCTTTTGACTTACTTCTGTTGAGAAGTTTGTGGATGTACTGTGACTTACCTTTGGAGATTTGTTGGTTAACTGGTACAATTAATCAGGGATGGCAATGGATTTGGTCACCCAATTCTGCAGCAGGTATGTGGACAGTGTCTGTAAGTCTACAACATGGCAGAGAAATGGAGCAGAGACTGAAAAGGGGAAAACTCTGCCAAGAGGGAGGGGGACCACTCTCTACAGAAGGCCCTATTTTTCACGGGTTTTCAGGGAGTCCTTCTCATACCTCCACCACACCCAGTAGTAAGGCCTGAGGTGACTCAGATTCCACAAGGAGGTCATCACAGAACTGTGCTCCCTGCTTCAATAGGACCTGCAAGTTCACCACCAGAATGAGTACAGCACTGCTTGTGGCCGTAAAAGTCCCAGCCGCATTAAATTTCTATGCTACTGCATTTTTCTCGGCAAAGGCTATTGACATATCCAACATCTCCTAGTGTGCTGTTCGTTGCTCTCTAAGCAGAGCGGGTCAGGATGAGCAGACACATGGCTTTACCAGGATAGCAGGATTCCTGATGGTGCAGGGAGACATCGGCTGCACAGATGTGGCTCTGTGGGCCCCATGTGTCAATGGGAAAAAGTACAGGAACTGCAAGGGCTATTGTTCCATCAGTATGCAGTTGTTATGTGACTAATGCATAGGCACTAATGTCGGTAAATGCCTGCCATCTCAGCAGCAACCATGGTACCTTCATCCTGAGGCAGTGTGCTGTTCCTTCCATCTTTGGACCTCCTAGAAGAACCAGAGGATGGCTGCTCGGAGACAAGGGATACCCAGTCTAGACCTGGCTGATGAACTCCTCTTCCACTCAACCATGTGAGGGCAACAAGTGAAAACCATGCAGCTACCAAGAACATTGTGGAACAAAAACAGAATTACCTGGAAAAACTCAGCAGGTCTGGCAGCATCGGCGGAGAAGAAAAGAGTTGACGTTTCAAGTCCTCATGACCCTTCGACAGAACATTGTGGAGCAGTTTACCAGCATGCTAAAGCAAAGTTTCCATTGTCTGGACCGCTCCAGTACATGCCAGCATATGTCTCCAGTTTGTAGTGGTCTGCCAAGCATCATCGTCATGCCACCAGCCATCAGGAGACTATCTTGAAAGGAGGGGAAGAAGGAAGAGATAGGAAGGATGCAATGGAGATCCTTTCAATCCAAACAAGCTGAAGAGTGGCTGTTCAGCATCCTCTTCCCATCAAAGAACTTCCCTTCACCATTTCCCCCTCTATCTGGGCCCCCATGTCACAGTATTCCTATGGCCAAGATCCTGTCTTGTGATCCCCTAGAGACTGATAACTTTTAAAAAGATAATTGAATTTCCAGTAAGGATCATACAACAAGATTTCAACTTTTAAGACATTTGCTCATATTGGTCACCTTATTTAAGGAAGGATGTAAATACATTGGAAACAGTTCAGAGAAGGTTTACCAGGCTAATACCTGGAATGGGTGGGTTGTCTTATGAGGAAAGGTTGGATAGGCCTGGCTTGAGTCCGCTGGGCCTGAATTTCCCCATTGGTGGGAGCGCCTGATTGACGGGCCCAGGAGCAATCGGGAAACAGGCCCACGACTGCGATTGGCTCCCGGCTGCGATTTCATGCTGGCTGGCCAATTAACAGACAGCCAGTGTGAAACACGCACTGAAGGGCTCAGCACTGTCAGGGTGGGGATGGGAAGAGGGCGGGCGATGACGTTTCCATGGGCCCAGGTGAGCGCTGCAAGAAAGCTCCCTGAAAGCAGACAGCTGCCTCAGGGAGCTGCAGACCTGAATAATGCAAAATGCAAAAAGGTTTTAAAAGCTGAAAAAAAGTGTCCACGCTTCATAATCAATCACCTGAAAATATAACTGATAAAACACTGCCTGCAGATAATTATTTTTATTTTATTTTGCCACGGAAATTTCATCCCGCCCTTCGATGAGATCTGATGAAAAATGCAAAGACCACCTGATCGATTTGCCCGTCTGCTAACAATAAGGTTGGACAGGCAATGGAAAATGAGAGCCAACTGCACTGTTAATTGGCTTAATTATCCTCTCAATTGTCAGCGAGCACGCTTCCGACTTTTGCGTGCATCTGCTGAGCGAAATATCGTACGAGTGTGCGCGATGACATCAGGACACTCGTCCGATGTCTTCTCACACAATTTTACACCCAATTGGGTCAGGAGCACGCCCACCTGCAGGATGTAAAATTCTGCCCCTGGAGTTTAGAAGAGTAAGAGGTGACTTGATTGTAACATATAAGACCCTGAGGGTTCTTGATACGGTGGGTGTGGAGAGAATGTTTCCTCTTGTGGAAACATCTAAAACTATGGGTCACTGTTTAAAAATAAGGGGTCGCCCATTTAAAACAGAGATGAGGTGAATTTTTTTCACTCAGGGGGCCGTGAGTCTTTGGAACTCTCTTCCTGAAAAGATGTTGGAAGCAGAGGCTTCGAATATCTTTAAGGCAGAGGTGGTTAGATTCTTGTTAAGCAAAGGGGATAGGTTATTGGGGATTGGTGAGATGCAGATTTGTGGTTACTATCATATTGGTTATGATCTTATTAAATGACAGTGCAGGCTCGTGGGCTGTATGGCCTATTCCTGCTCCTTGTTCATATGTTTGTATGCTCATATTCATGTGTGCTATAACAAATAAACTAAAAGCAACATTGACTGAACACTATTTAGTAGGCAACTTACACTTTAACCTAAATAAAAGATCGCCCAATGGCTTTTAACACAACCAAAAAATCCCACGCCATGTTTATACTTTATGCTGTCCCTTAAGTGGATACTTTATTCTCCTGGAACTAGTTCAAAGGTATTCTCTACCCTTGATGGCCTTCTTACTTTTTTCTTTCCCAGGTGGTTAACTTTTAACCTGAGGGTTACACTGGAGAATCCTTCCTTTTAGCCTAAGCTGGATGAATCTTCCAGCCTTCTTTAACTACTCATGAATTCAGTCTCTTCAATCTGGCCACAAGCTCCCACCCACATTCAGCATGGTGAACTATAGGGTCAGCATTTTCTCTGCTTCAGGTGCAGAACTAGCTGCCTCTATCTCCTGCTCTCTCAGTTTCTTGCAGACTGACTTGTGTTTGTGAGGTTCAATGATATCTTAGGAAACCCTATAACCCAATACTACAATGGTTTGCTATGGGCTGTTCCCTTCCCAAAGCCCATTTCCATGACAACATGAATCACATGGGCCTTGTGTCTTGGTAGAAATGCTAATTAGCTATCCTATAGAACCTTAACTCCATTCTAGCTTGGAAGTAAATAGACAGTCTAAAGTAGAGCTGTTTATTAGACCTAATTTTCCTAACACCTGCCTGTGAGACTCACAGTCTATCCACAGTCAGCACAACTATTCTTGCTGTTGTCTACAAGTGTGAACATTTAGCAGCTTCATCCTGTCCTCCCCCCACCACCCTCCCGACCTCCTTTTAATGTTTTACAACCAAATCATCCAGGCTTGTTGTTGGGCATAATTCAGAGCAGGTGACATGATGCCCTTCCCTCCTCCATTTTACCTTAAATTAAATACACAGTCCCAAAGCACAACAATCTTATAGACTTTGTATTTGTAACACCTACAATAAAACCCACCAACAATAATCTTTCCATAACAGTTTTATCCAAAAACACATCACTTATTCAAGCATTCCCATTGTGCCTATTTTGTAGGTGCCTTTGCCTAGTACTCCAATGCAGTGCTTCCCAGTGACAGGAGCATAGATAGTCAAAGGCAGATGTCATTCACTGGAGAAGACTGCAGTTGGCCTTGGAGGAAAAATTCAAGCAGATCTGGGCCTTCAGTGCTTGACTTTGGACTGTACTAACTTGGCATTGGCAGCAGCAGTCTAGGTTGGCTGTTTGACAGGAAACAGCTAGGCCACTGGCTGTTTGGCTATCCTGAGAGCACAATTGCTGTCATCCTGAAAAAGGAAAGTAGGTTTGTGCACCATGGAGGTGATGCCTCAGTGGCCCTAGTGATCTATTGGAGCACAGATTACTGGACAGCTATGAAAGCCTGCAAGCCCTTTTGAGCCCTGGTATCCACTGCCATGATGGTAGCAGTCTGACCCTGAAGTAAACATAGATCTCGTGACTTCAGTCTCATCTTCCACTGCAGTGCTGAGATGTTGGGTGGGTTCCACATATGCTACTGTGAAAGCTGATACATCCACCAAAGAATGCTGCAACACAGCTGGATCTGCAAGTGCCATTGTGGAGTTGACCACTGCTTCCGAGCTGGAAAGGATGGGCTCGAAGCTCTGTACAATGTTCTCTTCATGTTGGAGCCAGACTCCTCCATGCTCCTTGACACATCTTGGTATTCATCCTGATTGGCTTTCTTCTGTACACAGCCCCAATGAAATCTGCTTCAATTGAGTCCTCTGCGGCAGAATTTGTCTGTGACCTCTCTCCGGTAAACTGACAGCTGGCACATGCACTATTCTTGACCCCTGGCCTGGCAGCTGTCCACTCATACTCGGTGACACGCCACATGCTGCTGGAACACCTGCTAACCTCCAATGCTATTAGATCCCTTGATTTGTATGCAACCAACCAGGAGCACAGCTGGTTGAAGTTTGCATGCCACCTCCCTCAAAGGGGTTTGGCACAGCAGGTTATAAATCACAACTTCCACACCTGAGATTAGGTACAGACCAATTTGTAGCTCTAAGTTTAATTCCCAAGTGGACATTAATGAACCAGTCAGGTTTTTATTCCAGCTTCACGGCTGGTACCAGCTGTTTATTTCCACATTTTTCAGAGTTAACTTACTGACCTCTTCTTCCTAATGCAGTTTCAGATTTCTTCTATTATTTAATATTCACGCTATCCACTAAAATTCTCATTGTGTGAGCATCTGGACTGGTGACTCAGAGTATCACATTGTGTGATGGTGATTCTTCATCAATGGTGTTTTGCTGCTGCTGCTGCTGCTGTCTCTCTTCCTCTTAAGGTTCCTGTGGCTGGGCAGGGGGAAGTTCTTGGGTAGGTGAAAGCAGAATGTCAGAAGGGGAGTTGGGTCATTTGAGGTGAGGGACTGTGAATAGGGTGGAAAGCAAGAAATCCTGAGTCACACCATCTGCAGCTTGCACTTCATGTCAGTTAACAGGTTCAGAGTCTGGTGGGAGTTGAGAAGGGGCTTAACGCAAGAACATACAGTCATCCTTAATGTTCTCCATGATGTCAGATGCAACAGGCTCTGTTACAACTACACCAGAAAGCCCTCTCCTCTCTCGGGCTCAGGAAACGTAGGCATGCCTGTTTCCCACTGGCCCTGCTCTGCTAACTTCTGGTTCATGTCACCTTGTCCTGCAAGAGATAGGGAATAATGTCAGTGATTGTGTTGAAATGTGTTTGGGTGATGTGCCTTCCATGGCTTAATTGCTACATGGAGGCAAAGAGAGGTGGATGTGAGGCTGGTATCATTAGAAGGTGTGTAAGGGTGAGGTGGAGCATCCAGGTGTTAGGCATGTGTCCTCAGCGTTACTGTTGATGGGTGAATGAAGGAAGCGTGGTGCATTGAGCAGCCTGAGAGGTTGTTGATGTGATAGGCAGGAGATGACCTTTGGAGATGCATCACTGAAAGCTAACTGGAACACCTGCTAGCCTCCTACACTATTAGTCCCCTTAATTTGTATGCAACCAAACAGGAACACAGCTAACTGAAGTTTGCATGCCACCTCCCTCAAAGGGATTTGGCATGGCAGGTTATAAATCACAACTTCTACACCTAAGATTAGGTACAGACCAATTTTTAGCTATAAGTTTATTTCCCAAGAAGGCATTCATGAACCATTCAGGTTTTTATTACAGCTTCATTGTCACTATTACTGGTACCAGCTTTTGATTTCCACATACTTCAGAGTTATCTTACCAACCTCTTCTTCCTAATATAGTTTCAAATTTCTTCTATTATTCAATTGATCCAAATTCCCCCTCTGACCTTGAGTTGTGACTCTATAATCGTGTTCACAGAATTGTTCACTTATGTCAAAAGCCGATGTTATTGAAGTGCAATTGGAATTTGTGGCTATCACAGTATAACAATATTATTCCATGACTGTTGCACTGTGAGTGACCATGATATTTTTATCTAATTTTCAGAACAGAGCTAAGAATTCTGACATTGCTCTTTAATGCAGACAAAAGCTTTATAGAATTGCTTAATCTATGCAAGGGAGTATGGATTAGTGAAACACACATTGTGTGAAATATTTATTGCAGTGCCTATTGTTCAGATGCCATTCAAGGGCCAAAACGGTATCCAATATGCGCTTGCACATTTTCATCTCTACTTGTGTCGGGAGCCATCTTAGTAAGAGATTAAGTGCTCGCAACGATGGTGTCCACCAGAAGAATGCAGAGCAGTCAGATCTTGATGTCAATCAGTGCACAACGCTGAATTGCCACCAGTGGTGCCATTTTGGAGTTCAACATTCCAGCCTACATTCACTGTTAAGCTTATGCAGCTAAATACTTATTAAGCAACTGAAGGAACACCCTTCCACACCAGTTCCCCCAGTCACTAGTGCTGTTTAAAAAAATTATCAGCAACTTACAGATTTGTGCTGGTTGTTGCTACAATTCTGCAATTCTGGTGCTTTCCACAGTTCTTTCAAGTTGCAAACATCTAAAGTGAGTGACAGGTGTTGTAGGATGTTTCATTTGTTTTTGCACAAACCAGCTGCTTCTGGGTATGGGTGCAGGATTGTGCATTCCTCTTGGGATGCAGCATGACTGGGAGGATGAGAAGAGGCAACATAGAGCAGGACAAGCTATAAGAAGGCATTGGAGAAAGGCTCTCAGTTTAAGACCGTATGCACTCAGGATGCTAAGGGATCATTTCTCATAGCTGAACCTCAGCATAAAAATATGTGACATGTCTATGTTTCACTAAGGATGTGCCCACTGAAATCTCGTAGCTGCTTTAACCACAGCTGCTCAGAGCAGGGCAGGGAACACAATGGCCAGGATTTTCCGGTCCTGCCCATGGCGGAAATCATCACAGGCAGCATGGAAAACATCGGGCAGGAATTTCTGATCCCACAGCAGACAGGATGGAAAATTCCAGCCAATGACTGTGGACATGGGTGCACCTACACCACATGGACGCTAGAGCTTCAAAAAGGCAGCTCGCCACCACCTTCTCAAGGGCAGTTAGGGATAGGAAACAAGTGCTAGCCTAGCCAGCCACACCCACACCCTGCAAAAGAATAAACAAAAAAAAATCTCTTATTAGTCACTTTCAAAACAAGTCAAAACACCTTCTATGAAAACACATTGTGAAAGACCGGGATATGAGATTCAAAATGCACCTGGTTTTTCCTCGCCTAGAGCAGTGATGTTGCTTGACTAGGGCAAACCACTATCATCAGCATAATTTCTGAGCCTCGACTAATCTTGAGCTGTGTTAACATTAAGAACATCCAGTAACAGCAACAGAGCCTGATTAGAAAACCCAGCATATGCGATCCTGTCACTGAGCACATACAAAGAATACGCCCAGGGCTTTCTGACTCCCCTGCTCTGGTCACAAATGTGCATAACAATCACACTGGTCGTTCTTTCAAATAATTGAAGTGAATAACTTTGAACTTTGCATTAAAACACTATCTTTGGCCCTTGAACTAAAATGGAATCAAATCAGTTATAAATTCTTGACCGGTGTTTAAAATTATACCAATTGTGTTGTGCCTTCCATTTCTACAATAAGAATTACATTTTGCACTTAGTAAGTGGCCGAGAGTATTTTGGTGTTAACTGGATAGTAAATAACCCTGTTCCTACTCCTTAGGGGTAGAGGGTTGATGGTGAAGCAACACATTCAATGATAAGGCTATACAGAAATGCAAATTATTTTGGAATGTCTTTGAAACTAGAACAACATTAAATCATCTCAACATTCAGTTCATTTAAAAGTAAAATAGTGTGGATGCTGGGAAAATGAAATAGAAACAGAAAATGCTGAAAATACACAGCAGGCCTAGCAGTATCTGTGGAGAGAAACAGTTACCATTTCAGAGTGTAACATTTCACATTCATTTAATGCTAGTTATACATGCAAGGCTTCCTTTTGCGTTACACATCTCCCAAGCTATCCTCACATTTTTCTCCATTTGTTGTCAATTAATTCACACCAGTATGCTTTCAGTTGATCTTCCTAATTCACGACAGTAACATATCTGGCTTGCTAAATCCAGCAACTACCAGGATAAAAAGAAAGAGAATAACAACAACAACTTGAATTTAGTTTTTAAAGTAATAAAACATCCCAAGGTGATTCACAAAAGTGCTATCAGACAAAAATAGATGCCAATTGCCGCATAAAAAGACATTAGAACAGATGATCAAAAGCTTGGTCATAGAGGTAGTTTTTAAACAGCCTTAAGAACATAAAAAATAAGAGCAGTCCTAGGCTTGGGCCATTGAACCTGCTCTACCATTTGATAAGATCATGGTTGAATTTTACATTGGGTCCTCTTCACTGTCCTGTTCCCACATCTTTTGAATCCTTTCTAGCCCAAAAATCTATGGGTTTCAGTTTTAAATACACTCAACGACTGAGTATCCATAGCCCTCTTGGGTAGAGAATTCGAAAGATTTACAGCCCCTAAGCGAAGAATGTTCTTTTCATCTCAGTTTGAAATGGCCGAACCCTTATGCTAAGACTCTGACTCCTTAGTCTAGATTCCCCAGCCAGGGTAAACAGCCTTTTAGCAATATCTTGTCATGTCTTCCAAGAATTTTATAAGTTTCAATTCCAGAGAATATAGTGTCTTTCTACCCAATCTCTTTACTAGTAATCTGATGAAGCTGATCGTCCATCCATTGTATACATTGTCTGATTTTTCCCTTGTGCACATAGGTATCCCCTCCAACAGGGAGCTGCCCAGACTGTGAAGTAGAAAATGACACTTTATGAATTTGCATTCCCACCTGTGATAATCTACGTGTATATCCACTAAAGTCTCTTGGGCCTTCCACCCCATTCCCAATCTTACCATTTATAGTGAACTTTTGTCTATATTCTTATTGGCAAAGTGTATTAATTGCACAACAAAAACAGAATTACCTGGAAAAACTCAGCAGGTCTGGCAGCATCGGCGGAGAAGAAAAGAGTTGACGTTTCGAGTCCTCATGACCCTTCAACAGAACTGAATGAATATTAGAAGAGGGAAATATAAGCTGGTTTAAGGTGGGGGGGTGGGGGGAGAGAAGTGAGGGGTGGGTGTGGTCATAGGGACAAGCAAGCAATGATAGGAGCAGATAATCAAAAGATGTCACAGACAGAAGAACAAAAAGGTGTTGAAGGTGGTGATTATATCTAAACGAATGTGCTAATTAAGAATGGATGGCAAGACACTCAAGGTACAGCTCTAGTGGGGGTGGGGTGGAAAGACTAACAGGGCATAAAAGACAGATTTAAAAATAATGGAAATAGGTGGGAAAAGAAAAATCTATATAAATTATTGGAAAAAAACAAAAGAAAGGGGGAAGAAATGGAAAGGGGGTGGGGATGGAGGAGGGAGTTCAAAATCTAAAGTGTTGAATTCAGTATTCAGTCCGGAAGGCTGTAAAGTGCCTAGTCAGAAGATGAGGTGCTGTTCCTTTGGTTTGCGTTGGGCTTCACTGGAACAATGCAGCAAGCCAAGGACAGACATGTGGGCAAGAGAGCAGGGTGGAGTGTTAAAATGGCACTGTATTAATTGCACATTTTCTGGATTGAACATGCATTCACCAAATCCCTACAGGTCATGCCTTTTAAAATCAGTGCAAGTTCTCTTTGTTTTAAAACTTCAAAAAAATTATTTGTTCACGGGATTTGTGTGTCACTGGCTAGGCTAGCATTTATAACTGATCACTAATTGCGCTAGAAAAAGTGGTGAGCTGCCTTCTTGAACTGCTGTAGTAGGTACACCCGCAGTGCTGTTAGGGAGGGAGCTTCAGGATTTTCACTCAGCGACAGTGAAGGAACAGCGGTATTGTCAGGATGCTGCATGGCGTGGTGGGGAACTTGCAGAAGGTAGTGCTCCCATACAAATGCTGCCCTTGGTCTAGGTGGCAAAGGTTGTGGATTTGGAATGTGCTGTCAAAGGTGCTGAGTGCCTGGCACTTGTGTGGCACAAATGTTACTTGCCATTTATTAGCCCAAGCCTGAATGTTGTCCAGGACCAGAATTTTATATTGGTCGGGCAGGCTTGATGGGATCTGGAGGGGGTGGTCGGGGACCTGCCTGCCGCCCGTGATTGGCTCCACACTGTCGTTTTACGCGGACAGGCTAATTAAGGCCCACCCAGCTTAATATGCGACTCCAGCATCAGTGAGAAGGACCGGGTGGGAGCTCAATGTCTGCTGGGTCCAATGGCGACCCAGCGGCTGATTCAAAAGCAGCCACAGCAGCCATGCGAAGGCTGCCATTGACTTGGAGGACCATAGTTATAGAGAACATCAGTGCTGAATACGGCAGGCGGGAGGGCAGGTCAGTGGGGCAGGTGGCCTGCGGTTTTCTGACGAGTGTCTCGCTGCCCTCCTGGGAGAGGTGGCAGCACAATGGGAGATACTTGTCCCCAGAGACGGGAGGAGGCCCCCCCCACCTCACCAAAAATGCCTGGGAGGAGGTGGCATCCAGAGCGAGCTCCCATGTTGTGGTGAGGCACACAGTGGTGCAGTGCCGTAAGTGGTTCAATGATCTCCTGCGATCGGGAAAGGTGAGTGCTGTAGAGGCATGGGTCACTTAGCAGAAC
Source organism: Carcharodon carcharias (assembly GCF_017639515.1). Lineage (NCBI taxonomy): Eukaryota > Metazoa > Chordata > Chondrichthyes > Lamniformes > Lamnidae > Carcharodon > Carcharodon carcharias. The sequence goes on along the minus strand of NC_054467.1, from coordinate 183,325,375 downwards.
AGTTAGGAGGGCCTCCCCTGCATCCCCCCCCCCCCACACCCCCACCCCGCTCCCACCACCGGACCTCAGAGTTCTTAGAGTGTGAGTCGATGAGGCAGCATCAGGGCAAGAAGGCGAGCCCTGGCTGCTTGGAGTGAGTGTCTTGTGGCTCCAGGGTCACAAATCGGCTGAGCCCTGCGAGGTTTTCCTCAGGTGGGGTTGGCCAGGCTGCAATGGCAATGCAGGTACAGGGTGGACTAATCAATGCTCCTCTCTCTTTTCAGAAGACATTCCACAATAATGCTGAAAGGTTGCAGACTGGCGGAGGACCACCCCACCTTCTAATCCTGAATAGATATGAGTAGGAGGCCCTGGAGCTGGAGAGACACCAAGCGCCTAGATCAACCGGCTGCGGTAAGGTTGAGGGTGCCACAGGGAGGTAAGAATGCAGTGCACTGAGGTCAGGATGTCTGTAATAGCAACCATTCCATTGTTGCCTCTATACTGATGTAAGCCTTGAACATGGAATCCCCATTGATAATGGAAAGATGAGGGCACCCTGATCCGGGTGCCAGGCATGCACAGTAACAGTGTAACTACTTCAGCTAATCACATGTCCTTGTTCTTCCTTTCAGGCTCACCAGAAGTCCACCAGGATCAGGAGCCTGAAGGCTCGCCGGTCACCCCAGAGGACACCTACAATGGAGACACATCTGCGTCACACCCTCTCAGCCAGGCAGGCACAAGCACAGATACCAACCAGCACCTCGGTGGGAATAAGAACATCGGCTAGTATCTCGGTGCACATTGGTGAGGGCACATTATACTCGCTTGAGGTGCAGGCAGAGGCGAGAGTGCCCAGGGTACCAGCACTCAGACGACTGCTGGGAACCAGGAACATGCTCAGCCAATAGCTGGTGATGAGCCCCTGGAGTCGGCCCTGAGGCAGCAGATGCTGGAAGTCCAGCAGGGTGTGTGGGAGGATCTGGCAGAGATACATGAGGGAATGTGTACCATGATCTCCGTTGTGGACATGTCCATGTGGAGCACAAGCAATACAATGACCCTCTTGGCTGAGTGCATGGCCTCCTCCATGGAGAGAGTGGCGAGTCTCATGAGAGGCTGCTCCAAGAGATCAATTAGGGCTTCCTGGGGATGCGCTCAGACCTGCAAGCCCTCACATCGGCAATGACTTCGGGTGGTCAGTGTCAGTGTGGGAGATGGATTGGGCACCCAGTATCCCAGCTAGGTGTCCCTCTATCAATGGTGAGCAGGGAGATCCAAAGCGATCTAAGGTTGGCACACGAGCTACCTGTCATCTCTGCGGGCTCCTCTCAGGGTGCTTCGGATGACGCCAGCGCTCCTTTGCCCCTCTGCCAGTGACTGTGGCATCTGATGAGGCTGTGGCAACTGGGGAGATGCCAGCCGTACCACTGACCGCTTCTTCCCATGTGGGGCCAGCACAGGCTCCACAGGCCAGAGGACGACCGCCAAGGTCACCAAGGCCAACAGGACAGCAGAGTCAGCAGGCTGTCTCCAATGTCGGTGCCAGCAAGGGGGGAGCAGCTAGACGTAGCACTCACAAATGCAAACTTAAAGCACCTTAAGCAGAACACAGGCTTATCACTGGTGATATTTTTCCCTCCTTTTAAGTTAGTTATGAGTAGGTGTGATGGAGAACACCTTTTCATTTAATTTGTTTTATGTACGCCAGGCACCACACCATTAAATGTGTTTGTGTTCAACAAGCCTGAGTGCTTCATTTGTTCTGCAGATGAAGGGTAACCCAGGATGTTATTAGTGACTTGTTTTTCATCAAACTTTATTGAAATGACAAATAGGCCATGTTGTTCACCAAGCAAATGTTGCTCTCAGGTATCGTGTATGGAGACTGCAGCCCTGGAATGTGGTGGTTCATCTTTGGTAGGCAAGCTGAAGAAACATTGGATCAAAGCCTCCCGGGTGTCCCTGCCTCCCTGGAGTATGCCTGGGTCGGCGTCTATCTCCTCAGCATTCTCCCGAGCGTGCTCATCCTCAGACTCACTATTGGACTCAGTGTCTCCTGCCAGAGCAGCTGCATCAACATCTTCTTCCTCCACTGCATTCCCCCTTTCCAACGCCAGATTGTGGAAAGCACAACATGGAACCACTATTAGTGACACACATTCCAGGGGGTATTGCAGTGCACCCCCTGAATGGTCCAGGCATCAGAAATATGTCTTGGGAAGACCAATGGTTTCCTCTACCACAGCCCTTGTAGGGGCGTGGCTTCCATTGTACCGCTGCTCAGCCTCTGTTCTTGGATGGCAGTAAGGTGTCATGAGCCACCTTTTGAGAGGATAGCCCTTGTCACCCAGCAGCCATCCATCAAGCCAGGCTGGAACATTGAAGAGCCCTGGCACCTGGGAGTGTCTGAGGATGTAGGTGTCGTGGGAGCTGCCTGGGTACCTTGCACAAAATTGTAGAATCAGCATCCTGTGATCGCACAGTATCTGAACATTCATGGAGTGGAATCTCTACCTGTTGACCCATTGGCATCTTAATGGCCACTTGTGTACAGTCTATTGCATCCTGGACGTGGGGGAAGCCAGCAGTTGTGTCAAAGCCTCTGGCTCACTCTGCCTGGCTGGCCTCATCTGCACAGTAGTGAATGAAAGCCAATGCACACCTGAACAGAGCATCTGTCACTAGCTTGACACAACTGTAGACAGCTGACTGGGAAACTCCACAAAGGTAACCCACCGACCCCTGGAAAGAGCAGGAGGCATAGAAGTTGAGGGCCACTGTGACCTTCAGTGCCACTGGCATGGGGTGTCCACCCACACAGTTGGAGATAATCTCAGGGCCAAACATCTGACAGGTGGAGGTCACGCTCTCCCTTGAGAGACAGAGCCTCCTTTGGCACTGCACTTCAGACATATTGAAGTAGCTGCATCACCGCCTGTAAACCCTGGCAGCAGGATAGTGGCATCTTCTGCGGCCCCTTCCACCTTGGACTTCCTGTTGACCCTACGCCTCTTGTGCCTGCACTTGTCCTCCCACAGGTCATTCCCCTGGAGGCTGAACTGGCCTCCTTCCCAATGGAGACCACAGTCCCCATTCCCAGGGTAGGGGAAGGCTGCCTGATATCTGGAAGGCCCCAAGTAGTATGATTCCTCCAGAGTCCTGAACTGAAGCCTGTTATTTCTGTCAAAGCAGCTCTGAAGTGAAATGAAGTTGTCCTGTTCGCACGAGGAAGCAGCAGTAAGTTATAATCTAAACTACTAACAACTTGCATTAGCGAGGCCAATCACTCCTCTTATCCTGCCCGTGGATGAGGTTTTTGAAAATGTGGCCTACCCGCCTGCTCACTGTGCCCGTGTGATGCCCTGAAAATCGCATGAGCTGCGTAAAATCAAAGACAATTGGTGTCTCAAGGGCCTTAACGGGCCTTTTAATTAATAGTGGGTGCATCTCCGACCTTATAGCGTGCCCGCTTACTGAAATGTCGCAACGGTGCACGGTGACATTGGGACACATGTCCAACATCATCGCACATCATTTTACATCCCGGCATGTCGGGCCCATGCCCCCACGCCGAATGTAGAAGTCTGCCCCAGGTCTTGCTGTAAAAGGGCTGCTTCAGTATCTGAGGAACTGCGAATGGTGCTGAACATTGCGCAATCATCAGGGAACATCCCCACTTCTGACCTTATGATGGAGGGAAGGTTATTGATGAAACAGCTGAAGATGGTTGGGCTTAGGACACAACCCTGAGGAACTCCTGCAGTGAGGTCTTGGGACTGAGATGATTGACCTCCAACAACACAACCATCTTCCTTTGTACTAGGTATGACTTCCACTAGTGGAGTGTTTCCCCCGATTACCATTGACTTCAGGTTTGCTAGGGCTCCTTGATGCCATGCCCAGTCAAATGCCGCCTTGATGTCAAAGGCAGTAATTCTCACTTCACCGCTGGTGTTCAGCTCTTTTGTTTATGCATTGGCCAAGGCTGTAATGAGGTCAGGAGCTGAGTGCCCCTGATGGGACCCAAACTCAGCGTCAGTGAGCATGTTATTGCTGAGTAATTGCTGCTTGATCGCATCGTCATTGACCCCAAACATCACTTTGCTGATGATTGAGAGTAGACTGTTGGAATGGTAATTGGCCAGGTTGGATTTGTCCTGTTTTTTATGGACAGGACATACCTGTGCAATTTTCCACATTTCTGGGTAGATGCCATTGTTGTAACTCTGCTGGAAGAGCTTGGCTAGGGGCGTGGGTATTTCTGGAGCGCAAGTCTTCAGGATTATTGCCGGAATATTGTCAGGGCCCATAGTCTTTGCAGTATCCAGTGTCTTCAGCCACTTCTTGATATCACGTAGAGTGAATCGAATAGGCTAAAGACTGGGATTGTGATGTTATGGGCCTCAGGAGGAGGCCTAGATGGACCATCCACTCCACACTTCTGGCTGAAGGTGATTGCAAATGTTTCAGCCTTGTCTTTTGCACTGCTGTGCTGGGCTGCCCCATCATTGAGGATGGGGATATTTGTGGAGCCTCCTCCTCCTGTTAGTTGTTTAATTGTCACCACCATCCATGACTGGATGTAACAGGACTACAGAGCTTCGATCTGATCCGTTGGTGGTGAGATAGCTAAAACTGACAATAATAATGTAAATATGATATAATAAGAATCACAATCTATAACATCCTCAAATTCTCAATATGAACTCAGAATGGTGGGTCATTGTCATATGACATGTCACCAATGGCATGTAAGTGTTACAGAACATGCTTAAATGCTTGAATGCTACACACACAACCTGATGGATTGCAGTACTGTTTCTTAGTCAGTAATTTTTTCACTTCTGAAAAACCTTAAGGGAAAGTTTTACTATGGTCCAGCCACTACATCAAAAGCTGATTGATTGAAAGAGAGCTTAAGTGAGTTTACATTCAGTGTAATTTACATGCAGGGAATATGCCAAGATGTTTCCCATACTCCTGTGTCTTTATTGCATTTAAGTGCCACATATGAGTCTATGTGGTAGATTTTTGTCTGTATTTCTCAGATGTAAAGTGATGCTTGCATCACAAACAATAACAGATCCTGCTTAAATTCTCTCCATTGAAATCAATGGAAGGAAAATCAGCTGGTTTCTGTTAGCAGTGTGCCTCCCCACCCATCTAGATTTTCATTTCTGTGTTTCGATAAAACAACAATTCACACTCAGGCAGTAAAGATGAAAATTTACCACCACATTGATTTGTCTAGGTGAGATTCTATTGAGTCTGGTTGCCAAGGGATAAAATTTTGCTGTAGTCTATGTGTTGCAAGTAAATACTTTGATGAGTTGACATCACAGCAGGCTCACTGCTCACAATAATCCTTCTATTCTTTAGATGGATTGCTTTAGTATAGTGACTCAAACTACACAGAATTAAATGCTTGTGGTATCCTATACATACATTAGTCTAGATTTCACTGTCAGTGCATGTTATAGGTTTATTGTTGGCAGCAAACACTCATATGACAATTGTTATTTTATAATTCATATTTTTGCTCGATAGTATTAACCCCTCAAAAAGTAGATTAAATGTTTAAGGAAGAAAATGAATTGTCCCAGCATGAAATCCTTCCGGTCAATATTTTCAGTGAAATATTTGCTCAGAATATGGAACTCGCAACCACGGAAACAAATAGCATTGCCTCATTCAAAAAGAATCTGGATAAATACATGGAGAGGAAGGAATAGAAGGATATTTTGATAGGATGAGAGGAATGAAGGTGGGAGGAGGCCCGTGTGGCGCATAAATATCAGCATAGCCCTGTTAGAAAGAATGGCCTGTCTCTGTGTTGCATAATTCCATGTAATCCTATGAAGCCAAAACAGAAAATTTCACCTTTTACTCATAGTAACTTCTTGTTAAATAGTTTAGGAATGGCTTAAACCCCAAGTCTGCATCAAAGTTCACATAAAATATACAAACATCAAAATATCTTTCCTGAGTGTTTTGAAAATACACAGCTTGAGTCTAATTCTAATGAGAAAATTATTCCAGTCATACTTTTCCTCCACTATAAATTAATCAGGGAAAGTAGATTGAATGTCCTTTTGTAAGTAGAGAGGAAGACTGCTCTTTCAAGTCTTTCCACACTCCCCAAAAAACCCAATATTTCCAACAACGGCTGCACAAAGGGCACAGTAATTTTACCTCCAGATGGACATTATAAAATATGCACATTATCGTTCATTAGATTATCCAGGCCTGGCTATGGGCTTTACTTTATTACTTTAAAGCTAAATTGTCCATTGCATATTGACACTTATGCAAGGGGTGTGGCATCATTATGGAATAGACTCAAAGGCATAGCTGGTAAGTATCAGTGAGAAAGAAATAGAAATTAAAATCATAACAAGAACATTTATAATCTGACTAAATAGCAATAATGGAATTTGTGAATAAGATTGCTAAATCAGGAGTAAACTGGCATATTGATTTACTTGACCTGCGCTCTCCTTATTTAGGCCGTCAGCCTAGCCTCAATTTACCAAGACAATCCACAAATGTCCAATTGCTTGAATCAATTCAAAGGTTAAAGTCGTTTACGTTTTACAGCATGTGGCATATTCCTAAACAATTAAAGATATATTCACAGTAAACTTATATTTGCCTTGGATCCAGCAAACAATAGTTATAAAATAGTCTAATGGGAAAAAGTACAGAAGCATTTGAGATATCAAAATATAAAATTGATATATTCACTTAATGCCAAGTGTCACACTCATCTTCTCATTAGTGGAATAAAGTTGCTATTTCCCAGCTCCTAACCAGGCGTTTGGAAATCATTTTATCAGTTAATTATTTGGGTTTTACTGATTTCTATATTTAAGCTTTAAATGCGTTTGTTACAAATCCACTTATACAAGTAAGGCTGACTCAATATCCCCAGCTGCTAGACTTTAAAAATCCCACTAGAGGTCCGAGGTGTACGGAGAAAGTTTATCCTCATCCAGGACCATAATAAGGCATCACTTTGAATTGAAAATTCTCGCCATTGTTTTCAAATCCCTCCATGCCCTTGCAGCTCCCCATCTTTGTAACCTCCTCCAGCCCTACAGCTCGCTGAGATCTCAGCACTCCTCTATTTCTTGCCTGTTGTGCATTGTCGATTTTAATCATTCCACCATCGGCGGCCATACCTTCAACTGCCTATGCTGTAAATTCTGGAATTTCCTCCCAAACTCTCTCTACCTCTCCCTCCTCCAAAGGATGATAAAGTATTGATGAAGGGGGAGAAAATTGAATGTGATAATGACATAGCAAGAAATATAAAAACAGCTTGCAAGGACTTTTACAGTTATGTAAAAAGGAAGAATAATGAAAATAAATATGAGTTCCTTATAGACAGAAAGAGGAGATAGTATAATAAGGAATAAGGAAAAGGACATTGAACAAATATTTTATGTCTGTCTTCACAGTAGATGGCACAAGGAACTACCATAAATTGTGGGAACCAAGAGTCTGATGAGAGTGAAGAAAGCAATTAATATTAGTAAAGACAAAAACTGGAGAAAAAAAATGGAACTAAAAACTGATGGATACCCTGGACCTCTTGACCTACAACCTAGGGTTTTAAAAAAGGTGGCTGCAGATATAGTGAATACATGGGTTCTGATCTTACAGAATTCCTAAATTTTAGAACAGCTCTCGTGGTTTAGAAGGTAGTAAATGTAACCTAACTGTTCAAGAGGAGGGCGAGCAAACAAGAAATTCTAGGCCAGTTAGTCTGACATCAGCAGCTGATTTTCAACGTGGAATCAGGAGCACAACACCCATAATATTTTCGGGTCACGACCCATGCATCGTTTCAGTGGTGTGGCATGATTTTGAAATGCAAAGGGCTTAATTGGCCTGGGGTCAAGTTTAGTGATGCTGGGAGTGGCCTGGAGATTGGACATAAGAGTGGCAGGCGGCAGCTTGCCGTTCACTGAGGAGATAGTGCAGGAGGGTTCACAGAGGGCCAGTGCTAGCATGCGGAGGCGTTCACAGGCGGTCCAAATGTTCTCTGATGCCTTGCGGTATCAACTGAGACAGTTGCTGACAGGTGAGAGATATTGTTCCTGGTGCCTGTTAGGAGAAATGCACCCAGAGACACACAAAGGCCCTGAGTGGAAGTGACAGCAGAGGTCAGCGCTAGAGGAGTGACCATGAGGAGATGGGTCCAGTATCACAAAAGTGTTCAAGGACCTGTTAAGATCTGAGAAGGTGAGTGGCAAGCAATACCTGGTTGACAGGTCACAACTCTGAATGCAACAGCATGCACATGAGCTGAGCAGGCTAAGTGCCCATAATTCTCTGAAACATTGACAGAGGAATTGGCCAGTTAAATCACTGAGATGTCAGCCACCTTGACATATGGGGTGTAATTGAGATAGGGGCATCAGTGAGGAGTGCAGTAGCTCATTTCAATGCCATGCTGGAATAGGTGAGGGAGACCAGGTTACTCATATATATGCTTGTCTCATCCTGCAGGAAAAGAGAGCTCACAACAGCTGTGAGAGCTCTCAAATTGGTGGTGGGTAACCATCATGATCAACCTAGATTTAATGAAGGAGGCAGTGCTGGGCATAGAATGAGGATGCCATTGTGGCAGGTCGTGGCCGACTGCGAGATGAGAGACTGTGAAGAGCAGGGTTATTTGTTTGATCTATCTTCAGGTGAAGGGCATGCAAGAGACAATAGTGTTGTGGTTATACAAACACTGTCATCTATTGGATTGGGTTGGTTGTGCTGAGATAACTGCTGAGTAGCCTGAATTCTCATCACCACCTTCTTGTGTCTCCAACAGTGTCCGCAAAAGCGTCCCACTTCAGCCATTGCCAGCCTCTTCAATGGGGAGAGATGTCCCAGAGCCTGCACTGTTACATCATATCCCCACACCATCAGCAACTACAGAGACACTCATCTTTGGGCCTGAATCAGTCAAAGAGCCTTTAATTTTATCTTTTTACCATTTTTCCCTACTCTGACCTTATTTGCTGGCACACTCTTGTTTATCTGCTCTGTCCCTTCCTGTCACACAAAAGTTATCATTACCCACATTGCCAGCCTGCACTACTGCCTCATCCTTTCTCTAACTTTCTAAATCTCCCTGATGTGAACCATGCCACCATCCCCCACTATTTTGTTTAAAGCCCTCTCTACAGTCGTAGTTATACAGTCCTGCACTGCTCCCAGCATGGATCAGGGGAAGGCCATTTCAAAGGTACAGATTGCTCTTTCCTCAGTACTGGTGCCAGTGCCCCATGAATCAAATCCCATTTCTTCTACACCAGTCTTTGAGCCATGCATTCAACTTTCTGAAGTTATTTACTCTATGCAAATTGACTTGCGGCTCAGGTAGTAATCCAAAGATTATTACTTTTGTGGTCCTGCTTTTTAATTTAGTCCCTAGCTGCTCATAATTCCTTAATAGAACCTCATTCTTAGTCCAGCCTATCTCGTTAGTACTCATGGAGCACAACTGGATCTTTCCCCTTCAAGTTTCTCTCCAGCCCTGGGGATATGCCCTGACACCAGGCAGGTAGCTCAGCCTCTCAAGTTCTCAGCTGCAGCATACAGTTTCTATCTCCCTAACTAAACAATCCCCAATGAGAACTATATTTCTTTTTGCTCCCCCCCCCACTTGAATGGCCCCCTGCACCATGGTGCCATGTCAGTTGCCATTCCTTTTTGTGAAGACTACAGCACCTCCTTCCCACCACACTGAGTCCCTTCACTTACAAAATTCCTGGATTTAAGCACTCGGTCTTGCAGCATTCAGTCCCAAGCTACCACCTTCATTTGCCTTACTTGGTGATTCTGGTAAACATTCTGTACTTATATGAATCAGATTCCAGTGAGCTAAATCAGCTACTGCTGACTAGGGGACCAGTTCAAACTAGTTATCTAATTAACTGACTGCAGCTGCCTCTAGCAATGAGCTTGTTTAAGTGAAGAAATCTACATTTTACTGTCACAGTTAAGTTAAATTCTAAATGCAAACTTGACTAGATTTTAGAAAGAGATCAATCCTTAAAATTCCATCACCTGCCAAATTTCTGGATTTAATTAATCATTCTCGCTGCACTCAGCCTCCATTTCCAGCTTCATGTGACTTACTTTCCCTTAGGATGTGCAAAGAGGCTGCAAAGAAAAATAGGTAGTTAAGTGGTTGGGTAAGAAGGTAACAGGTGGAATATTATGTGGGAAAGTGTGAAATTATCCACTTTTGGTAGGTAGAATAGAGAAGCAGGAATGGAGCAGCCAAAAATCTTGGTGACTCATCTCACCCGCACATTGTTCCAGTCTTCACTGTTTCCCAAGATAGATTCAGCTCCTGAATATCAGCCAGAACCTGCTCCTGCCATGATGCAACTCCCCCTTAAGAGGTGCATGCTAGCTTTAAGCTGTGGTGGCTAGCTCTACAAAATCCTGGAAAGTTACATTTTTGGGTCCCATGCTGATATGTGCTGCCAATGAACAGTGTGGACAGAACTGCTTGTGTGCAGAAACTATTATAATGAGCAGGCAGCACCAAGATGGTGTGCTGCCTGCATTTCAATAAACAGACATTGGGTAATCACATCTCATAATCCTCGTATCTGTTTTCAGGGCTTTTCAATTTAGCCCCTTACAATTTTGGACTGCACTTCATGTGAGTAATTTTAACTTTAGACCATTCTGTAAAACGTGATGTAACAGCAAGACCATCCAATAAATACCTCTCCCAATTTTCATTTTATTTTTGCTTGGATTAGATTTTATAAATACTCAAACATAAATCTTGCCCATTCATCATTTCATATTTGAAGGATTATCTTTGTGATTGGTTTCACATTTGACATGGTGAATGCTAGAGTTCTGGCCTGGCCTCTATGATAATTAGCTTAGTTATTGGTTAGTTTTTTTCTATTCTTTAATGGTATTTGGGCACCACTATGAAGTTCAACATTTGTTGCCCATCTCTAACTGCCCTTAAGAAGGTGGTGGTGAGCTGCCTTTAGAACCACTGCAGTCCATCTGGTGTCCGTACACCAACAGTGCTGTTAGGGAAGGAAATGCAAGATTTCGACACAGTGGCAGTGAAGGAATAGTGATATATTTCCAAGTCAGAATAGCATGTTGCTTGGAGGGAAGCACGCAGTTAGTGGTGTTCCCATGAGGTTGCGGGTTTGGAAAGTGCTGTTGAAGGAGCTTTGGTGAATTCCTGCAGTGCATCTTGTAGATGGTACATACTGCTGCCACTGCACGTAACTGATGGAGGGAGTGGAGAGGCAAGTGGAAAGCATTCAATTACACTCCTGACTTGTACCTGGTAGATGGTGGACAGGCTTTGGGGAGCCAAGAAGTGAATTACTCACAACAGAATTCCCAGCCTCTGACTTAAACTTGTAACCACAGTATTTATATGGCTGTTTCAGTTCAGTTTCTGGTCAGTGGTAACCCCAGGATGTTGATTGTGGGACATTCAGCAATGGTAATGCTCTTAAATGTTCAGGGAGATGATTAAATACTCACTTTTGGAGATGGTCATTGCCTGGCACTTGTATGGTGCGAATGTTACTTGCCACTTATCAGCTCAAGTTTGAACATTGTTGAGCTCTTGCTGCATATGGACACAGGCTGCTTCAGTATCTGAGCAGTTAGGAATGGGACTGAGCACCATGCAATCATCAGAGAATATCGCCACTTTTGACCTTATGAAGGTGGGAAGGTCATCGATGATGCAGCTGAAGATGGTTGGGCCTAGGACATTACCCTGAGGAACTCCTGCAGCAACGTTCTGGGACTGTAATGATTAGCCTTCAACAACCACAACCATCTTCCTTTGTGCTAGGTATCACTCCAACCAGTGGAGAGTTTTCCCTTGGATTCCCATGACTTCATTTTTTCTTGGGCTCCTTGATGCCACACTCGGTCAAATGCTGCCTTGATGTCAACAGCAGTCACTTTCACTTCATCTCTTGAGTTCAGCACTTTTGTCCTTATTGAAACCAATGCTGTAATTAGGTCAGGAGCCGATGATGCAGTAATTGGACAGGTTGGGTTTGTCCTGATTTCGTGGGCAATTTTCCACATTGTTAGATAGATGCCAGTATTTTAACTGTACTGAAACAGTTTAGTTAGGAGCATGACTAGTTCTGAAACACATGTTCTCACTGCTACTGTCAGGGAGTTGTCAGGGCCCATAGCCTTTGTTGTACCCAATGCCTTCAGCTGTTTCTTGATATCATAGAAACAAAGAAAAATAGAAGCAGGAGTAGGTCATTTGGCCCTTCGAGCCTGCTCCACCATTCAATAAGATCTTGGATGATCCTCTATCCCAACGCCATACTCCCGCTCTCTCCACATACACCTTGATGCCTTTAGAGTCTAGAAATCTATCATCCCTGCAGCCAGTCTAACCAGCCCTGTCAGAATTGTATATGTTTCAATGAGATCCCCTCTCAACCTTCTGAATGCCAGTGAATACAGGCCTAGTCAGTCCACTGTCTGCTCATACGACAATTCTGCCATCCCAGGAATCAGTGCGGTGAACATTTGCTGCACTCACTCTATGGCAAGTATGTCCTTTCTTAGGTAAGGGGACCAAAACTGCACGCAATACCCCAGGTGTGGTCTCACCAAGGCCCTGCATAGCTACAGTAAGACATCCTTGTTCCTGTACTCTCGCAATGAAGGCAAACATACCATTTGCCTTCTTAACTGCTTGCTTGCTTTCAGTGACTGGGGAGAGTGTCCTGCAGTCAGTTCTTGTTGAAAATAACAGGAGTGACGTCACAAGACAGCACGAGAGAGCAGCGGAGAGATCAGAACCAGCACGAGTGTGGGGAAACTTCAAAAAGTGACATCAGTACAAAGGTGAGAGCTGATTGGTGAATAGTGGGTAAGTGTTTTTCTCCAGTTTAAACGAGATTAAGCTGAAGAAAGTTGGTAAGAGTTCTAGTTTTTATTTAAAGTACACAAATAATTTAACATTTTTTTACTGTATTTAACTTAAAGTAAGAGTTCTTTTCAACCAGAGGCATGGCAGGGCAGCTTAGTCCCGTGTTATGTACTGTCTGCAACATGTGGGAAGTCCTAGGTACTCCTTGCTCTCTGACCAACCACATGTACAGGAAGTGCTACCGCTGCAGCTACTTGAGCTCCGAGTTTTGGAATTTGAGCGATAGCTGAAGGCACTGACGTGCATCCATGAGGCTGAGAGTTCCGTGGATAGCACGTTTTTAGATGTGGTTGCCCCACAGCTTACTGAAGTGCAGACAGAGAGGGAACGGGTGAACATCAGTCAGAAGAAATGTGTCAGGCAGGAAATCAGGAAATCCCCATGGTACATCTCGCTTGAGAACAGTTTGTTGGAAAATGATGAGAGTGACTGTTCCTCTGGGGAGTGCAGCCACGTTCATGACACTGTGAGTGACTCAGCTGTACGGGGGGCGGTGGTGGTGGGGGGTAGGAAAAAGAGGGGAAGAGCAATAGCAGTAGGAGACTCAATAGTAAGGGGAACAGACAGACGTTTCTGCGGCCATAGACATGACTCCAGGATGGTATGTTGCCTCCCTGGTGCCAGGGTCAAGGGTGTCACTGAATGGCTGCAGGGTATTCTAAAGGGGGAGGGCAGATCGTGGTACATATTCGTACCAACAGCATAGGTAGAAAGAGGGATGAAGTCCTGCAAGCAGAATTTAGGGAGCTGGGAAGCAGATTAAAAAACAGGAATCAAAGGTAGTAATCTCTGGATTACTTCTGGTGCAACATGCTCGAGAATATAGAAATAGAAAGTTAGTCCTGATGAATGCGTGGCTGGATAGATGGTGCAGGAAGGAGGGCTTTAGATTTCTGGGACATTGGGACCGTTTCTGGGGGCGGTGGGACCTGTACAAGGCGGACGGGTTGCACCTGAACCGGAATGGGACCAACATCCTTGCGGAGAGGTTTGCTAGTGCTGCTGGGGAGGTTTAAACTAACTTGACAGAGGTGGGGGGGGGGGGGATGAGATCCTGAGAGGAGGTTCAGCAGTGGGAGATGCACAGCCAAAATTAAAAGAGAGAGCAAGTGAGTCTGGAAGGCATAGAAATTATAGGCCAGTCAAGGCACAAGGGGGTTTGGCAAAGTTGGATGGTATTTATTTTAATGCAAGGAGTCTGACAAATAAGGCAGATGAGTTGAGGGCACAAATTAGCACATGGATGTTGTCATTGCTGTCACAGAGACATGGTTGAGAGAGGGGCAGGATTGGCAGCTCAATATTCCAGGATATAGGGTCTACAAGCGAGACAGGGAAGGAGGTAAAAGAGGAGGGGGTATTGCAATATTGATCAAGGAATCAATTACAGCAGTAAGGAGGGATGACATCTTAGAAGGCTTCACAAATGAAGCCATATGGGTAGAACTGAAAAACAAAAAAGGAGCAGTCACATTGCTGGAAATGTACTATAGGCCCCCAAATAGTCAGAGAGAAATAGAAGAGCAGATATGTGTTCAAATTTCAGAGAAGTGTAAAAATAATAGAGTGGTAATAGTGGGGGATTTCAACTTCCCCAACATTAACTGGGTTAGTCATAATGTGATAGGTTTAGAGGGAGCGGAATTCTTAAAATGCATCCAGGAGAGCTTTTTAAGCCAGAACGTAGAAGGTCCTACAAGAGCCGGGATGGTCCTGCACTTAATTTTAGGGAATGAAGCCAGGCAAGTGGTAGAGGTATCAATGGGGGAGCATTTTGCAGATAGTGATCATAGCTCCCTTAGATTCAAGGTTGTTGTGGAAAAGAACAAGGATGGGCCAGGAATCAGAGTTCTAAATTGGGGGAAGGCCGATTTTAATAAGATCAGATATGATTTGGCCAAAGTGGACAAGCAGCTACTTTTAGGTAAATCTGCGCCAGAGCAGTGGGACTCATTCAAGAAGGAAATAGCGAGAATACAGGGCCAACGTATTCCAGTAAAGATGAAGGATGGGACCAACAAATCCAGGGAACCCTGGATGTTGAGGGATATACAGGATTTGATAAAGAGAAAAAGGGAGGCTTATGGCAGATACCGAGGACTCAAAACAGCAGAAGCCCCAGAGGCGTATAGAATATGTATGGGGGACCTTAAAAAGGAAATTAGGAGAACAAAAGGGGGGCATGAAAATACATCAGCAGGTAAAATAAAGGAAAATCCAAAGTTATTTTGCAAGTACATTAAGAGTAAGAGGATAACTAGAGAAAGTGTAAGGCCCATTAAGGACCATAGTGGTAATTGGTGTGTAGAGCCGGAAGACGTAGGTAGGGTTCTAAATGAATGCTTTGTGTTGGTTTTCACAAGTGAGAGGGACGACGTGGGTATGGAAATCAGGCAGAAGGACTGTGATATGATTAAAGAAATTAGCATGGAAAGGGAGAAGTTTCTAAGTGGTCTGGCAGGCTTGAAAGTAGATACATCTCCAGGCCCGGATGAAATGCATCCCAGGCTGTTGAGTGAGGCAAGGGAGGAGATAGCAGGGGCACTGGCAATAATTTTCAATACCTCTCTGGCCACAGGAGAGGTGCCAGAGGACTTGAGGTCAGTCAATGTGGTATCGTTATTCAAGGAGAAATGAAGGGATACACCAGGGAGCTACAGGCCAGTCAGTCTAACCTCAGTGGTGGGGAAAATATTGGAAGCAATTCTGAGGGACAGTATTAATCTATACTTGGAGAGGCAGGGATTAATCAAGGGCAGTCAGCATGGTTTTGTTAAGGGGAGGTCATGTCTGACCAATTTGGTTGAATTTTTCGAAGAGTTAACCAGGTGTGTAGATGAGGGCAATGCATTTGACGTAGTTGCTTGGATTTCAGCAAGGCTTTTGATAAAGAGATTGATAACGAAGATAAGAGCCAATGGAATCCAAGGCAATTTGGCAAATTGGATCCAGAATTGGCTGAGTGGCAGGAAGCAGAAGGGAGTGGTCGAGGGGTGTTTTTATGACTGGATGCCTGTGTCCAGTGGGGTTCCACAGGGATCGGTGTTGGACCCCTCACTGTCTGTGGTATATATTAATGAGTTAGACTTGAATTTAAGAGGGCTGATCAATAAGTACGCGGATGACACGAAAATTGGTGGGGTGGTAAATAGTGAGGATAGCCTTAGATTAGAGGAGGATATAGACAGGCTGGTCAGATGAGTTGATCAGTGGCAAATAGAATTTAATCCGGATAAGTGTGAGGTGATGCACCTGGGCAGGACAAACAAGGCACAAGAATACAAGATTAATGGTAGGACCCTGGGGATCAGAGGGACCTTGGTGTGCATGTCCACTGGTTCCTTAAGGCAGCAGGACAGGTAGATAAGGTGGTTAAGAAGGCATATGGGATACTTGCCTTTATTAGCCGAGGCATAGAATATAAGAGCAGGGAGGTTTTGCTAGAACAGTATAAAACGCTAGTTAGGCCACAGCTAGAGTATTGCGTGCAGTTCTGGAATCTGCATTATAGGAAGGATGTGATTGCACTAGAGAGAGCACAGAGGAGATTTACCAGGATGTTGCCTGGGCTGGGGAGTTTTAGTTACGAGGAGAGATTGGATAGACTGAGGTTATTTTCCCTGGAGCAGAGGAGATTGAAGGGGACATGACTGAGGTGTATAAAATTATGAGGGGCATAGACAGGGTAGACAGGAAGGAACTTTTCCCTTTGGTGGAGGGATCAATAACCAGGGGATATAGATTTAAGGTAAGGGGCAAGAGGTTTAGAGGGGATGTGAGGAAGGATTATTTCACCCAGAGGGTGGTGGGAATCTGGAACTCACTGCCTGAAAGGGTGACAGAGGCAGAAACCCTCACAACATTTAAGAAGCATTTGGATGTGCACTTGTGATGCCATGGCATACAAGGCTATGGGCCTAGTGCTGGAAAATGGGATTAGAATAGTTAGGTACTTGTTTGACCGGTGCAGACTTGATGGGCCAAAGGACCGTTTTCATTCCTGTTGACCTCTATGACTCTTTGACTCTATGACTCGTGTAAAAGGACACCCAGGCCCCTTTGTACATCAACATTTCCCAATCTATTACCATTTAAATAGTATTCTGCCATTCTGTTTTTCCTACCAAAGTGGTGAACTTCACACTTAACCACATTATAGTGCATCTGCCATGTATTTGTCCACTCACTCAACTTGTCTAAATTGCCTTAAAGCCTTTTAATATCCTCCTCATCACTTACATTCCCACCTGGTTTTGTGTCACCAGCAATCTTAAAAATGTTACATTTGGTTCCTCATCCAAATCATTGATACATATTGTGAATAGCTTGGGCCTAAGCACTGATTCCTGCCATACTCCACTAATCACCACCTGCCACTCCAAAAAAGACCCATTTTTTCCTACTCTGTTTCCTGCCTGCTCACCAATTCTCAATCCATGCCGATATATTACCCCCAATTGCATGTGCTTTAATTTTGCACGCTAACCTCTTAGGTGGGACTTTATCAAAAGTGTTCCAAAAATCCAAACATACCACATAGTTCTCCCTTATGTATCCTGCTAGTCACATCTACAAAAAATTCTACTGGGTTTGTCAAACATGATTTCCCTTTCATAAATCCATATTGATTTTGTCTTAATTCTGTTGATATTTTCTAAGTGTCCTGTTATCTCATCCTTTATAATAGACTCCAGCATTTTCCCTACCACTGACCTTAGGCTAACTGTTATGTAATTCCCTGTTTTTACCCTCCTTCCTCTTATAAATAGTGGGGTTACATTTTCCACCCACTAATCTGGTACATCTACAGAATTTTGGAATGATGTTGACCACTGTTTCCTTTCAGTACCCTGTGATGTAGATTATCAGGCCCAGGGATTTGTCGGCTTTTAGTCCCATTACTTTCTCGAGCACTGTTTTTTTAGGTAATACTAATTTCCTTTAATTCCTCATTCTCACTAGACCTTTTGTTCCCTAGTACTTTTGGGAAGTTATTTGTTTCTTCCTTTGTGAAGACAGAACCAAGATAGTTGTTGAATTGCTCTGCCATACCCTTGTTCTCTACTATAACTTCTCCTGTTTCTGACCATAAGGGAGCTACATTTGTATTCATGAATCTTTATTTTTTTAAATACTTAAAGAAGCTTTTACAATCCTCTTTTATGTTCCTTGCAAATTTGCTTTCATACTCTATTTCTTCACTCTGAATCAATCTCTTGGTCCCTCCTTTGCTCAATCCTAAATTGCTCCCAATCTTCAAGCTTGCTACATTTTCTAGCAACTTTATATGACTCATCTTTGGATCTAATACTATCCTTAATTTATTTTATTAACCATGGTTGGGCCACTTTTCCTGTTGTGTTTTTGTGCCAGAAAGGAATATATAACTGTTGCAGAGCAAACATTCATTCCTTAAATATTAATGATTACCTATCTACCATCACGCTTTTTAATTAAGTTTCCCAACCGATCTTAGCCAATTCATGCCTCATATCTTCGTACTTTCCTTTGTTTAGATTTAAAACCCTAGTTTCGCATTGGACTACTTCACTTCCCAACCTAAGGAAGAATTCTACCATGTTATGGTCACGGTCCCTTAAAGGACCCCACACAACAAGATTATTAATTAACCCCTTCTCATTAAAACCAAACCTAGGATAGCCTGTTCCCTAGTTGGTTCCTCAATGTACTGGTCTAAAAGACCATCGTGTACACACTCTAGGAATTCATCCACCACGGTATTATTGCTAATTTGGTTAGCCCGGTCCATATATAGATTAAAGTAACCCATAATTACTGTAGCATCCTTGTTACATGCATCTCCAAATTTCCTGTTTAATACTGTCCTCTACCTTACCACTACTGTTTGGTGGCCTATATACAACTTCCAGTAATGTTTTCCACCGCTTGTTGCTTCTTAGCTCCACCCAGGCTTATTCTACATCTAGGCCAGAATCAAGCAGGGGCGGGGCCTGCTTGCCAACATGTAAAATGGTTTGCAGTGACGTCGGACGTGTGTCCTGGTGTCACCGTGTGCCATTCAGATCTTGAGTTCGGCAGGCGTGCACTGGAATCAGCTGCACATCCCGCTGAACTGTCAAAGGCCTATTAAGGCCATTTAAACAGCAATTAAACTAATTAACTGAGCGGCCTGTCCAACTTTAATGTTGGCGGGCAGGCGAAGAGCGCAGGAGTGCTCTGATATTGGGGACCTCAGAATGAAGCTGAGATGGATCATCCACTTGGCACTTCTGGCTGAAGATGGTTGCAAAAACTTCAGTCTTATCTGTTACAGTGATGCAGGGCCAGGAAATGAAATCATGGGATCTGTTGCTTCTCCTGTGTCCGGGCCCCTTATTCATGGAACCCCAATCCCCCCCCCCAACCCCTTTAACCCAACCCTTCAGTCAAACATGATACTTTATTCCCTTTCAAGATTCTCCAATCAATTCACCAAACAATCACAGAAAGATCTGTGTATTTGTTGGCATGTAGTTACAAATATCACCTGATTATAAATGCAGCATGGATCATTAATATTAAGAGCAGCAACAATATAATGCAGTGATAAAAACAAAAAAACTGCAGATGCTAGAAATCCAAAACAAAAACAGAATTACCTGGAAAAACTCAGCAGGTTTGGCAGCATCGGCAGAGAAGAAAAGAGTTGACGTTTCGAGTCCTCATGACCCTTCGACAGAACTTGAGTTCGAGTCCAGGAAAGAGCTGAAATATAAGCTGGTTTAAGGTGTGTGTGTGGGGGGCGGAGAGATAGAGAGACAGAGAGGTGGAGGGGGGGGTGTGGTTGTAGGGACAAACAAGCAGTGATAGAAGCAGATCATCAAAAGATGTCAACGACAATAGTACAATAGAACACATAGGTGTTAAAGTTAAAGTTGGTGATATTATCTAAACGAATGTGCTTATTAAGAATGGATGGTAGGGCACTCAAGGTATAGCTCTAGTGGGGTTTTTTTTATAATGGAAATAGGTGGGAAAAGGAAAATCTTTATAATTTATTGGGAAAAAAAAAGGATGGGGGAAACAGAAAGGGGGTGGGGATGGGGGAGGGAGCTCACGACCTAAAGTTGTTGAATTCAATATTCAGTCCGGAAGGCTGTAAAGTCCCTAGTCGGAAGATGAGGTGTTGTTCCTCCAGTTTGCGTTGGGCTTCACTGGAACAATGCAGCAAGCCAAGGACAGACATGTGGGCAAGAGAGCAGGGTGGAGTGTTAAAATGGCAAGCGACAGGGAGGTTTGGGTCATTCTTGCGAACAGACCGCAGGTGTTCTGCAAAGCGGTCGCCCAGTTTACGTTTGGTCTCTCCAATGTAGAGGAGACCACATTGGGAGCAACGAATGCAGTAGACTAAGTTGGGGGAAATGCAAGTGAAATGCTGCTTCACTTGAAAGGAGTGTTTGGGTCCTTGGACGGTGAGGAGAGAGGAAGTGAAGGGGCAGGTGTTGCATCTTTTGCGTGGGCATGGGGTTGTGCCATAGGAGGGGGTTGAGGAGTAGGGGGTGATGGAGGAGTGGACCAGGGTGTCCCGGAGGGAGCGATCCCTACGGAATGCCGATAAGGGGGGTGAAGGGAAGATGTGTTTGGTGGTGGCATCATGCTGGAGTTGGCGGAAATGGCGGAGGATGATCCTATGGCACAACCCCATGCCCACGCAAAAGATGCAACACCTGCCCCTTCACTTCCTCTCTCCTCACCGTCCAAGGACCCAAACACTCCTTTCAAGTGAAGCAGCATTTCACTTGCATTTCCCCCAACTTAGTCTACTGCATTCGTTGCTCCCAATGTGGTCTCCTCTACATTGGAGAGACCAAACGTAAACTGGGCGACCGCTTTGCAGAACACCTGTGGTCTGTCCGCAAGAATGACCCAAACCTCCCTGTCGCTTGCCATTTTAACACTCCACCCTGCTCTCTTGCCCACATGTCTGTCCTTGGCTTGCTGCATTGTTCCAGTGAAGCCCAACGCAAACTGGAGGAACAACACCTCATCTTCCGACTAGGGACTTTACAGCCTTCCGGACTGAATATTGAATTCAACAACTTTAGGTCGTGAGCTCCCTCCCCCATCCCCACCCCCTTTCTGTTTCCCCCTTCCTTTTTTTTTCCCAATAAATTATAAAGATTTTCCTTTTCCCACCTATTTCCATTATAAAAAAAACCCCACTAGAGCTATACCTTGAGTGCCCTACCATCCATTCTTAATTAGCACATTCGTTTAGATAATATCACCAACTTCAACTTTAACACCTATGTGTTCTATTGTACTATTGTCGTTGACATCTTTTGATGATCTGCTTCTATCACTGCTTGTTTGTCCCTACAACCACAACCCCCCCCCCACCTCCACCTCTCTGTCTCTCTATCTCTCCGCCCCCCTCACACACACACCTTAAACCAGCTTATACTTCAGCTCTTTCCTGGACTCGAACTCAAGTTCTGTCGAAGGGTCATGAGGACTCGAAACGTCAACTCTTTTCTTCTCCGCCGATGCTGCCAAACCTGCTGAGTTTTTCCAGGTAATTCTGTTCTTGTTTTGAATATAATGCAGTGTTAGTTTGTGTGTGCCCTATTGGTGATCCCATCATGACTTAAAAAAACAAGAGAGTACAAAATTTACTTTAGCAGCATTGTGCAATATTGTTAATTTGACAGGAAAATATCCCATCAGTTATTTATAACACTGTGCAAATGATAACACTGATTTCTATGACTGCTTCAGCCCTCATTAATATGTTATGCAAATTACACCATAAGGGCTGGTGACAGTAAATTCATATTCGGAGGAAATGTTCAATGCTTGCAACCCAGATAAACTGCACAGATCTTTTTCATTCTGTAGAAGAATTAGAAGACTTTTTCCTGCCTGGGTGCATGATATTACTCAATATAATTATTTCATACAAAGGGTGTAATTGGGCTCTATTTTATCAGTAATCTCACAGGGTAGAAAGATCAAATGACTCCTGAGCAACAAAATGGAATGATTAAGCAATATAAATCTTCACTGTCGGTGCGAAGCGTTGGAGCCCTGAGATGTCTCTATGCAACACAACTTTTAAGCAGCCAGAGGACAAAGACTGAACGGTTCACAGTTGTATTTCTGTTTTCTTGATCAACAAGTCTGAAGACTATGCTGATTGCTGCTTCTCACAACAATTTATTTTCAATATCTACTGTGTAACACAAATTTATCACGATATTTCAATACAGTAAAATCTCATAAACACCAAGATAGAGCAGGATAGTAGGTAAGCAGACAAAAAGGACAAAATCAAAGTCATTGGAAAAGACTCTTGAGAATCCCGTGCAGTGTAAGACAAGTTACTGTTTCACTCTAGGTCCATTACGCACTCCTGTCCTGAGGATTTCACCCCACAAAGCCTGCTCACAGTAAACCTTCATTAGCAACAAAATAAACAGAACTCTAGTCATGATTCCCCCCTCTGGTAACAAGATAATTATGGATGACAAAGGCCATTAGCCCAGCTCATCTCATCCATCCAAATGATATGCAAACCTATAAACATACATATTAGGAGTAGGAGTAATGCATTCTGCCACTCGAGCCTGCTCAAGCGTTTGTTAACATTGCCTACATTATTCTAGTGACTACAACTCAAAAGTACCTAAGTAGCTGTAAAGCAATTTGGGATATTGTGAAAGGTGCTGTATAAATGTATGTTTTGTCTTTCTTTCATTACACCGACATGTATTGCTGAAAAAGGAGACATTTTTATCGAAGCTTTTCCTCTTGCACTCAGCAGGGCAATTTGCAAGAGAATCCCAATGTCAAGGGAAACAACATATTCATGCTGTATGAGAAGAAAGTGCTGATTGGTTGGCAAGCAGACTCTCTACTATGGCCTACCGCATGCCTAGCTTCACAGGTCAATACACGCATTGGGACTCTTATAGTTCCACATGCTGTAAGATTGGGCTTTTCGGCAACCTCATAAATAGCATCCGAGCCCTTTGTTCACCATTCAAGCTTGACGCTGAAATAGGATGCAGCAAAAACATCCTGCAGGATAATGGTACCTTGATCAGATCATTTCATGCTGTATATCAAGCAAACACATGAATGGGACTAAGGCCATCACTTTCGGCCCTGAAAAGTGCCCAGTCTACCTCAGGTTACCTTGGAAGGGCAAGATATGTCAAAAATTTGAGCAACAAAGTAAAGTTCGCTGTTTCATGTTGCCACTATGCAGTGGCAATTTGAGTGGTATTTGCCACTAACTGGATGCTGCTGTCAAGCTAAAAAGACATTCTGCCTATCACACAAATGAGTAACGTGGTATCTGAGTTTCAGTGCCAGTGTGATGCTAGGTATGTAGGCCCAAAGACTGGTGGATCATATCAAACAGCACGTCTCTTCCATTGTTTAGAATGGGCAAGGTATGGACAGTACTTGCCCGTGCTTGCAAAACTCAATACACAATGTCCAACATTAGATGTGATTCTGCAATTGGAGAACATTTGCTAAATAATCCTCAATGTGCCAAGAATTATGCTGACAACTAATTTAAGATTGTTAGTCGGGCTCGCAGTGTGACACATTTATGTGCGCTGCAAGGAACATAGGAACAGGAGAGGGCCATTCAGCCCATCAAGCCTCCTCCGCCATACAATATGATCATGGCTAATTGAACACTTCAATGCTTATTACCCACACTATCCCCATAAACCTTTATGTTATTGCTAATCAGAAATCTATCAATCTCTACCTTAAACATACTCAATGACTGAGCTTCCACAGCCCTCTACGGTAATGAATACCAAAGATTCACAACCCTCTGAGTTAAGAAATCATTTTGGTCCTAAGTGGCTTCCTCCTTAGTTTGAAATTATGTCCCCTGGTTCTAGACTCCCCAACCAGGGGAAATATCTTACCTGCATCTACCCTGTCTATTCCTTTAAGTATCTTGTAGGTTTCAATGAGATCAGCTCACTTTCTTTGAAACTCCAGAGAATACAGGCCCAGTTTACCCAACCTCTCTTCATAAGACAGCCCCCCCATCCCCGGAACAAGTCTGTTGAACCTTCGTTGCACTCCCTCTATGGCAATAATATTTATTCTGAGGTAAGGGGACCAAAACTGCACACAGTACACCAGGTGCGGTCGGACCAAGCTTCTGTACAATTGAAGCAAGACTTCACTACTCCTGTACTCAAATCTCCTTATTATAAAGGCTAACATTACATTAGCCTTCCTAATAGCTTGCTGCACCTATATGTTAGCCTTCAGTGACAAGCTTCATATATTACTACACAGGACCCTGTTAGTTTGCAGACAGAAAGAACATATACACACACTGTGCCTGTTTCAGCTAAACAAAATAAGTGACAGCCATTCACTGGTTCATTCCCCAGGACAATGTCTTGACCAATCAGTCAAGCTGCCTGGTTCCAAGTTCAAATAAGTCACCATCAGCTGGCGCGTTCTCCATGGCAATGCCTCTAGCAATGAGAGTCCACTTGCCAATGAATCAGCACTTTTGTCTCATACAGTATAAATATATTGTTTCTCCTGACATTGGTATTTCCTTGCAAATTGTCCTGATGAATGTTCAAAATCTTTGACAAAAAAATCATATCTACTTTCAGTAAAATTCAAGTTCTGTACCACCAAATGGCTGTTAGTACACCTGCATATATTAGGCAGGGTGACTGCAGGAATGGTGAAATTGGAGGCACAATGCTAATTCTCTAAGGATAATTAATCACAGAACAATAAACAGTTGTTTAGAAAGTGGCTAAAAAGAAGTCACTGCATTTACAAAAAAAAACTTCTCTATAGCTAATACAACCTTACCATTCTGACTTTTGTAGAACCAACCTGCAATATCCCATAAATGACATCTCCTTTTATGCTAACAACACTATCTGCGTGATCTGTCAATCAAGCATCTACCAGCAGATCAGGAAAAATGTACATTGAATTATTGTTGTGAACTTCTCAAATAAGAATGATACATGGTACATAAATTCAGGATGGCCTTAATGCAAGAATTGGATTGCTTCCCCTTTTCCTAGAAACTGTCTTGAATGAGAACTGCCAGGTTGATGGCTCCGATTGCTATTTTTTAAAGCCGGTCCTTCAGGCCTGCTTCTCAGTCTGGATGCCATGTCCAACCTTAGCCCAGGGCACCCTGGTCCAGCAGCCCTGTTTGGCATCCTCTGCAACCCCCTCTCCCGGGCCCTGCACTGATGTGCTGGGCTCCCCTATTAATGAGGATTGGGTTAGGGTATTTGTGGAGCCTTCTCACCTGGTTAGTTGTTTAATTGTCCACCATCATTCACAACTGGATGTGACAGGACTACATAGCTTAGATCTGATCCATTGGTTATGCAATCACTTAGCTCTGATAAACCAAAAGGTGGCTTGAGGTCTCATAAGCACAGCTTTCAGCTCTAAATGTTTCATAGGCCAAGTTGTAGAGATGATGGTGAACTCATCTGTTCAACCCTTCAAGCACTACCAGCCCTCCCATGTGGCTGAGTCTGCAGATCACACATTGGACATATGAAATAGAAGCAGAATTGGCTGGCCCCTCGAGTCTGCTCCACCATTCAATAAGATCATTGCTAGACCATAAGACGATAAGGCATAGTAGCAGGAGTAGGCCATTTGGCCCATCGAGTCTGCTCCACCATTCAATGAGATCATGGCTGATCAATCCGTTTGTGTTTTGAGTTCCATTTTCCCATCTACCCCAAGAACCTTTGATTTCCTTGCCTAACAAGAATCTATCTATCTCCACCTTAAGAATATTCAGTGACCCCGCCTCCACCACCTTCTGAGGCAGAGAGTTCCAAAGTCGTACATTGATCTGAGAGAAAAAAATTCTCCTCATCTCTGTCCTAAAAAGCAACCCCTAATTTTAAAACAGTGCCCCCGAGTTCTGGACTCACCTAGGAGAGGAAACATCTTTCCACATCCATCTTGTCAAGACCATTCAGGATCTTGAATACTTTAATCAAGTCACCCCTCACTCTTCTAAACTCCAGTGGAAACAAGCCCAGTCTGTCCAACCTATCCTCATAAGAAAACCTGCTCATTCCAGGTATCAATCAAGTGAACCTCCTCTGAACCACCTCCAATGCATTTACATCTTTCTTTAAATAAGGAAACTAAAACTGCACACAGTATTTGAGATGCAGTTTCATCAATGCCCTGTATAACTGAAGCATAAGATCCTTACTTTTATGTTCAATTCCTCTCATAATAAAGAATAGCAATTCCATTAGCCCTCTTGATTTCATGCTATACCTGCATACCTAACTTTTTGTGACACATACACGAGAGCACCTAGATCCCTCTGCATCTTGAAATTCTGCAATTATTCTCCAAATAATGCTCTACCTTTGTATTCCTCTTGAAGTCATCAACTTCACATTTTTCCACATTATACTCCAGCTATTTCAGAACCCATCGAACCGGAGTGTGAGCAAGTCATCCTCGATCCTGAAGGACTGCCTAAGAAGAAGAAGAAAAAATTTGTTACTAGTGCATCAAATGAAGTTATTAGAATGTGAAATGAAAGAGACAAGTACTATCCCACTCTATCTTATTGGCCTCCAGCCTGCTGCTGAATAGTTCAAACTGTCTTTGTAAAGGTTGCATAATAGTTTCCATGTGCTTCAATTGACTGCACCCATCTTACCTGGATTTTATGCCAATTGTCAGGTAAATGAGCAAACTGAGGAAACCTGCATGTAACTCTCTCTCTGTGAGGCTGTCAGCGGGTCCAAACCGTAACAGCAGCATAACTTGCTTCAAGACTCATATCATATCCATGCAGGGCACTTCCCCATACTTTCCTTCCTTCATCAATAACGAACAAGGTCAACTAAGTAAAGCAAAGTCTAAGGCACTAAAGGACTTTGTCCCTGTGCCACTTCCTTTAGGGCTAGAAGATAAGAATCAAGATTGCTGAGCAGTTAATTTATTTCCCACTCTGGAGATCAGATCTCATAGTATCGCATGAAGTAGAACAAAGTTCTTTGACTGTGTTCTTTTTCACTATCATAATATAGGATGAGTTTTAGTCTGGGCTCATTTTGATCCTGCATCCCTGAGAACTCAATGGAAATTTGTTCTTAGGCCTCATAAGAAAATCTTCCTCTTCTTGGTTCCAATAAAAATCAATATAACTTTTGTCGGTGGCCACGGTGACCATAGAAAAATCCTGGGTGGGTTAGGATAGGCACTGCCCCTGTTAGTTCTATAAATTAAGATTGGAGTTGCCCCAGATTTGCACTAAGCAGGGTAGCGGGCAGGGAAAAGCGACTTTTTACCCATTGGTTGCAATGGTAGTTTTCACCCCATATCATTTGAATTCTGCCTCTTTAATCATGCATTCACGGGAAACATGCCATTTTACTGGCAGGCAGCCTCCGATTTACCAGCCACACAGTCACCTCGCAGCTTCCTCACACCAGGCACCATATTTAAAGTGCAGCCACATGCACATTTCTCACTGCTTCCAGCTCAGGACAGCTGCAAAGAAGACTTGGCCCTGAAAGGCAAGATGACTGCAGCCCTGTCGATTCAGTGACACATCCCTGGAATGCCTTCTGGACACATTTGGAGCCCACCACAATGTCCTCTACCCCTGCTCTGACCGCAGGAGGCCCATCAATGTCACCAGTCTGGCTTGGGAGGTGCTGGCAACAGTGGTGCATAGGTCAACATATACCTTGGGATACTGCCCACCAGCCCCCACCCCCCCAACCCCCGACCCTTCTGCAGTAATGCCTTAGACCTGCAGCCTCTTCCCTTGCCTGAGGCCACTTCACCCCCTTCCTTAAGCAAGCCCTAGCCCTGCAGCCATTGAAAAGCCACTCCCCCACTTAGGGCTGGTCTCGTATGTAGAGCCCTGCCTGTGAGCCTTCCTAAAAATGATGTGGTGCTACCTGCGAAGCCTGGCGCTGATGACTGCAAATGCTGCCCGAAGCAAGGTAGGCAAACAAACCTCAAAATCCCAAGCTAAGTGCAGCTTGCCAGATGCGTGTCACTTATGTTCAGTTGTGAATCATGTCGGTGAGCAATCATGCCGACATGCCCAGATGATCCAGAGAGGGCAGATGATTCCAGTGAGCTGGGCTTATAATGATATGCAGATGTATAGCAATGAAGTTCCCGACATGCTGTGGCGGGAAACGTGGCCTGCCCTTGATGGGTGAAGTGGATGTCATGAAACCAATTTATGGCTCTCCCGCCATATTGTCCGTTCACGCCTGCCATGATGTCCGATGCCAGTGGGCACAGAAAATTTCACCCTAAATGTCTAAAGGTAGGGGGCAATCATTGGATAATTACTTATGCACTTATGAAGAGGCACCCCTCCATTTAAGGGATGGTTAATTGATTAATTAGTTTATTTGCTTATTTGATTTTACTCAAAAAAGTATAAAGGGACACTCCCTTTAAGGGATGGTCCATTAGTTAATTTGAACTGATTTACTCAGACGAGTATAAAGAGGCACTTCCCACAATTTGAACCATCTCGTGAAAATTCCCTCCATTACACCTGCATGGAGAGATTTCCTGTGCCAGCTTTCTTGGCTCGTCAAACATCTGGGCATGCCGTGGCATTCTGTCTTGCCATCCAGAGGTGGCGAGGGCCCCTGCTGGAGGGCTCTCTATACGGGAGTCCTCCCCTTTACCATCGGGGATTTGACGTGAATGGTGTTGCAAGCATTCATCCCGTGTATTAAAAGGTTAGAGTAGCTCATGGACTCCTGGGCTTCTTGTCTCTCTCTGCGACCTCGAGGAGTCCGTGTTCCATGTCTCCATCGGTTGATTGAGGTTGCAGCCCCTGTTCCCCTTTTTAAGGGGGCTATCCTTCAGGTTTTGTTTGCGCTTCAGCCCCACGCTCCTGATCTTTTGTCACCCAGTGCAGAAGTGGGAGGACTTCCTTGTTCGCTTGCTCCAGGGCCTGGCCAAGGTGGCCATTAACAGGTCCAGGCAATGGGCGGTTGAGGGAGCTGACCTGACTGCCTCACCTTTGAGGTTACATCCATACCAGGAGTCCTTGGAGAGGGGGCATGTAGTGTCAATCGGAACACTTGAGGCCATCTAAGACTGGTGGGCAACGAAGGAGTACATCAGCTCCACCCATATTTACTCAAAATACAAATCAATTTACTCAAAATGAGTATAAAGAGACTCTTATTGACACTGGTTGTTGTTAGGTTAAGAGCTATACATTAGTAATGTCTCATTTTGTGAATAAGTCTAAAACTGAGTAAAGATTGACTTTTGGTCTCCTCCTTCACCAACTGACTGTAAGAAATGTAACACTCACCACTCATCATTGGCTCATCAAGGCTCTTTCAAAAGCATCAGCATCACTGACTAATTTCTGGATTCAGTCCTTCCAAAGAAGTTAGACCCCTCATTTACATTAATTTTAGATTCAGATTTATTTAATTAACTGAATGTAAATTCCCACCAGCTGCTCTGGTGGGATATGAACTCATGTATCATAATTACTACGCCACCACCCACAGCGAGCATTTCAGATTATCAATGCCTCTTTTGGATGTCTTTTTTCATTTGTTCATGGAATGTGGGAATTGCTGGCAAGGCAAACATTTACTGCCCATTCCTAATTGCTCTTGAGAAGGTGGTGGTGAGCAACCTCTTGCACCCACAGTGCAGTTAGGAAGGGAGTTCCAGGACTTTGATCCAGCAGCAGTGATGGAACGATGATATGGAACGGTGGGCAGGGTTGTGAGTTGTGAGGAGGATGCAAGGAGGTTTCAAGGTGATTTAGACAAGTTGTGAGTGTGGGCAAACACATGGCAGATGCAGTATAACGTGGATAAATGTGAAGTTATATGCTTCGGTGTGAAAAGCAGAAAGGCAGAGTATTATTTAAATGATAGTATATTGGGAAATGTGGATGTATTAAGAGATCTGGGTGTCCTTGTGCACCAGTCAAAGAAAGTAAACGGTCAGGTGCAGCAAGCAATTAGGAAGGCAAAGGGTATGTTGACCTTCATTGCAAGAGGATTTGAGTTCAGGAGTAGGGATGTCTTACTGCAGTTTTACAGGGCCTTGGCGAGAACACAGCTGGAGTATTCCAGTCAGTTTTGTCTCACTACCTAGGAAATGATATACTTGCCATAGCTAGAATGGAGCGAAGGTTCACTAGGCTGATACTGGGGTTGGCAGGACTGTCATATGAGGAGAAACTTGTAGAACTGGGCCTGTATTCAATAGAGATTAGGAGAATGAGAGGGGATCTGACTGAAATGTATAAAATTCTAACAGGGCTAGACAGACTGGATGCAGGGAGGATGTTTCCTCTGGTTGGGGAGGTCGCAGGGGTCACAGTGTCAGGATATGGGGCAGGCCATTTAGTACTGAGATGAGGAAACATTTCTTCACTCAAACGGTGGTCGACCTGTGGAATTCTCTACCACAGAAGGCTGTGGAGGCCGGGTCACTGAGTATGTTCAAGAAAGGAATTGATTTTGTTTTGGATATTAAGGGCATTGAGGGGTATGGAAAGAAAGCAGGAATGTGGCATTGAGATAAAGGATCAGCCATGATCATATTGAATGGCAGAGCAGGCTTGAAGGGCCGAATGGCCTATTCCTGATCCTAGTTTCTATGTTTCTATGTCTCTATGTTTCTATTTCAGGATGGTGTATGGCTTGGAGGGGAACTTGTGGATGGTGGTGTTTCTATATTTCTGCTCGCTTTGTCCATCTAGATGGTAGAGGTTGCAGGTTTGAAGGGTGCTTTTGAAAGAGCCTTGGTAAGTTGCTGAAGTGCATCTTGTAGATGGTACACACTGCTGCCACAGTGCATTGCTGATGGAGGGAGTAAATGTTGAAGGTGGTGCATAGTGTACCAATCAAGTGGATTGTTTCATCTTGGATGTTGTTGAGCTTAATGAATGTTGTCAGAGTTGCACCCATCCAAGTAAGTGGGGAACATTCCATCACACTCCTGACTTATGCCTTGTGGATGGTGGGACAGGCTTTGGGGAGTCAGGAGATGAGTTACCCACCACAGAATTTCCAGCCTCTGACCTGCTCTTGTAGTCACAGTATTTATTTGGCTGGTTCAGTTAAGTCCTGAGGCTTTTATTAAAGAACACCATGAATTTAGCAGTTGCAGCAAAGCTTGTAGAAATTGATTACAGGCTGTCACACTGCTAACTTTGTATGATTTGTGCTGGTTTTATACCTGAAAAACAGGCACAGTGCATGTAAATTTCTATCTCTATATGCTGCTCTATGGAAGCACAAATGCTTGAAGGCCTATTCAATGAATGGCTTTAACTAACAAATGCTTCCTGCTGAAAAAGTTTTTAGAATATCTAGTGCCACTAAGTGACCAGTATTAAAGTGTATCAGTAGATACACTGCTTACTCTTATAAGCTCCCTAGTAAAAACATGAAATCACCAGTTATTTAGGAATCACAGTGGATTTTTTTTTTCTAAAAATGTCCCCCAACTGACCTAGCAGCTTTTTGGGTGCATGTAAGCTTCCAGCCCTTTTACACTGGTGTAGGTTTAATATGTAATGCAGTAAATTAATGTTTGGGAGAGAGAATAGTTCAGGATGCATTGATGTTATTCAAGCAACATGAATACCCACTTTAAAACATGCACAATTCGCAATTGCCAATCACAACAATCTTTCATCACAATGGAAAATACCTGGAACATATAACCATAGATTAACTCTTGAGATCATTTTTCATATATACATATATAAGCACAACCTTTCAGTTATATCTTTAATCTTAAGTCTGTAGTGCCTCCTACTCCTGCTGACCACACATAAGTGTAATTTCACATGGGTGAAATACTACCTTTGCTATTGATGTTCTGAAATTATGAAATGTGTGCTTAAAATAAAGACATTTTAAAGATGTAATTTTGCATCATAGTCAAAATATCAACAAATTGGACAAAACTGTGGCTGAGATGAACAGGCCATGTGTAATGGATGAAGGGGGCCTAACGGAAAAAAATATAGCTACAATAGCAACCAAATTATCCTTGAGGACAAAGTCACTGAGACAAAAATAGACAAAATGAACTTGATCAGTGGCTGCTGAATGTCAAAAGCAGATGGAAACTAGTTAGTACTATCACAGAAGACAGAGCTAGATGCAGGGTGTGATGACGGCAATCTCAGTTGTACACCCACATCATGAGTGAAGTATAAATAACTAGGTAAGCAACATTGACCTTCAGCATGCATCATAGTATTAGGTATGGTCCTTTTTATCTGGGCATAAGGGTCAAAGTTTCACTACTAGCTGAACAGTATTATTTCAAATGGCTTTTGCATTAACATTAGCGGGGTGGGGACCAGAATTTTCTTTAGCAGGACAAAGCTAGAATTTTTTTTTGCTTTCAGAAAACCCTTCAAAAAAGATCTTTCAACAGTTCAATATGAAGACATATGTTCTAAAGCTAGACTCATATTACAGTATTGTTACTGATTACATTAATTTTGCCTGACATTTGTGTGATGTAACCATGTCTGATCATTCAATGATTCTTTTCCATCTCACTGCTGAAAATTAATGTTTTCAAATACAATGGAACAGCGAAAATAGATATGGGCTGTATTTACTATCCCTGGCGGCTAATCAACTCTTTGGAAGAATCCATACTGTAGATGCATTCAGTAACAGGAAAAAGTAAGTCTTTCATAACCAGAACTCAGCTTGTTGGGAGGATAAATGAGCTATCTCAGTTGAATTGTTCATTTTATATTTGTATAACTTCAACATATCATAACACTGAAAGATTAAAATATATCATAAATATACAGTAATACATTTTAAATATCATAGGTTCCACAATCGGTTTCATTAACCAAGTCTAGGCTTCTTATGACATCACTGCAACATGAAAACATGATTTTATTTGTTTTTTAATGTTTCTACCATGAAGTAAAATGGGTTACTTCATTTCTTCTAATGCTTCTTCTTCAATCACTGATTCTTGAAATATCTATTTGTTTCTGAAAACTGCAGAGCAACAGCTTTTGCTGGTGATTGTGTTAATTTTACTGGTGACAATTAAAGTTTCCCATCCCCCCATAGATATGCAGGCTGTTGAATGCAGCTCCAAAAGCCATTTAAGGAGTTTCAGGAGCTGGCAGCCTGCCCTGCTACTGACTGAAAATTTGATAAAAAGGAGAAGGCAACAGGTCCTGTGCACTACAATAAAGCACTAAGCTACAGTGCTAAGAAAAATAATACGTTGTCTGCCACATCTGTGATATTCCTGTACTTGTAATGCAACATATGCTGCAATTTGTCATTGTAGGGCACACTAGTCAAATCTCTCCCTCTGGCAGTCACTCAAAGCGAGAAGGGTGCATGTCACGGAGTACAGCCTGTGGCAAGAACATGGGGAGGTTGTTGCGCTGCAGCTACAAGTTAAAGATTATATAGTCAACTTATTCAAAATTTGACTACTAAAACCGCTAAAACTGGAAGCAGTTTCTCAACTCAGATAGAGGTCAGAAAATCTTTATTTATATGTACAGTATCTCCTTTATACTTTGAAACACTTGGTTTAATGTCTCATCAAAGAAAGCCCTTCTGACATTGCAGCTATTCACCAAAATGTTAGCCTCGATTATGTATGTGCTGACTTTGTGGAGTGGGACTTGAACTTGCAATCACTTGCTCAATGATGAAATCACCACCAACAAAGCTGACACTGAGATAAGGATTACAGTTGGATGTATATTTACCACTTCCTACCAATCTATGATATCTTGTATTTCCCACTGTTAATTGTATAGTAGTGCAAAATATTTCCTATACACAAACATAATCATGAAACTCAAATTACAAAGAGATTCAAAACTTATAGAATACATATAATGGGGACATTTAATTATCCAAATATAGATTGGGATAGTAGTAATGTTAAGGGCATAGAGGGCCAAGAGTTCATAATGTGTATTCAGGAAAATGTTTTTCAGTTGTTTGTTTCCAGTCCAATGAGGAAAGAGGCAATGCTAGACCTTGTTCTTGGAAGTGATGTGGACAGTGGATCAACTGTCAGTAGGAGAATATTTAGAGGTCAGTGATCATTGTATCAAAAGGTTTAGGCTGAGTATGGAAAAGGACAAACAACAATCCAGAGCAATATGAAATAAGAACAGATCTGGGCTGAATAAATTGAAGTTAAGGTTGGCAGGAAAAACGGTGGCTGAACAATGGGTTACTTCCAAAGGAAAGATAATACGGGCACAGTCACCATATTCCCTCAAAAGGGAAAGGTAGGGCAAGTAAATCCAGAGCTCTCTGGATGACAATGGAGATAGGAATTAAGGTAAAGAAGAAAAAGTATGCTTATGACAGATGCCAGGTAGAAACTACAAATGAGAACCAGGCTGAATATAAAAGATTCAGAATGGAGGTGAAGAAGCAAATAAGAGAAGCAAAGAGGGAATATGAAAGAGACTGCAGCTAACATAAAATGGAATTCCAAAGTCTTCTTTAGGCATATAATTAGTGAAAAGGTGATAAAAGGAGGAGTAGGGATGATGAGGGACTAAAAAGGGAATTTACACATGGAGGCCGAGGGCATAGCTGAAGTATTAAATGAATACTTTGCATTTGTCTTTATCAAGGAAGAAGATGCCACTCAAGCCATGGTCAGAGAGGCAGCTATTCAGGCATAGAAGGGTTTAAAATTGAAAAGGAGAAGGCATTGGATAGGTTCTCTGTACTTAAAGTTGATAAGGCACCGGGACTGGGTGAGGTGTACCCAAGGATACTGCAAGAAGTGAGAGTGGAAACTATGGAGGCACTGGCCAAAATTTTCCAGTCTTCCATTTTCTAGACTCAGGAGTGGTCCCAGAGGACTGGAGGATTGTAAATATTACACCCTTTTTAAAAAATAAATTGTAAAGACAACCCAACCAACTACAGGCCAGTCAGTTTAATTTTGGTTGGTGGGGGAGTTTCTAGAAAGAATAATTCAGGACAAAGTTAATAGTCACATGGACAAATGCAAATTAATTAAGGAAAGCCAGCATGGGTTTCTTAAGGAAAGATCATGTTTAACCAAATTGCTGGAGTTTTTTGAAGAGATAACAGAGAGATTGATGAGGGCAATGCCATTGATGCAGTGTACATGGATTTCCAAAAGGCATTCAATACATTGCCATAGAACAAACTTGTGAGCAAAGCTATAGCTCATGGAATAAAAGGGACAGTGGCAACATGGATATGTAATTGGCTGAGTGACAGAAAATGGAATGTAATGCTTCATTAATCTGAAGACTTTTCTTGGGTGGAAACTTTAAGCTTATTTACAATATACTCAGCAGCAACTACATGTGTGCTTTCAACTCCGACTCTACCTCTACACTGACTGCTATTGGTTACTACAGATCATGTGACCTTGCCTAACAAGTATTATTCTTAAACGTACATGACACACTAAATAAAACCATAAATACTGCATTCCTCCCCTTTCAACTCAGCTATACATATACTTACAAGTACATATTTTTCAAGACAACATAAGATTTATGCTGGGTAAGGAATTTAAAAGTTCAGTCTTTCAGCTAGTTTCCTGGTATGTGTGGAACATTGCAGCTCCCCAGCTTCAGGTTCTTTATCAGGAATTTCCTTTCCTGGAGTTGCCTGGACTTCACGTTCTTCAGTGGGCACTTACAGTTCTGTATCCTCAACCCTTAAAGGAACATCAGACATGTCAGTCCTGGGTTAAGTATTCTCAACAAGATACACAGACCCGCTCATGGTCTCTGGCAGAACCAAATCTTGGTGATTTGTTTCTCTCTTCCTTACATGGTCCACATATTTACGGATGATCCAGCCTTCCACCTCCACATGGTAAGATAGAGGTCCGGTCACCGCACTTATTTCACCCGGTAAGCACTTTGGTCCTTCCCAAAAGTTTTTCATTTATACCACCGTAAATATCCTCTTGTGACTATGCCAGTTGTGTCTAGTTTTCTGGCTTCCCTGACTCCTCTCCACCTTCCCCTCTAAATTCAGTGTTATTAAGCTCAATCTCGCCCTGAGAAGACATTTCAACAATATTTTGGCAGGTGTGGCACCTGTTGTTGTGCAAGGTGTAGTCTTGTAATGAGAAAGAAGGTATGCTAGCTTGGTTGCCAAGGAATTGGCAGTTAGCTTTTCCATGCCTGCCTTGAACGTTTGAACCCCCGTTCGGCCAGTCCATTTGAGGAAGGGTGGTACAGTGCAGTTTCTACATGAGTGATACCGTTGAGGCTGATAAACTGTTGAAACTCAGCACTCGTAAATGCAGTGCCATTATTGGAACCGACTACTTTTGGTAGTCCATGAATGGCAAAACTCTGACATAGTTTCTCAATTATAGTGGTCGGCGTTGGTGACTTCACTTCATATACGTCCAACCATTTTGAATGGGCATGGACAACGGGCAGAAACGTTGTTCCCAGGAAAGGTCCAATGTGGTCAATGTGTAACCGCACCCAGGGTCTACCTGGCCACTCGCATGGGTGTAATGGAGCTGTCGTTTGCAACTTTCGCAGTTGCTGACATTGTACACGATGCTTTACTAAACTCTTCATTTCACCATACATCCCGAGCGACCATAGATAGCTGCGTGCTATGGTCTTCATTCGGGAAATTCCTGGATGGGCACCATGTCGTTCAATTAAAAGTGACTCCTTCCCTTTGGAGGAACTATCACTCATGCTCCCCACAATAAAATGCCATCCAGGCTGGTTATTTCATGTCTTCTGTTGAAGTACGGTTTCATTTCATCAGACTTGGGCTGCTATGACCAACCATGTAGCACTTGTTCTCATACGAGAGATAGGGTCATGTCTCAACTTGTCCAGTCTCTGATCTGTTGAGCACATATTGGCAAGGAATCTAAGAAATTTAACAATAAAACAAGTTCCTGTGGAATTGGGATGTGCTCATCATTTTCTTGTAAAGGCAAATGACTAAAGGCATCGGCGTTTGCAATTTGACTGCCAGGGCTATGTATGAAAGTGTATTTGTATCCTGCCAGAATTAAAACCCATCATTGTATTCTAGCCGAGGCTATGGGTAGTATAGTCTTGTCCTCATTAAACAATCCTAGCAATGGTTTGTGGCCCAAAACGATGGTAAAATAATGGCCATTTACGTACTGGTGAAATTTCTTGGCACCAAAGATGATGGACAGGTCTTTTTTTATCTGCCAGTATTCCTTTTCCACTATGGTGAGCGTTCATGATACGATACCTATTGGCCATTCCATGCCATCATCCATCCGATGAGAGAGCATTGCTCCGACTCCGTAGGGAGATGCATCACATGTCAGTACCAATTCTTTCGTCTGGTCATAATGCACTAATAGATTGGGCAGGTGCAACAATTTTTTCACCTTTATGGTAGCTTCTTTCTGGGGCGCCTCCCAAGACCAACATTGGTTCTCTTCAAAGAGAGAATGCAAGGGGGCCAGCACTGTAAACAAATTGGTTAAGAACCACCCATATTAGTTGATCATTCATTTGGTGCAGGTGCCTCTCTTATGGCTCTCACTTTCTCCTCAACTGGGTGGAGGCCCTGTGAATCTACCCAGTGACCCAGATAGATTATCTCGCTCACATGGAGTGTGCACTTTTCTTTTTTTAAATGCACTCCAGCTCACAAGAAACATTTTAAGACTTCTTCTAAGTTTGCCAAATGCTCTTTTTCAGTGCATCCTGTCACCAATACATTGTCTAAATAGAATACAACCTGGGACAGTCTCTGCAGTAAGCTTTCCATTGTTCTCTCAAAGATGGCACAAGCAGAGGAGACACCGAAAGGCAATTGTGTATATTGGTACTACCCTTTGTGGGTACTAATTGTGACAAATTCTCGGGAGGCATTATCCAACTCTAATTATTAATAAGCATGACTCATGTCAAGCTTTGTGTACATTGTCCCTCCTGCCAGCTTGGCATATAGATCTTCGATTTTTGAAATGGGGTGACTGTCTAGCTTAGCTACTTTATTAACAATCAGTTTGTAGTCTCCACAACTTTGGACACTTAATGTTTAAGGACGCGGCCTATGGTGCTGCCCATTCTGAGAAATGAACAGATTGTATAACACCCATTTTCTCTAGTCTGTTCAGTTCAATGTTGACTTTTTCTCTCAGGGCATATGGCACCAGTCTCAACTTCATGAAGTGAGGGGTTGCTTCCGGATCCACACAAACTTTGGCCTGCAGGTCCTGGATTTTCCCCAATTCGTCCTTAAAGACAGTGAGGTGCTTTCTAAATAGCTCTGGTAGCCCGCTTGCTCTCAACTGGAAATTTTAGCCCTTACTAACCTAATCTCCTTTAACCAATTTCAGCCCAAAAGGCTTGGCCCTTCACCTGCTACCAGCATCAAAATGAGCTTTGCCAATTGGCTTCCATAATGGACAGTAACTCTGCTCTGTTTGCATCTGCACATGTTTTTAGCTTGGCAGCTGTTTCTTCTAAACTTAATTGATGTTCACCATCATTCAAATGTCTGAAGGCATGTCCCCCAATTATTGTATTGGAAGTTCCCATGTCCACTTCCATTCTAACAGGTTTGCCATTTACTGTCACTGTGACAAATATTGGTTCAATCTTTCCAACTTTCAGATTAAACAATGAGTAAATGTCAGAATTTGTTGTTTCAGGATGTTCTACATTGTAGATTTAATTGGGTTTCGTCTTTTGTTTACAAGCCTGCTTCAATCTTTCCTTGCACTGCCTCATCATATTCCATTTCTGTGACAATAATAGCATTCGATTTTTTTGAACTGCCAATTGCTAAAAGACAGATTGTTTCCACCTCTATTACGATTATTCTTCAATTTCGCTGCTAAGTTATTTTTCTCTATTTTTCAGCTAGCTGGTGTTGCTT
Organism: Carcharodon carcharias; assembly: GCF_017639515.1. Lineage (NCBI taxonomy): Eukaryota > Metazoa > Chordata > Chondrichthyes > Lamniformes > Lamnidae > Carcharodon > Carcharodon carcharias. The sequence continues at coordinate 183,286,501 of NC_054467.1, read as the reverse complement.
CCCACTTCTCGGCAGAGTCTCATCTTTTCACACCTCTTTCGGCTGATGTTTCCCCTCTGATGTATAGGACAGTGCCATTTTGTGCAGCATGTATTGCTTTTGAATCTCTTAAGGCGCTTTCCACGGCCAGCACTATCTCTAATGCCTTCTTGAAATCCAGATTCACTTCAGACAATAATCTTTTCTGAATAGTGTCCCATTTCACCCCACACATTAAACAATCTCTGAGCATGTTGTTAATTGTCGTACAAAACTCACAATATTTCATTAGCTGCTTCAAATTTGCCATGAAGCATGCAATTGTCTCACCCGGGTCTTCATTTTGCTAATTAAACCTGAACTTCTGCATTGTGACTGAGAGCTTTGGTTGAAGCGACCCTTCACAAGATCCACCAATTCATCAAAATTTTTTGAATCTGGGACACTGGGTGCCATCAAACTTCGAATCAAACTGTAGGTTTTGCTCCCACAAGTACTCAACAGGATCATTCACCTCCTCTCTTCCCCCATAATCTCATTCGCTTGAAAAAGGAACGTGAAGCACGCTATGTACTGAGACCAATCATCAGTGGCAGGTTTAAAAGTATCAATTCTCCAAAATTGTGGCAATTTGAGAGGGGATAACTTATTCAATTCTAACGGAGCTTGCTACTTACAATCACTGAGCATGGTACTGTGTCAATTTCTTTTTAATTTGATTTGTTCTGTTCAATTCTATTTTATCCTTGTTGCCATTTTGTTGTAGGGTGACCGAGTTGTGCTATTAATGATGGAGTTGATCTGCAGACAACTCCTGGGTGGAAACTTTAAGTTTATTTACAACATACTCAGCAGCAACTACACGTGTGCTTTCAACACCAACTCCATCTCTACATTGACTGCTATTGATTATTACAGATCATGTAATCTTGCCTAACAAGTATTATTCTTAAAGGTACGTTACACACTAAATACAACCATAATTACTACAGGACCTTCCTTTTCCTGACCTATATTAATGACCTAGACCTTGGTGTGCAGAGCACAATTTCAAAAATTGCAGATGATACAAAACTCAGAAGCATTGTGAACTGTGAGGGAGATAGTGTAGAACTCCAAAGGGGCATAGACAAGTTGGTGGAATGGGCAGACATGTGGCAGATGGAGTTCAATGCTGAGAAATGTGAAGCGATTCATTTTGGTAGAAAGAACATGGAGAAACAGTATAAAATAGGGGGTACAGCTTTAACAGGTGTGCAGGAGCAGAGGCATGTGGGTGTATATGTACATAAATAATTGAAGCTAGCAGGACAGATTAATAAATGCAATAAAGCTTACAGTATCCTGGGCTTTATTAATAGGGGCATAGAGTACAAGACCAAGAAGGTTATGTTCAACTTGTATAAGTCACTAGTTCCGCCTTAACTGGAGTATTGTGTCCACTTCTGGGTGTCACATTTTAGGAAAGCACTGGAGAGAGTGTAGAAAAGATTCATGAGAATGGTTCCAGGGATGAGGAACTTCAGTTATTAAGGTAGATTGGAGAAGTTATGCCTGTTTTCCTTAGAGAAAAAGAGGCTGAGAGGAGACTTGATAAAGGTATTCAAAATCATGAGGGATCTGGGCACAGTAGATAGGGAGAAACTGTTTCTACTCATGAAAGGGTTGAGAATGAAAGTGCGTAGATTTAAAGTAATTAGTAAAAGAAGCAATAATGATATGAGGAAAAACTTTTTCATGCAGTGAATGGTTCCAGTTTAGAATACTCTATCTGGGAGTGTGGTGGAGGCAGGTTCAACTGAAGCATTCAAAAGGAAATTATACTACTATTTGAAAAGAAGAAATGCGCAGGGTCTTGGGGAGAAGGTGGGAGAATGGAACGAGGTGAGTCACTCATTCAGAGAGACAATGATAGGTCAACTGGCCTCCTTCCGCACCGTAACAATCCAGACGCTTTATTCAAACAGTTATAAGGAATTGCAATTCTTATGCTTTAATCTTTTCTACTATAATTGGAGTTACATGGTAATAAACACAATCTAAAAGTATTTCTGCAGCATGATTTTAAGCATAAATGTTTTACTGGAGTTTAAATTAATATTGACTATACAATAGTGTTTCTTGTGGTGTTAGTCATGGTCAGGTGATACGCTAATTTATAAGTACAGGAACATTCTAGCATATAAAGTGCAATGTATACAATGTATTATTTTGTTGCTGAGGTACAGCTATGCATCACCTGTGACCAGGATTTTCCAGGCATGGAGTGAGTCCCAATGCTGGGATAAGGTGCAGGTCCCGAGCCCATGTAAGTGACCAGTGGGTCTGTGGAGGTAATCTTCCTGAAGGCAGCCAATTAAGAGGCTGCTGTTGCCAGACCCACCACCCAATCAAGGAAGATAACTGGCTACCTCCAGGAAGATTACCATACTTGCTCTCCACACTGTCGGTCCAATCAGAGGGACAGTGGCTCTGTAGTCTCGGCAGCACCACCAAGAGAGGTGGCCGCTGCTGAGTCTGCAAGGAGAATTAGACAGTGCATTCATTTTGAGGCACCCTTATATGGGAGACTAAAAATAATTGTTCCTGCATTTTGCTGGCGATGCATTGGCTTCCCAGTGGGGCCAGTTATGCATGGTCTTTTTAACTGTTGATGTCAATGATCTAGTTATACATTCACATCTGGCATTTATGTAGAAGTACTTTGAATCTCCGACTGCAACTATGGTGGAAGACTGGTGGAAACCTCAGATATACCATTTCTCAGGGTGGTTTCTGCTAAAGTTATCATGAGAATTTGGTGAACGCGTGAAGAAACCAATGTACCATCTGATCATCACCAAACCATTCCTTAGAGGTAACAAAAACAGAAAATACTGGAAAAACTCAGTGGGTCTAATAGCATCTGTGGAGAAGCGAAAAAGGAGCTAACATTTCGAGTCCTTATGACTCTTCTTCAGAGCTTTGTCTCTTTTGCCCTGTTTACCTTCATTGCTTTCCATTTCCCTCCTGGGGCTGAATTTTCCCACATTGGGGGGGAAGTTGATGGGTGGGTGCGTGCGAGCACGCTTCCGATCGGCACCCCCAATCAGAGGCGCGGCGCTATTTTACGTGGCAGGGCCAATTAAGGCCCGCCCAGCGTGATGTCCACAGGGAAGCGCTATGCGTTCCCTGTGAAAGTGAGGGGGGAATGCCAAAAACCGAAAGTGCGCTCTTTTGCACATGCGTACAAAAGAGCACACTCATCTCACTGAGGCAAAGTGCAGCCTCAGGGAGAATGGCTCTCCGTGCAAAAATATTAAAAATAAAAAATAAAAAAATTCCCTTACATGTCCCCTCATGTGACAATGTCACAAGAGTTGGGACATGTTCATAATTTCCAAAAAAACTTTATTAAAATTTTTAAAACCCTACAAGGAGCCTCATCCCGCCTGTGGATGAGGTGTCATGTTTTTTCTACCTTCCACTTGGGCTCCTGGCCTGCCCGCCAGCCTTAAGGTTAGACGGACAGGTCCGCTAATTGCTATAATTTATCTGTCAATGGCCTCAATTGGCCATTGATAGGTCGGCAGGCGCACAGCTGATTTTGCTGCGCCCCACCTTCCTGATACTTTAAATGGGGCGGGATGACATCGGGAGCTCCGCCTAACATCACCCTGCATCATTTTACGCATCAGCCCCCATTCCCCGACGGCAAATTCGTGCCCCTGGTGTTTGACAAGGTGTTTACCAAAACTCGCTTTCGCAGCCATATTTCCTTCTTCAGTGACTGTCTCCATCTCCTACAAAAAAGCCCTGAAAAAGAGTCATAAGGACTCGAAACGTTAACTCTGTTTTTTTTCTCTCCACAGATGCTGTTAGACCCGCTCAGTTTTTCCAACATTTTCTGTTTTTGTTTCAGATTTCAAGCATCCACAGTATTTTGCTCTTATTCCTTACAGGTTCTTCTCATGTTTCTGCTGAAACACTTTAAAACACTTTTTAATATTGTTGAAGGTAAAATCTGTCATGAACCAATGCAATTAGGTAGCGTTTTAGAAATTTTGTTAAAAATTGCTCCAAGAGTCATTCCTTAACATACTTAGGAGTAGTGACCCTTGTTACAGAGAGGCATAAGAATTAGAGAGTAATTATAATGGGGGACTTCAATTATCCAAATATAGACTGGAATAAGAATAATGCAAAGGGACAAGGTGGGCGAGAGTTCCTGGAATGCATTCTGGATAATTTTCTGTAGCAGTATGTTTCTGATCCAATGAGAGAGAAGGCAATGTTAGACCCGATTCTGGGGAATGAGTTAGCTCAAGTGGATCAAATATCAGTGAGAGACCATTTAGGGCACAGGGACCATTGTATCATAAGATTTAGGTTGGTCATGGAAAAGGCCAAGGGACACTCCAGAGCAAAGATAATTAATTGGCAGAAAGCCAACTTCGATGGCATGAAAATCCATCTGAGATGCGTGAGTTGGAATCAAATGTGGGAAGAAAAGACAGTGGCTGAGTAATGGGCTACCTTCAAAGAAAAGGTATTGCAGGCAGTATCAAGGTATAATCCCATGAAGGGGAACTGTAGGAGAAATAAATCCAGAGTGCCCTGGATGACGAGAGATAGAGATGAAGATGGAAAGGTAGAAGTGCACATATGACAGATGTCAGGTAGAAAATACAGTGGAGAATCAGGCTGAATATAGAAGGACCAGAAGGAAAGTGAAAAAGCTAATAAGAAAAGCTAGGAGAGAGCATGAAAAGAGACTGGCAGCTGACATAAAAGCTTACACAACCAGCCGGCGCTTGTGAAATTCAAAACACAGTGTCCGACATTAGATGTGATTCTGCAATTGGATAACATTTACTAAATAATCTTCAGTGTGCTAAGAATTATGCGGGCAACTAATTTAAGATTGTCAGTCGGGCTTGTAGTGTGGCGCATTTGTATGTACTGGAAGCTACATATGTTAGTGGGGAGGTGGTGTTGTACTGGACTGGTAATCCAGAGACCTAGGGTAATGCTCTGTGGAACTGAGTTCAAATCCCACCATGGCAGATGATGAAATTTGAATTCAATAAAAATTCTGGAATTAGAAGTCTATTGATGACCATTGTTGTAAAAACCCATCTCATTTTCTAATGTCCTTCAGGGAAGGAAATCTGCCAACTTACCTGGTCTGACCAACATGTGGCTCCAGGCCCACAGCAATGTGGTTGACTCTTAAATGGACTAGCAAGCCACTTATCTCTCAAGGCAGATGCTATCTTTTTCAACAATACTCAAGTTTTGTACTACGAAATGCCTATTTGAAAACAAAAATAATTTCATTGACTACTTCATTAATTTGCAAGTTTAAGGGGCTGTTAAAATCAACTTGCACACTTTGTGGGTCTGCATTTAGTGAAAACTTCAGTTACAAAAAATGGTCAATATCAAACTTGGGAGTGAAATTGGTCTATACCTGCAGAGTGAAACAGACTTGTAGTGATTTGGCAGCCTGTTGTGTATGGGGTTAGTTTTCATTTTTTATTGACTTGGAAAATATTGCCAAGACTTTTAATTTCAAACCAACTAACAGCATCAGAGAGACTGGGGCATGAGTGTCCAAAAAGAGTTTGCAATATCATTCTGTGTATTTCCATGGAAAGAACGTTGAGAGCAGTGAAAAGTTGGCTGCTGATTTACTATGAACCTGTTTTGCATTGCTTGCATGTACCAATTTTACCCTGCGTCCTCAAGGTGATACTTTGTGATTGATGCTGTTAAAAATGGAAATATAAAAATTTGTTTTACAAGAAAACAAACCGTATGTGTGCCACTGTAATTTGTAAAACACCATTTCATGTCAAGTATATTGTATGAAGTCAATATGATTTAATGTTTGTGTTGTTTTTATAATAGTTCAGGCACTTATATAAGATGGCAATGACTGTTACTATCAAGCATTACATATACACTGGAGTGCTATGACAAATGCATTTAAATATCTTTAATGCAGTGAAACATGGAAAAGCAATTAACACAATGAAATTTGTATTGAATTTGGATAAATTTTAGGTAATTAGCCAACTACTAAATGTAATTTCTGGCAATGTAATCCTTGGAGACATATGACTTATCCACGTTTATTACTCATTAGAGCGAAGTAATTCCTGTCATGAGTGCACACCAAGGGATTTATCATCATAAAAGTGGATCAGCTAATGGACTAAGTAGACCTTTTCTTCTAAAGCAAAATTCCCAAGGTAAATGATATGAAAAAAAATTGACTAAGCAAAAGTTAAAGTGATTGCAATTGACAGGCACAAATGACGGAAAGGAAAGCCAAAATAATGTCTGTGTGTATACATTCAAAAATATTGCATTTTATTGTACCTTGATAAAAGTTTGTGTTCATTGCTAACCTGCTAAATCTGATTTAAATTTGTTCGATAAATGAGTAGAGAGGATCAGTCTTAAAAATTGGTAATTAGGCATTGATACATGTAAAATATCTATTTTAGGAGCTGTAGACTATTAGGCAGTTACAATTGATTGCCTAACTTTTATCTGAAGAAGAAGCAAAAGGCCTTAGCAATGTGCTATGTGGCTCACTGCAAGTTTCCCAGCATTGTACTCATTTAATTGCTGTTTTGTTTTGCGAAGTAATTTTATCCAAGAAACACAAACCAACAGCTCTTATTCAGTAATGTTATTGGTATGGCCCACAAATTGCAAATCAAGGTAGGAAATGAAATTAAATCTTGTTATGAAAGACAGTTTAATTATAAATTTTAAATCAAATAATTTCAGTTAGTATTTCTTTTATTTTCATTGATAGCTGGATGGGAGCTAAGCTCAGAGGTTCTAACATTCCTACACAATACATAACAGTTGAAGTATAAAGTGGGTATTTCTTTGTGCAACGATTTATTCTCCATACATTTCAATGGAAAACCTATTTGTTCATATTAGGCTTGTTGTTTAAAAATTAATGATTCTTCATCTTGCAATTGATTTATTATTGGATCATACAACTTAAGTACGTAAAGGAAAAGATCATTTATATTTGCTACTAGTTTGTCAGATTTTTTCTTCATTCTATTGTATGTTTCCTTTTTTCACACCAACTGTTGTTATGGCTTCTTTGCTAATTTAGCACGAATTGAAATTAGTTTCATTCAACTGATCCATGCTCCATGGGAGCTAGTTTGGATCCACCCAGACATTATAATTACAACCCTTGTAACCAGTAAGAAGGTGATGCTTCCACCCAATAACAAGATCATGCAATAATTACAAATGAGGAAAATCATTTGGTCCATCCTAATTCATGCATCGAGGAGATTTTAATATGCTCTTATTCTAGCATCCAATTAAAAAAAAAATGATTCCAAGCTTTTTTGCATTCACTACACTATCCGCAAGTGTACATTTGAAGCAAAGCTAGATAAACACATGAGGGAGAAAGGAAAGGGAAGTTATGTTGATAGGGGTGGATGAAGAGAAGTGGAACATAGGAACTTAGGAATTTAGGAGCAGGAGTAAGCCATTTGGCCCTTTCAGCCTGCTCTGCCATTCAATAAGATGATAGCTGATCTGGCTGTGGCCTCAGCTCCACTTTCCTCTCTGCCTCCCATAACCGTTGGCTGCCCTGTCTATCAAAAATCTATTTAACTCAGCCCTTGAATAAGTTAAAAAACCTGCATCCACTGCTTTCTGTGGAAGACAATTATACAGACTAGCAATACTCTGAGAGAAACAAAATCCTCATTTCTGTCTTAGAAAGAGAGATATCTTAGTATTAAGCTATGTTCCCTAGTTATAGTCTCCCATAAGAGGAAGCTTCATCCCAGTATCCACCCTATCAAGTCCCCTCATGATCTTATTGAAACATGTATGATCCTTTCTCTCTCTTCTAAACTCCAACAGGTAAAGGCCCACCATATTCAACTTTCTTCATAGGATAAGACCTTCATCCCAGGAATGAGTCAAGAGAACCTTCTCTGAACTGCTTCTAATGCAATTACATCCTTTTTCAAATGAGGAGACCAAAACTGTACACAGTACTCCAGATGTGGCCTCAGCAAGGCCCTGTACAGCTGTAATAAAACTTCCCAACTTTTATATTCCATTCCTCTTGGAAAAAATGCCAACATTCCATTTGCCTTCTTAATCACCTGCTGTATCTGCACTAGCATACTTTTTGTGATTCATGTACCAGGACACCCAAATTCCTCCATACCACCAAGTTCTTCAAACTCTCTCTATTTCAATATGATATTGATTTGCTATTCTTCCTGCCAAAGTGAACATTTTCACATTTTCCCACATACTCCATCCTTCTCCTGGAATCTTTCTTTTTCACTGGAATAAATCTTCGCTGAGAATTTTAATATATCTTCTTAAAAGTCTGCTCTGCATCTCTACGGCCCAATATTTTAACTTAGTTGCCCAGTCCACTTTAGGTAGGCTTAAAACAGTAATCTTAAACCCACAATTCTCACCTTCAAACTGAATGTAAAATTTTAGCATGTTATGATCACTGTTGCTTAGAGGCTCCTTTACTGTGAGGTTATTGATTAATCCTGTCTCATTGAACATTATCAGGTCTAGAATAGCCTGCTCTATGGTTGGCTCAAGAATGTACTGCTCTAAGATATTTAACTGAATAATCTATGAACTCATTTCCAGGCTACCTTTGCCAATCTGATTCTTCCAATCTACATGTAGGTTAAAGCCACCCATGATTTTTGAAGTACCTTTCTTACACACCCCATTTATTTCTTCCTGTGTACTCTGTTCTACAGTGTAACTACTGTTAGGGGCCTATAAACTACTCCCGCAAGTGACCTCTTACCTTTCCTATTATCTATACCCAAACTGATTCTACATCTTGCTCTTTCAAGCCAAATTCATCTCTGACTACTGTAATGACACTATCTTTAATTAACAGAGCTCATGTTACCAACTTTTCCAAGCTCCGTGTCTTTTCAAAATGTCAAATACCCTTTAATATTCAGGTCCCAGCCTTGTCCCTTCAACAATGTCTCTGTAATGCCTATTAGGTCTTACATATTTTTTCCTACGTGTGCTAACAATTCATCCATCCTGTTATGAATTCAATCAGCATTCAGATACGGAACCTTTAACTCTGCCTTTTTACCATTTTTGCAATCTCTGACCTAATCAGCCAGTGCACTCTTAAGTTTGTATGCTCTGTTGCTTCCTGGCACACTCTGGTTATCATTACCCAAATCACTACCCTGCTCTATTCCCACTTTCCCCAGTACTGGTGCCAGTGCCGCATGAATCAAAACCCATTTTTCCCAGACGAGTCTTTGAGCTACACATTCATCTCTCTAATCTTATTTACCCCATGTCAATTTGCTTGTAGCTCCAATCAATTCTGCTTTTTTCAATTTAGCCCCTGGCTACTAATAATCCCTAAGCAGCACCCCTTTCTTAGTTAAAAACAAAAAAACTGCGAATGCTGGAAATCCAAAGCAAAAACAGAATTACCTGGAAAAACTCAGCAGGTCTGGCAGCATCGGCGGAGAAAAGAGTTGACGTTTCGAGTCCTCATGACCCTTCAACAGTTGCGTGTGTCCCGACGTCATAGCGCTTCATTTCGATATTTCGTTCAGCAGGCGAGCGCTGGAGGCGGCTGCACGCCCGCCAAATGGTCAACGGCTTATTAAGGCCATTAAAAAAACAATTAAAGTTGTTAACCATGCTTCCCGTCCAACCTTAAGGCTGGCAGGCAGGCAAAGAGCCCAAGCGGCCTTCTTGTTTGTCGGTAAACCTCGTCCACAGGAGGGATGAAGTTTCCTGAAGCTTGTATGAAATAATTAATTACATTTTGCAGAATTCACAAACATGTTCCAGCTCATGTGACACTGTCACATGATGGGACATGTTTAAATAATTTTTTACTTCCTTTATTAAAAAGTTTTATTACCAACTTAATCTCCCTGACGCAGCTCCGTGCCCGTGCCCCAGCCTGCCTGACATAGGTACGATTCAGCCCATTAAGTTCATTTACAATATACTCAGCAGCAACTACACATGTGCTTTCAACTCTTACTCTATATCCACACTGACTGTTGAGGTCGGCCAAGCTACTCTCCTATTGGCAGCTACAGGTCATGGGCAGAATTTTGTCCTTGTCGGGCGGGCACGGTGGGGGTGGGCAGAGGTGGTCAGGAAGCTGCCCGCCACCTGCGATTGGGGCTGGATGGTGATTTCATGCTGACAGGCCAATTAAAGCCCACTCAGTGCTGCCTGTGTAGGCAGGGGAGGAGGTCGAGCATGAATTTTGCGCATGTGCGCGAGTGCATGCTTGAGAATCTCCATGAGGCATAGAGCTGCCTCGGGGAGATGAGCAGTTTTCAAAAAATAGTAATAAAGATTTTTTAAATGTTATAAAACATGTCCCTGCTCATGTGACTCTGTCAAATGAGCAGGGAGATGTTGTAAATGAAATGTAAAGCATTTTATTTTATTTTTATTTGCTGTTGGAAACCTCATCTCGCCCATGGACCTCCCTGTTCACTGTGGATGAATGAGGACCGAGCTGGGAAACTTGGTGCTCAAGCCACCTCCCACACTGGCATTGACCAGCTGAGGTCAACGCCGATGTGAAGGCTTGCTGGTCCGAGTGCACCCCCAGGAAGCACTGGATGGGTCTCCTGGAGGAGTCTCTCCACAAGTCACCACTCTCTCCATGGAGGGTACATGGCACTTGAACATGTGGCTCATTGCTTCGGGGATCATCTGTGTAGACTCCTCCACAACAGAGACCAAGCCAAGCATAGCCTCATGTATCTCCCCCAGATGCTCTCGCACACCTAGCAGCATTTCATGCCCCTGCTATGTCGCGGATGACTCCAAAGGCACATCATCTGGCACCGACTGAGTACGTGTCTGTTCCCCTGCATTGCTCTGACTGCTGGCGCCATGGGCACTCTCTGTCTCTGCCAGCTCCTCCAGCGACTGTGAAGTGCCCTCATCGCTTTTCCCCGGGACACAAGCCGATGCTCAAATTCCCACTGAGGTGCTAGTATCTGCGCTGATGCCTGCCTGGCAGAGATGGTGTGACGCTGGTGAAACTTCAGGGCCCCCTGGTGTGAGAGGGGGCCTCAGCTGCTCCTCCTCCTGGCCCTGCTGCAATGATGATGAAAGGAAGAACAAGGACATTGGATCGGTTAATGTGGAGACAATGACAAAGTGTATCCCTGTCCCCCAGGTCATTATGCATTCATCCTTCCATAAGCAATGGTCAAGTCAGGTTGCACAATTAAATCATTTAACTTTCAGCAGTACAATGGCTGTTGGAAGGACAATGCTGACCTCACTGCTGGGCAAAAATACCTTGCCTTGGCACCCTGGCCTCACCGACACCAGTGGATGCATGGCGCTTCTCCTGATCCAGGGCCTCCTGCTCAAACTGGCTGAGAATGGCGATCTGCACCAGGTCGCCACCAGTCCTTGCACGCTCTGCTGCATTATGAACATTCTTCACCTGAAAATGAGAGAAGAGCATTGATTTGTGCAAATTGTACATGGACTCTCTTCGCGCATGGCCCACACCAACCAGAGTGGGACATATCAGGGCTCCAGAGCCTCCTCACCCCGCTGCTGCTGAACACTCACACAAAGGTGCTAGGCCTGTTCCCAAAGCCCCCTTTGCCACATGCTGCCTACATCACATTAGGCACCACACGGTCTAACCTTCCATAGCAATGAGGCACAAGCATGTGGAGCGCAGAGTGCAGCAGATGGTTCGTTGCCATGGCACCTTGAAGCCCCCCCCCACTCCCAGCATGTCATCACTCTGACTTGGACATGTCCTGCAATTCAAGCACAGCACCCTAAGTGCCACCTCCTCCAGGTTGCCCCCAAAACAGTCATGTGGGTCTCAGTGTACCAAATGCTGCAGGCCCAGAACCCATCTCCTCACCACCCTCTCAGGCTGACCTCAGCATGGGCAGTATCTGCTGGCCCGCCTAGCAAAGGACACATGCAGTCAACACACTCAGACTTGGGGGGGTAAGAGGGCAGCAGGGGGGGTTAAGCCGACCTGCTGGGTTAAGTGACCAATGCCAACATTGTCCTCACCCTTCCCAAGCGCAATAGGTCATTGATGCGCTTGTGACACTGGATCCAGATGTGCCGCACCACATCGCGGGAGCTCACCACCTCCGCCACCTCCTCCCAGGTGTGTTTGGTCGTGTGGGGGGCCTCCTCCTCCCACCTTGGGGAACCAACACCTCCCATCGTGCTACCACCTCCTTGAGGAGGGCAGCAAGGTAATCATCAGAAAAATGAGGGGCACACTGGCCCCCCACCCTACCCTCCGGCCTGGCCTGCCCCGATGGCCTACCCTCCAGACTTACATTATCTCCATGGCCCCCTTGCAGAGCCCTTTGCCCAGCCATTGTGAGCAGCCTTTCCAATGCTGCCAGGCCTTCCTTTATGCAGACCGCTGGGTCGCCATTGGACCCGGTGATCTGAGCATACCAGCCGCCGCCCGCCCACTCCTGCTGTGCACAGGAATCGTGAAGTACATTGGCCCACCCGTGTAAAATGGCAACGCAGACCTTATTGTGAGCAGCGATCGGGTCCACGCCTGTTTAAGCCCGCTCCCACTCCGCCACCCACCCCCCCCCCGCCATCCAGAAAATTCTGCCCTCCGTGTTCCTTGAATGAATGCCCCAAGTCCCTTTGAATATCAACATTTAAAAGTTTCACACCTTCTAAAAAATATTTTGCTTTTCTATTCTTACGACCAAAGTGAATAACCTCATGCTTCCCCATATTATACTCCATCAGCCACCTTGTTGCCCATTCAGTTAGCCTATATATATATTTCTTTGCAGACGCTTTGTATCCTGCTCACAGTTTGCATTCTCATTTTGCTCTGCACACAATATGGAGAAAAGGGGCTGTGTTCCTCCCCCAGTGGAGGAAAATCCAAATCTTGTTGTTGGTACAGGATGGTAGGCCTTGCTATTTGTTTTTCCCCTTTCATGAAGCTATCTCACCCAATTTTCAACAGGATAGCAAAGAAAAGTCCATTCGAGATTTTGTTCTATTGGCTATGTAGTTCTGTATGTTATTAATATTGTTGCCTGATGCTTTGCATTGGTTGGCTATGTTTAGTATCATGTCTGCAAAATTTATTATCTCTTTCAACGACATTTAGCCACTTAGGTATTTGAACACCATCTTGGTGCAATAATATTGTCCGCTTCTCCTTTTTTTGTTTAGCATTTTCCACTTGTTTGCATTAAATTTAACATACTTGGTGTGCCTACATAATTAGTGCGATAATTTTGACTTTGCGCAATACTATACAATGAGTGATGGTGAATCAGCAGTCTGATTTATATCTCTCATGATGTTTATTTCCATTGAAGTAAGAATGTTAGTCATTATATATAAGAAAATAAGGAATAGGAACAGGAGTAAGCCGTTTGAGCCCTTAAGACCGCTCTGCCATTCAACAAGATCATGGCTGATCTGGTCTTGCCCTCAACTCCACTTGTCTGCCTCTTCCCCATAGCCCTTGATTCTCAGGTCAAGTCTGTCCATTGCAGCCTTGAATATATTCAATGACTCTACAATGACTAGATCTCTGGAGTAGAGAATTCCAAAGATTCACAACCCTCTGAAAGAAGAAATTCCTCCTCATCTCTGTCTTAAATGGGTGATCCCTTGATGAAACTATGCACCCTAGTTCTAGATTCCCTCAATGGGGAAAACATCCTTTTCTAATAAGACAATCCCTCCATCCCAAGAATCAAGCAAGTGAACGTTCTCTGAACTGCGTCAAATGTAAGCACATTTTGACTTAAATAGGAGACCAAGGGGAGAATTTTCTCCCTGTTGGGGACTTGTGTGGGAGTGGGCGTGCAGCCGATCGTCGCCTGCAATTAGCTGCATGCCGCCATTTTACGCGGGAGGGCCAACTAAGTCCCGCCCAGCGTGACGCGCACCCGGAAGCGCTGAATTCACCCTGTGCAGGCGGGGGGAGTAAGCTGAGTCGGGGCTTCACTCTTTCTGCATACTCGCAAAAGAGCGCAGAGATCTCCCTGAGGCAAAGAGCTGCCTCAGGGAGATCAGTTTGATTTTTAAAAAAATTTAATAAAGACAAAAAAAATTGAGACATGTCCCCTCAAGTGAAGTGTCACATGAGCTGGGACATGTTAATGAATTTTATTTAAAAATTTTATTAAACTTTAAAAAAACCTTCATGAAACCTCATCCGTGGATTTGGTTTCATGATCAATGCGAATGCCGCCTGGGCTCTTCACCTGCCCGTCAACCTTAAGGTTGGATGGGCAGCTCAGTTAAGTGTTTTAATTGACATCTACATGACCTTAATAGGTCTTTGACAGTTCGGCGGGCGCACAGCTGCCTCCAGTGCGTGCCCGCCAAACTGAATATCTGAATGACACGCAGTGATGTCAGGATGCATGCCCAACATCACCACTCGTCATTTTACGCGTTGGCGAGCGGGGCCAAAGATTCTGTCCCAAAACTCCACGCAGTACCTGAGGTGTGGTCTCATCAACACCTTGTACATTTATATTCAGACTTCCCTACTTTTATACTCCACCCCTCTTGCTGTACCTGCATGCTATTTTTTTATATTTCACATACAAGGACATCCAGATTCCTCTGGTATCTCCAGATACTTTTAAAGTGCTCCATTTGCCTTCAAACTGAAGCTGTTAAATAACTTTACCAGTTTATTTTCTTGTTGTTTCATCATTTCATTGAATTTAGCCCTTTTAAATTTATACACATGGCTCCTGCTCTTAGTTATTTCTGATTTCTAGATCTGTCAAATCATCCCTCATTAATGCTTTGACTTTCATGTTAGGCACATGTTCTGGAGCAGTTATGGATAGTAAATCAACATGAACACTACCTCTCAGGAGTTCCTTGGCAAACTGGTTTAAGAAGCAATTTTTCATTTGTTTAACCAATGCTTCTCTAAGCCACTTGTTTTTACCGAGTTTATATTAGGTTCATTTTAAGTTTCCCATGGAAATAACTTTCCTGTTTTCACATACCCTTCGAATCACTTCATAGAGCAAATTTTGTAACGCTGATCTGTCAGTGTATAGCATGCCCCTAGCGCTTACCTTGGATTTTTCTTCACTTGTGATGTCAGTCGAGAACAGTTTATTATGTAACTTTCTAACTCCTGCTGGATTAACTTCTTTTACCTCCCAGGTGACACTGACATATATATTTTTGTCCATCCTGTATTTTCCAAACACACTGTATCCTTGAATGGTGTATCCATGTCCCTCCTCTGAAGCAAGCCACATTTCTGATATTTCCACCACATTATAGTTACCAATGCTACAAAATCTTTTGCTTTTGGCAGCTTATTTCTGATTCTTCTGCTAAAGTTAGCAAAGATAGGCATTTCACTTCAATTTGATAATCCCTACACACCCTCTTGGTGAGATCGCTTAAATGGATTCACAAGGTTTTGTTTTATTAGTTCAGTGTGTTGTTTTATACCTTTTTCTTTATTTAATACAAACCTTGCAGTCTCATTTTAGAGATAGGTCTTTTTTTGTTTTCCAGCATTTACATGATATTGTCACAAATGATGATAAATGGGCATGCTTTTAATGTTTCCTAAAAAGGGACAATTGGATTTGGGAATGCTTTGCTCACTGTGGTACTGTTCCCATTAAGAGGCTTCCATTGAAACAGTCTAAGAACTTAATAACTTCTTTAAACATTAAAGTGCTTGGGGGTTATATTCCCGTCAGCTCCGGTGTGCATCACATTAAATATTGACTAGATAAAACACAGATACTGTTCTTGTATTGATCTAAGCACTAAAGGATCATTAGAGTTTTGAATTTATAACTTTGCAGTGATAAATTAGCATTAAAGAGGGTCATGTTGTTCCTCCACTAACCACTGCAATAAAAAATTAAGCACTAACAAGAGAAGGATAGGGTCGAAGAATGCTTCATTACTCTTCACAGATTTCTATTTTTATAACTTTCTATGACTATGACGTTACCATGCTACTGTTCACTATTGCTATACAAACTAAAGGTAATCATAAAGATCTATACAATAAATTTATAAATCATAAACTACAGAAAGAGGCCATTCAGCCCATTGTGACTATGCTGATCTCCCTACGTAAGTAAAGTGCCTCATTCTTGGTACCATTCTGGTAAATCTGCCCTGCACCCTCTTCAAGTCCTTGATATCTTTCTGAGGGCGCGATATCCAGAATTGGATACAATATTCTACTGAGGCCTAAGCAGTGATTAATAAAGGGTTACCACAACTTCATTGCTTTTGTACTCTGTGAGCTGGATTTTTGCAGAGTCTTCCTGACATTCCTTTAAAATGTCAGGCGGGACCTGGATGCAGGAGTCCCACACCCATTTTGATTGATCCAGTTTTTGCCAGCAGAAGGAATGGGGTGGGACATGATTCACGTAGATGGGAAACCTAAACTCAGCAAGGCATTTGAACTTAGTGCTGAGTTCAAGAAGACCACATATTGGCTGTTGCAAGGGCCTTAGCCACACTGTGCGTGCCATAAAGTGATGGAATAGACGTAAACACTCTTGAAAGGTGGATAAGGTCTGTTTAAGTGTCATGGCCTGAAGTTTTTTATTCAAACTCCTGATCTTTAAACACAAAAGCTGTCAGTGAGAGTTAAAAAAAAACACTTTGCTGGACTTATTTGATTGACAAGCTATTTGGTGTAGGTTGGAAAATAATTACCATCTGTTTGTATAGTTTCAATAGAGGCCTTTGTTGACATTTTCCAAATGCTATTATAATGTCATTACCAGCGATTGGCTGAGTTTAAAAAGCGACAATTATCTCAGCAGGGTGTTCTAACTTCAGTTTGATGGATAGTTTAAAGGGGCTATTAAAGGATCAGCTGTCATTGATTGGGGTGTGAATAGAAGGTTGTTTGGTTTTATCAGGGATTAACCACTTCAGAAGATTTTAAAACTTTGAATGAGTGTTATGAATGGGAATATTATTTCAATATCAAGTGTGTTTGAGTGACAGCTATATTAGTTTATTAGAAGTTTAATTTTTCCATCTTCACAGTGCTCCCGAGGTCTGCCCATGGTGGATATTAGGTAGATGACTATGGACGTGGCATGGGGGTATGAAGGGATATGGGGGTGGGTGGGCTGCATGAGTTGGCTACGGAAATGGCTTGGGTTATGAGGGATCTTAGGGGCTCGTTGGTGTGTGGGGGCATGAGTTGGCATGGAGGTGGCATGGGGGTATGAGGCACCAATGAGGAATTGGTGGAGGGTGAGGGGGTGTGAGGTGTGACAGCATGCTTTGGCAGAAAGTGCCTGCTTTAATGATCAAATGCGTGTTGATGATCTTCGTGCCACAAGAATGGTGTATCCTTCTTAAGAAGTTTGTGTTTTGATGATGCTTTCTCAGAAAAAAATCAAAATATACAGTGCTAAGAAGTTAAACAAGCCCAAACACCTCTGTAAGTCTCCTTTATCTTGTGGATTAGGCATTGAGTGTACATCCTCGACCTTACTAGGATCTGTTTGTATTCCAGAATCATGAGACCTTCTCTTCTAGCCATCTTCTTTAGAATGTAAAGATTGTTGTCACACTCTTCCTTAGTAATCCCCATGACCGCTTTATCATCTGCAATGCCAACACAGCCAGGAACATTCGCAATAATGTGAACCATATGTTGTTGAAACAGGTCCTGACTCACTGACAGATTAAATGATAACCATAGAAAGCAATACCTCCCAAACAGTGTTCTGAATGTTGTTAATTCCAGTGAATCCTCAGACAGGTGCACTGACCAATATCATGCTTTGCATCCAACTTTGAAAAGCACTTGTCTGTAGAGTAGGCACCTTGTGAGGTCACCGCTTGGATGTTCGATTTAATATTCTGGGATCCAAGCATATTCTAATTGTGCCATCTTACTTAACCACAACAGTTATAGAGCTATGCCACTCTGTGTGTTGCTGAACATGGCAAATAATCCCTTGTCATTTCATCATGTCACTTTTAGTATTTAACTTGTCCTTCATATGGACATTGCACTTCTATGCTCCACAAATCATCTACATTGTTGTCACCAATGGAACAGTAGTAGCAGGGCTGCCAGCATGCAGTGAACTCTAGACTGTGATGATTCATGAGATCAGTAAAGCACCAATGCTTGATTGTCGAGGCAATTGTGACTCTATTCAAGATCTGCAACAGAAATACCCAGATAGGATGACACCATGGGCATTTCTATAGGAGACACCATTCTTCACCTGAATTTGCCATTCCTTCCATAGATCCATCATGGAAGTGCAATATCCATGTGAAGGACAATTTAAATACCAAACGTGAGAGGAGAATTTTTTCTCTCAGGAGGTTTTGAGTCTTTGGGACTCTCCCCCTCAAAAACCAGAGTCTTTGAATATTTTTAAGGCAGAACTAGATAGATTCTAGATTAACAAGGAGGTGAAAGGCTATCAGGGATAGGCAGGAATGTGGGGTTGAGGTCACATTCAGATCAGTCATGATCTTATTGAGTGGCAGAGCAGGCTTGTGGGGCCAAGTGACCTACTCCTGCTCTTAACTCCGATGTTTGTAGTTAGGTGGCTAATGCATTAGAACACACTTGCCACACACCTTGCTCTGTCTAGGTGCTTTGGCTGCTTCACCTATTGTTGCTGCTACTCCAAGTGCTAGCAGACATTGCCTGCCCAGCAGCGATAGCCTCATACTTTCTGCCATCTTTAAGTAGGCTCCTGATGTTGTGTCCCTATTTTTTATCAACCAGATCCTTTTGGGACGCCTCTATTGGAGTCAATATGTTTGCCAGCACCACTATTCCCTCAGAGAGTTCTTCATCTGAAAAATTACAATCTCTTTGTTTTGTCATGGCACCTACTAACAACATGGTCAATAGTTTCTTTGGGCTGTTGTCCACAGGCCATCAGCTTAAGTCAATGGATTTTGAAGATGATCTTCACTCTTAACTGATCCCTCAGCATTGTCCAGAGTTTAGATGGATCTTTCTGGTCTGCTTCTGGATATTTCATTATCATGGCATCAAAATTCTTTGCTTCTCAAGAATTCTCTTGCCCAAGACTTTCCCCTTAATGACTTTTCCTTGATGGAAAAATAAAGCCTACTGCACTTGCAGCACTGAACCTATGCCACACCCTAGGTTCTGTGTCTGCAGCACAGTGTTTCAGTCTCTGCATGGGGAGACTCCACGCACAAAGTTCTTTTTGTTGAGAATAACTCATAATGCGCAAAGGCTCTGCAGTCTTGCAGCCCCAGTGTGGATTGATTTTTCCAGCCTGATTCCACAAGACCACTACCATTCCAATACCCAGTCCCAAATTTGTTGCTGCTACTTCTTTCATCTGTTTGCCAGTTTTATTCCAGGCTTTATAG
Source organism: Carcharodon carcharias (assembly GCF_017639515.1). NCBI lineage: Eukaryota > Metazoa > Chordata > Chondrichthyes > Lamniformes > Lamnidae > Carcharodon > Carcharodon carcharias. Next base: position 183,267,091 of record NC_054467.1, on the reverse strand, counting down.
CTTCTTCTGCTGTCCAACAATGTCACTGCTTTGTGATCACTGCCACTAAGTGCGCATCGCTGCCACTATGTCAAGTATCACTGCCATCATGTTGTGTTATTAGCATAAATGTACCAAACACTATGACAATAATTATTAATCTAAAATAAGGATTCCTTATTGAAGAATAACAGGATTCTAAGAGTGTTAGTTGCTGATCAATACTGTTCCAGCAACTGTCACGTTGTTTTGCATCACTTTCTGTGATGATGTTTACCAAAATATTAACATATTCAGCAGCATGTTAATCAGTATGTTCAACTACGTGCATTACAAAACAATATCACAAGTACCTCCTCTTTATCTATTTCTATCATATTCAATTCTTCCACCTCTGCATCCTCCTTTACTGTGACATTGGCAATATCCTCCTCCTCAGTGAAGACAGATGCAATGTATTCATCTAATGCTTCAGCCATAGCCTCTGCCTCAGCAAGCAGATTTCAATTTTGATCCCTAATACCTAACACAATCCTTGTTCTGACCAACCTTTTGCTCTTTGTGTTTTTGATATACTTTACTGTTGCCTTTAATTATGCTATTAATCTTTTCTCATGCATCCTCCTTACTCCTTTTTTCCTTTTTCTAAGAGATTTTTTTTATTTTCTGTATCCTGTTTGATTCTCCACTGTATTATGAACCTGACTTTTAGCAAAAGATGTGCTCTTCTGTTGCATTTTAATCACAATTTCTTTATCTAGGGAACTCTAAGATTGAACGTCCTTCCTTTCCCCCTTATGGGAACATCTGTATCAGAACTATCGCTCCCTTGAAGATGTATTTACTGCTTTACCAGATAACCTTTATTTTCATTCTACCTGGGCTCCTTTTACAACTCTCTGAAAATAGCCCTCTTCCAGTTGAGTGCCTTCATCGTTGATTGTTCTTCCTCTTTTCCTTACCTATACTAAACCTAATATTGTAATCACCATTTCCCAAATGCTCTCCTAATGAAACATATTCGAATTGCCTGGTTTCACTCCCCAGAACTGGATTTAACACTGTTCCCTTCCTTGTGGGAATCACGCTGGTCAAGAAGTTCTCCTGCACAAATTTCAGGAATTCCTCCCTCTCCTTGTCCTTTAACCAGCCCCTGAGTTTACATTTCGTATTCCTCCAAAAGATTGAAAACCTTTGCTCAATTTGCAAGTTTCACTTGGCTAACCTATTAACTGATATTCCATAACTTTCAGGATTGTTGGTTTCTAATACTGAAAAAGTTCTGCATTTTTGGTGGAGTACATGTAACTTAGACCAGCTTGTTAATAAAGGACAAAGGCCAAGGCCACATGCAAATTTAAAACTAGCAACTTATTCATTTCTGTTTTATTTGCCTTTCTCTTTATAATCACCATAACAATATAAGCTGTAATGCATAGATAAAAAGAAATTCTACAAATGTTGGAACTTACAAACATGAAAAGGAAATCCAGGAACTACACAGCAATAGCCTGCATTTATATAGAGCTGCTAAATAGATGACAACAAAAGGTAGAGTATAAGAACATACACTGGGCAATGATAAGAGAAACTGTAAGCTTGTTTAAAAAGACAAGTTTTGATAAATAGGAGAGGCAACTAAATCCCTTTCCTCAATAGCCCCCGAATCTCAAGTGCAATTCTCTGGTCTAAACTCAGTTACATAAATATTTGCAACCCCAGATGCCAAATCAGCTAGATCTAGGAATGACCTTAGCAGTAAGAAAAGCAAACTGCGTAAATCAAGTTTAAAGAGCTGGAGATAATTAAGTGCAACAGTCACATTAGCTGTTAAGGGGACACATATTCAAAACATTTCTGAAGAGTCCTAAAAGGCATCTCAAACTATCTCAGCTTTTGTCAAGGTTGATGACGCAGGGGATTAACAAAATACAGACTAAGATGAAGGAAAGGGGAATCCTCGGTGTAGAATCTTCGGATACCAGGGAAGCTCTCTCTCCAATCTCCAATCTGCTAATTTTGCTGGTTTCTGATTTGGGGATAGTACTTAATGAGCTTTTCATAATAAGGGTGGCCCTCTCTGCCACCCCATGTTACATTCCAAAGGCCAGTGTTGTTAAATGCCTGCAAGGTGCTCAGCTAAGTTTTAGGCCCCTGCTGATCATTCATCACCCTTGCGTGTAATATTCCCATGTCAACTCGCAGACACTTCCTCCTAACTCATCCTGGACCATGACCCCACCACTGAACATTAAGCCATTGTTTCCAGGACTGTCACTGACCTTTTCTCCTCTGGAGATCTTCCTCCCACAGTTTCCAACCTGTTAGTTGCCTGCTTTTACCTCCTACCCAAAATCCAGAAACAGAACTGTCCCGGTAGACCGATCGTGTCAGCTTGCTCCTGCCCCATGGAACTAATTTCTCATTATCTTGACTCCCTTCTCTCTCCCCTTGTCCAGTCCCTTCCCACCTACATCCGTGATTCCTCTGACACCATACGTCACATCAACAATTTCCAGTTCCCTGGCCCCAACCGCTTCCTCTTCACCATGGACGTCCAATCCCTCTACACCTCCATCCCCCACCAGGATGGTCTGAGGGCCCTTAGCTTCCTCCTCGAACAGAGGCCCGAACAATCCCCATCCACCACTACTCTCCTCCGTCTGGCTGAACTTGTTCTCACACTGAACAATTTCTCCTTCAACTCCTCTCACTTCCTCCAAATAAAAGGTGTGGCTATGGGTACCCACATGGGCCCCAGCTATGCCTGTCTCTTTATGGGGTATGTGGAACATTCCTTGTTCCAGTCCTACTCCAGCCCCCTTCCACAACTCTTTCTCCAGTACATTGATGATTACTTCGGTGCTGCTTCATGCTCTCGTCGGGACTTGGAAAAATTTATTAATTTTGCTTCCAATCTCCATCCCTCCATCATTTTCACATGGTCCATCTCTGACACTTCCCTTCCCTTCCTTGACCTCTCTGTCTCAATCTCTGGTGATAGACTGTCCACCAATATCCATTACAAGCCTACTAACTCCCACAGCTACCTCGACTACAGCTCCTCACACCCCGCTTCCTGTAAGGACTCCATCCCATTCTCTCAGTTCCTTCGCCTCTGTCACATCTGTTCCGATGATGCTACATTCAAAAACAATTCCTCTGACATGTCCTCCTTCTTCCTTAACCGAGGTTTTCCACCCACGGTCATTGACAGGGCCCTCAACCGTGTCCGGCCCATCTCCCGCGCATCCGCCCTCACGCCTTCTCCTCCCTCCCAGAAACATGATAGGGTCCTCCTTGTCCTCACTTATCACCCCACCAGCCTCCGCATTCAAAGGATCATCCTCCGCCATTTCCGCCAACTCCAGCATGATGCCACCACCAAACACATCTTCCCTTCACCCCCCGCCCCGACGGAATTCCATAGGGATCGTTCCCTCTGGGACACCTTGGTCCACTCCTCCCTCACCCCCTACTCCTCAACCCCCACCTATGGCACCTCCCCATGCCCACGCAAAAGATGCAACACCTGCCCCTTCACTTCCTCTCTCCTCACCGTCCAAGGGCCCAAACACTCCTTTCAAGTGAAGCAGCATTTCACTTGCATTTCCCCCAACTTAGTCTACTGCATTCATTGCTCCCAATGCGGTCTCCTCTACATTGGAGAGACCAAACATAAACTGGGCGACTGCTTTGCGGAACACCTGCGATCTGTCCGCAAGAATGACCCAAACCTCCCTGTCGCTTGCCATTTTAACACTCCACCCTGCTCTCTTGCCCACATGTCTGTCCTTGGCTTGCTGCATTGTTCCAGTGAAGCCCAACGCAAACTGGAGGAACAGCACCTCATCCTCTGACTAGGCACTTTACAGCCTTCCAGACTGAATATTGAATTCAACAACTTTAGGTCTTGAACACCCTCCTCCATCCCCACCTCCTTTCTGTTTCTTCCCCCTTCCTTTTGTTTTTTCCAATAATTTATATAATTTTTTCTTTTCTCACCTATTTCCATTATCTTTAAGTCTTTTATGCCCCCCCCACCCCCACTAGAGCTATACCTTGAGTGCCCTACCATCCATTTTTAATTAGCACATTCGTTTAGATAATATCACCAACTTCAACATCTCTGTGTTCTTTTGTTCTGTTGTCTGTGACATCTTTTGATTATCTGCTCCTATCACTGCTTGCTTGTCCCTACAACCACACCACTCCCCTCCACTTCTCTCACCCAACACCCCCGCTCCTCCCAACCTTAAACCAACTTATATTTCACCCCTCTCCTTGGATTCATCCAGTTCTGCTGAAGGGTCATGAGGACTCGAAACGTCAACTCTTTTCTTCTCCGCTGATGCTGCCAGACCTGCTGAGTTTTTCCAGGTAATTCTGTTTTTGTTTTGGATTTCCAGCATCCGCAGTTTTTTGTTTTAATTCCCATGTTATGTTTGCCATGGAGGTCTTTACAGCTGCACTGAGACACTGTGAATATATGTTCCCATGATCATTTTGAGAAAGGTTTCTTAGGACCTGCAGAAATGGTGCATTATTATCCAGTAAAGATGTGCTTTCATGCAGTGCCTTGTCAACTATGACATGATTTGATTCGGATGCTTTTGAAAAACCTTCCAGCATACCAGTTAGTCAGGTACTCACATCTGAAAATCGTGCCACCAGAAGTCTTTCTTTCTTTCTTGCTTTCTTTTTTTCTCTCTCCCTGTCTCTTTCTCTCTCTCTGTCTCTTTCTCTCTCTCTCTTTCTCTCTCTTTCTATCTTTCTCTCTATCTGTTTTTCTCTTTCCCTCTCTTTCTTTATTTCTCTCCCTCTTTCATTCTCTCTCTCTTTAATTCTTTCTCTTTCTCTCTCTTCACTCATCTTGAACATATTAATTATTTTGTCCCTTAATCACCTGTATTTGAAGGAAATACCTGCCAAAGCAAGAATATTTCACCTCTCCCTGTAGATGCAGCTTGGATGCTGGCAGAAGGGCAGACTCAGCTACTTGGCAACCCTCAGACCATATCATCATGGAGGATTCCCATTGGAGAACCCACCAGCTCCAATAAACAAAGCTGAAAACAAAGACAACCAAATGTTGACAACCAGCATAAAGGTTTATGGAAAATTTGTACCAGCACTAAGTCAAAAGCTGTAGATAAATAGAAATGCTTCCAGATTGTCTAATAAATAAAAAAAATGATAGGTCTTTTAAATGGTCTCAAGTCTGCAGCTTTTCATGGATGTGCCAGGGACTCAATGTTCAGAATGTCCTTAGGCCAGGAAATGGTGTGCCCCACGCACCCCTTCTCTGACTCCTTTTGCATTTGCACTGTTTCAGACAGAGCTCTGTGCATCATAAATCCTGCTGCCCCCAAATATTGGGAAGCCCAGATACTAGCACTATGCGGTTGAGGGCAAATGCTCACTGAGTATGCCAACTGTTATCACCTACTTTTTGGTGTAAGCAGGGTACAAATGGGATGAAACGCAGCCCCAGTGACATTATATATGTACTGAAAAGTTTGTGTTACATTTTATACGTCAAAAAGGTTAGTAATTAAAACTGCACTACATGTTACATATCTTGAAGTTTCATTGGAACTTGCAGTGTGTAATAAAACCAAAAATACCACCCAGAAACAGAAATCACTTGTAATCAGTAAAAAAGAAACACAGAAACCTGTATATGCAGAGGGTTCACAATTATTCATTCATTTTATCATTCTTAAATATATCACCCAGTTGGGTTGACCATTGACTCCATGGGCAGAATTTTACACCTCAGAAGCGGGCGCATACCTGACCAGATTGGGCATAAAATAGTGCAAGAAGACGTTGGGCAAGCATCCCGGTGTCATTCCACACATGTGCAATCTTCAGGTCGGTGGGTGTGCACGGGACTTGGAAACCCACCCACCATCAATTAAGAGGCCACTTAAGGCCATTAAAAACCCAACTGAACCCCGATTTTATGTTGACTGTGTGATTTCGCTCATGTCGCATGGGCAAAATGGGTAGGCGGACAGCCCACATTTTGCAAAACCAAGGGCGAGATTAAAATGTTCAGCATTATTGCCAGTGAAGAGTTTAGGAGGTAGCTTGCTGCTGGTTGCTTATTTGAACTTAACATCTTCATCCCCATTCTGAATTTCATTCTTAGCATTTTCCAGGCTTCATTTCAGGACTCATTGGTGTCTCAAGGCCCCCGGAGGATTCAGACCATGTGGACCCTCCCAGGGATCAGACAGCCTTCCATAACCCTGGTAATGGGGATTGTGGTCTCCGCTGGTGGCATCTCCTCTAAGGAGGAAGAGACGGGCAGAAGGGAGAGGAGGCCAGGGATGGACATGTGAGAGGAGATGCGCAGGCACAAGGGGCGCAGGGCCAGCAGGTACTCTAAGACAGAAGGGGCTGCAGAAGGCGCCACTATCCTGCTGCCAGGGTTTACAGGCGTTGATGCAGCTACCTCAATATGTCCGAGATGCAATGCTGAAGGAGGCTGTGTCTCTTAAGGGATACCGTGACCTCCATTTGTCAGATGATTGGGCCTGAGATCTGCTCCAATTGTGCAGGTGAAAACCCCATGCCAGTGGGTCTGAAAGGCACAGTGGCCTCAACTCTGATGCCTCCAGCTCTTTCCTTGGATCAATGGGGGATCTGTGTGGAGACACCAATAAGCTGTCCACAGTTGTGTCAAGCTGGTGACGGATGCTCTATTCAGGCGGATAATGACATTTATTCATTTCCGTATGGATGAGGCCAAGCAGACACAGCGAGCCAGAGGCTTCGTGGCCATTGCTGGCTTCCCCTGCTTCCAGGGTGCAATGGACTGTACACATGTGGCCATCAAGTTGCCAGCAGGTGAGCCCGGTGCCTTCAACAACAGGAAGGGCTTCCACTCCATGAACATGCAGATAGTGTGTGATCACAGGATGCAGATTCTACAAGTCTGTGCAAGGTACCAGGCAGCTCCCATGATGCCTACATCCTCAGACACTCTTCAGTGCTCTAGCCTGACTGGATGGATGGCTGCTGGGCGACAAGGGCTATCCATTGAAAAGATGGCTTATGATGCCTCTCCACCACCCAAGAAAAGAGACAGAACAGTGTTATAATAGGAGTCATGCCTCCACAAGGGCGGTGATAGGGAGGATCATAGGTCTTCTGAAGATACGCTATAAATTGAGAGAGGGGAATGTGCAACGAGACCTGGGTGTCCTTGTACACCAGTCGCTGAAGCTAAGCATGTAGATACAGCAGGCGGTAAAGAAGGCAAATGGTATGTTGGACTTCATAGCCAGAGGATTTGAGTACAGGAACAGGGATGTCTTGCTGCAATTGTACAGGGCCTTTGTGAGACCACACCTGGAATATTGTGTGCAGTTTCGGTCTCCTTATCTGAGGAAGGATGTACTTATGATAGAGGGAGTACAGCGAAAGTTTACCTGACTGATTCCTGGGATGGCGGGATTGACATATGAGGAGAGATTGAGTCGATTAGGATTATATTCGCTGGAGTTCAGAAGAATGAGGGGAGATCTCATAGAAGCCTATAAAATTCTAACAGGACTAGACAGGGTAGATGCAGGAAGGATGTTCCTGTTGGTGGGGGAGTCCAGAACCAGGGGTCACAGTCTGAGGATATGGGGTAGACCATTTAGGGCTGAGATGAGGAGAAATTTCATCACCCAGAGAGTGGTGAGCCTGTGGAATTTGTCACCGCAGAAAGTAGTTGAGACCAAAACATTGTATGCTTTCAAGAAGGAGTTAGATATAGCTCTTGGGGCGAAAGGGATCAAAGGGTATGTGGAGAAAGCGGGAGCAGACTATTGAGTTGGATGACCAGCCATGATCATAATGAATGGCGGAGCAGGCTCGAAGGGCTGAATGGCCTACTATGATCCCTGGACCGGTCAGGGGCAGCACAACAATACCCCTCAGAGTGGGTGCCACTGATAGTGGTTGCATGCTGCGCTCTCCACAATCTGGCACTGGCAAGGGGGACCCACTGGAGGAAGAGGATGTTAACACAGCTCCACAGGCAACAGATGATGACTCCAGTAGTGATTCAGGAGAGAAACACGGTGAGGAGAATGCTGAGGGTGTGGAGGTAGACCTCTGTATCCTTCAGGGAGGCAGGGACACCAGTGATGCCTTGACCCAACGCTCCTTCAGCTAGGCTGCCAAAGATGAGCTTCCATCTCATGCCAGGGCTGCCACCTCCATCCCAGAAGTCTGAAATGACTCTTTCATTTGAACCCAAAGTCCACTCAATGCCTGTGCAATAAAGTTTAGAGCCACTCACGTCCAGCATTGCATACTGGCGTACCCTGCACCAAAAAATACAAAGGTGAAGCTTACTCAGGCATCAGGACAAAAGCAAAATTTATCTCATTTTGACAATCCAAAAAAATTAACATCACCTTCTCTGGTCTTAATTCCAAGACCAGAAAACATAAACAAAACACCCATGACTCTTCTACTCATGGTGCCTTAAACTTATGTTTACAAGTGCTACATCTTGGTGCCCCCACCGACATCACCCTCCGAATCCACCACCCCCCCCCCCTCCATCACTGGCACCGGCAATGGAGACAGCCTGCTGACTGTGCTGTCTTGTTGGCCTTGATGACCATTGCCGTTGTCCTCTGGTCAGTGGAGCCTGTGCTGGAAGGGAGCAGCCAGTGCCATGGCTGGCATCTCCCCAGTTATCGCAGCCTCATCAGATGCCACGGTCACTGGCGGAGGGGGGGAAGAGCTGTGGCCATCATCCAGAGCATCTTGAGAGTAGCCCAAGAGATGACAATCAGCTCGTGCACCAACACGAAGTCACTCAGGACCTCCCTGCTCGCCATTAATGGACGGACACCTAGCTGGGATACTGGGTGCCTCATCCATTTCCCACACTGGCATTGACCGCCTGAGGTCATTGCTTGCATGAGAGCTTGCAGGTCCGAGTGCAACCACAGGAACCTCTGATTCTGTTCCGAGAGCTGCCTCTCCAAGAGAGTCACAATTCCCTCAATAAAGGAGGCAGTGTGCTCGGCCATGAGGGTCAAAGCAGTGCTCATGCTCCTCATGGGCGCCTTGACAATAGAGACAATGGCATGGATCTCCGCCAAATTCTCCCGCAAACCCCACTGGACATCCAGCATTTGCCACCTAATGGGTGGCTCCTGAAGCTCATCATCTGCCTTCGACTGAACGTAGTCCTGGTTTCCAGCAGTCCTCCGAATGCCGGCGCCTTGGGCACTCTCTGCCTCCAACTGCTCCTTAAGCGCATGTGAAGTGCCCTCACTGCCGTGCTCCAACATTCTAACCGGAACCGCCCACCGAGGTGCTGGTACCTGCACTAGTGCCCGATTCGGAGAGCAGGTGTGACTCAGGTGCATCTGAAGCCTGGCAGTCCTCTGATATCAGGGTGGCTCTTCAGGGTCCTGCAATTGAGTGTGTGCTGGTGAATCTAAGGGAGAACAACAACATGTCATTAGTTTAAGTCATCACACTGTCAATGTGTATGCCAGGAACCCTGGTGAGACATTGGAGATCTGCATTATGGTGCCATTATCTTTCAATGATCAATGGGGACTCCAGTTTTGAGGCTCTCATCAATGATGAAGCTACACAGGAATGTTTGCACCATCTGAAACTCTCACCTCTGTGCACTGCACTCTTACCTTCATCTGACACCCCATCCTTTCCATGACCAACTGACCCAGGTGCATAGCGCCTCTCCAGCTCTAAGATGTCCTGCTCGAAGCTGGATTGGATTAGAAGGTTTGGTGGGCTGTCCACTTCCTTTCAATGTTGTTATGAGTCATCTTCTCTTGAAAGGACAGAGGAGCATGGATTTGTCCACTCTACCTGCAGCAACATTGCAACCTGATTGTTGTAGTGTGGTCTTGTGGTCTATTTGTAATAGAATTGATCTGGAAACAACTTTCTAAGTGGAAACATTAGGTTTATTTATAATACAGCCAGCAGCAAATACACATGTGCTTTCAACTCCATTCCTATCTCTACACTGCCTCTGAAGGTAGCCCATGCTGCTAACACATTGGTTTACACAGATCATGTGAGCTTACATCACAGGACTATCCCTAAAGGTACAGTCCAACATTTAATAAAACCATAATTACTACATTCCTGCCCCTTTATCTTTGCTGTACGTATTGTATTTACAAGTGTATTTATCTCATGACATTATAGTATTTACACAGGTCATGAAATTTACAAGTTCAGTCTTTTAGGTGGTTTTCTGATTCCTGTGGAATGTCGCAGCTCCATGACTTCCGATTCTTTTCCAGGAACCACATTCTCTGGAACTGCAGATTCCTCGGTGGGCACTTGCAGATCAGTGTCTTCCACTCTGATAGAGACATCAGACATGTCAATACTTGATTGAGCATCTTCAACAGGAAACGCTGGTTCAGTAATGGTTACAGGTGAAACCATATCTTGTTGTGGTATGTCTCTTTTTCTTAAATGGTTCACATGCTTATGGGTGATCCAGCTTTCCACTTCCATGGGGTACGACAATGGTCCAGTCACTGAATTTACCCAATAACCACTTTGGTCTCCCACCAAAAGTCTTTACATATACTGCTTCTCCAACAGTAAATTGTCTCTCACGACTATGCAAGCCATGTCTAGCTTTTTGGTTTCCTTGACACTTCTCCAACTTCCCTCCAAATTTGGAAACATTAGGCTTAGCCTTGTCCTATGACAGTGTCTCATCAACAATTCTGCAGGTGTTGCTCCTGTCATCCTGTGGGGGATCGTCCTGTAGTGGAAAAGAAAGCGTGCAAACTTGGCCGCCAACAAATCACCTGTTAACTTCTTCATATTTGTCCACAGTATCTCGAATTCTTTCCAGATAAGGCCTTGGAAGTAATTTATACCTCTTTGATTCTATCTACAGCATCATCATCCAGCAAACCATTGTGAGGGACTGGAATAATAAAGTAGGCACAGTTTGATAATGTGTTTATTGCCTCCTTCAAGTGTTTATAGGCGCTATTAGCCACTATTTTATTGTCTTTTCAGAACCTTGGTTCTTTTTGTCTTCTTATTTCTACCATAGAGTTTAGTCTCGTCCTTCAGTTTGACTTCAGTGTCAGCCAGATTTCTCTCAGGTAAAATCTCAAATTGTCTTAGTGCAGTAGCTGACTCTCTCAAAACTTCATTATCTTGGAAAGCTCTCTGATTTTTGTTTTCAAAGCCTCTTTGACTTCATTTAGCTGATTCTTCAGCTCTTTTGTCTCTTTTTTTGTATTTGTTGGCTGCCTCCTGGACACTTGAACACTGGTGTGTCTTCTCTGCCAACTGGTTCTTCAGTTTGTTCAGAGAGTTGTTGAATTCTTTCTGTTTCTCTTCGTACTGTTCCAGAGGTACAAACTTTGACCTGAGGGAATTTTGTAGTGTGTGAAGGTTTTTCAACAGGTTTTCCTTGTCCTTGCGAAGGTTACACAATTCATCTTAAAATCTGTCATTCAGCAGGGTCTCCTTGAGTTCCTTCTACTGTTCTTCCATGTTTTTGTTTGAGATAGACGAAATTTCTTCAGATTGTTGAGTCCCTGCACATTCCTTTTTCTTCCTGTTGCGGTCCTTGAACTCACCAGGCTCTTTCTGCCATACTTTGCCTTGTTCCTTTTTTAAGACATGAACTCTTCCAACTTACCTTTGAAATCGCAGTGGCCAATCAAGGTTGATTTCCCTTAACCCTAGAAGGCTTGGCCCTCTGCCTCTCAATACCATCACTGGTAGTCATGCCAATTGGTTTCTATAAAGGACAGTTACTCTGCTGATACCTTTTACTTGGATTTATTCACCTGTGTATGTTTTCAGCTTGGCAGGTGTTTATTCCAAATTTAATTGATGTTCAGCATTACTTAAATATCTGAAATTGTGCTCTCCAATTACAGTAGTGGAAGCTCCCATATCTACTTCCATTTTTATTGGTTTACCATTCACTTGTACTGTAACAAATATTGGCTCTGTCTTCCAACTTTCATGGTAAACAATAAATAAATGCTAGAATTAGTTGTTTCAGGCCCTTCTACACTGTAGATTTCTATTGCTGCTTGCAAGTCTGTTTAAATGTCTCTTTGCAGTGTCTCATTTTATGTTCACTTCTGTGACAAAAGTAACATTCTACTTTTTTAACTGCCAATTGCTAAACGACTGACTGTTTCCACATCGATTAAAGTTGTTCTTCAATTTAGTTGCTAAATTGTTTCTTCTTATTTTTCGGTTAGCTTCGCGGTGGAGTCTCGTTTATTCCTGCCACTTTCGGCTGACAGTTCCCGCCTGATTTGGAGCGCGGCACCATTTTGTGCTCCTTGTATTGCTTGTAAACATCTTACAGCACTTTCTATGGCCAGCGCTATTTCTAATGCCTTCTTAAAATCCAGATTATCTTCAGCCAGTAATCTTCTCGGAATAGTGTCTTCTTTTACACCACATGCTAGACAATCTCTGAGAATGTTGTTTAGAGTCACACTGAACTCGTAACATTCTGTTAGTTGCTCCAAATTCGCCACGTAGCTAGCTATTATCTCACCTGGGGCTCTATTTTGCGAATTGAACTGAAACCTCTGCAGACTGAGGGCTTGGGTTGAAAATCTCCCTTCACGAGGTCCACCAATTCTCCAAAATTCTTCGAATCTGAGGCACTGGGTGCCATCAAACTTCAAATCAATCTGTAGGTTTTGCTCCACCACCAGCTGTCAGGCACTTGAATGTTGCTAAAAAGAGAGACATGTTGCCAAAGATTTTCATCTTACACCTATCAGGACAAATGCAAGAATACCAAATTTCAAATGATCACAATAATTTATACTACAGGAGAAAAAAGTGCTGATTGGTTGGCAAGTTCACTTTGATTAGCTGAGGCATTGCCAGTGAGAAAGCAAAAGGCTCACCAATCTTCTAGGTAATTCAAACATGGTGCAAGACTTAAACATATTCCTTTTGTTTACAGAGAATGGGTCCCTGTATATGAATTTATGTTACTTCTAGCAAGCATAAATGAGCCACATTATGACTATGATTGGTTATCTTAAATGGGTTGTTATTGTAGCCATTAGTGCACTCAGGATTGTTCACTAAGTGCTGCTCCAATCACAGAATCACATTTAACAGTAGACTTTTGGTTTTGGGTTTCACAAGCATGGGCTGGTTGAGTACAGTCTGTACTCTGCCTAATACAAACAACCAAAGGACATGATATTTGATTCAATCCGCCAATCACTAGGATGTACGGCCTATGTACCTGGCATTGCACCAGTACTGAAATTCAGAATGTCTTTTTGGACTGATGGCAGCAACCTGTTAGTGGAAAATTCCACTCGCGTAGCTACTGCGTAGCAGCAGCTTGAAGTGGCTTACTTAGCTTGTTGTTAAAATTTTTGAAATACTTTGCCTTTTAAGGGTAATTTGAGGTTAACTGGGCACCTTTCAGGCCCAAAGATGGTGGCCTTTGGCCCATTTGAGAGTTTGCGCAATACACAATGAACAATAATGTGGCAACATTAATGTGGCATTATTTAGATTCATCTGACCTTCCTGTCTATCTTCAGTACACCACATAAAACAAAAAACCTACAACCCTTCTTAGACTGGGAGGAATGTGAAGATGCTGGGCCAGGTGCTTCTGCAGGGTGTCCTGGAGTGGACAGTCTGTCTCACTGAATAAAGTCAGCAGTATAGATTGGTCATGGCCTTGGATGGACACTTCCAAGTCTGTATTTTCCAGGACAGGGAAATTGTAACAGGGTGGGACTAGGCTTGCCCACTCAAGGATGTGGAGGCAACATTGGGTACAAAGTGGTCTATGGGATCACTATTAAGTTGATTCCTGAGAAATGGAAAGGCCTGCACTACACCCCTAGTATGATCAGAATCTGTTGACATTTCTGGTCTACCCAGTCTGATGGTCATTCAGTGAACCCCTATTCATTAGTTTACCTGACATTGGCATTTAAATGAAGGAAACCCTATCGCCCGAAAACATTAAATTTGCTTCCCTCAAAATAAATAATTTACCATAGGTAACAAGACCTAAACATTGACCCTATAACTTGTTTTACCATTGTGTATAGGTACATGTTAACTGAGGTGGTACAAGAACTGAAAGTATTGTGATATTGATTATGTTAAAAATGTATTTCTGTTCGAGTGGCTACATAGAGCAGTACTTCACACCTACTCCAAGATGTCCCTCACAATTGTCCAATGCCAACATTTTAAGTGCCTGCTTATGTTTATAAGACACTAAGGTGTCACATGATAGATTTCAACAGCTGGTGTACACATTAAAGTTCCTTTAAAGGTCCTGAGAAATTCCATTGTTTATTTAAATACTGGGTGTGATAGGGGATGTAAGGTCCACTTTTGGGCATGATCAGTAATGCTAAATGGGAGGAGGTATCTAAAATATAAAAACTCAAAAACAAGATTCCATGTCAGAATTCTGTTGCTCCAATTGCCCGTAAATGTTGGGCAGACTTGGGCTTACTCTGCTGTAGCTTAATTACTAAAGCTTTCATTTCATTCTGAAATGATGTTGAAATTGTTTCTTTTGGTGAAAGCTTAGATTTTTTTTGATTTTGCAGTCTCTACTGGTTTGTTGTGTGATCTAGGTGGCCATTCTCAGTAAAATTCCTAAGCATTTTTTTTTGTCAACTATCCCTACACTTAATGCTAATTACTGAGCTTAACTCACTCCCATCAACTAATTTCCAAAGCATGTTTTGGCTGGCTGGCTCCTTAGATGCATTGGTGTGTTTGCCCTCAACAAAGGTAGTCATTCTTCATAAATGACTAACACCACGTTTTCAGGGCCACAGGATTTTGGATGTGTAATTGGAAGTAATATTAATCATGGTTTTTAAATGTTCAAAGAGCGTAACAAGGCAATTTTTTAAAAAGCTCACAGGATGCTTGGATATGTAACTAGAGCAATAACTTACATATAAATAATGTTTTTCCCAGATAGTGATTGCTCTGAATTCTTATTCCATTATTTAAATAATAATTGCAATGTTTATCTTATTGTACTCTTATAGTCCATAGGTACCTTATATAGCTTTTGGTCCATATTCTCACATTCGTGAATATCAGTGTGTTAATTATTCAGATTATTTTCACAACATGTTACAGGTTAACTACCTAAGACAATTCAAATTAATTGTAGTACTTATAAATTCTTTAATGTTTTGTAAAGCACTGCATTGCTGCAATTTAAAAATAAATATAAAAATAAAATAAAAAATAAATAAAAGTAAAAAATAAACACTACATTAACAGACCATTTGGCTCTTCAAATCTATGAACATGTTTATTGACACATCTAATGTGAATGGTCTCCCTTATTTGCTCCCTATTCCCTTTCACAGTCCTCTTTCGCAGGCAACCATCTAATGCCTTTTTAAAGAATTTGTGAAGTCTGATTCAAAATAAATTAGGATTCATGTTATAATGTGTGTTATACATGTGTGTGTAGACTCATAACTTAACGCATAATTAAATACTGGAAATTAGTTATACTTAAGGGGAGGAAGTGTAATAATCTTTATTTTACTAAGAGGAGAATTCTCCCCCCAGTTGGGGGGGTTGTGCGGGTATGGGCGGGGGCGGGCGTGGACCCGGTCGGCGCCCCCAATCGAGTCCGCACCACCATTTTACGTGGGTGGGCCAATTAAGGCCATCACACGGTGACGTGTGCTCAGAAGCGCTGTGCGCTCTCTGTGTGGGCGGGGGGTGGGTTCCCTGAGTTGGGGTCTGCATTGTTTCGTGTCTGCACTATTAGGTTAAGTTCAAAAAATTTTAATAAAGAAAAGAAAAAATTTTAAGACATGTCCCCTCATGCGACAGTGTCACATAAGCTGAGACATGTCAATGATCATTGATGAAAACATGCATTTAATTTATAAACCCTTCACGAAATCTCAAAGCACCCGTGGATAAGGCTTCATGAAAAATGTGAAGGCACCTGGGCTCTTCCCCTGCCCGCCAACCTTAAGATTGGGTGGGCAGCTCAGCTTATTAGTTTAATTGATATTTAAATGGCCTTAATAGGCCTTTGACAGTTCGGCGGGCACGCAGCCAACTCGGCTGCACATCTGCCGAACTGAAAACCTAAATGACACGCGGTGACGTCGGGACGCACGCCTGACATCACCTCGCGTCATTTTATGCCCCGCCGAGCGGGCCCCACTCCTGCTCTCCGAGCCGAAGATTCAGGCCTAAGAGTCTGTGCAATGTAACCACCTGCTATCTTATTAGGTACACTGTGATAAATATAAAAAAAGAGTGCCACCATTGTTTTAACTTTCAAGTCCCAATTCAGCAACAGTTATCAAGAACCAAAGCCATTCTTAGATAAAAATGATCATGAATACAAGGGTTAGAATTGTATAGATGGCGAAGCAATAGAACTTACAAAAATTAGATTGAGAGTGCTTTTTAAATGGAAAATGCTGAAGTAGAAGCCCAAATAGCCCTGATGTTGAATGGCCCTATACTAGTTGCCATGTCAACAAAAGCCAGAGGATCACTCTGCTGCAAGTTCATTCTCAGAAAGCCTCAACAGATATCTTCAGCAATTTTCTGTGAACAGACCTGAGCCTAACACGTTTGTTAGGAGATAGCAATCATAGAGTAGGAGCTGTGTCTGTCTCCTCTTTAGATAAAGCTGTCCTCTAAATGTATTACTGCAAAGCTGTGACAGAGTCACAGAAAACTAGTGGAGTCCCCTTCTTGTGGCATGATATTTAAAATATTTATGCCTTATTTCGGAATCTGAAAGGGCCATTATAGTTTCCAGCTGACGTTTGCTGGCAGTGCAAAGGCAGAAGCATCTGGCTGGCAGCAGAAAGAAATAGAACAAGCTGATAAATTATTGATTACATAAATCAACACCCACTAAAGATTGGCTGTTTGAAGAAAGCTTTTGTGTTGCTTGAAGCCGATGAGCATTGTGATGATAAATATTGAATCTGTGGAGTTGTAACTTGCATTTCCTAAGAAAACAAACATATTTGTTAGTGTTCTGCACCACCTGTGATGTTGCATATGATTCCATTTTTTATTATTTCTTTCACTACTTAGCTATAAAGCGAATACCATTCCTCATCAAATGTGTGATCCTTCAGATCAATATCTGAATACAAAACACTGCTGAACAGTATTCAGGTGCCGTTATACCAGAACACAGAAGATGACTTTTGACATTTAAACAGCCACTTTCAGTGCTGCACCTACATGATATATTGTACTTTCACCTCTCCAACAGCTTTGATCACATAGCGCAATGGTGAATGAAACATTATACCTTTTCATTTTGTCATCAGTTTGACCAAGCCAACTTAACTCTGGCAAGATAAAATTGTCGAATAGAATTCTTTTTGCAAGCAATGTTATATGATTTAACAATTTAAATTATATATTTTCCCTCAATTCACTGAATTATTCTTTTTAGGTCATGACTGTTTCTTCCGCCAATGTGATCGTCCCTTGTAGTCATGAAGACGAGGCTAATAGTGTCATAAATTTCACCATGGCCACCATTAACACTGCTTCATTATCAGTCAGTAGGTGGGTTACATCCTCCTCCCACGCTCCCTTCATTCCTTCCGAACAAGATATGTTAAAAGTTATATGCAGGGAGAAAAGTAAGTGACTAGATAGAACATTAAAATAGTAGAATTGTAAGGAAAAGAAAAACTACAGTTCAACTATTTTTTAAAGAATAGAAGATTGGCTGGCTGGCGAAAAGCAGAGAGAATGCATACATGGATCTTTGCTGATTGGCAGGATGTGACTAGTGGACTCCTGCAGGGTTCTGTGCTGGGCCCTTGACTTTTTAACAATTTTACATCAATGATTTAGATGAGGGGAGTGAAGACATGGGGCTGCATCTTCTGGTCAGCGAGTGGGGGGCGGGGCCCACTTGCCAGCGCGGAAAATGACATGGGGTGACATCAGGTTGGCTTCCCGACAGCACCCTGCATTATTTACATTTTCAGTTCAGCACCCACTGACCTGTTTAATGGCCTATTAAGGCCATTAAAAAAGTAATTGAAATCATTAATGGACCTGCCCATCCAACCTTAAGGTTGGTGGGCAGGCCGGGAGCCCTGGCGGGCTTCAGAAAAAACATGAAATCTTTTCCATGGGTGGGATGAGGTTTCATGAGGGATTTAAAAATTTCAGAACATTTTAAAATAAAAGTTATGGACATGTCCCAACTCATGTGACAGTGTCACATGAGGGGACATTGCAGCAAAATTTTTTTCTCATCTCTATTTAATGTTTCAAACCTGAGCTGATCTCCCTGGGGCAGCACTTTGCCTCAGGGAGATCTGTGTCCTCTTTTATGCGCATGTGCTAAAGAGTGCACTCCCGGTTCAGGGAATCACCCCCACCACCCGCACAGGGAGCACATAGCGCTTCCTGGCAGATGTCACACAGGGTGGGCCTTAATTGGCCTGCCCACATAAAATGGCAGCGTGGACCTGCTTGAGGGCACCGATCAGGACCGTGCCCACCTGCGTCCTTGCCCGCACAACCCCCCCATTGGTGCGGGGTGGGGGGGGTTTGTGGGGGGGGGTGGAGGGTAGAATTCTCTCCAAGGAGTTTGCAAATGGATGTAGATGGGTTGCGTGAGTGGACAAAAATCTGGAAGATGGAGTATAATGTGGGAAAATGTGAAGTTGTTCGCTTTGGCAGGAAGAATAAAAAAGCAGAGTATTACTTAAAGAACAACTGCAGAATTTTGAGGTGTTCTAATGCATGAGTCACAAAAAATTAGTACGCAGATTCAACATGTATTCAAAAAGGCTACTGGAACGCTATCCTTTATTATTACAGGAATTGAACATAAAAGTAAGGATGTTATGCTTCAGTTATACAGGGCATTGGTGAGACCACATCTTGGATGCTGAGTGCAGTTTTGGTCTCCTTATTTAAGGAAGGATGTAAATGTGTTAGAAGTAGTTCAGAGGAGATTTACTAGATTGATTTCTGTAATGAGCGGGTTCCTTTTGAGGAAAGGTTGGGCAGGCTGGGCTTAGAAGAATTTAGAAGAACGAGGGATAACTTGTTTGAAGTATATAAGATTTTGAATGCCCTTGACAATGTTGACATGGAAAGGATGTTTAACTGAACTAGGGGGTCACTGTTTTAAAATTAAGGATGGCCCTTTTAGGACAGATAGGAGGAGATTTTTTTTCTCTTAAATGGTTTTGTAATTTTGGAACTCTGCCCCAGAAGGCAATGGAGGTAGCATCACTGAATATTTTTAATGCAGAGTTTGATAGGGTCTTGTTAGGCAAGGGAATCAAAGGTTATGGGAATGTGCAATTCGAAACGCAAACTGATCAGCCATAATCTTATTGAATGGGGGAACAGGCTCGTGGGGCCAAATGGACTACCTCTATTCCTATTCTGTGTGTTCATATGACACCATGCAGGACAAAGAGGCCATTTGATTGGCACACCATCCACCTCTTTAAACATTCACTCCCTCCAGCACCAATGCACAGTGACAGCAGTGAGAACCATCTACATGATACACTTCAGCAGCTCACTAAGTGTCCTTCCAAACCCATAACCTCTACCACCTAGAAGAACAAGGGCAGCAGATCCATGGGAACACCACCATCTGCAAGCCATACACCATCCTGGCTTGCAGCTACATTACCGTTGTTTCACTGTCACAGAGTCAAAATCCGGGAACTTCCTCCCTAACAGCACTGTGGGTGCACCTTGCCTAACAAGACTTCAAGAGGGCGGCTCATCACCACCTTCTCAAGGGCAACTAGGGATGGGCAATAAATGCTGGTCCAGCTAGTGAAACTCACATCCTGTGAATGAATGAGAAAAAATGATGTACCCCTCCTGCAGGATGAAAGAGAGATGCATTGGTTAGCATGGGTGTTCTAAGAACTCCTTTTGCTTAAGCCTGATGGCCCCTGAATGAATCTAAGAGACTGCTGGCCAGCACTTGGATGGCCAGAGTTTAGTGCACTTCAAGGTTGCCTGAGACCCCTTACAACTCCGCCCCACTTCACCTGACTGATTGGCGGCAGCTTCACCCACTGGACTGCATGCTATGCTCTCAGCTCATGCTCTGAACCCACACTGCAAAGCTGCGCTGTTAGCTTGAACCATGGGGGAGACAGGTCCAAGCCTGTTTGAAGACAATGCAAAGGGCTCTGATCCCCCCCATCAGTGATTGCTCCATGGCCATTTTTCGCAAGGAGATTGCACAATGTGCCCAGTCATCCAACTGTTCTGTAGTCCACTAAACGCTCATTAGTTGGAGTCTGGAACAAACTTCCTGAAAGGATGGTGGAGAGGGGTTCAACTGTGTTATTCAAAAGGGAAGTGGATTCCTACCTGAGAAGAGATAATGTGCAAAGTTATGGGGATAAGGCAGGGGAGTGGGACTTGGTGAAATGCTCTTCCAGAGAGCCAGTGTAGACTTGATGGGCTGAATGGCCTCCTTCTGCACTGTGAAGATTCTGCGATTCTGTAATTCAGTTCCCATGAAAAGCTCTGGAGCATTAGGTATACTTTCATGCCTCTGCATTGCTTGAGTGGGCAGACAAGCTAGAGGCCCGACTCTAAGAATGTCAAAGTGGCTGCACCTGAACTGCCTCAGCTGCAGAGGAATGGCCACTTTATAAAAGGATTCCCTAATGCTTGGCCGCTTCCTTTAACCCCACCCCTGCATGTGCTTGTGCACTACCTTCAACCTCACAGCAGCCCTAGCCCAACTTGTCTTAGCCACAGTGCTGCCCTTGCCCACCTCGCAACCTGCCTCAACCGCAGTGCAGCCCTTGCCCTGGCACTGCACTGTCGGCCAGCCAAGAAAATGCAACTTGCCTGTGCCCTCGCCTAAATGTATGGCTCATCAACTTTGAAGTAAAACAGGCGACCCTGGCACAATGTTACTGTGCATCACCACCAAATTCCCCTCAGTATGCAGCTCGTCGGGGCACGCCTTACAAATGCTGCTGTGAAGCGCATTGGCATGCAATCCTGCCGACATGCTCGGAAAATCCAGCATGGGGTGATTATTCCGGCGAACTGGGCTTGTAATGATATGCAGATGTATTACAATGAAGTTCCCGACATCTAGCAGCAGGAATCGCAACCCGCCATCAACGGGCAGAGTGGAAGATTGCAAACTGGTTTTGACACACTGTGAAACCGAATTCTGGCCTTCTCACCATATTGTCCACTCACACTGCCAAACATGCCCGACACCAGCGGGCACGGAAAATCCCACCCTATGTTATTATTTTCCTAGCATGGACATGTATCCTGTCTTTGGCAGCGAGCTGAGAATGTAATGACTGCAATATCTTGCTTAGATCAAACGCCCTATATCTAAAATCAAATAGATTGCCATAGCTCTGCTCTGTCAGCAGACTCAGGGAAGGTTAACCTCGGGGAAAAAACAGTTTAAGATGTCATAAAAAAAGAGTCCGGTTTACATAAACCGCCAGTTTTCAGATAGTCAGTTTTGAGGTACTTTGTATTGTTTTATTATTTGTAAAGAGCCAGGAACTAATTGTAATGCGAACATATATCCGGGGTGCCACATTCACTGCTGCACTGCAGTCAGGTGCTGAGCCACAATGTATCAGTAAGCAGCACATCGTGTGATTGGTGAAATAGATTCAAAGAAAGCTGCAGCATTTTGTGTCTAAAAGTGTGATTATTTTGAACTTTTAGGAACCACAAAGCATAACACTGTCTTCCCCTCATATGTTGCTACTGTTGGCCAATTAATTCCATGAAATAATTCGCCTTCCAAATGCGTCTTGACCTTCTTGATACATCAATTGGCAACAATGTATTCACGCCACAAATATGCCAGCTGCTGGCCTGGAAAAAAATTGATGCATTAAAACAAAAGGTTCCACTGCTCTGAGCAACATCATCAGAGTATTTAAAAATGCCACTGAAAGTGTAGTGGTGATAAGGAGCCATCCTCAAAATGAGGATGAATTGGAGGCACCAGGTTTAGATGATGGTGGTAAAAAAAAGTCTCTAACTTCAGCTACAACACTTTATCACTTGTAACTCATCACTTCTATACACAGGCTTTCTATTTGAAGATGGAGACAGAAGCACAATGGTTGTCCTATTAGATTCCTACTGAAATGTCAGTGGCAGTTTAGAAGACTAGACGCAAACTTCTCTGGAATCTGGCTCACAGGCATAAAGTAAAATTTCTAAGATTCAGGGGGATCTGATCAAAAGCTTGCTTAGCACTGCACCGGCCTCTCTGGTCTCATCAAGTGTACCTCCTTCTTGCCCGCAGAAATGGGATGCAGTTATGGGTCCAGGATAAGGTGTGGGTCTGGAATTCTGAAGAAGAGGGGGAAGCAATTTATTTTGAAAAGACAATGACAAAGTTCCTTCAAATGCAGAAACTGATTGGAGACAGCTTCTTCGCCTTTCTGGAGGAACTTGGAACCTTCCCTCAAGCTTCCTAGCTTTAGTAAGAAGGTGTGCCCTAGATAGTCCCTTCATTTGCCAAACGCCCATTCCTTGTGGGCCCCCTCACCATCCCCCAAATTTCAGTTGGGTTAATGGTGAAGTTCACCATTAATGTGATGCTGGGATCGCTAGACGCTAGCAACAATTGCTAGGTGCTAGACTTGTATCCTAAGACTGAAATTTTCCACTTTGCAAACTAACTAAATGTTGTGGTTCAAACATAAGATGTTAATGTTTACTATCTGGTCTTTTTCAAAATTGCAGCTTTGGTTGTTCTTGCATTCTCTCAAGCTACAAAACAACAAAAGAAACTCAACAGTTGTCTTCATAATAAACAAAATGAACAGAACAATATTAAAAAATTAATGTAAATCCGGTATCTTATATTTAAATATTAATTCAGCCTTCCAACCAAACTAACAACGAATGTTAATATGTCGTTCCAAGGACCCATGCCCCTTTAGGCTATCCTGTAAAACTATAAAGTTGCAATTATTATAATTTCTATGTAATTGACTAATTATAAAATATATTGAAGATTAATTTCTAATTGTTACTCATTTCCAGAATTGCCATTTCATGTTCCTACTATTTTATCTTCTCATATAAACATATGTTTTGGATTTTACCTAGTTGCTTTATTTATATTTCGGAGGGAGGGAGTAGGACAAATTTTGCAAAACCTTCCTCATCGGGTTAGCGGAAAGATTTTATGATGCAACTGCTGAAGCAAGGTTAGCATTTTTATACACGCGGAATGAATTCCCAACCCTACTGGAGTTCAGTGTCACTGGGAGATTGGGAAATAATACATAGCTACAGCTCTTACCCAAACTGTAGGTTGCAAAAGATGAGATTTTGTGGTCGCGAGCTCCAAGGTAGCAATGACTGCCGTGGAGCTGTGATTGAATGCTAATGGCAGCGAGGTACCTTTAAGTCCTCGCTCATTTTTTCAATGGTGGACGCGATCTAACTCACCAACCTTTGGGACCTGATTCCTGCTCCAAAAAAGCCAGCTGGAAATGTAAGTAAGTGATTTTTTTTTAGAAAGCCCAGCAGTGTAAGCTCCACGCCCTCTGCCCACCGACACCCTGCTGCTCCATCCCTGCTCTCAAAGCTTCCTCCTCCCACCACCACCCCACCTCTCCCCACCCCCTCCACAGCTTTATTCCTTTGCCTGGTTCAAACTCTGGGGTCCTGGCAATTTTCAAGCCTCAAAATGGTGTCACAGTGGGAAAAAGTTTGGGAAGCGCTGTCTAAAAGACTACAGCTACTTCATTTTTTGCTATGCAGAAAAGTAGAAATGGATGGTCAGCAGTGCATTGTACCTCCATTCACAGGCATGGATTTGAAACTGTTTCTACCACAGTTTTTAGAAAATTAGGGTGACCCTCTTTGGGACTCTAGGGCATTCTCCCCACTACAAAAGATGTCTGGTAGGAGGTGTTACGACCGGTTGAGGAGGAGTGAACTGGCTCCCCTTTCTTTCAGTCCCCCACGGTTGGTCAGAACGAAGATTTTTAAGAATTCTTTTCCCCGTGAATGCCTTTTTCAATCCAATATATTTCTTTGTTGATAAGGAGCCAATCACACCAGGGTTCCTTGAGTAAAGGATGAGTAAGTTCATGGGTTACTAAACCCGAGACAAAAATAATAAAAACAAGACCATACTTACACACACGTACACACACATGCACAGACACGCACACACACACACACACACACACACACACACACACACAGGTATCAGAAGTAAGAAAGTTAAAGTTCAATTAAAAGTTAAAATAATATACGATTAAGTTCTTTTGCTTGTCTGTGAGGTGTAGTTTGTTGAATGTTGCGACTGTTTGAAGCAAGGTGGTTTTCTTTAAAATCCTGCAGTCAAACTGAAGTTTGCTGCAGAACTCCTAACTTCAGAGGGGGTGAGAGAGAGAGAGAGAGAGAGAGAGAGATTCCTCATTGCTTTTTTAGCAGTTATTTTCAAGATGACGTTGATGATTTACCTCTGTTTCCAGCTTTTCAAAACTAATTCTTAAACCTCCTGTTTGTATCTTCCCAGGGAAGTATTTGATTAACATGTCTCACAGTCATTGTTGTAGATCAAGTAATCACAGTTTTTGACCTTTCATCTCAGAAACATGTTGACACATTTTGAAATAGCAGAAACCAAAAGGGTATGGGGTTTTTTTCATCCTCCACAGGGAGTTTTGAGTATCTGGTGGGCTGTAACCGGCTGGGTAGCAGTTCCCATTGCCTTGACAGAATTACAGTGGATCAAAAGCCCAGCACTTTGCATTTTAAATGCCTTCCTTTCAAGAGCCCCTGTTTGACATTGACCTTGACATCCCCGAGATGTGAACTTGCATGCAACATCTCAGAGCAGGTCTGCAGTGCAATCCATACAGGAACTTTCCAGGAAAGCGGTCACTTAAAGTACCAAACATCAGGTGACAGCTGGTATCCATCTTTGGCCTGTGTCTTTTCTTATTTTATAAAAAAAAACTGGTCCCCTTTAACCAGTTCATAAGACCATAAGACATCGAAGCAGAAATTAGGCCATTCGGCCCATCAAGTCTGCTCCACCATTCAATCATGGCTGATAAGTTTCTCAACCCCATTCTCACGCCTTATACCGGTAACCTTTGATCCCCTTACCAATCAAGAACCTATCTATCTCGGTCTGGCCTCCACAGCCTTCTGTGGCAATGAATTCCATAGATTCACCACTCTCTGACTAAAGAAGTTTCTCCTCATCTCTGTTCTAAAAGGTCTTCCCTTTTCCCTGAGGCTGTGCCCTCGGGTCCTAGTCTCTCCTACTAATGGAAACATCTTCCCCACGTCCACTCTATCCAGGCCTTTCAGTATTCTGTAAGTTTCAATCAGATCCCCCCTCATCCTTCTAAACTCCATCGAGTACTGACCCAGAGTCCTCAAATGTTCCTCATATGTTAAGCCTTTCATTCCTGGGATCATTCTCGTGAACCTCCTCTGGACCCTCTCCAGGGCCAGCGCATCCTTACTGAGATACGGGGCCCAAAATTGCTCACAATATTGTAAATATGGTCTGACCAGAGCCTTATAAAGCCTCAGCAGCACATCCCTGCTTTTATATTCTAGTCCTCTCGAAATAAATGCCAACATTGCATTTGCCTTCCTAACTACTAACTCAACCTGCAAGTTAACCTTAAGAGAATCCTGGACTAGCCATCCCAAGTCCCTTTGTATTCCAGATTTCTGAATTCTCTCCCCATTTAGAAAATAGTTTATGCCTCTATTCTTCCTACCAAAGTGCATGACCTCATACTTGCCCACATTGTATTCCATCTGCCACTTCTTTGCCCATTCTCCTAACCTGTCTATATCCTTCTGCAGCCTCCCTGTCTCCTCAATACTACCTGTCCCTCCACCTATCTTTGTATCATCTGCAAATAACTAATATGTCTTTGGTTAGCTGGTGAAGTTATCGGTAGATCTCAATCAGTCGTCATTTCCCGTTGTCGTGACAGAGGTATCAGTCATAGTAACCACTGTGCCAAACAGCCACAGGCCCTGGGAGCAGCAAAGAAAAATGATTAGTATTTTCAGGACTAGCCATTTTAAACTGGCTGGTATTGCACAATGGTAAGGTAGTGAATAAATTATTCATGTAAAGCTTTTCAGTGCCCTGTTTCATTGTAATTTTTCATGATTTCTGACCATTTCACCATTGCAGTGTTTTGAAGTAAAAAGATTGCTGTTGGTGAAATTCATCTCTCAAAGGATTAAATTTAAAGAACAAAAGTGCTGGGGAATGTGAATTAAAGCGAGATGAACCATTTTGTAGAAAGGTGCATTTGATCACTCCAACTTGAGATAGTGGAAATCATTCCTGAGATGCTCAGACTGATTTTAATCCTGCACGACTGAGACCTGACTGCAATTTTGACCTTACCCCTGCTCTAGGAGGCCAGTGTGGCTTCCCTGGGAGTCAAACCTGGTGTCAAAAGGAACCAGGGTCAGAAGAGGCAGAAAAAAAGTTAAGCTTTTTTTTGTTTCTGTATGGATCAAGGGGACTAGTAATGTTCTGACAGGCCCCACAAGCAAATCTTAATTCTGCCAGATCTTTGGGGATGGACTGGGTGTGGGAAGGCTGGCAAAATGGTGTAGGAAATTGTTGGGGAGCACTCCCAGTGTCTTCCCACCTCTGTGCTGTTTTGCCAGTGATGGAAAAGGTGGAAGATTGGCTACCTGCCACTTAAGTGCCCAATTAAGGGCCGTAATGGCCACCCTGTGGCAATGGCATTGCCTGTTCTCAGCAACACCCACCTCCCCCCTCCCCCTGCCCTGATCTCTGGGGCCTCTGTGCCTGTCCCCAGCATCCCTGGATTCCACTTACCACTCTTCAAGGGCACCCAGCTATCAAAGCATCCTCATTCTGCAGGTGCAGCCCCAACGATGGCCACTGCTAGCACTGGCACTGCTGAGACTGCACAGCTGCTGATTCTCTGATTGGGGGGTTGTCTCCATACTTAATAGGATGCCAGCCTTGGCAGCAGCCACTCAATTGGCTGCTGCCAGAAGTATGCCGCCCTGTCTTCCTGCCGTCAGCTGAAGTGGGCTCACCTCCTTCTTTCGGCTCTGGCGGTGGGACTTCTGCCTGCTCCATAAAATTCTTGTCTGTATCTCCCTTCGCCTAGGTTTCCCTCCCACTCCACTGCTGGTGAGGACTTCCCAACTCTCCTCTTCTCCCAACACATTTCAACTGAGAGCTAGAAAATGAGTCAGGGTAAAACGACAGAATGTAGAGTAATATAAATAGAACATGAGTAATGCAGACTTGAGGAATTGAGGGATTCCCATCATTCTGGATCACCAGGCCGACGACTGAGATGGAAACTATGGTTATGCGAAGAGATTTGTGCTCCTGGATCCAATTCCGCCAATTAAGGGGAGATTCAATAGATTTTTTAAAAATTAAAAATAAGCTTGATAGAGTGAATGAAGAAACACTTTTTCTGTTTGGAATGTCAGTTAAAATTATCAGTTCAGGAGCAGCTTCTGTGAACAGTAGATTGTTGGAGAAGGGATGCTTTGTAACAGGGGATAAGTGGAGAAATATTTGAAACAGAGGAAGATACAGTGCTATGGGGAGAGAGCAGGGCAGTGGGATTTTGGATTGCTCTAGCAAAGAGCCAGCACAGATATAATGCTTCAAATGGCTTCCTTTTGTACTGTGAGCCTCTATGATTCCATATTGTCCACCAACATTACACTGTTTTTACTCACAGCTATAAAACTAAAGAGATTGTCTACATAAGTGGTCAACATATTTGATTTTTATATTGAATCTGCTGTTTGGTGATCTCTTGTATCCATCCGATAATCTAATCAGCAGTTTATAGTGAGTTTTTAAAAGTCTCCCTGACCAAACAGTGAGTGATTTTTTTTTTAATTTGCCTGTTTCATTGCTCATTATGTCAACCACACCAACAGCTCATATTTACAAAGCTCCAGTAACATAATAAAACATCTCAAGGCTTTTCATTATAAAGCAGAATTTGTCGCCTAGCCACATAAACCAAAATAAGGAGGTGGTCAAATGCTTGGTCAAAGACACAGGTTTAAGAAGTGTCTTAAAAGGAGGAAAGAGAGGTAAAGAGGTAGAGAAGTGCAGGGAGGAAATTCCAGAAGTTAGGGCCAAGGCAGCTGAAGGCATGGTCAACAATGGTGAAATGATTAAAACCAGGGAATCCAGAATTAGATGCGTGGAGATGAAGGACGGTACAGAGATAGAGAGGGACAAGATCATGGAGGGATTTGGTAAACAAGGATGCAAAATTTTAAGGTCAAAGTATTGCTTAATCAGGAACCAATGTAGGCCAGCGAGCACGGGGATAATGTACGGATGGGACTTGTTGCGAGTAAGAACATGAGCAGCAGAGTTTTGGTTGACCACAAGCTTATATTTTGGGAGAACATAGTTTCTACAATTCATATTGTTAAATGACAAATTTGATCAACTGCATCCCTGAAACATCTGGATTCCTAAAGAAGGCATGAGGTAAGAGACAATCTCAACCTTTTATTTTATTAATAATTTAAAGTTATTGACATAAATAGCAGTACTCCTATTTCAAACATTCCTTTAGTCATTAAAGAAAAATAGGAACATTTAATCTCACAACAGACATGGTTCAGTAAAACCCAAAGAGTGGTAATATATCACCAAAATGCTGGTGTTTCATTTCCTGGCTGGTGCACATTATTATAGATAACATTCCTTTCCCATGTATCCACCAGTTTCAGGTAATTTATATCTCAAAAATGTTCACCAATTTAAAATTGTTGTTTAAATTTATTTTCAATAGCTGCTATTTTTAAGGTCTGACCAATGGTGCCACCCATCATCATAAGTCTATTTCTGTAAGGTATACCTGTCTCTTTGGAACATTTGATACTCATTGCCAGTTTAAAGATCAATTAGACATAATTTCTTCTCTATTTTCAGCTCAAAACTACATCATTGTCAGAAATTGCCTACTCTAAACCTCAACTGCACAAAAACAAATAATCTTCTGGCAAGATCACCGTACCCTTGAGGCTAAACATTTTGGACAACTATTATTGCAAAGCCTAATTGATGGTTGATGATATAATTTAGTACTTGTACACTGAGAAGTTGTTATGATTGTTTTGTGTGATCCCATGGGAAATCAATCAAATCTCTGATCGCTGCATTCTGAGGCCTTGTAGTTCTGACAAGAGTACTTGCCAACAAAATGTCTACAAGAAGACAATTGTAGTTAGCTGCAACATAAATGTGGAAGAATGGAGTAACAAGAACTCTCTTATAACTGTAAAAGTAGTCCATAAACTCAATAAATTGGACCATGGATTGGAGTAATAGCCTGAATGCTGTGTTTAATTTTCTATTACAATAAATTATTGTAACATTTTCTCCAAGGGGGTCTTACTGTCTGGATTAGGACTTGGCTGATGTGTGCTGATGACATCTTCACAAAAAGTTTAATTTCAATCAAAAAGAACTATAACTGTAAAGGCCAGCATGATCTGGAGTTTTACTGTGGGTATCTCAAAATTAATCTGCAATAGTTGAAAATTGCCTATAAATTTACACTACAGAAAATCATTCTTTTTCATTCAAAGAATGACCAATGGATTTATTACAACTTGCAACTTTTATCCATTTATCCTGGAAAGGAGTTGGGGTTAATTAAATTAGGGTTGCCAAGTCTAGTTGGAGTTATTTTGGGAGGATTAATCACATAATTAAACATTATGTGATTGAATGTGACTTTAGATTATGCAATATTTCCTGCAGTTTGCATTTATCTCATGAGCAACAACTTGCATTTGTATTGCACCTTTGAATGTAGTAAAAGGCCCCAAGGTATTTCACATGAGCCTTAACAAACAAAATTTGACACTGAGATACCTAAGGAGGTATTCGGGCAGATAATCAAAAGATTGGTCAAATAGTAAGGTTTTTGAGGAAAGTCTTGAAGGAGGAAATTAGGGAGGGAGTGAAAAACTAAGGGCCTTGGCAGCTGAGGACATGGCTGCTATTGGTGGAGCAATTAAAACTGGGGGCACGCAAGAGGCCAGAATTGGAGGAGCACTGATATCTGGAGGGTTGTGGGACTGGAGGAGATTTTAAAAATTAGGAGGAGTGAGACCATGGAGGGATTTGAAAATAAGGATGAAATTTTAAAAATCGAGGTATTTCTCAACTGGGAGCTAGTATTGGCTGGTGGGCACCAAGGTGATGAGTGAATTGGACTTGATGCGAATTAGGGTATAGGCCTCAGAGTTTTGGATCATCTTGAATTTTGGGAGCATGCAAGATGGAAACCCAGCCAGGAATGCATTGGAATAGTCAAGACTAGAGGTACCAAAGGTTTGGGTGAAGGTTTCATCAGTAGGCAAGCTAAGACAGGGATGGAGTCAAGTGTCTTACTGATGGTGCAGATATGTGTTAGGTAGCTCATCTCAGGGCCAAATACAGGATCAAGGCTACAAACTGTTTGGTTCAGCCTCAGACAGGTGCCAAGGAAAGGGTTGGAATCCATGGCTAGGGAGAAGCAAAGTTTGTGATAGGGATCAAAGACAATGCCTTCATTCTTCCCAACATTTAATTGTAGGAAAGTTTTGCTTATCCAGTATTGGATTTTGAACAAACAGTCTGGCAATTGCAAGACAACGGAGAAGTCAAGAGAGATGTGTTGAGTTAGAATTCAGTGTCATTGGCATATTTGTGGAACGTGGCATGTTTTTGGGTAATGTTGCTGAGGGGTAGCATCTATGTGAGAAATAGGATTGCATAGGATATACGGCACAGAAACTGGTCACTTGGCTCAACCAGTCCATACCGCTGTTTATGCTCCACATGAGCCTTCTCCCATCTTTCTTCATCTATATCTACTATCATAACTATCTATTCCTATTTCCCTCAAATGCTTGTTCAGCTTTCTCTTATATGCATCTATACTATCCAATTCAACCACTCCCTATGGTAATAAGTTCCACGGTCTTAGAACGCTTTGGGTGAAAGAGTTTCTTCTGAATCCCTTATTAGATTTCTTGGCTTATATTGACGACCTCAAATTATGTTCTTCCCCACAAGAGAAATCATTCTCTCTGTATCCACTCTATCAAAACCTTTCATAATT
Organism: Carcharodon carcharias; assembly: GCF_017639515.1. NCBI lineage: Eukaryota > Metazoa > Chordata > Chondrichthyes > Lamniformes > Lamnidae > Carcharodon > Carcharodon carcharias. The sequence goes on along the minus strand of NC_054467.1, from coordinate 183,235,928 downwards.
TTAAAGACCTCTGTTGGGTCATCCCTCGGCCCTCTTTTTTCAAAAGAAAAGAGACTCAGCCTGACAATCCTTTTCTGATATGTATACCCACATATTTCTGGTATCATCCTCATGAATCTTCTCTGCACCCACTCCAGTTCCTCTATATCCTTTATATGGGGCAGAATTTTACAGCCCAGTTTCGGTGGGGACGGGTTATAAAATGCGGCAGGACATTCTAAACTTCATCGGCTTCGGCGGGAACGTAAAATCCCACTGCCGTAAAATTTCGCCCATTGTACAGTGACCAGAAGTGCTTGTAGTGTGTGGTCTAACCAAGGTTTGATACAGGTTTAGCATAGCTTCTCTTCTTTTCAATTCTATCCCTTGAGAAATAAAGCCAAATGCATTTTTTTAATAGCCTTGCTATCCTGTGGTACAACTTTCAGTGATTGATGTACTTGTGCTCTGAGATCCCTTTGTTCCTCTACCCCATCTAGACCTACACCTTCCAGTAATTAGTGACCTCTTAATCTTCCTACCAAAATGTACTACCTCGCATTTATCTGAGGGGACCAAGGATGGATCCTTGGGAGCCTCCAGAGGTAATAGCGTTGAAGCAGGAAGAGAAGCCATTGCAGGTGATTCTCTGCCTATGACTGAATAGATAAGAATGGAACCAGGCAAAGGCTGCCTCATACAGCTGGACGATGGTCGAGAGGCATTGGAGGAGGAGGATGGGATCAACTGCATCAAAGTCCGCAGACAGGGCAAGAAGGACAAGGAGGGATAGTTTTCATAGTTATAGTCACATAGGATGTTATTTGTGTATTTGAAATGGCCTGTTTTGGTATTGTGACAGGGGTGGGAACCTAATTGGAGGGATTCAAACATGGAATTCTGAGAATAAAAAGGCATGGATTTGGGAGGTGACAGCATGTTCAAAGACTGTAGAGAGGAAAGAGAATCAGGAGGTTGAATTCCCTGTGGTTTTTCATGCTCTTCCTGCAAATTAGCTAACATGCTCATCTTTGTATTGAAACTGTCCCACTACAGTAACTAACAGCTTCTTGATTTTAAAAATTATTTCATGGGGTGCGAGTGTCACTAAAAAGGCCAACATTTATTGCTGCCCACGAATTGCCCTTGAGAAGGTGATGGTGATCCATCTTCTTGAACCACTGCAGTCCATCTGGTGCAGGTACACCCACATGAATGTTTTTTAATTCCAGTGCCATACCTGGAACAGAATTATGAGTATTTCTCAGGTGCTCCCTGACTTTTATGAGGCAAAAGGACCTGGCTATGGTATCCTATGCAACGTCAACTTCTGGGCCGTGTGAAGGAATGACAGCTAGGGCAAGATCATGTGCAACAACCTAGGGTTAGAAAATAATTTAAAAATCAATTGGAATGTTAACTTTCTTATCAAGTGGGCTGAATCACAAAGGGCAGGAAGTAATCATAGTTGTATCTTCTTAAGCAGTCCCTCGAGATCGCAGATAACTTGGCTCCATTTCAGTAGATGTGTTCGGATATGGCTGATAAGTCCAATGCACAATTTGCACACTCTGTTACATACAGGGTAACAGGGTAGCTGGTGCTTGAAGGGTCGGGTATAGGAAGTGTTTGGAGATTTGTGCGCTCTCTCTGACGCCTCGACTTCACCTCTGTATATTCCCAACAAGGTCTCTTGAAGTATTTGGTGCCTTCACAAACAAACTTTTTCCATTTAGGAGCAAATCAGGAAATATATATTGACCTTGGAGGGTTAAAATGGTTAAGTTATAAGAATCGGCTTGTATTCCCTTGTATTTTGTGCAGAAGGTTAAGGAATGAGGTATTTAAAATGATTCGTGGATTTGAAAGTATAGATAGAAACAGTTTTTTCCTGAGCGGTGAGTCCAGAACAAAAGGGCATAACTTTAAAATTAGAGTCAAGCCTTTCAGGAGTGATATCAGAAAACAGTTCTTCATACAAAGTGTGGTGGCAATTGTCCCAAATTTACACAAAGTGCAGTAGTGGATGAGAAAATAGTCATTTTACCCACCGGCCACAATGGTGGTTTTTTGCATCGTATCGTCCCATATCCAAAATGTCCCATCTCAATAATTATGCATTCTTGAGAAACGTTCCAGATCACTGGCGGGCAGGCTCAGATTTGTCCACCCAGCTGCGATCTTAGCGCTTCTTCGCTCTAGGCGCCAAATTTAAAGCACACCAGAGCGCATGCCAATTTATGTCTACTTTGGTTCACAGGGAGCTCTGCCAAACGACCGATGCCCTCAGCCAGCCAATCCCTCAGCTCCATCCACGTCCTCACTTCCAGCCAAGAGGACTCCATCTCTTTTGAGAAGCTGGAAATAAGCAGTTTGGAAGACCTGTCACAGTGCTTCACACCCTCCACTAGCTCAGAGACACACATCTGGGTGGGACGTAGATCTAGAGCAGGCTCGGGTTCACAATCTGGTGGTCACCGCATGGACACGTGTCAGCAGCAGGAGGAGGCAGGTTCAGCTGAGCTCCCCAGCACTCGTAGGACTGCTGGGGAAGAGGCATCTGTGAGGTCCGAGTCAGATGACGAGCCTCTGGATCTGGCCTTCCAGTGCATTGGGAAGAGTCAGCAGAAGACGGGGGAACATCACACAGAGCTGTTGAAAGCCCTCAACAGAGTGGCACGTGAGTCAGAGGAGTGTGTCTGCCTGACCTCTGATAAAGTGGTGCCCACATGTGCATGTAATGAGGTCTCCTTGGGAAGGATGAAGTCCCTGGTCCAGCAGGATGCGGAGATGTGCACAGACCTGCATGGGTAAGTTCCTGCAGTGGTGATGAGGGGGAAATGGGGCATCTCACCTTCACTGCAGGTGCTCTTTCCCCTCAAGGAGTCAGACAGGGGTCCTCAGGCACCTGAAGGGAGGGCGAGCAGCAGCTGAACACCCCGGGTCATCCACTTAGAAACCTCAGGAGCTGTCCACTTCCTTTGAGTCCCCTTTGCCTGTGACCCCTTCAACTTCATCCTCTGTCACCGCAGAGGGAGCAGCTGACCCACGGGAGGACAGCCAAAGCAAAACAGGGCACTCAAGATCTCAGCTCTCCAGAGGATGTAAGTTATCAGAGGCAATAGAGCCAACAGTTGCACAGGCTATCTTCACCCCTACTGCGGATGTCAGGGCAGCACCTAGAGGAAGTGGTAGGCCTAGAAAAGTTATAAAAATTCTGATCACAAGTAGTTGCATGGGTGAACAAATTTTGTCACTTTATAATCTGAATATATATTCGCTTTCACTGAATAATGTGTGATGTTGTTTTTCAGCTTCATTGACAGGCTTCGCGAGTCTTCCCAATGCATCCTCACTGCCCAGTAGCAGTTCAGTTGCACACAGCTGGACCAGGAGTGATTCTGGAGAGAAAAGTGTGTGTGTGTGGCAGGGCCTTTCGGAGACTCGTGCAAGCAGTCTCTCATGCACGAGGAGCTATCATCAATCACACTACTCTCACTGTCCTGAGCATTTTCCATGCTGTCTGCTGAGGTTCGCTTTCAGTTGTGCATCTGAGCTGACCTGTACCTCCATCCACCCACTGATTGCACTCCCATGCAGCACCTGTGCTGCCCAACATGAGGCTCCTCTCGCTTTCGATTTCGACAATGATGGTCAACTCCCCTGTCCTTTCCCGTCCTGCAGTCAACTATGTCCTTTCTCCCATCACTGTCAGCCCCTCTGATATCAGCTTCCACCTCCCCACTGTCATCTACCAACCCGAACCCTTGTCTTTCCAGGACATTCAGTTGAATGTGCACATTTCCTACCTTCCTGAGAATCCCACCCCCAACAACATTGGCCTCCCCAAACTCCTCCTTCCCAACCCCAGTGTCTGTGTCTGCCTCCAAGTCCCCAACAACCACCCTCACTGTGCCTTCTACCACTTCTGATGCACCCTTGCCTTCCCACCCACCCCAGCTCCCTTTGCCCGCTCTCATACTCACCATTCCCTCCTGCCATGCTCACGCTCAGTTTGCTCCCCAAAAGGCAATCATCGACTACACAGAACCCTCCCTTGCATGTTCACCTGGACATCCCCCCCCTTACTCCCTCCTCTCCCAAATACATTCCTCCCCCTCTGAACTCCTTCCTCCCTTCTGAAATCCCTCCTTCTCCCGGCCACTTTCCTGCTCCCGGCCTCTTTCCCTCCTCAGAACTCATTCGCTTGTACCTTCTTCCCCGCTTACACCTACCTCCCCACTTGCCACAATCCCCCCTGTTACACCCTCCTCCCCCATACTGCCTCTTCCCCCTCCTAATCTAAGCCCACTGGCACCTTTGTTCCCCTATCTCCCAAGCTCACCCTCCCAGTAAAACCTAAACTTCCTCTCCAACCCACTAGTACAACTTCCTCTCCCACTCACAGCTGGACTTGCCTCTCCCCCACCTCGCCAATCACCCAGAATAGCCCATGGCCAAGACCAGGATGTTACAAAACAGACCCGAGACATCAACGGAGACCTCCTGCCTTCCGTGAGCTGCTTTGCAGTGGAGCCGTGTCCATGACAACCCATGATGCATGTGTTCCTCCAGGTTCTGGTAACAGTAGGACTCCAGCATCTTCTGCTCCTTGGATGTCCGTGATCTGAGCAAGGCCCTAACGGTAAGTCCACTCTTCTGCATGTTACACTTATCCAGACGTGTTTTGGCTGGCTTATTTTCCTGCCAGCCTAACAGTAAACCTGGCATGGGTAATGACTCCAGCGAGCCTCACTTTGCATCGCATTAGAGGATGCAAAGCGGGTTGACGCCGGCCTCCAGCAGGATTGGCATTCCGCCATGGCAGACACCATCAGATGACCCCGCTGTGCTTTTAGGCTGGCATGAAACCTTCTCGCAATATTGTGTTTCCCCCCCACCCCCCCCCCCACACCCCCCCACACCTGCAATGACACCCAACACCAATGGGGCTCCCAAAATGCTGTTGAGTCATTTGAAAATTTTAAAATTGGATTGGTAGGTTTTTTATAAGGGAAGTAAGTGATAGTGAACCAAGGCGTGTAGATCGAATTAAGATGCAGGTTGGCAAGGAACTAAATGAATGGTGAATCATGTTCAAGGGGCTGAGTAGCTAGCTTCTCCTGTTCTTATGTTGATGGGTAACTGCCAGTAAAGCCCATGCAATTACTTGTGGTTCAAACACAGGGCCAGGAGCAGGTAGAATGGCATTGCAGGAGAATTAAGAGTACGGGCTACAGAGGCACCCAGGTGCAAGCAAAGCAATATCAATTGTTGATTTAAGCATACCCCCAGGTAATCTTGAGAATTGGCAAATACAGGTTCCTTTCTATTACAATGTTGTTATGAAGTTAAATTTGGTTCACAGGGAGCTAACTCCTAGCAATGCACAGGCTATCAAAGATTCTGGCCTGGAGTTTACCTGGCCTGAGGTTGGCATGGCTGGAAGCCAAATAAAACCTGCTGCCAGCTGAGATCACGCTGCCAATGCGACCTTACACCTGGCGGCCAATGAAAACTCGCCCAGCAGGAAACGCAACCGCCGGATGAGTTTTCCGTACATGGGGGTGGGAAAGCATCGGGCGCCGTGTCCAATGGGGACCTGGTGGGCTGTTCAAAGGCTGGAGGGGCAGATCCCTGAAGTACTGCCAGGAGTTGTGGGGGAGGCTGAGGGAGCTGTCTGGAACCTGCTCAAGAAAAGTCCTGGTGTGCAGTCATGGCCTCAGCACCTGGAGTCATGGAAGGCAGGAGGGCAGGGGGTTGGGCACTCTGCCCCCCATTTCCCAGAAGAGTGCCTGTGAATGCTGGTGGAGGAGGTCAGTGCCAGGCAGCATACCTTAATGCCCATGACAAGAGAAGACCGCCCCACATGACCAAGAAGGCCTGGGCAGAGATCACTGCCCAGGTCAGTGGGCACGATGTGGTGCACCACACATGGATTCAGTGCCGCAAAAGGTTCAATGATATGCTTCAGTCAGCAAGGTAAGTTCAGAAGTGGCTTGGACCTGGGCAGAGAACTTTAGTCGGGTGCCCATTTCGTAGAATGTTCAGGGGTGTAAAAGTGTGTATGCCAACTGGCACTGAAGCCTGCCCTGCCTAGGCTGAGATTTCAGCACAACTGGGCTCAGGGAATTGCAGGGTGAGATGTGCCACAGTGACATGGCACACCTAATGCCCAGGTGGTGTGGTGGGTGGGAACAAGGAAAGGACCTTCAGGGAGACAGAGCAATAATGAGGATATTTTTCCCTGTCAGGAGAAGAGCAGTCATAATGCTGCCACATAACGGGTGGAGGAGTGCCAAATCTGTACTTCCACACTAAGCCTTAGAGCAATGCACTGGAGCTGGAATGCCACTGGCTGGCTCGCTTCTCCGGTCAGGGTGAGGTGAGGGTCTTGGAAGAAGATAAGAATGCAGGTGACAGGTGTGTTTGCTGTGGGTACTGGAAAAATAATGGGCTCCTCTCAGCAAAAACTGAACTGTCGTAGCCAGAGAGCCCATTGAAGCTCCAATGCAGATGGCGCCATGGAGCAGTCTCCTCAGCCCACCTACCATACATAGAGACTTTGATGATTGAATTTACTGATCGTTTGCCTTCCACCCGCAGATGTGCCATCCATAGGAGTCGCTGGTGACCCTGAGGATCCCCCATTGAGCTCCGAGGAGGACATCACACCTGCACCAGCGCCACACTGTCTCTCTGAGCCGGACACCAGCATAGATTCTGACACGTCTGCGGGCATTAGCTATTCAGCCCTGCAGGTAATGCACAGTGGTGAGGGCACATCACACTCGCTTGAGGAGCTGGCAGAGGCAGAGAGGTCCCAGGGAGCCAACAGTGGGAGCACAACTGGAGATCAGCTGTGTCCGAGGCAGATGATGAGACTCTAGAGTCATCCAACAGGCAGCAGATGCTGGATGTCCAGCAGGATGCGTGGAGAGAACTGGCGGAAATTCATGAGAGTCTGCAAGCTATGGTCTCCGTCATGGAGGAGTCTATGCAGAAAATGATTTCTGCGTTGACCCTTAACACTGAGCATAAAGCCTCTTCCATTGAGAGAGTGGCGATTCTCATGGACAGGCAGCTTCAGGAGCAGACTCAGTGGTTCCGGGGGTCGTGCTCGGACCTGCAAGGCCTCACACAGTGTGAGAGATGGATGAGGCACAGGCTTGTAAAAGTGTGGTGTTGTGTGGTGCTGGTGTAATGTGTTGGGTTCTCATTTATTGATTGTTAGCAAAGAAGACAGTACCATTGGCTTGACGAGGCATTGATGCCTTGGATGCCTAGCTGAAGGTTCGCTGGATCAAAGCATCCCTAGTGTTCCTGCCTCTATGAGGGTTTCTATCCTTTGCCTCGAAGTTCTCACCCTGCTCCTCCCCAGGCTCTTCTTCTCAGCCATCATTTGAATCATCCTCCATGGCCTGTGGAGCTGCCTCATTTTCCTCAACCTCCAGTGGTCCCCTCTTGCCAGAGTAAGGATATGCAGGGTGCAGCATGCGATGACTATGAGACAGACATGCTCTGGAAGATCCTGCCATGCTCCCCCGATTGGTCCAGGCATTTGAAGCGTATCTTCAGCAGCCCGATGGTGCTCTCCACCGCAGCCCTTGTGGAGGCATGACCCCTGTTGTACCTCTCCGCAGCCTCAGTTCTTGGGTGACAGACTGTGGTCATTAACCACCTCTTCAATCTTCTAGGTGATCTCTTGTCACCTAGAAGCCATCCATCCAATCATGCAGGACCGATGAACAGCCTTGGTACCTGTGAGTGCCGCAAGACATAGGCATTGTGTGAGCTCCCAGCGTAACAGGCACAAACTTGGAGAATCTGTATCCTGTGGTCACAGGTGATCTGAACATTCATTGAGTGGAACCCCTTTCTGTTTATGAAAGCTCCTGGGGCCCTTTATCCTAGCCATGGATGAGGGATAAAAATGTGAATTCCACCAACCTGTTTTACCCATGTGATGAGCTAAAGATCACATGGGCAATGTAAAATGGCAGACAGTTGGCTTTCCAATGGTCTTAATTGGCCCTTCACTTGTTGGTGGGCACTGCTCTGCCTCCCATGTGTGCCCGCTGACCTCAATATTACACACATGTGCAATGGTGTTGGGATGCTTGCCCAACGTCCTTTCGCAGAATTTTACGTGCATTGGGTCAGGCGCACATCCGACCTCGCAATGCAAAAACCTGGTCTTTGATTTGGTTCACTGGCTGGAGTACCAGGTGAAGTAGTTAACAGAATTGTGCTCCTTGCACACCAGATTTGTTTGAGATAATGGGAATCATCGATCATAAATGAGCTCCGAGATATAGTCACACCTGTAATGGTTTCTCCTTAATGAGCTAAACAAGTAGGTTCTATATTTAAAGTGGCAGGTTTGATTGACAGTTGAATAAACTAATCCTGGGATAGAGAACTGTAGGAGTGGTAGAATGAAATTTCTCGCCGTCTCATTTTGTAACTCTCATTCTTTATATCTTTGGAAAACTATCAGTCTGCAGTTTGTGAGGCAGAAATCAAATATGAAAACATTCAGCGAGAGGAAGGCTAATTTCTTTGAGCCCCAGTAAATTGAAATCAATGACTGGCAAGTAAAACAGTAAATGAGTAATGGGATAAAAACAAAAAAACTGTGGATGCTGGAAATCCAAAACAAAAACAGAATTACCTGGAAAAACTCAGCAGGTCTGGCAGCATCGGCGGAGAAGAAAAGAGTTGACGTTTCGAGTCCTCATGACCCTTCGACAGAACTTGAGTTCGAGTCCAAGAAAGAGTTGAAATATAAGCTGGTTTAAGGTGTGTGTGTGGGGGGCGGAGAGATAGAGAGAGAGAGAGGTGAGGGGTGGGGGTGTGGTTGTAGGGACAAACAAGCAGTGATAGAATGGGATGCTGTCAAAAAGGAAATAATTCATTTGGAGTTTAAATGCATTCACTTGAGGGGAGATAAAAGGGCATCCACTGTGAGACAACTAAAGATATAGAGCTCAAAATGGAACAGAAAGGAATCAGGAAATAAATGTCAGGCTTATAGTGAACCAAGTTGAATATAGAAAATACAAATGAGAACTGAAGAAGGAAATGAGGAGCAAAGAGTATAAGAATAGATTAATGAATAATATAGGGCAGAATTTTGCCGTTGGCGTGCAGGCTGAAGTGTAAAATGACGCGCGATGACATTGTGCGCCATCTCGATATTTCGATTGGAGGCAGCTGCATGCCTGCTGAAATGTCAATGGCCTAATAAGGCCATTAAGAAAGTAATTGTACTAGTTAAGAGCACTGCTCATCCAGCCTTAAGGTAGGCGAAGAGCCCAAGCGGCCTTTGCGTTTTTCAGGAAACCTCATCCACAGGCGGGATGAGGTTTCTTGAAGCTTTTATAAAATAAATAAATAAATTTTCCAAACATCACAAACATGTCCCAGCTCAAGTGACACCGTCACATGAAGGGACATGTTTAAATAAATTTTTAGTTCATTCATTTAAATGTTTGTAATCTTTTCAATCTCCCTGAGGAAGCTCTGTGCCTCAGGGAGATTGCCGCGCTCTTTGGTGCTCATGCACGAAAGAGAGCAGGCCCCGACTCTCCCTCCTCCTCTTGCCCTCACAGGTAGCGCTGAGCTCTACCAGTCACGTCTTATGCTGGGCGGGCCTTAATTGACCTGCCTGCGTAAAATGGCGGCACACAGCCGATTGCAGGCAGCGATTGGCTCCACGCCCACTCCCGCCTGCTCCCGCCCAGCCCGTCCGCCATAGGAAAAATTCTCCCCATAAAAGTGAACTCAAATGACTTTTACAAACATATGAACAGTTGAAGAGTTGAGAAGGATGGGGTTGACTATGCATCTTTTGGAGGTAAAGGGCATATTGTGATAGTAAGTTAATACTTCGTATCTGTCAAAAGAAGAGAATGCTGCCAATGTCACAGTAAAGGTGAAATTAGTTGAAATTTGATTAGGATAAAAATAGAGGAGGCACTTAAAAGGTTGACAGTGCTCAATGTAGAACGCCATCTGGACTGAACGGGATACATCCTGGGTTGCTGAACAAGGTGGACACAGAAGATGTTTGAACATAACCTTCCAGTCCTCTTAGATATGGGAGAAGTGCCAGAGGACTGGAGGATTGTAAATGTTACACCCTTCTTCAGAAAAGGAAGAGGGACAGACCTGAAAATTATAGACTAGTCAGCTTAACCTAAGTGATGGGGAAACTTATCAAGAAAATATCCTGTGAAAAAATTAAATGTCGCCTGGGACTATATAGTTTAATTACTGAGAGCCAGTAGAGATTTGTTAAAGGCAAGTTATATTTAACTAACTTTGATGGAGCTGTTTGGTGAAGTAATAGATAGGGTCAATGAGAGTAAAGCGATTGTTGTGTATGTGGACTTTTGAAAGGCCTTTGAGTAAGCCCATGGGGTTAACTGGGCAATGAATATATGGATATATGAACATACAGACAAGGAGCAGGAGTAGGCCATTCAACCCTTGGAGTCTGCTCTGCCATTTAGAAAGATCATGGCTGATCCAACAGTAACTTCGAATCTGCATCCCACCTACTGCTGATAACCTATCATCCCCTCGCTGACCAAGAATGTATCCCCCTCTGCTTTAAAAATATTCAAAGACTCTGCTTCCACCACCTTTTCAGGAAGAGAGGCCCAAAGATTCATGATCCTCTGAGTGAAAAAAATTTGCCTCATCTCTGTTTTAAATGGGTGACCCCTTATTTTTAAACAGTGACCCCTAGTTCTAGATTCTTCCGCAACAGAAAACATCCTCTCCACATCCACACTGTCAAGACCCCTCAGGATCTTATATGTTTCAATCAAGTCGCCTCTTACTCCTCTAAACTCCAGCAGATACAAGCCCAGCCTGCCCAACCTTTCCTCATAAGACAACCCACCCATTCCAGGTAGTAATCTGGTAAAACTTCTCTGAACTGCTTCCAACGCATTTGAAATTGGCTAAAAGACAGAAAGTCAAGAGTGGTGATGAATGGTTATTTTTATTACTGGAGGGAAATACACAATGGAGTACCATGGGGGTTGATTTTAGGAGAATACTGAGTGGAATTGAGAGCATAATTGCAAACTTTGTGGATAATACAAAACTTGGAAATGTAGTAGACAGCGAGGACGATAGCAATAGACTTCAGGTGGACAGAAACTGGTGAAATAAGCAGACAATTTGCAGATGAAATTTAAGACAGAAAATTGAAGTAATGCTTGTTAGGTAGAATGAGGAGAGGCAAATAATCTAAATTATGCAATTTTTAAGAGTTGTAGGAACAGAAAGATCTTGGGATGTATGTATACAAATCTTTGAAGGTGGTAGAAAAAAGTTGAGAAGGCTGTTTTTAAAAACTAAATGCAAACGGGATCCTTGGCTTCATAAATAGAGGTATAGCGTACTAAAGCAATGAACTTAACTTTCAGAAATCACTGCTTCCGCCCCAGCTAGTTTATTGTGCTCAATAATGGGCACCACACTTTAGGAAGGATGTCAAGGAGGGCACAGGGGAGGTTTACAAGAATGGGTCAAAGGATGCCAGATCAGTCACATGGAGAACCTAGAGAAGCTGGGGTTATCCTGCTTAAGAGAAGAGAAGAGAGGGTTAAAGGAGTATTTAATGGGGATGTTAAAAACTGTAAGGTTCTTTGATACAGTAAATAAGGAGAAACTGTTACCAGTGGTAAAAGGATCTGTAAACAGGGGGCACAGATGTAAGTAATTGGCAAAGGAACCAGAGATGAGGTTTGGAAAATTTATCTTAAACAGTGATTTTTATGATCTGGAAGGTACTGTCTGAAAGGTTGGTGAATGTAGATTCAATAACAAATTTTAAAGGGGAATTGCACAAATACTTGATGAGAGTGAATTTACAGAGCTCTAGGGAAAGGAGAGGGTAATGGGACTAAGTGGGTTATTCTGTCATAGAGTTGGCACAGACATGATGGCCAAATAATCATCTTTTGTGATATATCTGGGTGGCTTCTATTTTTGCTGTAATAGAAGCTAAGATATTGGCTATCAGATACTGCATTATGGTTGGGTCTGCAAGTGTTTTCAGGGGGTTGGCTATCACTTCCAACTGGAAAGTTTGGGTTCCAAGCTCTGCGTAAAGCCCCATGCTAAAGAGGTGCTGAACATCTTTATGCCCCTTGACATTTACTGCAGTTTTCTGTCAGGCTTCACAATCCACCAAGCATACCCATTGGCCAGCTTCTGTATGCTGTCCCATCAAAGCACTAATCTAAGTCATCTGCATCAGCCCCCATGTGATCTTATCCCCAAGCCAGTTGGCACCTGTACGACCCTGGCTGAGGACTACTCGTACCCAGTGTCCTACCACATGCAGGTCCTGCCTCTGTTCTATCCTTTAAATGGCATGCAGCATTGATATCTGATCTGATGGGTGTGAGTGTGAGATTGAGGCTAGGTTTCTTTGTCATCAAAGTCTTCCTTCTTTTCCACCACTGCGAGACCAAGGGCTGAATTCTACCCCCCACATTGGGGGTGAAGTTGAAGGGCGGGTGCATACAGGTGTGCTTCCGATCGGTGCCCCCGACTGGAGGCACGGCGCCATTTTATGTGGGTGGGCCAATTAAGGGCAGTCCAGCGTAATATCCACACAGAAGTGCTATGCACTCTCTGTGCCGGCGGGGGGAATCCTAAAACTGAGAGTGCTCTCTTTTGTGTGCACTCATCTCCCTTAGGCTAATTGCAGCCTCAGGAAGATTGGCTCAAAATGTAAGAAACCTAAAAATAGAAAAGTAAAATTTCCTTAACATGTGACAATGTCATATCAGTTGGGACATGTCCATAATTTTCACAAAAGCTTTATTAAAATTTTTAAAAACCTACATGAAACCTCATCCCGCCCATAGATGAAGTTTCATGCTTTTTCTAGTTTGCGCCGCGGCTCCTGGCCTGCCCGCCAACCTTAAGGTTGGATGAGCAGGTCCTTTAATAACTTAATTGATCCTGTCAATGGCCTCAAGTGGACATTGACAGGTCGGCGGGCACACAGCTGATTTCGCTGCACCCCCAGACTTCCTGAAAATTTAAATGGGGCACGGTGACATCAGGAGTTCCGCCCGATGTCACCCCGCATCATTTTACATGTCGGCAAGCGGGCCCTGCCCTCGCTCGCCGACGCGTAAAATCCTGCCCCAGGTTTCAATTCTTGGGTATGTGAAAGGACAAAGGTAGGATTGTGGGGAAGGGTGTTTCTGGATGGGGGGAGAGGGGAGATGGTGGTGGATGAGAACTACATGCTCACACCTTAAGCTGCTTGTAAATCAGAAATGATTGTGGGGTGAGTGAGAAGTGGGATGTGAGAAGTAGGATTGCTGTGAGCATAGCATCATTGATAATTTAAGCCCGCTACTGCTCATGGCCTATGTGAACATATAAAAAAGGAGCAGAAGTAGGCCATTCAGCCCTTCAAGCCTGCTCCGCCATTCAATAAGATCATGGCTGATCTGCTCATGTTTTGAATTCCACATTCCCATCTACCCCGATAACCTTTGATTCCCTTGCCTAATAAGAATCTATCTTCTTCTGCCTTAAAAATATTCAATAACCCTACCTCCACCAGCTAGACTGCTGACATTGACCTTGATGGCTATCTGAACCCACTGCCTTCTTAATATCTATCTGGAGGTCCTCCTTGCACCCCAGGATAGAGGACATCTTTCCCCCTCTCCAGCTCCTACACTAAGGCCTCCAGTAAAATGTCTAAGAACCATAGAGAATGCTCTCTGTCCCTGCTGTACTACTTTATTGTCACTTGCCTTACATGTCACCTCTCCCAAGCACTTGCAGCACCTATTCCAGCCAGAATGTACCTTCCCTTTAAGAGGCACAGGCTGGATTTCAGTAGTTCGAGCTAGATTTCGGTTGTGCGGGCTAGCTTTAAATGGTACAGCCTTGCATGAACTCAGGCCCCTGCTGTAGCATGCAGTCACTCAATAGTACTCGGTTGCACAGTATAATTATTTAAATGAGATGTAGCTGAATGCTCTGGTGGCTGCGAGAAGCTCTTTTGTTCTGAATTAATGAGTTGGGGATAGGCTAATAGTCTATCATCCAATTTCTAAGTCATGTGGACAAATAAAGGCCCCAAATTCAATGCTTTGTCTGTGTTGTATTTATTTATTTTAGGAAGCGTGGCAGTCAGGACTGCTCTTATTTGTTTTCTTACTTAATAGAGTAGATTATAGTGAGATAATAGGGTAATCTGAAAGTTACCCACAAATGCCAGGCAATGGCCAACAAGAGAGAATCTAACCATTTTCTCTTGATATCCCCATTGCCGAATCCCCCAATATCAACATGCTGGGGGCCTTACCATTGACCAGAAAATTATCTGGGCTAGTCATATAAATACCTGTGGCTACAAGAGCAGGTCAGAGGCTGGGAATTCTGCAGATAGTAACTCACCTCCTGACTCGCCAAAGCCTCCACAAGTCCGGAGTGTGATGGAAGAGTCTCCACTTGCCTGGATGAATGCAGCTCCAACACATGCAAGAGGCTCAACACTATCTAGGACAACCCATCCACCACTTCAACATTCACTCTCCCTACCGCCTGCACACATGGGCAGCAGTGCATACCATTTACAACAAGAAGTGCAGCAACACACCAAGACTTTTTCAACAACATCTTCCTGATCTACAAGCTCTACCACTTAGAAGGAGAAAGACAGCATAGAATCGCTTTCACCTGAAAGTTCCACTCCATGTCACTCGTCATCTTGGTGTGGAACTATATCATAGTCTCTTCACTATCACTGGGTCAAAATCCAGGAACGCAGTCCCCTAACAGCACTGTGGATGTACCTCTACGACATGGACTGCAGCGGTTCGAGACAGTGGCTCGCCACTATCTTCTCAAGGGCAATTAGGAATGGGCAATAAATGCTGGTCTTGTCAACGACGCACACATCCCATGACTGAATAACAAAAAGAGGTGACACTGTTTCATGCATTTCAAATCTTTAAATAATAAAGTTTAATCATTTTCACAAAAGTCTGAAAATTTCCTTAGTGAACCAATTCAGCTGCAATTTCATATATAATTCTGTGCAGAAACTTGTTAGCCTAGATGTGGGTTGATCAAATTCCTAATTGCCACTAATAGTCTGAGTGTGCCTACATCTGCACACAAATGTTTAAAGTGTATGACTTCTATCACCCTTAACTGTCATATATCCAGTTTAGCTCCACTCTAGGTGAAATATGCATCTCAGCTATATAGATCTTACTTCCCACTAAAAGACTCCATTTGCACAGGGCTAATTTGCGATTTTCTTCATCCAAATTAAAATGAATCGTTATCTGCCTTCAATAATTACCATTAGTTATTCTCCTGATAATAGTAGTTCAGGAAGTGTTTCCACCTCCAACACATTAGGCACACTGCCCCCATGAGTCACCTGACCTCATCTACAAAAGTCTGGTCATCAAAAACAAAGTGACAGCTGAAAGAATGGATTTTTTTTCTCCTTTGGTGAAACACTATGTCTATGTATTGTTCTAATTGCTTTGTCCTTTAGTGCCTTCAGACATTTCCGTTCCCTGATGGATTTTTTTTTATTATGCATTCATGGGATGTGGATGTTGCTGGCTAGACCAGTATTTATTGCCCATCCCTAATTGCCCATGGGAAGGTGGTGGTGAGTTACCTACTTGAACCACTACTGTTAGTGTGTTGTAGGAACACCCATAGTATTGTTAGGAAGAGAATTCCAGGATTTTGACCCAGTGTCAGTGAAAGAAATATGATATAGTACCAAGTCAGGATGATGTGTGACTTGGAGGGAGCTTGCAGGTGGTGATGCTCTGCTGAGGTTGTGGGTTGGGAGGGTTTGGCTGAAGGAGCCTTGGTGAGTTGCTGCAGAGCATCTTGTAGCACACTGCTGTCAGTGTGCGTCGGTGGTGGAGGGCGTGAATGTTTGTGGAAGGGGTGCCAATCAAGCAGATCACTTTGTCCTGGATGGTGCCGAGCTTCTTAAGTGTTATTGGAGCTGCACTCATCCAGGCAACTGGGGACTATTCCAATACACCCCTCACTTGTGCCATGTATAAAGGGACAGGTTTTGGAGTGTCATGGGTGAGCTACTCTCCACAGAATTCCCAGCCCCTGACCTGCTCTTGTAGACACTGTATTTATATGGCTGGTCCTGTTCAGTTTCTGGTCAATAGTTTCTGGTAACCCCAGGATGTTGATAGTGGGGGATTCAGTGATGGTAATGCTATTGAATGTCAAGGGGTGATGGTAGGATTGTCTCTTGGAGATGGTCATTGCCTGACACTTGTGTGGCATGTATGTTATTTGCCACTTGTCAGCCCAAGCCTGGATATTGTCCAGGTCTTTCTGAATTTGGACATGGACTGCTTGAGTGTCTAATGAGTCGTGAATGGTGCTGAACATTGTGCAATCATAGCGAACATCCCCACTTCTGATCTTATGATGGAAGGAAGGGCATAAATGAAGCAGCTGTGAGGAATAGGTTTTTTTCTCACCTCACATTTGCTTCTTTTGCAAAAGCTGATGAGTCTAAGAGCTGAATGACCCTAGCCATCAAACAATTAATATATTTGATGATAGGTTTTCTTTATAATAAATAGTGAAGTTGAAACTTGTGAAAGCCAACTAGATTCTAGCTTGATGGTTTAGCTGCAATCAGATTAATAATGTATGCCTTAAAGAAAATTATTAAGTATGAAAACATTTTAATATACCTTCCACTACAATTCAATCAATAAATGATAAACCTAGAAGTTATGTTGTGTGATATTATGTTTAATCATTTTATTTATTCTGTTAATATGCAAATCAGCAAATGAGGCATTAAGAGATTTCCTGGTTGAGTTATGGTACTCCACCATTTGCTTTGTACAAACATTATTTTTAAAAGCGTACATTAACTGACCACAAACCATCACTATTTTACTATTGCAACACAGTTGGATCCGTTGCTATGGTCTATATGTTGGAAGTGTAGTATCTTTACCTGAGACTAAGGAAAGTATATTTGGAATGTGTGGGGCTTTTGACAGTGAACTGTCAGAGTTCGCTATCATTACCCCTCAAAATCTGACTACAACTTCAGGATTTAGCTAAAACAGTTTGACACAGAAATCCTGAAATTGCGATCTATCATTCCTTGCTCTACCATAGGCTGTTTGTGGACTCCCTCCTAGAGCCAGCAATCTGTGAAATCAATTGACCTGGTGAGAATTTCCCCTTTTCTGCTCTCATGTTGCTATTAGAAAGCTAAGCCTTGCTCAATGAGGTGAAACTAGTTTTTAATGGTGATCCAACTCATATATATGTTAAACAACTGATTTAGCCCTGAAAAGATAGTTTTATATTTGTGGAATATTGTTAAATAACTTCATTATGATGAATTACTAGATATACTGAACTAATATTAAAAAAATAAGAATTTTTTTTTAATAGACGCTCTTCATGATATTTCACCTTAACCAGATGTGTATGTCCCAAGCTTTATTTTTTTCTCAGTATATCTTTTTAAAAAGTGATTTGATTGTTACTGCTTTTCATTTCTTAATTGGCTGCCTGTGAGAATTCTTTAATGTGATTAGCTGCTTGGACAGCTTGGTGGTATTATGGCAGCTCGACCTTGGAAATTCCATTTGCTACAATTAATTGTTGAGAGAGTTGAAGTTCTCACCACTCAGATTATTAGATCTCTCAGTGCAGCTTTCTTTGAGATTAGCGGCAAGCGAGCTTGCTTTGCAACAAAAATCAGAAAATGCTGGGAAAACTCAGCAGGTCTGACAGCATCAGTGGAGAGAGAAAAACAAAGTTAATGTTTTGAGTCCGTATGACCCTTCTTCAGAGCTTGCTCTGCTGATGGCAGCAAATTTCAGCCCATTGTCTCCCTTTGTCACCTTTTGTGCTGCTAACTATGTCAAGGAGAATTTACAGAGTCATCATTCCTGCTCCAGGATTATTTTGCAATATAATTAGCTTTGGTCTGGGACAAATTTGGATTATTTTGACCACGCAGGTAATTTTAGGTCTTATCTTGGAAATTCAGAAAAGCAAAGTCACAGGGCTGCTGATGGATAGATCTAATTATGATTCCTCAAGAAAATAGGACAAGTTTGGTTGACCATGTGTGAACCACCACTTTCACATGTTTACACATGCGGAATATCTATAGCATATGTCAGAACTCATTCAGCAAAAATAATTTTCTCTTAACCTAATACTCCAGTGTAGTATGTGTATGACAGATCAGCACATTCTCTTTATAACTTAACTCCAATACATTCTCAAATGACAGGGAAGGTAGATATTACAGTGTCTGCGGTATTTTTCTGCAGCCGCTGGGTAACTTTTTTTTTCAAATTTTAAGTAAGATCTCAGACTGTGTTTAACCAACATGAACCATAGGAAAATGGAATGTCACAAATCTTTGGATGGCTGTGTAAGACAAGTGGATAATTGGTCATGTGAAATTTCCCTCAAAAAGTTGACAATTCCAATTCACCACATTAGAGTAAACCAAAGGATAATACTATCCTCAGTTTCCCATGTAGATTTTCACATGGACAAGGAGGTTAGCCCTGGGGCAGATAATTAAGTGAAAAGCTTTCTTGAAAAGTCTGAATTGTCATCTTCCTGCTCCTCCAGCTCTGGTTTATTCTGATCTCTTACCAAAGCTATTCCTCAACATTTTTCTTCTACACTTCTATTATTCTGATACCTTGATTTCTTATTCTCCCAAAGAACACTTGGCCTCTTTTCTTACTTAACTCAACTCTAGATTATCCTTGCAAAGAATTTCCTTCCATTGCTGCACTCTGTCGCATCATTATGACCCACATCAAATTTTCTCCCTTCCATATCTATGGGACATATAAATGTCAACTGAAATAACCCAGATGTCAGGATTTGGGACAGGACAGGAATCAATGTTGCACATATGGGGTGGGAAGGAGTCTGCCCTGCCCTAGATGGATCCTTAAGTGCCCTCCCTTGGAATTTGGGCAGAGAATATCCATTGAAGATCAGAGGCAAATAATGAGCTATCAAGTCAGATTATCTGTTTCCAATGCTCCTATGATAGCAGCCTGGCTATTTTCCCAAAAAGCGTTTCCCCAAACTCACTCCTTTCTGACCCTACATCTTCTGTTTCTCCTGCTCCCAGTACATTTTTATCCTCCTTAGAAATTTGTCTACTGTTATCCTGTTTCTAAAGGTTATTTTTACTACCTTTCCAATGTCTACTTAATTTCCTATACATCTGTAGCTTCTAAAATACTGAAGACTTCTGTTAACTTTCAAATTATTCATTATCTTCAAAGTTCTAAGCTACTGCTTGCTTTGCAGTATGGTTTTGGGAGCAGACAGTTGACCAGTGATCTTCCACATATGGCACCTCTGGAACTCTTGAACATCTTGGTGATTTACTTCTTATTACCTTGGATTGGTCCAAAACCTTTGACAAGATCTGGTAACAAAGCATTCCAAAAAAAATTATCACATGACCTTCTAACAGAATTTTAATTTCCCAGTTTTCTTTCAAATTACTTTGCCTATGCATTGGTGGTATGCCCTTCCACAGCTGATTTCCCATGAATCTAGGGATTCCCATGTTCCTTTTTCATTATGTCCCTGTTCCCACTCAATGACTTCCTCCATTCAACATCCAACCACATTCACTGTTTGCTAATGATCCTGTTTTACATTCAGCACCTTCTTTCAGTTCACAAATCTTCAGCTTTCCTCTCACACTGGGATGGCTGGAGCATTCTATCTTGTTCTCCTCCATGCTCTGTTATGGCAAAACAAAATGTTTCTTTCAAATCTTTGAACAATATTTTACTTCACGTCTCTTACTCTCATCTCTTTGCATGTGATAGCTCATTATTTGCCTCTGATTTTCAAAGGACATTCTCTGCCTTAATTCCAACGGAGGGCATTTAGGGATCTATCTAGGGCAGGGTGAATTTCTTCCCACCCCATATACACAATGGTGATCCCTGACCTGTCCTAAATCCTGACATCTGGGTCACTTCAGTTGACATTTATGTGCCCTGCTGGGCATTGACACTATTCATCATGCATAAGTGGTGAGTGGGCGTTTGCTGATGTGACTGCTTGGAGCACAAGTAGGCCCTGGAATGATAGGAAATTAAATGTAAAAATTAAAAACTTCACTCAAATCTGATTTCCCAAAAGCAGTTGATCACACCAACTCCTCCAACGCTGCCCTCAACCACCCACCCAATGCCTTTAGCAAAGCAGTTGATCACAGCAACTCCACTAAGGTTGCCCCCCGCCCCCCCACCCGATGTCTTTAGCAAAGTTGAAATTTAGGGCATTTTATGAGATTTTAGCCTCACTTACATGACATCACAACACATCTGCTCATTTGAGGCCAGGTGCATTATGCCATTTCTAATATTCTAATGGGCAGGAAAAGGGGAGGAACTTGGTGTAACTGATCCCTGCACAAAATTTCACACCCATCTGCTCACATGGCATTTTTTGGCAGCGCCAGAGATGTAGAATTTGAATCATCTATCTCTTCTGATCTCAAAATGAATTCCCCTTAAATTCCACTGCTAAATAGTGTTTCCAAGGAGCTTCATTTCCTACTTTTGGATCAAATAGTTTTCCCTCAATTCTCCATAAAGTTTAGCTCCTGCCAAAGCTGGAGGTGTTTTTCCAAAACATCTGTTGCACTGCTAGAAACATATTTGAAATATTTGTCATCTGATGGACTATTTTTATTTTACCTCCACTCTTCCTCCTTTCTGCCTCTGGTGCATTTTTGTTTCTCTATTTTATTGATTCTATTATTATGATTGTTCTTCTGCTTGACCTTTCTTCTTCCTCCTCACCTGAATCCATTGTTTTATGCAATCATTGTCTTCCTTACTGTCATTCAGTCACTGTATGCTGGTGGTGGAGGAGTAGAGTTTGAATCCAAAGGTGCTGATCAAATGGATTCCTTTGTCCTCAACCTAATTAAGTTTCATTGCTATCACAGGCATACACATCCAGGCAAATGACAATCACAAAACTTGTTGATAATAATCTGGGACAGGACAGCACCACTCTCCCAAAACAAAAAGCAATGGAAACTTCTGTCTTGCCTTAAATGCTGATTTCCTGTCATGGTTAGTCCACATATCTGATTTCATCAATGGCTGAGTTTAGCATATTGTCATTGACTGCAGGTAAATCAGAGAACAATGCATACACTGATTTCATTTTGAGGCTCAATATTAATAAAATGAAGCCTGCAAGTTTTGTGTGGGACCATTTCAACATTGTCGAAAAGGCTGGAAAGACAATGCATTGTGCAGAAAAATGAATGAAGGTTTGGTTTTTATTTTTTAATAGGACATGGGCATCGCTGGCTAAGCCAGCATTTTTATTGATCGACCCTAATTGCCCTTGAGAAGGTGGTGGTGAGCTGCCTTCTTGAACTGCTGTATTTCATGTGGTGTAGGTACACCCGCAGTGCTGTTAGAGTGGGAGTTCCAGGATTTTGATCCAGCGACAATGAATGAACAGTGATATATTTCCAAGTCAGGATGGTGTGAGTGTTAAAGGAGAACTTGCAAGTGGTGGTGTTCCCATGTGTCTGTGTCCTTGTCTTTCTAGGTGGTAGCGGTCGTGGGTTTGGAAGGTGCCATCAAAGGAGCCTTGGTGAGTTGCTGCAGTTCATCTTGTAGATGGTACACACTGCTGCTACTGTGCATCGGTGGTGGAAGGAGTGGTTATTGAAGGTGGTGGATGGATTGCCAATCAAGTGGGCTGCTTTGTCCTAGATGATATCAAGCTCCTTGAGTGTTGTTGGAGCTGCATTCATCCAGACAAGTAGAGATTGTTCCATCACACTCTTGACTGTGCCTAGTAGATGGTGAACAAGCTTTTGGGAGTCATGAGTTGCGTTATTCTCTGCAGAATTCCCAGCCTCTGACCTGCTCTTGTAGTCACAGTATTTATATGCCTCGTCCAGTTCAGCTTCTTGTCAATGGTATGCCCAGGATGTTGACGGTGGAGGATTCAGTAATGGTAATGCCATTGAATGTCAAGGAGAGATAGTTAGATTTACCCCTGTTGTAGCTGGTCATTGCCTGGCACTTGTGTGATACGAATGTAACTTGCCACTTCTCAATCTAAGCCTGAATGTTGTCCAGGTCTTGCTGCTTATGGACACAGACTGCTTGAGTGTCTGAGGAGTCATGAATAGTGCTGAATATTGTGCAATCATCAGTGAACATCCCCACTTCTGACCTTATGATGGAGGGAAGGTCATTAATTGTTAATTAATTGTTGAAGATGGCTGAGGCTAGGACACTACCCTGTGAACATCCTGCAGTGATGTCCTGGAACTGAGATTATTGACCTGCAACAATCACAGCCATCTTCCTTTGTGCTAGGTACGACTCCAACCAGCGGAGAGTTTTCCACCAATTCCTATTGATTCTAGTTTTGCTAGGGTTCCTTGATGCCACACTTGGTCAAATGCTGCCTTGATGTCAAGGGCAGTCACTCTCAACTCACCTCCCGAGTTCAGCTCTTTTGTCCACATTTGAACCAAGGTCGTACTGAGGTCAGGAACTGAGTGGCCCTCGAGGACTGAGCATCCGTGAGCAGGCTATTGCTCAGTAAGTGCCACTTGATAGCACTGCCAATGACCTCTTCCATCATTTTTCTGATGATCGAGAGTAGACTGATGGGGTGGTAATTGGCCAGGCTGGATTTGTCCTGCTTTTTGTGGACAGAGCATATCTGGGTAATTTTCCACAGTGCCTGATAGATGCCAGTGTGGTAGCTGCACTAGAACAGCTTGGCTAAGGGCGCAGCTAGTTCAGAAGCACAAGTCTTCAGTACTATTGCTGAAATGTTTTCAGGGCCCGTAGCCTTTGCAGTATACAGTGCCTTCAGCTATTTCTTGATATTATGTGGAGTAAATCGAATTGGCTGAAGACAGACATCTGTGATGCTGGAGACCTCCAGAAGAGGCCGAGATAGATCATCCACCTCTGCACCTCTGGCTGAAGGCTGTTGCAAATATTTCAGTCTTGTCTTTTGCACTGATGTGTTGTCCTCCTCCATCACTGAGGATGGGATATTTGTGGAGCCTCCTTCTCCAGTGAGTTGTTTAACTGTCCACCACCATTGGATGTGGCAAAGGCCGCAAAGTTTAGATCTGATCCATTGGTTGTGGGATCACTTAGTTCTGTCAATTGCATGCTGTTTTTGCTGTTTGTCACATAGGTAGTCCTGTGTTGTTGCTTCACCAGGTTGACACTTCATTTTTTCCTATGTCTGGTGCTGTTCTTGGCATGCCCTCCTGCATGCTTCATTGAACCTTGGAGACAATGGAGAAGGAGATTTTTGGTCAATTTCCTTGCTTCTGATCTTGACCTATTGGTGTTTCTTAAGTCAAAGAATCAACAAGTAATGATAATTGAACCTTAAGATAGAATAAAAATACCTGGACAGTGCAATTTATTGGGTTAAATAGTGTTCTCTTGCTTTGGATTTCATTTTCACTTCTATTTTTTTCAACTTTGGTGAAGGTGCATTTTCTAATATGGATGGTAAATGATCAGAGAGAAGCCAGTATCATGCTGGGACAACTTAACAGGATTTTCTGAGGTCAGGTCTAATACCTGTCCATGCCATGCTCCTGTCCTGTATTCTGGCTACCAATGGAAACTTGGCAAAGCAGGAAAAGGCCAGAAAAGTGCAGCTCCAGAAAAGTTACTGCCACAATTTGCAGGTCCAGAGGACATACAGGTAAGGAAGTGGTAGCCAATATCAATGTTATGTACATCACCCATACAATCAGGGAATGGATGCTGAAGGAAGGAACCGAATGCTATTCAATTATAATATTTGTCAGCACACATTTTTTTAAATTCATTCATGGGATGTGGGCTTCGCTGGCTGGCCCTTCCCTCGTTGCCCTTCAGAAGGTGGTGTTGAGCTGTCTTCTTGAACCGCTGCAGTCCATGTGGCGTGGGCACACCCACAATGCTATTCGGAAGGGAGTTCCAGGATTTTGACCTAGTGACAGTGAAGGAACGGCGATATATTCCAAGTCAGGATGGTAGTGACTTGAAGGAGAACTTCCAGGTGGTAATATTCCCATCTATCTGCTGCCCTTGTCTTTCTAGAGGGTAGTGGTTGTGGGTTTGGAAGGTGCTGTTGAAGGAGCCTTGGTGAATTCCAGCAGTGCATCTTGTAGATGGTACACACTGCTGCTGCGGTGCGTTGGTGGTGGGGGGAGTGAATGTTTGTGGATGTTGCACAAATCAAGCGGGTGCTTTATCCTGGGTGGTGTCAAGCTTCTTGAGTGTTGTTGGGGCTGTACTTATCCAGACAAGTGGAGACAATTCCATCTCACTCCTGACTTGTGCCTTGTAGCTGATAGACAGGCTTTTGGAACTCAGGAAGTAAGTTACTCGCTGCAGGATTCCTAGCCTCTGACCTGTTCTTGCAGCCACATTATTTATATGGCTAGTCCAGTTCAGTTTCTGGTCAATGGTAACCCCCTAGGATGTTGATAGGGGGGGTATTCAATGATGGCAATGCCATTGAATGTCAAGGGACAATGGCTAAATTGTCTCTTGCTGGAGATGTTTATTGCCTGGCATTTGCATGGCATGATTGTTACTTGTCACTTGTCAGTCCAAGCCTGGATATTGTTCAGGTCTTGCTGAATTTGGACATGGACTTGTAGTAATTATGGTTTTATTTGGTGTATAAGGTGCCTTTAAGAATAATACATGTTAGGCAAGATCACATGACCTGTAGTAACCAATAGGAGAGTGCACTACCTCAGCAGTCATTGTAAAGATAGAGTTGGTGTTGAAAGCACATGTGTGGTTGCTGCTGAATATATTGTAAATAAACTTAGAGTTTCCACCCAAGATGTGTCTGCAGATCAACTCTATCGTTAATAGCACAACTTGGCCACCCTACAACAAACTGGCAATGAGGATAAAATAGGATTGGACAGAAGAAATCAAGTTAAAAAGAAATCGGCACTGTAACTCACCCAGTGATTATAGGTAGCAAGCTCCGTTAGAAGCGAAAAAGTTATTCCCTCTCAAAATACCACAATTTGGGAGAATTGATCCTTTTGAACCTGCCACAGATGACTGGCTTCAATACGTAGGATGCTTCATATTCTTTTTTCAAGCGAATGAGATTATGGGGGAAGAAAAGAGGGAAGCGATCCTCTTGAGTACTAGTGGGACCACCCAGTGCCCCAGATTCAAAGAATTTTAATGAGTTGGTGGACCTCATGAAGGGTCACTTTCAACCAAAGCCCTCAGTCAGAATGCAGAGCTTCAGGTTTAATTTGCAAAATAGAGGCCCAGGCAAATTTGAAGCAGCTAACGGAACATTGTGAGTTTGGTATGACTGAATGATATGCTCAGACACAGTTTAGTGTGCAGTGGGAAAGAGGACTCTATTCAGAAAAGATTATTGTCTGAATTGAATCTGGATTTCAAGAAGGTGCTAGAGATAGCGCTGGCCATGGAAAGCGCAGTGAGAGTTTCAAAAGCAATACAAGGTGCGCAAAATGGCGCTGTCCTCCACATCAGGCGGGAAACCTCAGACAAAAGAGGTACAAAAAAAGAGACTCTGCCAAGAAGCAGGAAACAGCCCCAGCTAGCTGAAGAATAATGAAAAATAATTTAGCAGCGAAACTGAAGAATAATTTTAATAGAGGTGGAAACAATCTGTCTTTTAGCGATTGGCGGTTTAAAAAAATCGAATGCTACTATTATCATAGAAATTGACATATGATGAGGCAGTGCAAGGAATAATTCAAACAGGCTTGTAAACAAAAGAAGAAGCCCAATGAAATCTACAATGCAGAAGAGCCTGAAACAACAAATTCAGACATTTACTCATTGTTTAATCTGGAAGTTGGAAAGACAGGACCAATATTTGTCATAGTGAAAGTAAATGGTAAACCTTTTAGAATGAAAGTAGACACGGGAACTTCCAATACAGTAATTATATTTAAATTCAGATATTTAAATAATGGTGAAGATCAATCAACTTTATAAGAAACAGATGCCAAGCTAAAAACATACACGGGTGAAGACATTCAACTAAAAGGCACAAGCAGACTAACTATCCATTATGGAAGTCAATCAGTAAAGCTATCATTGTTGGAATTGAGAAGCAGAGGGCCAAGCCTTCTAGGGTGAAACTAGCGATGGGAAATCAACCTTGATTGGCCACTGAGATTCCAAAAGGAAGTTGAAAGCATTCCTGTTTTGGGAAAGGAGTGTGTAAGGATTCAACAACCTGAAGAAATGCAGGCTGTCTTAAACCAAAACCTGGAAGAACAGCAGAAGGAACTCGAAGAGAACATACTTGATGACAGAATTCGAAATGGGGTGAGCAGCCTTCGAAGAGAAAAAGAAAACCTGTTGAAAGACCTTCACACACTACAAGATTCCCTCAGGTCAAAGATTGTACCTCAGGAAAAGTATGAAGAGAAATAGAAAGAATTCAGCACTTCTCTGATCAAACTGAAGACTGAGTTGGCAGAGAGGACACACCAATGCTCAATTTTCCAGGAGGTAGCAAACAAATACAAAAAAGAGATGGAAGATGAAGAATCAGCTAAATGAAGCCAAAGAGGCTTTGGAAGCAAAAGTCTGGCATCTGTTTCTTATAAAACTGATTGATCTTCACCATTATTTAAATATCTGAAGGTATGTCCCCAATTACTGTATTGGAAGCTCCCGTGTCCACTTTCATTCTAAAAGGTTTACCATTTACTTTCACTGTGACAAATATTGGTTCTGTCTTTCCAACTTTCAGATTAAACAATGAGTAAATGTCTGAATTTGTTGTTTCAGGCTCTTCTGCATTGTAGAATTTTCCAAGGAGCATGCAGGTAATGAAATTTTAGGAGTCAGCCACTGAGCTCAGACAAGTTGAGCTTGCATCTCACAGAACTCAGGCCAACAGTGAAGTCAAAAAGAAGGCCAAGATTAAAGTCTGCACTAGAAAGAAGAAAGCACATTCTAAGCGAGGGAGATAATCTATTTGGGTCACCGGGTCGATTCACAGAGTCTCCACCCGGTTGAGGAAAAAGTGAGAGCCATAAGAGATGAACCTGCACCAAAGAATGCCTCAAAGCTCAAATCATTCCTAGGAATGAACAACTATTATGGGTAGTTCTTACCCAATTTGTCTACAGTGCTGGCCCCCCCTGCCTTCTCTCCTCAAAAAAAAACAATGTTGGTGTTGGGAGTTGCCCCAGGGAGAAGCTTTCATAAAGGTGAAACAATTGTTGCACTCATCCAATCTATTAGTGCATTATGACCAGAGGAAAGAATTGGTGCTGACATGCGATGCATCTCCATATGGAGTAGGAGCAGCGCTCTCTCATCGGATGGACGACGGCACGGAACGACCAATAGGTTTTGTATCAAAAACACTCACCACAGCAGAAAAGCAATACTCGCAGATAAATAAAGAAGGCCTGTCCATCATCTTTGGTGTCAGGAAATTTCACCAGTATATACATGGCAGCCATTTTATAATTGTTTCAGACCACAAACCATTGCTAGGATTGTTTAGAGAGGACAAGGCTATATCACCCATTGCCTCAGCAAGAATACAACAATGGGCTTTAATTCCGGCAACATACAAAAAAACTTTTGTCCATAGGCCTGACAATCAAATCGCAAACGCCGACACCTTTAGTAATTTGCCTTTACAAGAAGATGATGAACATGTCCCAATTCCACAGGGATTTGTTTTACCATTAAATTTCTTAGAAATCCTGGCCGATATGTGCTCGACAGATCAGAGACTGGACAAGCCGGGACACAGTCCTATCTCAGGTACGAGAACAAGTGCTACATGGTTGGTCATAGGAGCCCGTACCTGACAAAATGAAACCATACTTCAACAGGAGACATGAAATAATCAGTCAGGATGGCATCTTATTGTGGGGAGCACGAGTGACAGTACCTCAAAAGGAAAGGGACCCACTTTTAATTGAACTACACAGTTTCAGCCTCAACGATATCATTCACGTGGAAACTGCACCATACCACCATTCCTCAAACAGACTGGCTGAAAGGGCAGTTTAAACATTCAAGGCAGGCATGAAAAAGCTAATTGGCGATTCCTTGGCAACCAAACTAGCACGCTTTCTTTTTCATTACAGGACTACCCCTCACACAACAACAGGTATCACACCTGCAGAGTTATTGTTGAAATGCCGTCTCAGGACGAGATTGAGCTTAATAAAGCCGAATTTAGAGGGGAAGGTGAAAAGGAGTCAGGTAAGCCAGAAAACTAGACATGACTAGCATAGTCGCGAGAGGAAATTTACCATGGGAGAGCCAGTATATGTGAAGGACCAAAGTAGTTACCGGGTGAAATAAGTGCGGTGACTGGACCTCCATCTTACCACATGGAGTTGGGAGGCCCGATCATCTGTAAACATGTGGGTCATTTAAGGAGGAGAGAGACAAATCACCAAGATTTGATTCCACCAGTGAATATGACAGGGTCTGTGTTTCCTGTTGAGAATACTCAACCCAGGACTGATATGTCTGATGTTCCTGTAAGAGTTGAGGATACAGAACCACAAGTGCCCACCGAAGCACCTGATGTTCAGGCTGCTCTGGAAAAGAAGGTTCCTGACAAAAAATCAGATGTTGCGGAGCTGCAATGCTACACACGTACCAGGAACCCACCTGAAAGGCTGAACTTACAAATTCCTTATCCAGTGTAAATTTCATGTTGTCTTGTAAAATATGTGTTTGTAAATATAGTATGTATAGCTGAGTTAAAGGGGGAGGAATGTAGTAATTATTGTTTTATTTAGTGTGTAATGTACATTTAAGAATAATACTTGTTAAGCAAGATCACATGATCTGTAGTAACCAATAGGAGAGTACCTCGGGTTACCTCAGCAGTCAGCGTAGAGATAGAGAGATAGAGTTGAAGCTGAAAGCACACATGTAGTTGCTGCTGAATATATTGTAAATAAATTGAAAGTTGCCACCCAAGAAGTTACTGCAGATCAACTCTAACATTAATAGTACAATTCGGCCACCCTACTGCAGGACTGCTTCAGTATCTGAAGAGTTGTGAATGGTGCTGAACATTGTGCATTCATCAGCAACTGTTGAAACTGCACTCATCCAGGCAAGTGGAGAGGAATCCATTAAAATTCTGCCTTGCACTTGTAGATGGTGGAAAGACATCGAGCTGTCAGGAGTTAAGTGACTCATTGCAGGATTTGCAACACTTGTCTTGTAATCATTTTTATGTTGTTTGCCAGTTAAGTTTGCAGGCAATTGTGACCCTTTGGAGGTTGATGGTGGAACTTCAGTTGTGGTAATCCAGTTTGTAAATCAAGGAGAGTTGGTTAGAATTATCTCTTGTTGGAGATGGTCATTACCTGGTCTTTACTTGCCAACTATCTGTCCAACCTTGAAAAGTGCCCAGGCCTTGCTGTATTCACTCTTATATTGCTTCTCATGCTCCAGTAGAGCATCTGATCCTGCTGTAACTTATAACTGGCACCTATGGAATACCCAAAACTTTTAAGAGTTTCAAACATTCAATTATCGCAACACAGTCAATTGCATATTTAATAGTTACTTACCTACTTAAAGAATGGATGCAAGACACCCATATGGCTGCTATCTATTGCAGGAAATGCAAGCAGTTTGGTTACATTAAGTCGCCATATGGTGCTGTTCCAATTCTTGGGAAATGCTGTCCTATGTACCAGCAACCTGTTTGACGCAAGTGTAACCATAATGACTGGTAATGCAGATCATCTAATTGCTAATGTTACAATTAGGTAAGGATAGGTCGAACTGCTTCCCTCTTTTCCTTCTCCTTGTTTGACCATAATAGGTTTCTTTTAAATCTCCTTTCGCCTTCTGATTTGAAAAAGTATATAATTGCATTAGAAGCAGCTCAGAGACGGTTCAGTCGACTCATGCCTAGGCTGAAGGGCTTATCCCATGAAGAAACATTGACCCTATACCCATTGGCATTTAGAAGAATAAGAGGCAATCTTACTGAAACATATAAGATCACGAAGGGACTTGATAGTGTAAATGCTAGGTGGGTGTTTCCTTCTGTGGGAGAAACTAAAACAGGGGGACCCACAGTTTAAAAATAAGAGTTCTATCTTTCAAGACAGAATTGAGGATATTTTTTCCTCTCAGAGAGTCATTAGGCTGTGGAATTCTTTTCCTCAGAAAGCAGTGGAGGCTGGATCATTGAATTTATTCAAGGCTGAGTTAGATTTTTGATAGGCAAGGGAGTCAATGGTTACGGGGGCAGACAAGTAGGTGGAGTTGAGACGGCAATCAAATCAAACATGATTTTATCGAATGGCAGAACAGGCTTGAAGGGCCAAATTGCCTACTCCAGCTCCTAAGACCTGTGACCCTATGTTCTTATGTAATTGAAATACTGTTCAATTATTCTATTAAACAGTGTTTCCTAAAAAGGAGTCAATTTTCTTAGACTTTAGAAAGTACTAAGCTGACAGAATAATACAATCCTTTGAGAGCAGGGTAAGAATATTTATTACATTGCAGCTTTCAACATATTTTATTCCTTTCTTTTCTTATCATTAAAATGAGTATTGTCATTATTGGAATATGCCACATTTTTTCACTTACTGTTAGTGTTAAGTACTCTCTGGTCAGGTACAATATGGGTTTGACGGAGATTAAACCTCCTGTTTACTCTACTCCAACAATGCACTTTAATCCAACCTTGGAAAAGGACTTTCTAATGCTCTGGTGTAACCTTATTATTTCTAACAATAATTGTCAATTTGGTGATGAATTATGTGAAGTCTTATACCAGGAGCTCACAACAGCTTTGAACAGGATTAAAACTGTCCAACCTTATTGATCAACATTATTCTATATATGAATGCCATCTTAAGAAAGCATTTCAGAAGCGTGCAATAGTTTATTATTTATGTCACTGCACTAGTAATCCAGAGATTGAAAGTTCAAAGCCCACCACTTGAATTAACTTTTTGTAAATCTGGAAAATAAAAAGTTGGTATCGGTAAAAGTGACCATGACGTTTCCTGGATAGTCGTAAAGTCCATCTAATGTCCTTTTGGACCTAATAAACCCGTTCTCACCAAGTCTGGTCTAATATGATTACAGTCTTACATCAGTAAGTTTGGCACTTAATCGCCTTCTGAAATGGTTTTGTGAGCCATTCAATTGTACCATGGCATTTCAAGAATCAGGTCTGCTATCATCTTCTGAAGGCAATTAAAGGATAGCTAATAAATGCTCGTAATGCCCACATCCCAAGAACGATTAAAGAAAAACAGTTATTTCAAGCATATTTTGAAGAAAAGTGAAGTTGACTTTCAAGTTTTTAAAAATTCTGTCATAGGATGTGGGGGTCACTGGCAAGGCTCAGCATTTATTGCACATCCTTAATTGCCCTTGAGAAGATGGTGGTGAGCCACTTCCTTAAACCACTGCAGTCCATCTGATGCGGGTACTCCCACAGTGCTGTTAGGACTTTCAGTACTGATTTGGTACAACTGAGTGGCTTGCTGGCCAATTAAGAGTCAACCACATTGCTATGGGTCTGGAGTCACATGTAGGCCAGACCAGGTAGGGAGGACAGATTTCCTTCCCTAAAGAACATTAGTGAACCAGGTGGGTTTTTACAGCAATCAATGATAGTTTCATGATCACCATTACTGACACTAGCTTTGAATTCCATATTTTTATTAATTAATTGAATTTAAACTCCACCAGATGTCTTGGTGAGATTTGAACCTGTGTCCCCATGGCATTAGAATGGAATACTAGTACAGTGGCACTACTAATACACCACCATCTGCATAAAGTTGATTTCATGTCATAAAGTGTTATGTTAATTAAGGAAAAGCACCAAATTGCATCCAGAAATATTGGACTTTAGAAATAAGGCCTGAGTTTTTAAAATTGCACACTTGCCACTACTGGAATGCTGCAGGATGACTCCCTAAGAGGTAATGGAACCACCCCGCCCCCCACCTCCATGTTGCCAGACAAGGTACTTCTAAAGACATCCAGAAACTAATTGCTCCATCCCGTAGAAACAATGGGACATAATGGGAGATGAGTATCATCCCATCAAGAAATCCTGTGAGCAATGTCAAGACAAGTTTGTGAATTCACTTCCCACTTAAAATATACAAAGGAGGGGATAAAAGTGAATTGAAAAGCTGACCCGGTGTTTGTCTGTTGATGGGTGTTCTGAGAAAGGGCAAGTGCTAGAAGTTTGACTCAGAAGTAACAGCCTTACACAGTACCCCTGCAAATCACCATTTTGCAGATATCCCAATCTTTCTCCCTCTCTGAACTCAACACTACTGGAACCTCAAAACCAACTATTCATCTATAGGAGTCAATTCTACTGGAATCTTGAATTTCAATGGCCGCAATGCTCAATCACCTACTCCCCACAAGTCAAGGATGACTGTTCCGTATACCTTTCTAATATATATATATATTCACTTACTTCAAGCTAAATTCTTACTTTTAACCTATATGACCATATATGCATGCATTTTATCCTTTCTTGCCTTTAGTGGTTAATAAAGCTACTCTTACCTTTAACTTAAGAAAGTCTAATCAAATTGGCTCCTTCAAAACCAGAATGATTGGATCTGGAAAAAAGGTATCCATGAAAGGGATCCTTTTTAAATTAAATCTTGTTGCAAACAACAGGGAAGGGAGTGGGTGGGTGAGGCTGAATAAAGACCAGGAGCCAGTTCCTCCCTCCTCATCAGGGGCATAACAATTTGGGGGTGTTCCAACCAGATGGTGACAAATTGAGGGGTCTCGCCTGGATCAACAACTTTGGGGAACCTCATCCAGGGGTGCGTTGTAACAGAGGGTAATTAAAAGATTTTAGGTGTGAATTTATTACAATATATATAATCATTGTTCTAAAAATAGGGGAATTTAAACTACAATCAATGTACAATGTTATAGAGTGGAAAATTCAAGCATCCTCTTGTGCTTCCTCACACAGTGAGCTTTTACAGTTAGACGTGCGTGCCTTCAAAAGGAAGCACTGAATGAAGACTAGACATTTTCCCATAGGAAAGGAGATGAAATTGCTGGTCATGTTACTCTGAGTTGCTCTCATTCGTCTCTTAGCAGCCTGATTAAATGACACTGGCAGAGGCTTGGTAGCAGGTCAGCAGCTGTTCTTTCTGATGTGGAATGGATATGGGAAGATCTAAGAGTAGAATAAAATAAAGCAACTTCTAAAAAGTGGCAACAAAATTCCAAACATAGGAGTCGAATTTAACTCCCACAACCTGGCAGGAACCAGGAAAAAGGATTGGGGACTAACCAATTCCGCTCCTGCCCAGGTCTTGCTGATTGCAATTTTAGATTACTTATACACCATTATTTCTGGAGCTCCTCCAAAAATTTATCCTTGGACCTCTATTCTCTCTAAGTCCCTCTAAACCCTTGCTGACATTAATCAAAGAAATGTACTCAGTGTTAATAGGGAAAGCAGTTAAAATAGAGCAGAGACAAAGATGTTGGATTCAGGCGGGATCCTGATCATGAATACTTCGATGAGGCTCGAGAACTAAAATTTCACCATCCATCAGCTTAAACTCCACCACAGCCCCTTCCCTCACATACTGATCTCGTCCTGAGTTAAAATTAAGGGCTTCACCTCTGTTAATAATGGAAATGCCACCTCTAAAGAAGGAGGTTCTTTCTCCTGCTGATAAGGTGAAATTGTGATGCTGGATGGGGTGCAAGTCTCCCACACTTATTTCACCCAGTAACCATTTTGGTCCTTCCCTGGGGTTTTTCATTTATACTGACTCTCGCACGGTAAATTTCCTCTCGCGACTAAGCCCGTTGTGTCTAGTTTTCTGGCTTCCCTGACTCCTTTTCACCTTCCCCTCTAAATTCAGCATTTTTAAGCTCAATCTCGTCCTGAGATGGCGTTTCAACAATAACTCAGCAAGTATGACACGTGTTGCTGTGTGAGGAGAAGTCCTGTAATGAAAAAGAAAGCGTGCTAGTTTCATTGCCAAGGAATCACCAGTTAGCTTTTTCATGCCTGACTTGAACATTTGAACCATCCTTTTGGCAAGCCTGTTCAGGGAAGGGTGGTACGGTGCAGTTTTCACATGAGTGATAGCATTAAGGCTGATAAACTGTTAAAACTCAGCACTCGTACATGCCATGCCGTTATCAGAAACGACTATTTCTGGTAGTCCATTAATGGCAAAACTCTGGCGTAGTTTCTCAGTTGTAGAGGTCAACGTTGATGACTTCACTTCATATACGTCCAACCGTTTTGAATGGGCATCGACAATGAGCAGAAACATTGTTCCTAGGAAAGCCCAATGTAGTCAATGTGTAACCACACCCAGGGTCTAGCTGGCCACTCCCATTGGTGCAACAGATCTGAGACTGGCAACTTTTGCAGTTGCTGACATTGCACAGAGTGCTTTAATAAACTCTGTATTTCACCATCCCAGGCCACCAGAGATAGCTGGATGCTATGGTCTTCATTCGGGAAATTCCTGGATGGCTACTGTGTAGTTCAATTAAAAGTGGCTCCCTTCCCTGTTGAGGAACTATCACTCATGCTCCCCACAATAAGATGCCATCCTGGCTGGTTATTTCCTGTCTGTTGTTGAAGTACGGTTTCATTTAATCAAATATGGGCTTCTGTGACCAACCATGAAGCACTTGTTCTTGTACGTGAGATAGGACTGGGGTCCAACTTGTCCAGTCTCTGATCTGTCGAGCACATACTGGCAAGGAGTCTAAGGAATTTAACAGGAAATCAAGTTCTTGTGGAACTGGGATGTGCTCATCATCTTCTTGTAATGGCAAACAACTAAGAGCATCAGTTTTCATGATTTGATTGCCAGGCCTATGTACAAAAGTGTATTTGTATGCTGCCGGAATAAAGCCCATCATTGTATTTTTGCTAAGGCTATGGGTGGTATAGCCCTGTACTCACTAAACAAACCTAGCAATGGTTTGTAGTCTGAAATGATTGTAAAATGATGTCCGAGTACGTACTGATGAAATTTCTTGACACCAAAGATGATGGACAGGCCTTCTTTTTCTACCTGCAAGTATCCCTTTTCTGCTGTGGTGAGCGTTCTTGATACATAACCTATTGGCCGTTCGGTGCCGTCATCTATCCGATGAGAGAGCACTGCTCCCACTCCATAGGGAGATGCATCACATGTCAGTAGCAATCCTTTCGTCTGGTCATAATGCACTAATAGATTGGATGAGTGCAACAATTGTTTCTCCTTAATGAAAGCTTCTTTCTGGGGCACCTCCCAGGACCAACGTTGCTTTTTTTTGAGTAGAGAATGCAGGGGGGGCAGCACTGTAGACAAATTGAGTAAGAACTGCTGGTCATCGTTGATCATTTCTAGGAATGATTTCAGCTCTGAGTCATTCTTTGGCGCAGGCTCCTCTGTAATGGCTTTCACTTTCTCCTCAACTGGGTGGAGGCCCTGTGAATCTACCCGGTGACCCAAACAGATTACTCCCCTCACTTGGAATGTGCACTTTTTTTTTAAATGCACTCCAGCCTGCAAAAAACATTTTAAGACTCCTTCTAAGTTTGCCAATTGCTTGAGGCGATTCCTGCAGTAAGCTTTCCATTGTTCTCTGTAAGATGGCACAAGCAGAGGAGACACCAAAAGGTACTTGTGTATATTGGTACAACCCTTTGCGGGTATTAATTGTGACAAATTTCCGGGAGGCATTATCCAACTCTAATTGTTGATAAGCATGACTCATGTCAAGCTTTGTGTACATTGTCTCTCCTGCCAGCTTGGTATACAGGTCTTCAGTTTTTGGAATGGGGTGACTGCCTAGCTTAGCTACTTTATTAACAATCAGTTTGTAGTCTCCACAAATTTGAATGCTTTGGTCGGATTTATGGATGCGGACTATGGGTGCTCCCAATTCTGAGAACTGAACAGGTTGTATAATGCCCTGTTTCTCTAGTCTGTTCAGTTTAATGTTGACCTTTTCTCATAGAGCGTATGGCACCGGTCTCGCCTTTATGAAGTAAGGGGTTGCTTCCCAATCCACGTGAATCTTGGCCTGCAGGTCCTGGATTTTCCCCAATACATCCTTAAAGATAACGGCGTACTTTCTAAATAGCTCTGGTAGCCCACTTGCTCTCAACTGGAAAATTTTAGCCCATTCTAAGTTAATCTCCTTTAATCAATTTCAGACCAAAAGGCTTGGCCCTTCACCTGCTACCGCCATCAAAATGAGCTTTGCCAATTGGCATCCATAATGGACAGTAACTCTGCTCTGTTTTCATCTGCACATGTTTATAGCTTGGCAGCTGTTTCTTCTAAACTTAATTGATGTTCACCATTATTCAAATGTCTGAAGGTATGTCCCCCAATTATTGTATTGGAAGCTCCCATGTCCACTTCTATCCTAATAGGTTTGCCATTTACTTTCGCTGCGACAAATATTGGTTCTGCCGTTCCAACTTTCAGATCAAACAACAAGCAAATACCTGAATTTGTTGTTTCAGGATCTTCTACATTGTAGATTTCATTGGGCTTCTTCTTTTGTTTCCAATCCTGCTTGAATCTTTCCTTGCACTGTCTCATTATATGTCCATTTCTATGACAATAGTAGCATTCGATTTTCTTAAACTGCCAATCGCTAAAAGACAGATTGTTTCCACATCTATTAAAATTATTCTTTGATTTCACTGCTAAATTATCTTTCTTTATTCTTCAGCTAGCTGGAGCTGTTTCCCGCTTCTCGACAGATTCTCACCTTTTTGTGTCTCTTTTGTCTGAAGTTTCCAGCCTGATGTGGAGGACAACGCCATTTTGCGCACCCTGTTTTTGA
Organism: Carcharodon carcharias; assembly: GCF_017639515.1. Lineage (NCBI taxonomy): Eukaryota > Metazoa > Chordata > Chondrichthyes > Lamniformes > Lamnidae > Carcharodon > Carcharodon carcharias. Next base: position 183,198,996 of record NC_054467.1, on the reverse strand, counting down.
ATCTCTCTCCACTATCTCTAGCGCCTTCTTGAACTCCAGATCCACTTCAGACAATAATCTTTCCTGAATAGTGTCCTCTTTCACACCACACTCTAAATGATCTCTGAGCATATCGTTCAAAGCTGTACCAAACTCACAATGTGGTGCATCATGACTGAGGGCTTGGGTTGGAGATGACCCTTCACAAGGTCCACCAATTCAACAAAATTCTTCGAATCTGGGCACTGGGTGCCATCAAACTTCGAATCAAGCTGTAGGTTTTGCTCCCACAAGTACTCAAGAGGATTGCTCGCCTCTTCTCTTCCCTGATAATCTCATTCGCTTGAAAAAGGAACGCGAAGCATTCTATGTATTGAGACCAATCACCTGTGGCTGGTTCAAAAGGAACAATTCTCACAAATTGTGGCATTTTGAGAGGGGATAACTTCTTCAATTCTAACAGAGCTTGCTACTTACAATCACTGGGTGAGGTACAGTGCCAATTTCTTTTTAACTTGATTTCTTCTGTTCAATCCTCTTTTATCCTCATTGCCAGCTTGTTGTAGGGTGGCTGAGTTATGCTATTAATGATAGAGTTGATCTGCAGACACATCTTGGGTAGAAACATTAAGTTTATTTGCAATATACTCGGCAGCAACTACATGTGTGCTTTCAACTCTGACTCTATCTCTGCACCGCCTGCTGAGGTAGCCTGAGATACTCTCCTATAGGTTACTACAGATCATGTGATCTTCCTAACAAGTATTAATCCTAAAGGTACATTGCACATTAAATAAAACCATAATTACTACACAGGTCAATGACCTTTTGTCAAAGCATCAGGCCATCAACCTGAACGATTAACTCTACTTTCCTTTCTACAGATGCTGCCTGGCCTCCTTAGAATCTCCAGCATTTTCTGTTTTTGTATCAGATTTTCAGCATCCACAGCATTTTATTTTTAGAAACAAACAGGTAGGTTAATTGAATAAAATTGCTTGGCAGAATAATTATTCATTTAATTTTTTCTCTGTAACTGAAAAAGGACTATTATAAAGGAAATTAGTTTGGGCAATAAAACTGCACCAAAAGATCCATAAAGAATTATAACGAAATGCTGACAAGTGCATTACCAAAGAAAATTAACCCCAATGTAATTGTGATGCAATATCTATTGAAATGTGTTGAAGTAATCATCAAACCTGTCAGACAGTTCTTAACTATGTTTCAATTGAATTATTAGTTAAAACACACTATCAATGAAAATTTCCCAAACGTATTCCAGATTTAATTAAGCCTTAAGAATATTTCTGGTGAAATAGGCTCACTGCTGACTACAGCCGTACCCTGGAAAAATCACATTTAGTTGAAACTTTAAAGGGCTATCATGTTTATGGTAGAGTGAGTAGGGGCAAAACCATTAAATGCAATGGTTCACTTTATATTTAATGGCACCGTGCACAAAGGATACAGCGTTTCCTATTGCTTTGATGGAAAAAGCTTTGTGCAGGATTATACTGATACGTGACTTGAGAGAGTGCTGTTGTCCCACTTTGATCCTGACCACTGAATCAAACAGGCAAACAGCAATCAAGCCACTATCAGTCACAGACTGTTTGTGTCTCAGTCCATACCATATAGGCAACAAAGAGACCCCCAGAGGCCAGTTTAGGGCTTCCTCAGTTTGCCCAGTTTATAAATCACAGGGGTTTTGGATGATTTGGTGTAAACAAACAAATATCAGGAGTAAGAGCTGCCTGCATTGTTAAAGCTTAGCTGGTACTTGAAACAGAGAAAACAGCTGTAGTTAATTATGGCTTGATACATTTTACCCTCTGTACTGTCTGGTTACATGCCATAGCTGTAAAGCATTTGCGATTTACTGCAAAGTGACAAGTTCATTTGACAACAAAGTCAAACAAACCAAATGCTATTGTAAGACTGCTTGGAATGTTTATTTAATGTTTATCGAACCAGTTTATACTAGTCCAAGGTGGGCCTCAGCTACTTTTCATCACTGAGAATGGACTTTGGACCAAATTGACACAGAGCAATCTTGATTAAAGAAACAAAACATTAAAACAAAATATCTATAAGCTTATTCTAGAAAAGTAATAATTAAACAGTATTTAAATATTTTCTAAAATATTATATAATGGGTTTTCCTTTAATGCAAGAAAAGTTTTATTATCAAATGTTGTTAATGCTGGATTGTTCAATTAGTGCACAAAAGCTGAGAAAACCCCAAAATTATTGTAAAGAAAACTATACTTCAAGACTTAATTACGAGTGGATAATAGAGTGCATTAGTGACCTTTTTCCAACAGCACAATGGTTACATGTTCTATTGTTCTTTGCAGCTTAATAATAAATCCTTTGATATTCTTAACCATTATTGATTTCTTTATGCGTTGCCAATTTAGAAATTGCCAAATTAGCAATTTTATATATTCTGTCAATTTGTAACTATGCTTACATGTCTGTAATGGAAGTGTATATGTCAATGACTAGTACATTTATACATGCAACAAATACAAATATAGATGCAAATATACAAATATATTTGATGGTTTGCACAAGCATATATACCTATAAACGTTAATACACAGATATAGGTGTGTGTGCCTAAATATAGCTTTAATAAATATGTAACCTGATTGCCACATATTTTACACTTTATTGATCTTTGTTCTTAGTAATTATTTACAGAGCAATTAAATATTTCAAACATTATTTTGATGTAAAATATCAATGGTATGATATTTGTGATATTTTGATTGCCCTAACATATTATTACACTGATTTTCTTTTAATCTAACTGCAGTTGCTGTTACATCTAATGCATAAAATCACACTCATGCAAGATGTTAAGGCCTTGAAATTTTGAGGGGCTTACGCACAATCAATATTTTGTTTTGACTACTGAAAATGCTTGGTGTAATATTTATTATGATGCAATCAGTACAGCAGATGTGCTGATTGTTTTCATTTCATGGCCTACGCAAATATCTAACGTTTTCAATCATGTTGTAAAGCAGCCAAGGTATAGATTTTTGAACTCAAATCATTCTTAATTTCCAGGCTTTAGAAACTGATAATATTCAAACTCCCCTCCTTCATAATTTATATCCGCTGCCTTGATAATTCTATAATTTTGAAATTTAATGAAACTTTTTGTCTATTCTGTAAATTTAGCTTTCCTTTTGCTCCAAACAGCTGCCAGGCTCATCCCTTTCAATTCTAATTTTTGATCATCAATAATATGCAAACAATGATCGATACAACGATCTTACCTAATGCCAGTGTATCACCATATTGATACATTGTGACATTGCTGGTATTCAGTTTTGGATGAGATTCTCCCACTGGGACAGATGTAGGTGACCACTGATATCTCCTTTCATTAGTCAATTTAGAACAGTTAAGCTCCATTAAACCACAAGAGTGAGTTCAGATTTGTTACCAATTTCCAATTGCTCCAAATTTAAAAGCTTTGTGAAAACAATACATATACTACAAATTGTGTTTTGGACAATTTTCTTGTGTGTTTAATCCTTATTTCCACAAAAAATATTATGCAATTTGCTCAACATGACAAGTTAAATCTGTATACAAGATAACATTATGGAACTTTCAATTAAAGAAAACACTTCAGGGGAAACATTTGATTAGGCCTGTTACTGGGCCCAGGGATCGTGATCCACGATTACCCCATGCTCCGTCTCGTGGAGACAGACAAATGCTACCTTCATATTGCCTACTTATCAGCATGTACATACAGCAGGGACCTCAGGTGCATATGTGGCTGGCACAACACACAGCTGGCCTGCATCTTGTAAAGGGAGGGTGCAATCAGGCTACAGCAGTGTCAGAAAGCCTTTGGTAGAAGGAAAAGGACTGGTAGTGGAGCAACAGGCTGGAGAAAGAGGGCATCTGAGTTCTCTGATGTGGCACTGGAGGCTTTAGTCGAGAAGGTTAAGAGCAGAGAGGTCATGGTTCCACAGGGAGCCAGGACGTCCTCAAGTCTTTCTCTGTGAAGAGAATTGGAACAAGTAATTAAAGAGCTGAATTCCTTGTGTCTGGTCTTGAGGACCTGGCTGCAGTGCCAGAAAATATTCAATGACCTCACATGAGTGGTAAAGGTTGGTGATTTAATCTTCAAATATCGTTTCCTACCCTGCACAATAAAACTCATGCACTGATTAACGTACCACATTCACATCATTCACCCATCAGCAATCAGGACTCATGTCTAAAGTTCAGGTACATCACCTCACTCTCACAAACTTACCAATGCTGCTAGCCTCAGCCACCTCTTACAGCAATTGCAGCTTCCAGCAATTTAGCTATGGTGGGTACAGCATTCAAACACATTGCACACACTCACTTACATTCTTCCCTCTTGCAGGGCAAGGTCACACATAAGCGCAGGGAGCAGCAGAGAACCAACGGAAGACACGTACACCTGCACCTCCTGAGCCCTGAGGAAGATAGTACTTTGCATAATGGGGCTGGTTGCTAACTGATGCTGTTGCATCTGAAATTGTGGAGAATATCCAGGATGACACTATGTCCCTCCCTTATGCACCTTCTCAAATCCCACTTCAATGTCATCCAGCTATCTGGCATGAATCGCAAGCTGCACCTGGTGTGGGCCTCTTAAATTTCACCCCCAGATCTCTCACCACCCCACCACCACCTCCCTGCGCTTCCCCCCAAACCCCCCAACACACACACTCACACACACACACACACACACACACTTCCCTCACCAAATCCTCCCCTTCTGCATTTTTGCCTTCAGATATCCAAGAATTGCAGACTGGTCTGCAAGTGCAGCCTCCCTAGGAAGGATGCGGGTGATGGCAGACTTCTGTTGAAGAATCAGTTGAATCTAACAGTTGCAGCCACCAATTCTGATGCTGTAACTGTGCACTATAAAGTTGGGTCAGCATTTGGTGAGTCACCTGGCATGAGTGGGATACAGCCAGGTCAGGGGGAAAGGATAGTACATGTGCCAGTTTACAGCAGGGTGGGGTCACAGACAAGTTCTACTGTGGATGATGATTTTGTTTTCTTTTATTCGTGATGCGGACATCACTGACTGGGCCAGCATTTATTGCCCATCCCTATTTGCCCTTGTTCAAAGGACAATTAAGAGTCTGTGGGTCTGGAGAAACATGAAGACCAGATCAGGTAAGGATGGCAGATGTCCTTCCTCTAAAGGACAACAGAATTTTAATTCTAGATTTTTGTTATTGAATTGAAATTTCACCATCTGCCATGGTGGGATTTGAACCCGGGTCCCCAGAGCATTACCCTGGGTCGCTGGAATACTAGTCCAGTGACAATACCACTATACCACCAACTTCCCTCATGGGTGAGGGTGGCATACAGAAAAAGGCTAATTGATGGGCATGCACAGTGAAATGCTTGGCACATTGCCGGGCCTACCATAGAGATGAATGTCATTGATAAAAAGCATGGAGGAGTTCGGCTCTAATGTGGCACATGTGCAAAGCTTGGAGCTCACCCACTCCAGCATGGAAGTGGTAGCCAACCCCACAACAGCACTTGCAGACTCTCCCATGATGCAGCGTTGGGTGACCAATGTCTCATCTTCCATGGCAACTTGATGTCTGACTGCTGCAATGGATGTTCAAATGCTGGCTATGAGATCCATGTTTGTAGCTATGCAAGCCCAGCTTAGTGCCATGTAGACTTGGGCTGTTGCTTTTATGGCCACAGATAACAGTGCTGAAAGGACATTCAGCACCCCGAGGACTGGCAGTACTTCTCTAATGCATGAACCTACTTTCTCACAGGCTGGCAGTATTTGTAGCCCCACAACTGCCACTCCACCAGTGCCCTTCCTGTTGCCTTTCAGCTTGTCAGCGCAGATTGCTGCCACCCAAGGTGAGGTAGTGCATTCCCACACTGGGCCCTGAATGCTTGAAGTTGTTCAAGGGTATTCTGTGAGATCATCTGCAGTGAAAGTTAACAACCCCCCATCAACCCTGCCACTGACTGGCACAGCATGAAACTATCATGGCTGCTGCCAGGAAAACAAACATTCAACATGTTGATGTTCTGCACACAGCCGCATACCAACTTCACGTTCATGGAGCAGTAGTCCTTGTAGTCATTGTGCAACTCCCCATTAATATGTGGGATCCACAGAGTCTTGTGCCATTCAGCTATGTTTCCCTGCATGCTTGCAAATCCTGCTAGCCTGACACAGCCATGTGCCCATTCCCCCTGCTTCTCTCTGGTAAAAGAGAATATGATGAGATTTCTTCCATAACTTCCCCTTGCTGCTGCCTGTGCTTAATGTCTCTGTTATGCTGCAGCCCAACTGTAACTGTAGCCCCCTTTAGTTAAAACGGGCTTTTTCTTGGCTTATGTCAGCCAGAAGTGTCGAGTGGATGATACTTTTCAACCTCGGCCTGAGGTCTACAGCATCACATCTTCAGCTAATTTGATTCACTCCAGATGATATGAAAGAATGGCTGAAGGCATTGAACACAGCAAAGGCTATGGTCTCTGAAAACACCCCGGCAATAGCACTAAGGACTTGTGCTCCAGAGCTTGTTGCACGCCTAGCCCAGCTGTTTGAGTACATTTCCAGCACTGGCATCTTTCCGACAATGTGGAAAATTGCCCAGGTATGCCCTGCCCACTAAAAACAGGACAAATCCAACTTGGCCAATTAACCCTCATCATCCTACTCTTGATCATCAACAAAGTGTTTATGTAATTGTCAGTGGTATTGAGTGACACTTAAACAGCAAGAACCTGCTCACCACTGCTCAATTTGGGTTCCATCAGAGCCACTTGCTTCTAGATGCCAGGCTTGTTCCAAACATGACCAAAAGAACTGAACTCCAGAGGTGAGGTGAGAGTGACTGCCCTTAACATCAAGGCAGCATTTGACCAAGTGTGGTATCAAGGGGCCCTAGCAAAACTGGAGTCAATGGGAATCAGGGGGAAAACTCTCCACTTGTTAGAGTCATACCTAGCACAAAGGAAGATGATTGTGGCTTTTGGAGGCCAATCATCTCAATCGCAGGGCATCACTGCAGGAGTTCCTCAGGGAATGTCAGAGGCCCAACCAGCTGCTTCATCAATGAACTTCACTTCATCGTAAGCTCCTAAGTGGGGATATCCACTAATCATTGCATAATGTTCAGCACCATTCATGACTCCTCAGATACTGAAGCAGTCTGTTCGTATGCAATAAGAATTAGACAACATTCAGACTCAGGCTGATAAGTGGCAACATAAGCCCCACACAAGTGCCAGGCAAATGACCATCTTCAAAAAGAGAGAATCTAACCATCTCCCCTTGACATTCAATGCAGTAGCATTGTTGAATCCCTCACCTTTAACATTCTGGGGATTACAATTGACCAGAAACGAAACAGGGCCAACCATATAAATACTGGAACAAAACAAAAATACCTGGAAAAACTCAGCAGGCACGACAACATCTATGGAGAGGGATACAGTTGACGTTTCGAGAACATCTGATGAAGGGTCATACGGACTCAAAACGTTAACTGTATCCCTCTCCACAGATGCTGTCAGACCTGCTGAGTTTTTCCAGGTGTTTTTGTTCTAGATTTGTTCTAGATTTCCAGCAGTATTTTGCTTTTAGCTTAGCATATAAATACTGGGACTATAAGAGCAGGGCAGATGCTAGGAATTCTGCAGCGAGTAACTCACCTCTCAACTTCCCAAAGCCTGTCCATCATCTACAAGACACAAGTCAGGAGTGTGATAGAAAACACTCCACTTGCCTAGATCAGCTTGGCTGTAACACCACTTAAGAAACTTGGCACAATCCAGGACAAAACAGCCCACTTGATTGGTAACCATTCACCACCTAAAACATTCACTCCTTCCACCACCAATGTACAGTGGCAACAGTGTGTACTATATACAAGATGCACTGCAGCAACTCACCAAGGCTCCTTCGGCAGCGCCTTCCAAACCCATGATTTCTACATCCTAGAAGTTCAAGGACAGCAGATGCATGGGAACACCACCACCTGCAAGTTTTTTTATTCATTTACGGGATGTGGGCTTCATTGGCTGGGCGATAATTTATTGCCCATCCCTTGTTGCCCTTGAGAAGGTGCTAGTGAGCTGCCTTCTTGAATTGCTGCAGTCCATGTGGTGTAGGTACACCCACAGTGCTGTTAGGAAGAGAATTCCAGGATTTTGACCCAGTGACAATGAAGGAATGGCGATATATTTCCAAGTAAGGATGGAGAGTGACTTGGAGAGGAACTTCCAGGTGGTGGTGTTCCCATGGGTCTGCTGCCCTTGTCCTTCTAGATGATAGTGGTCATGGAAGGTGCTGGTGAAGGAGCCTTGGTGAATTCCTGCAGTGCATCTTGTAGATGTTGCACACTACTGCTACTGTGCGTTGGTAGTGGAGGGAGTGAATTGTTTATGAAAGTGGTGCCAATCAAGTGGGCTGCTTTGTCCTGGATGGTGTCAAGCTTCTTGAGTATTGTGGGAGCTGCACTCATCCAGACAAGTAGGGAGCATTCCATCACACACCTGACTTGTGCCTTATAGATGGTGGACAGGCTTTGGGGAGTCAGGAGGTGGGTTACTCATCACATAATTCTTAGCCTCTGACCTGCTCTTGTAATCACAGTATTTATATGGCTAGTCCAGTTCAGTTTCTGGTCAATGGCAACCCCCAGGATGTTGATAGTGGGGGACTCAGTGACGGTAATGCCATTGAGCATCAAGGGATGATGGTTGGATTCTCTCTTGTTGGAAATGGTCATTGCCTGACACCTGTGTGGAATGAATGTTACTTGCCACTTGTCAGCCCAAGCCTTTATATTGTCCAGCTCTTGCTGCATTTGGACATGGACTGTTTCAGTATCTGAGGAATTGTGAATGGCACTGAACATTGTGCAAACATCAGCGAACAGCCCCACTTCTGACGTTATGATGGAAGGAAGTTTCCAAACCACAGGCCATCCTGATTTGGAAATATATTGCCGTTCCTTCACTCTCACTGGGTCAAAATCCTGGAACTCTCTCCCTAACAGCACTGTGGGTGCAATCTACACCACATGAATTGCAGCTGTTCAAGAAGGCAGCTCACCACCACCATTTCAAAGGCAATTAGGGATAAGCAATAAATGCTGGCATTGCCAGTGACACTCACGCCCCATGAAAGAATTAAAAAAAGGCCTTCCAGATCTCCTAGCTGCTAGTAGCACTCTGTGGTGAAACAAAATACTTTTCCAAATCCTTCCCTACTCTGCAGTAGCAAAAGAAAGCCAAAAGCCCCTCACCTGCAAGTTACATGATGATTCCTTTAAATAGCAGTGATAGGGGTGTTCCTCATGCAGCTAAACGCATGTTCAGATGGGTGTGACTAAGGGAGGATGTTAATGGGACCTGCAAAGCCCAAAATGGTGTGCGCCAAATCAGCATTAGGCATCATTTGATGCCACACTTTGCCCACTCTGCATCCTTTCAGAATCTTCCAGTGAACACAAAGGATGCCTACACTAGAACCCTTGCAATCAGGTACAAAGTGACTCGAAGCAGTCCGGTCAAGATTTTTGGAGTTCCAGGTGTCCACAGCACTGCCACCAGTGGTTTTAAGGAGATGCATTTTGTAGCCATCAACTTCAAATTTCACATGTTGACTCCAATGCAGCACTTTAAACCACAAGGCAGAAAGAACACTAAGTTGATTACATAATGAATGTGGGGCAGTCTGACATATTGTACAAGGATCCCACGCCAGTCTCTAGTTCAGTGTCAGTTTGCCCTAAAAACCATGGATACATGGATTTCTTTATTTTCACTGGATTAAATTTGTCATGTGAGTTCAACAGGGGCTTAACTATCCGGCTTGTCACATTCATCCCAGATGCATTGGATGTGCCAACTATTGCTCCAGCTAGTTGGCTCAAAATTAGCCACTTACTTTAAAAAAAACTAATCCTTAGAACACTAACTCTTAGCTAGGGGTAGACAAGATAACCTCTTTCAGATCTGTAGATTATGAATTCCGGCCTAAATGCAAAAGAATTAATGACTGTAAGGGTAAGTGAAACTGCTTTTATTATGATCCTCTGCCTATCAAAATTCTAATTTTAAGTTGTTTATATTCTGATGGAAAAAAACATTCACATGACTATATTGCTGACTCATTCAGTGCTGAGCCTATTTGCTCATGGTTAGTTTTGTTGTGGAGGCACTTTTGTTGCCCTTTATATCATTAATACCTTCCATTCTATAAATTAAACTACTTCTTTCTAAATTAAAGTACACTAGATAAATGCTTCAAATGCATATGACTCCAGTTTTTCTTTGAATAGAAAGCTTGAAAATTGAAATTGCTGCACTTTAAAACCATTGATGAGTTTTAAACCACACTGAGGCAGTTTAGACACCAAAAATACATTTTAGGTATAATCTGCCAAAGGTCGTAAAGCTCTGTTGTAGTCACTGAAGCTATTAAAGTTTATCTTGTCCCTTCGGAAACTGTTTAGTTTATTTGGATGGAATTGTCCCAGATTTGCACTAAGTGCGGGAGCAGATGGGGAAGAGGACATTTTATCCCCTGGCCGCAATGGCAGCTTTTCACACCAGATTGTCCCAATCCCACCCTGGGGGACATGCTGTTTCCATGGCGGGCGGGCTCTCATTTGCCCACCACACCATCGCCTCGCTGCTTCATCGCTCCAGGTGCCATATTTAAAATGCAGCCACTCACACACCTCTCAGTGCTTCCAGCCTACGACTGCTGAAGAAAAGACATGACCCTGAAAGGCAAGAAGCCTGCAGCCGTCTGGTTTAATGACGTGTCCCTCAAGTGCCTTTTGGACTCAGTGGAAGCCTGCTGCGATGTCCTCTAACCCCACTCTGGCCACAGGATGGGCAGCAACATCACCAATCCAGCATGGGATGTAGTGGCAGTCATGGTCAGCGCCAATGCCCTGCAAAAGATGACAGCCACCCACTGCCAAAAAAGGATGAATGATCTCCTCCACTCTGCCAGAGTAAGTCACTCTTCTCCTTACTCCCAACTCACACACTCACAAACCCATCGCACATCTACAGGGCCCTCACTCACTGCCAATTCAAGGGACATCACCATTCACTCTCTCACACACACCGTCATTGTCCTCATCCCATCCATGGGACCACTCACTGCCCACACATGCCAGGCATACTTATCATCTGGCCTGGCAGGCATCCTGCTTACACTTTCTCCATCTCTACTCATGCAGGACAAGCTGGCACAGAACAAGAGGGAGAGCTTGCAGACTGATGGAGGAAGGCCTGAAAGCAAGGTACTCACAGATTTTGTAAACAGAGCCATCTAGCTGGTCATTCTTGTGCTGGTGGTAAGATCAGTGGTGTTCACCAATTGAGGATCCAGCAGTGCAACATCCATCAGACAACCATACTGTGAGTTAAAAACAAAAAAACTGCGGATGCTGGAAATCCAAAACAAAAACAAAAACAGAATTACCTGGAAAAACTCAGCAGGTCTGGCAGCATCGGCAGAGAAGAAAAGGGTTGACGTTTCAAGTCCTCATGACCCTTCGACAGAACTTGAGTTCGAGTCCAAGACTGTGAGTGATGTGCCTTGTTCCGCAGGCCCTTGCGATGTACTAAGTGCCTGGGAAACTGCCGAAGGAGTCGGCGACCCCGGGCCTCCAATCAAGCCCTGAAGAATCTGAAGGCACCTTCATTGAAGATACATCACAACACTCACGCACACCCTCCACCAGTGCAGAGACACACACCTCAGTGGGACCTAGCTTTAGAGTGGCTTTGTGATCATAATCTGGTGAGAACATCGCATTCGCTGATCCACAGCAGGTGGAGGCAGGGACTTCCCAGGTCTCCAGCACTCAGAGGATGGCTAGAGGCCAGAAATCTGCTGAGTCTAAGTCAGATGATAAGCCTATAGAGGCTGGAATTGCAAAGCAGTTTCTGGAGCTGCAAAGGCAAGCTAGGGAACATCAGGAAGGGATGTCCGTTGCACTCCTCAGATTGTAAGGTGCAATAGAAGAGTTGATCCACCTTCTGGCTGAGGTGATAGTGCTGGCATGCCAATGCACTGAGGTCAACACTGGCAGGATGGTGGCTGCCATAGAGTTCTTGATCAGGACATTGCTCCTGTACTGCTGCATGGGCTGCACTTCAATACTGACACCATAGTTAGCCTACAACAGTGTCAATGGGAGAGGGGTGCGGGGCAACTCGATCTCACTCCAGCTTCCCCTTCTCCTCAAGGAGTCAGCCAGAGGCCCTTGGGCACCCATTGGTAGGAGGATCAGCAGGTGCACAAATCGGGGCCATCCATGCTGGTGACTCCGGGGGCATCTGGCTCATCCGAAACCCCTCTTCCTGTGACACCAGCAACTCCAGCTCCACAGGCCGAGGAAGGTACCACACAGCAGGACCCAAAAGCAGGCCAGGGCATCCAGGCCTTGACTCTCCAGAGGAGGCCCACTTAGGTCATCACAGACAGGGGGTAGCAGTTAGCAGGCTGCCTCCACCTCTGCTGTGGTTGTCCAGGAAGAACCAAGACATAGCAGCAGGGTTAGGAAAGTTAAGAAAATGTAGTTGCACAGCCTGGGCATGGGTGTTAATCACTTGTACATACTGTTCACTATTGTAAACAAACTCCCAAGAATGTCTCCCTGCCTATGGCTCCTTGTTCTGATGAGCAGTGTTCGTGTCACTCAGATGTGAAACCTTGGTTCCTGCACAAGATAAAGGCAGGTGTCTCAGTCCAGGGCCTCTTCCCTGCGCTTCATGCAGCCTTCAGACCAAAATGATGGTTTGGCCTCACACTCCCTGGACTGATACCTATATCTTGATGGTGCTTGTCATTGCTGCCAGAATGTTGTGGGCAGGCGTCACATATTCTGTCATTCTTTCTGCGTGCTCTCAGCAACTATAAGGTGGGGCTGGTCCCATCTCATCAGCATCTGTGACTAATGACATTGTGCTTCGGAAGGGCTCAGGTGCTGAAGATGGACAAAGGATCAGATGCTTTTAAAGGTTCATGCCTGTGTCTCTCTGATATGACACTGATAACAGAGCGCAGGTAAGCTGCCTTCGGCCTGACAGGAGTCAGACATACTCAGAGGCTATGTGAGGATCTCTGGAGTGTCATCACTGCATGTCATCATCATCCTCCTGGAATCAAGTGACTAAGGCCTCTGCTGCATCTCCGTGACAGGAGTCTTATCACAGAGTGTATGTGCGCTGCCGCCGGCCAGACTGGATTCAAACTAGGATTCAAGCAAGGCCACATACAATATAAGGATCTATAGTGTCAGCTCACTGCATATTGGCAAATTCCTCCACAAATCTAGCAGCTATGAGGGCCTCCCTAGCGCACCTGCCTTGTCTGGCCAGTGTGAGGGCCTCATCATTGTCATCCTTGCTTTCAAGGAACTCCTCCCCCTCATCCTATTGACATCCAGCTCCTCCATCCCCTCCTCAGCCAGCTCCTTTCCTGGTTGCTGTGCCAGGTTGTAAAAGGCACAGCAGGCGACAATGATGCATGACATCCTCTGTGGACTATATTGCAGGGCTCCGCCAGACCGACCTGGGCACTGGATCCTCATTTGCAGCATCCCAATGGTTTGCTCCACAAAGTTGTGAGCAACAGCATGAACCTCAATGTACCTTCGCTCTGCTGCAGTCTGAGGCCACCGTATGGGTGTCATTGGCCACATCCTCGGTGAATAGCCCTTGTCCCCAAGGAGCCATACCTGCAGCTTTTGTGGACCCTGGAAGACATCAGGAGTCTGTGATGGACTGAGAATATAGGAGTCCCTGGGAACCATGCACAGACCTGCAGGATGTGTTTCTGGTGGTCACACACCAGCTGCACATTCAGCGAATAGAATTCCTTGCGGTTGATGTAGTTGACCATTTGTTGCAGTGGAGATCTGAGCATCATATGAGTGCAGTTGATGGCACCCTGCACCAGTGGGAAACCTGTGACCTGGGCAATTCCAGTCGCTCTTGCTTCTTGGCTCTCTTGGTCTTGGGTGAAATGCACAAAGTTGTGTGCCCTCACAAAGATGGTATCCATGACCTCATGGATGCATTTGTGGGTGGAGGCTTGTGATATCCCACAGAGGTCACTTGTGGAGTCCTGAAAAGAGCCATCGGCATAAAAATTGGGTGCCGCTGTCACTCTTATGGCCACAGGCAGTGGATGCATCCATGTCCCCATGGCTCCAAATCCTGCAGCAGCTGGCAGATGTGACTGACCCGTTCCCTTGACATGCGCAGTCATCGGCGACACTGGTTCTTGAACATCTGCGGGAATGAAAGGCGGTGTCTATAGACCCTGGGCCTAGCTGGGCGCCGACCAGCGACAGCTCGCTGTGGCTCTTCAGCAGCATGTGCGGGAGCCCCAGCTGCTCCTTCTTCCTGAGGGTACTGCTCCTCCTGCTGTGCAGCCAGGCACTTCCATCGCTCTCCTATTATTCGTCTCTGCTCTCTGTAAGCCATGAGGCACACAGTTAGGTCACCAGCCTCCGCGCTCCTGATGTCCTCCTCCTGCAAGATGAAAGAGAGAGATGTGGGATTAGCTTGGTTAAGGCTGAAGGCCCTTTTACAGGGAGAGACGCAGAGAGTGCTGGCCACCACTTGGATGGCCAGAGATTAGTGTGCTGCATGGCTGCCCGAAACCCCACCCATCCATCTCCACCCCACTCCAACAGGCCAATTGGTGGCAGTTTTGCCCACTGGACAGCATGCTGTGCTCTCAGCTCAGGCACAGGCGTTCTCCTAACCCGTACTACAAGGCTGCGCTGTTAGCTTCAGCCATGGGGGAGACTGGTCCAATGATGACATTGCAAGGGACTGTGAGCGCTTCCGCCAATGACTGCCCCATGGTCAGCTTTCACAAGGAGATTGTGCAACATGTGCAGATGTCCAACTGTTCTGCAGTCCACTAAAACCTCATTAGTTTGCAGTCTGTGCCTGAGGGGTGAAAATCTCTGGAACACTTGGTGGCAATTTTATTCCTCTGCGTTGCTTGAGTGGGATAAGCTAGAGGCCCGACTCCACACGTGTCAATGTGGCTGTGTCTGAACTGCCTCAGCTGCCAAAGAATGGTCACTTTATACAAGGCTCTCCTAATGTGAAGCCGCTTCCCTCCACTCCACCCCTCAAGTACTTGTACACCACCCTCATCCTCAGGGCTGCCCTTGACAACCCCTCCCCCACAACTTGCCTCAACCGCAGGGCAGCCCTTGCCCCACCCAATGTGCCTCAACCGCAGGGCAAGCCTTGCCTCTCTCCCCCGCCACAATGCGCCTCAACCTTGAAGTGCAACACGTGACCCTCGCAAGTGCTGCACAACATTACTGTACACTTACCTTTGAGTTCCCTGCGAAGTGGAACCCCCCAAGTGCACGCCTTCTACGTGCTGTTGAGAAACACCCTCAGGTGACCCACCGTGGGGGGATGATTCATGTGGGATGGCCTTATAATGATCTGCAGATGCATTACAATGAGGTTCTCCATGTCCAATGGTGGGAAACATGGCCTGCAATTGATGGGCAGGGTGGACGATTGCAAACATGTTTCATGGCTCGTGAAACTGATTTTTGGCCTTCTCGCCATACTGTCCACTCACGCCACCAAACATGCCCGGTGCCAGCGGGCATAGAAAATTCCGCCCTTCGTGTTTTGCTGATTTTTAAGGCAGAGCATGACCTAATATATTATATTGTTCCTTAATGGTTTATTCTATAACTGAAAGCACCAGCATGGATAAAAGACAGTTTTCTACCCTCTCATACTCTTTGATCAGTCAAAGAAGGCAATATGCAAAAAGGAATGTTTGGGTAAGGTAGCCTAGTTATTATGGTACTGGATTAATAATGCAGAGAATATGAGTTCAAATCTCATCGTGGTAGTTTGCAAATCTGAATTCAGTTTAAAACGAAACAGGAAACAAAGCACTCATATCATTAATGATAACCATGGAGTTGTTGGATTGTCGTAAAAATCCAATCAATTTACTAAAGTCCTTTATGAAAGGAAGCCTGATGTCCTTACCTAGTTTGCCTATATCTAACTCCAGTCCCACGAAAATGTGGTTGACTCGTAATGGTTCTCTAAAGTGGTCTTGTAATGAGCCTAAAATAACAGCAAAATACTGCAGGTGCTGGAGATCCGAAATAAAAGCAGAAAGTGCTGGAAGAACTCAGCAGGCCTGGCAGCATCTGTGAAGAGGTAGAGTTAACATTTTGAGTCCAATATGACTCTCCTTCGGTTCTGAAGAAATGCATTTCACAGAACTGAGACTCATATTGCACTTGAAACGTTAACTCTGTTTCTCTATTCACAGATGCTGCCAGACCTGCTGAGTTCTTCCAGCACTTTCTGTTTTTATTATTATAGCAAGTAGCCTAGCCAATCACTCAGATGAAAGGAGATCCATCAATTCTTTCTCAGGACGATTAGATATAAGCAGCTTACCACGACCTTCTCAAGGGAAATTAGGGATGGGGAATAAATCCTGTTCTAGCCAGCAATGCCCACATCTCACGAACAAATAAAAAATGGCAATAAATGGCAGCCTTGACAGTGATGCACACATCCTGAGAAATAATATAATTAAAAGTAATGGAATTCAAATCAAGGCAGATTTACCAGAATGTAATCAGTGAATGTGGAACTTCTGTTAGGTGGAGAGACTTGAAAAGGTTAAGCTAAGATTCAATAGATGTGTTCAAAATTATGAGGGGTTTGAAAGAGTAGATAGAGAAGTCTGTTTGCCCTGGAAGGAGGTTGATAACCAGAACACACAAGAGTTAATACAAGTAACAAAAAGTCCAGGAAGAACATAAGGGGCAGAAGTTTCCCTCCATTAGGGGGAAGTTTTGGAGTGGGCCCATAGAGGCGGGTCTCTGATCAGCACTGCCAATATTTTACATGGGTGGGCCAATTAAGGCCCGCCCAGCGTGATGTCCGCTATGCGCTCCCTGTGCGGGCGGTGGGGGGGGGGGGGATTCCCTGAGCTGAGAGTGTGCTCTTTTGCGCATGCGCACGAAAACCGCACTCATCTCCCTGAGGCTAAGTGCTGCCTCAAGAGAGATCGGCTCCTGTCTGAAAAAATTTTAAAAACAGAAGTAATAAATTTCCTTGACACGTCCCCTCATGTGACACTGTCACATGAGTTGGGACATGTCCATCACTTTCATTGACAACTTAATTAAAATTTTTAAAACCTACATGAAACCTCATCTCGCCCGTGGATGAGGTTCCATGCTTTTTCTTAAGCCCACCAGGGCTCCCAACCTGCCTGCCAACCTTAAAGTTGGACGGGTAGGTCCATTAAACACTTTAACTACTTTGTCAATGGTCTCAGTTGACCATTGAAAGGTTGGCGAGCGCACAACTGATTCTGCTGATCCCTTGCCGGCCATCGCTTGCTGACCGGGAGATCCTGGCCAAGATTTCTTTTTACAGAGTGAATTATCATGATCTGGAATGCACTGCCTGAAAGAATGATGAAAGCAGATTCAAAGTAACTTTCAAACAGTGATAGAGGAGGAAAAATTTGAGTGGCTATGGGGAATGAGTGGGGGGAACTAATCAGATAGCTCTTTCACAGACAAAAACAAAAATTGCTGGAAAAGCTCAGCAGGTCTGAAAGCATCTGTGGAGAGAAAGACAGAGTTAATGTTTCGAGTCCTTATGACTCTTCTTCAGGATTGCCTGGCACTTGTGTGGTGTGAATGTTATTTGCCACCTGTCAGCCCAAGCCTGGATATTGTCCAGGTCTTGCTGCGTTTGGACATGGACTGCTTCAGAAACTGAAGAGTCAGAAATGGTGCTGAACTTTGTGCAATCATGAGCGAACATCTCCACTTCTGACCTTATGATGGGAGGAAGGTCATTAATGAAGCAGCTGATGATGGTGCCTAGGACACTACCCTGAGGAACTCTGCAGTGATGTGCTAGCACTGAGATGATTGACCTCCAACAACCACAGCCATATTCTTTTTTGCTAGGTATGACTCCAACCAAGGGAGAGATTTCCCCCGATTACCATTGATTCTAGTTCTGCTAGGGCTCCTTGATGCCACACCCAGTCAAATGCAGCCTTGATGTCAAGGGAGCCACTGTTACCTCACCTCAGGAGTTCAGCTGTTTTGGTTGAATCAAGGCTGTAATGAGGTCAGGAACTGAGTAATCTGGCGGACCAAACTGAGCGTCAGTGATCAGGTTTTTACTAAGCAAGTGCTGCTTAATAGCACTGTTGATAACCCCTTCCCTTACTTTACTGATGATGGAGAGTAGACTGATGGGGCAGTAATTGGCACGGTTGGATTTGTCCTACTTTTTGTGTACATGAGATACCTGGGCAATTTTCCACATAGCCGGGTAGATGCCAGTTGTAATTGTACTGGAACAGCTTGGCTAGGAACGTGGCAAGTTCTGGAGCACAAGTCTTCAGTACTATTGCTGGAATATTATCAGGGCCCATAGCCTTTGCAACATCCAGTACCTTCAGCCGTCTTTTGATGTCATGTGGAGTGAATCGAATTGGATGAAGATGGGCATTTGTGATGCTGGAGACCTCCGGCATTGTTCCCCCATTTCAAATTCCCCATATCCACCTCTTCCTCAAAAAACCCACTCCTCTGTCCCTGCAAGCAACCGCATCATTTCCAACCACTCTTCTTTCTCTAAAGTTCATGAACATGTTGTTACCCCTCAAATCTGTGCCCATCTCCCCTAAAACTCCATGAATGAATCTTTCCAGTGAGCTTTCCACCCTTGCCACAGCACTGAAAGATTACCTTTGCTATCGGGCAGAGAAAAAGACCATTTGGCTCAACCAGTCCATGTTCAAAAATTACATCTTCTGTGACTGTGACCATGGTGCATTATCCCTCCTTGTCCTCAACTTTTGTGTGACCTTCTACATGATCAGCAATTCCATCCTCCTTCAATGCCTCTCTTCAGTCGTGCAACTCTTGAGGATAACCTTACCCTGGTTCCATATACCTATCCAGTTGTAATCAGAAAATCTCCTGCAATAGCTTCTTTTCCTGCTCACATATTGTTCCCCATGGAATCTCCGGTTATCTACCTCCCCCCTACCCGCCCCATTTCTCAGCTACTTGCTGCCCTTTAGTGATTTCATCCAAAAACATAATATTCAGTTTCACACATATGTTGAAGAAACCCAGCTGTACTTCTTTACCATTGCCTCTGTTTGATCAGACTGCTTATCTGACATACAGTATTGGCTGAAATTTCCTCCAATTAAAGAATCATAATTCTGAAGACATTGTCTTCCATCCTCACTGCAAACTCTGTTCTCTCAACATTGATTCCAGCTCCTTCTCTGACCACTGTCTCAGGGTGAGCCAGACCTGTTCCAACCTTGGTCTATTGGACCCTGAACAGACCTTCTGATTCCATTTCTTCTTCATCATTAAAATCCACTAAATTCACCAATGCAACATCCACTGCTTCAGCCAATATGTTGCTGAAACCTTTATCCATCCTGTGATGACCCATGTGCTGGGAACAGTTTATATTTTCTTTTGTGTTATGTCTCTAAGACTGGGCTGGGGAGTAATTGGCTTCCTGATAATGACATCATTAGGTTCTAAGAAACGCCCACATGACCAAAAGTTATCAGTCTCTACAGGGATTGTAACATTCTTTTTGTTATTGCTAAATTCAGCTATTTACTGCACTCCTGCCTGGCATTCTCCTGGCTAACTTCCATCTTTCATATAAATATGAGCCTCTCCAAAACTCTGCTGTTCACATCTTAACTTGTACCACTCATCAATTTAAAATTCTCATCCACGAGTTCAAATTTCTCCATGATCTTACCCCTTCCTATCTCTAATCTACTCCAGCCCTACAAACCTCCAAGGGTTCTGCATTCTGAATCTCTGGTCTCTTATGCATCCCTCTGCCCCACCATTAGCATCCTTGACTTCAACCACCTTGGCCCTAAACTCTAGAATTCCCTCTCTAAATCTCTTTTCCTCTCTCTCCTTCTTTAAGGATCTCCTTAAAATGACATATTTGATCAACCTTTTAATCACTTGTCTGAACATTGTCTTCTTTGGTTTGATGACAATTTATTTCTTTTTATGCTCATCTGAAGTACCATGGGAACATAAAGGTGTTATATAAATGCAAATAATTGTTGTTCTTATTGTCAGGGTGAAGAACCTTCCAGACAAAATACTGCATGCCAAAATTGTGTAGACGTTTAAGAAACCGTCACAATCCACTATATGGGGAAAATAAGATCTCTATATATTACAATGGATCACGTGGTCCTCCTCAGCCATAATTTTATGGTGATCACGGGTGGAATCTGGCTGAGGCATTGGGATTCTCACCTGCCAGCTGGAGTGCCAGCGAGAGATTCGCCCTGCCTCTTTTCTGGAAGGCATGCCAAACCACAAGACAATCAGGCAGTGATGAGGCCAGGGGTAGGCCTTCTCCTGGAATCAAGACCCTGGGGGCTGAAGTCTCACCGACTGAGAGCCAATCAGAGGCAACATCGCAGGGGAGGCAGTGGCTGCTGCAGGTAAAACACCTACTGGAGTTCCAGGATCGTGGAGCGACCCAGCCCACAGGAAAGTAACGTGGGAAGGATTTGCGGGGTGGTGTCTTGGGGTAAGGGGTGTAGAGGGTGGTGGGGGGAGGGGGTGTCGGCAGCAGGGGCAAGTGGGTGGCTCTCAGTGACACCCCCCCCTACCCTCCCCAAGTGCCTTTGATCAAAGGATGCCTCTCCCACCCCCTGGAGGTGACAAGCAGCCTGCTTGGTGACAGGCCTGTTTGCTGTTGGGTTAATACTGTGGTCATTAATTGGTCACTTAAGGTCTCTGTTGGCAGAGGGGTGGGAAGGTCGACCATGGGCCTTCCTGCCCAGAACTTAATTCTAGCGGTGGTGAGAAGGCAGAGGTGTTCTGGTACAACACCATCCCACCTAAGTACATGCCTTTCCCACCTCCATGCTCACCACCAACAAGACATAAGATTCCGCATCTTGTGTGGTCACTCCTGGGCTCTCAGTATCAGAGCACCCCTTGGATTTGGTTTTAAACTTAAGCAAAAACTGGAAAGCCCATCAGTGAATGTGCTTTGAGGTCAGCCTTCACAGCTCTGAAAATTGCTGCATAATTCTGGTCTGTAACTAATTGTTGTTTTGCAAGCCATATGTTTAAAAATAATTTAGTTACTTTAAAATAGAAGGGTTGTTGATTTTAGCACATAATGGATGAGTACTTTAAAAATGCCTGATTTAATCTGGGAATATATGGTCTGCTGCTACTTCAAATCAAAGTATGAAATGTGATACTTAAAGAAACATAATGCCTTCATTAGCATTTTTGGCAGTTAAATCAGTAATATTCTGTTTGTATCACTAACAGTCTGCCAATTAACATATAATTTGTTTTAAATTAATTTGAAGTACTCCACCACCTCACCAGGAGCCTCATTTTCAATGTGGGTGGGCTAAGGAAGCAAAAGCTGTATGTTCCTATCCACCTGCAGCCTGATTCCATTTCCCAGGCAGTGGGAAGCATAGCAACAGACACAAAGGGCTCACTATCACATCTGCCACTAGGCTTGACCTGAAGAGAGGTGGGACTAGGTGGGTCAGGGGTGCACTGGACTGAATACAAACATAAAGGGCCAGTAAAAATGGCATAAAGAAAATAGGAAAGTCTATTTTACTACATAGATTTTTTATTTGAAGAAAAAGCCTACAAAAGTAATAAGCTAATAGATTCTGAAGCTCACTAAGCTTATCTGCTTCAAATTACAAGCTCATATTATCCATTCTGTTTTCACTGATTAGTAGCTATGCAATGATATTTAGTTACAACAATTTTTGTCTTATTACTCCTTAATATGTATCAATTGATATCTCATAAAGTTGGAATATCTTTGTATAACTAACTGGGAGCATTTTCTCTGTACACTATTTGTGACAAGATTATAAATGCATTAATAAAGAATGCGTTTACGACTTTGCAGTATAAGTTAGTGAAATTTTCATTCGATTTGAAACCTCAGATCCATAATTTCATCATAAGTGTTAAATTTCAATCAATACATATCATTACTATCTTGCCTAACACTTAGAATAATCACAAGAGTGAAAGAAGTAGGGAAAGGCAACAAAATATTCTCAAATATTTATAAGGGGAAATGTGTTGATTGACATTCTTTTAGGGAGTTACATTGCTACATATGTTTACGCCTGTCTGAAAATAATACTTGCAGAAAATTGTTGCCAATTGGAAAGTTTTACCTGTAGTGCCATACAAGATAGTCCTAACTTAAAAAGTTTGGTGCTGGTATTCCGCAAGAGGCATATATAAGACAGTGGTGAGTAAAGTGATGAGACAGTTTCAATGTAAGAAGTAAGGTGGAGGTAAAGTATGATGTACCAGGATGATCAGGGGTAGTTAGACTGATTGATTATTTGTTTGAGGTAATCAGGATAGCAAAGGACTCTGAATTAGTGCCAGTCTGATCAGTGCAAGAGGAGACTACAGCCTTTGCTGATGCTGAAAATTGAAGTAACAAAGAACCATGATTTCAGCACAGTGGATGATAAATTTGACACTTTTGACAAAAATTAGGAAGTACTAAACAGTTATCAAGCTTGGGAGAATAACTCAGGCAGCAAGGAGATAAAAGAGAGCAATTTTTGGAGGTGGAAAATTAAGTTAGCTGATTGAAATCAGACAAGTCAGAGCAAAGGTTAGCACATGTACTTGGATCGGAAGGTAATGGAGAAAATTTAAGAGGAGAGAGCCTGAAAGGGTGGCATTTGGATTTTTGAAGAAACAAAAGATGGCTGTTGATGGAAATGTACAGAAACATAATTGGCACTTACGGTGAAAACATGATCATTCAAGTGAGCAAATGAAGCAGTAGATGCGGTATAGTGATGGCATTAATTATGTTTCTCTCATTCCAAACACAAATGCATAGTAAAGACATTCATCAACCCTTGAATTGAAGCATTATGCTGAGGCTTTGACTTGCCATTGAAGCTGCTTCCCAAAGTGCAACTATTGGATTCAATGGCCATCACCCAAACACAGTCCAACACAATCACTAATATTCTTCCCCCTCTGCAGCGTTTTTGTAGACAGGTCACAAGGCTCCTCTGAATTGCCTGTCAGGATGCAACAACACTCACTTCCAAATCCAACAAGTTTTGAGTTTCCACTGCAGCACCCAGACATTGGGTGGCTTCAGCTTGTGGTGCAATGGAAGCTGAGACCAGTCAGGGTGACTTTGCTGCATCAGATGCTGTATCCAGATGGGTTTAAAAGTGTGATAATGTCCATGCTGGAAAGAATGGACTCCAAGCTTTGCACAAACTTCAATGCAGATTTGCTGAGGGCTTCCTCCATGTGCTTTCACACCTACCCGAAGCATTCTGGCAGGCCTTCCCAATGTGCCCAGCATTTCAATGTGTATACCCATCAGCATTTCTCTGTAGACCACCCTAGCCAAGTTCTCCTCTGAAACCTCTGTAGCAGAGTTCCTGAGTGACCTTGACCTCCGGTAAACTGACACCAGTGCTACCTTTGACTCTGCCCTGTGTGCAGGCCACTCACGCCTAGTTTCTCACCACACTTAGATCCCACCTGAACACTACCTTCTAAATTGTGCACAGTGTCAGTACCTGAACTGGCAGCTATGAGTCTGAAATTATATGACACTGATTATTTTTCCTCACTGCTTTTGCTTCTTGCTCTTCCACCTGGTGTCCTTCTACCACTGGCTGGCCAGGTTGCAGTTCTTGGATATCTGAAGGAGAAAAGCACAGGATCCTGTTGTGACGAGGGGCGGCAGGAAAGCAAGAGGTGCATACTTGTTCAATCTGCTGCTTGTAAACCAGAAGAGAGGGTGTGATAAGGGGGAATGTGAGAAAATAATTAGGTATAAGGACCATCATATTCAATAGTTTCAGCCCCACTGCTGGTCACATTGTCAGCAATGGCTACTGTATAGAGTACCCTCTCCTTCATGGGGTAAGTACATGCAGACATGTTTTCCCCCCACCAGTTAGGCTGTTGCTGCCTCTGGCTATGTGCCACCTTGTCCTGTTAGAGAAAGGGAATTGTGTCAGTGAATGTGGTGCAATGTATTTGGGTGATGTGACTGTCACATTTAAATCACTGATAATTTGAGATGTGGTGTGAGGCTTGTAGTGATGCTAAGTGTGTAGGGTGAAGTGAAGTATGAATGTTCAGTATAAATCATGATTGAGAGATTTTAGGTAGGTGAGTCAAGGACTAGAGTGTAAAAGCAGGGAGCTTCTTCTCAAAATCTATAAGACACTAGTTAGACCACAGCTTGAATAATGCATACAGTCCTGATCACCATATTATAGGAAGGATATGATCACCCTAGATTTTGCAGAGAAGCTTTATGAAGATGTTGCCAAGAATGGGCAATTTTAGCTATGAGAAAAGATTGCATACGCTGGGATTGATTTCTTTGGACCAGAGGAGGCTGAAGGGAGATTTAACTGAAGCATATAAAATTATGAGGGGCCCACATAGTATGGATTGGAAGGACCTATTTCCCTTGGCAGAGAGGTCAAGAACCAAAGAGAATGGATTTAAAGTAATTTGTAGAAGGATTAGAGGGAAGTTGAGAAGTAATATTTTTCACTTAGAGGATGATGGGGGCTGGAAATCATTGCCTGCAATGTTGCTAGAGGCAGAAACCCACATTGCGTGTAAAAAACACTTGGTGCTCTGATTTAGAGGGCCACAGACTAAAAGCTGGAAAATGGAATTAGACTTAATAGTTCTTTTTCAGCTGGCACAGGCACAATGGGCCAAATGGCCTCTTTCTGTGCCATGCCAAAATCTTTCGATGTTTCAATAATTCTATGAGCCATGTGGGTTTCATGCATTGAGAAGTACATGAGGCTAATGGTGGAGTTGATGGGATTTAACGATGCATTCACTGATCTTGACCACATATTTAAGGGCCTTCTTGTCCCCTGTAGATAGAGGACATCCCTCCTCCTCTCCATCTCTTGCACCAAGGCCTCCAGCGCGTACTGAAGAAAATCTTAGAGCTTGTTGTCTGCCATACTGTGTCTTTCTTGAGCATTCTCAACATCAAAGTCACTGATTGAACACCTTCCAGCACCGGCTGAAACCACAAAGCATTTCCCTTTATGAGGTGCATGCTGACTTTCGGTAGTACAGGCTACATTTAACTCATGCTATCCTCTCACGATTTTGCAGCCCCCTGCACAGGCATGCAGCAACTCAACAGTGCTTTGAGTGCTGGCTGCACACTGCAATCATTTAAATGAACTGACAATAACAAAAAAGCTTATATTGGACAGCATCTGTAATGCAAAAAACATCCCAAGGTGATTCACATGAGCATATTCTAAAACAAAATATGACACAGAGCAACATAAGGGAATATTAAGTCAGGTGACAAAAACATTGGTCAAAGATTCTTGGCCAAAGAGTCTTGAAGGAGGAAAGTGATGTAGGGAGGGGGAGAGATGTAGGGAGGGAATTCCAGATCAGGGGGCCTAGTTAACTGATCGCACAGCCACCGGTAGACCAATTCAAATCAGGAATCTTCAAGAAGCCAGAACAGAGGAGCGCAGATATCTTGGAGAATTGTGGGGGTGTGCTGTTTGCAACGTATAGGTTTGGGCTAATCCTACATCATGATCCCATGCCAGTTTTTGGGCCCTATCCAATTTGCCCTGTTTTTTTTTCTCTGAGCTGCCTGATCAATAAATATTGTCAAAGTTACAGAACTGGTATGGCAAGAGCAATGGGGGATACCACTGAGCTGAGCCTCCTGGAGTCACTTTGGGAGAGCAAGTGTAAACATGATCACAGGTTTCTGTTGCTAAATTAAGCCCACGTCATTCGCAAGCTTATCAGTTCTGCATTCTTTTAAATACGCATGATTGCAGAAAGAGTGATTTCTTTTGTTTAGCTGTATGTTAAAGTTAACTTTACTATCTATATCCTCAGTCAAGTTTGATAACACTATCAGAATAAAAGGTCCCTCCTGCCTGCTGCATGATTATTTTTTCCTTGTTTTCATTCAGTGCTTCCTGAAATCCTTTTGTCAACCAAAGAAATAACATTACATGCTATCCCGGATTTTGTACTTTTGGAAACCTTATCACATGCATTTGTCAACACATCATTAGCAATGTTAATAAACTAATTAGCTGTTTTTTCGCCCCACACTGATTAAAGTCACATTTTTCATTGTATTCTACAAAACAAAAGCTGGAAAGATGAAGACTTTCAGTCGTCACTCCCAGCCAAGGCACTGATTTCCTATTCCTGCATCTGTGGTACTAAAACACAAGAAGCCAGTCTTTGAAATGAAACACCAGATGTGCATGGCCATCCTGAAAGCTGCATGATTCTCCCTTTTTGTTTCCATAGTTTGTTGCTGCATACCCTCAGATGGTTTTGGCCCACGAAGAAAACTCATGCCTACCCGGGACTTGACAACCCAGAATCATTGTAAACTCTTGTGGGTCAACAAAACCAGAAGCACGCTTGACTGAACGCTGTTAAGACACAACTGAACCAAGCAGAGTGGTTCAGGGTAGGAAAACTATTGTGAAGGAAAAGGGGTAAAACATCAACAAAAATTAAAATTATGCTAAAATTAAAATGCGTGAGCAAGCTAAAACAAAATGAAAAGAGCAATGCTGCATTGGGAGTAGGGTGTGAGAACGAGGGGAGTAGGGTTCTCAGTTCCCCAGTCAGAAACGATGTTATAGGCTGTAATGGGGCAACTTTAAAAATTGACATTTTAAGGGCCAGTTTGCAATAATAGCCTAGATGGCCGGATGCTCCCCATAATTACCGATGGTGAAGGAGGTGTGCCTAGTCAGACAAGAAGTTCCAGCATCAACCTTACACTATCTCCCAGTGAAGGTCCAGATTGCAGCAACTCATCACTTAGCTACAATGATGGCCATGCTTGGGGCAAGAAGAGACTTCACCACAATAGGCCACATAAGTAACCTTGGTAGAAGAACAGGATCTTTGCTTATTTTAAAATGGTTAATGCAGTTATTTAAATAGTTGGCAGAGAGATGTCATATGAACGTTTGCTGTCATTGCTAAAATTTATTATTCATCCCTAACTAACCTTGCGATGGTGACCTTCTTGAACCGCTGCAGTCCAAATGGTGTAATAACACACACAGTGCTATAGTGTAAGGAGTTAAAGGATTTTGATCCAGCAAGAATGAAGGAATGCTACTATATTTCCAAGTCATGATGATGTGCGACTTGGTGGGGAGCTTGCAGGTGGTGGTGTGCACCTGCTAACCTTGTTCTTCTAGGCAGTAGAGGTTGCAGGTTTGGGAGGTGATTTCAAAGAAGCCTTAGCGAGTTTTTGCTGTGTATTTTGTGGAACAACAATAATAACAGCAACTTATATTAATATATTGCCTTTAAAATAATAAAACATCCCAAATTGCTTCACTGAATCATTATAAAACAAAATTATATACGAAGCCACATAAAAATAGATGACCAAAAGCTTGGTCAAAGTGGTAGGTTTTAAGGACTGACTTAAAGGAAGAAAGAGGTAGAGAGTCAGAGAGATTTAGGGAGGCAATTTGAGAGCTTTGGACCTAAGCACTTGAAGACATGTCACCAATGGTAGAGCAATCAAAATCGAGGATAGAATTACCTGGAAAAACTCAGCAGGTCTGGCGGCATCGGCGGAGAAGAAAAGAGTTGACGCTTCGAGTCCTCATGACCCTTCGACAGAACTTGAGTTCGAGTCCAAGAAAGAGTTGAAATATAAGCTGGTTTAAGGTGTGTGGGGGTCGGGGAGGGGGGTGGGGGGGGGGTGGGGGATGTAGGCAGAGAGAGAGAGAGAAGTGGAGGGGGTTGGTGTGGTTGTAGGGACAAACAAGCAGTGATAGGAGCAGATCATCAAAAGATGTCAACAACAATAGAACAAAAGAACACATAGGTGTTAAAGTTGGTGATATTATCTGAACGAATGTGCTAATTAAGAATGGATGGTAGGGCACTCAAGGTATAGCTTTAGTGGGGGTGGGGAGAGCATAAAAGATTTTAAAATCTTTAAAAATAATGGAAATAGGTGGGAAAAGAAAAATCTATATAATTTATTGGAAAAAAAAAGGAAGAGGGAAACAGAAAGGGGGTGGGGATGGGGGAGGGAGCTCAAGACCTAAAGTTGTTGAATTCAATATTCAGTCCGGAAGGCTGTAAAGTGCCTAGTCGGAAGATGAGGTGTTGTTCCTCCAGTTTGCGTTGGGCTTCACTGGAACAATGCAGCAAGCCAAGGACAGACATGTGGGCAAGAGAGCAAGGTGGAGTGTTAAAATGGCAAGCGACAGGGAGGTTTGGGTCATTCTTGCAGACAGACCGCAGGTGTTCTGCAAAGCGGTCACCCAGTTTACTTTTGGTCTCTCCAATGTAGAGGAGACCACATTGGGAGCAATGAATGCAGTAGACTAAGTTGGGGGAAATGCAAGTGAAATGCTGCTTCACTTGAAAGGAGTGTTTGGGCCCTTGGATGGTGAGGAGAGAGGAAGTGAAGGGGCAGGTGTTGCATCTTTTGCGTGGGCATGGGGTGGTGCCATAGGAGGGGGTTGTGGAGTAGGGGGTGATGGAGGAGTGGACCAGGGTGTCCCAGAGGGAGCGATCCCTACGGAATGCCGATAGGGGGGGTGAAGGGAAGATGTGTTTGGTGGTGGCATCATGCTGGAGTTGGCGGAAATGGTGGAGGATGATCCTTTGAATGCGGAGGCTGGTGGGGTGATAAGTGAGGACAAGGGGGACCCTATCATGTTTCTGGGAGGGAGGAGAAGGTGTGAGGGCAGATGCGCGGGAGATGAGCCGGACACGGTTGAGGGCCCTGTCAACGACCGTGGGTGGAAAACCTCAGTTAAGGAAGAAGGAGGACATATCAGAGGAACTGTTTTTGAAGTTAGCATCATCGGAACAGATGCGACGGAGGCGAAGGAACTGAGAGAATGGGATGGAGTCCTTACAGGAAGCGGGGTGTGAGGAGCTGTAGTCGAGGTAGCTGTGGGAGTCGGTGGGTTTGTAATGGATATTGGTGGACAGTCTATCACCAGAGATTGAGACAGAGAGGTCAAGGAAGGGAAGGGAAGTGTCAGAGATGGACCACTTGAAAATGATGGAGGGGTGGAGATTGGAAGCAAAATTAATAAATTTTTCCAAGTCCCGACGAGAGCATGAAGCAGCATCGAAGTAAACATCGATGTACCGGAGAAAGAGTTGTGGAAGGGGGCCGGAGTAGGACTGGAACAAGGAATGTTCCACATACCCCATAAAGAGACAGGCATAGCTGGGGCCCATGTGGGTACCCATAGCCACACCTTTTATTTGGAGGAAGTGAGAGGAGTTGAAGGAGAAATTGTTCAGCGTGAGAACAAGTTCAGCCAGACGGAGGAGAGTAGTGGTGGATGGGGATTGTTCGTGCCTCTGTTCGAGGAAGAAGCTAAGGGCCCTCAGACCATCCTGGTGGGGGATGGAGGTGTAGAGGGATTGGACATCCATGGTGAAGAGGAATCGGTTGGGGCCAGGGAACTGGAAATTGTTGATGTGACGTAAGGTGTCAGAGGAATCACGAATGTAGGTGGGAAGGGACTGGACAAGGGGAGAGAGAAGGGAGTCAAGAAAATCAAGGATGTTCAGGATGGTGAAGATTATGCATTCAGTCGCTATTATTGCCAATTGTAATTTCTAGCCACGAGTGCAAGAGTTGCTGAGAAAGAGAATCTTGAAAAATTGCAATGCTCTCAATTTTCTAGGGCTTCTACTAAAACTGTCACTTGTTGGTTAATATTTTGAACAATAATAATGCGGGGTGATGGAAAGAAAAAGTGTTGGTTATGTGGGAATTGAATAAATGGTCATTTTTTAAAAACCAAAGACATTTCAAATATTATATGTTATTGAGCAATAGTAAAAAAGAAAGTGAGAGATAGAAGGAGACAGAAACAAACATTTAGAGTGAAAAGCAAGGACATTTGATGCCAATGGACATGAAAAAAAATTAGAAATCCTTGGCTTGATTCAAGAAATGTTTGAACCTTGTCCTCTAGTTTGTTTTCCCAATCCTGATGCAATATCTGGTCTGCCTTTTTTTTTATTCATTCATGGGATGTGGGCATTACTGGCTAGGCCAGCATTTATTGCCCTTGTTCAGAGGACAGTTAAGAGTCAACTACATTGCTGTGGGTCTGGACTCACATGTAGGCCAGACCAGGTAAGGACAGCAGATTTCCTTCCCTAAAAGACATGAGTGAACCAGATGGGTTTTTACAATTGGCAATGGTTTCATCATCATCACTGGACTTTTAATTCCAGATTTTTTTTAATTCAAATTCCATCATTTGCCATGACGGGATTGAACCAAGGCCCCCCAAGCATTATCCTGGGTCTCGGCGACAATACCTGCTGGCAAGATTCCTACACAGCCACAAGGTTGTTTGCAAATGTCTAGTTTTGATTGTTTATTCAGTACCTGGTAACCCTTCATTATACACACTAGTATCTGCAACTATTCTCTCATTACGATGTATGACATGATGTTCTTCTCCTAGCCATCAGCTCCAGAGAGGCTTCCAACCTGTCACGAAAACTGTATGTCAGTAATAATAAAGGCAGAGGCCAAGCAGAAAAAGAATCCATCATTGTTGTTAAGACATATCTACTGTCAACTTAGCTGAAGAATTTAGCAACTAACTGCTGATACAGCTGGTTACCTGGCAGCAACACTTCAGTCATAGATGCCAGATCTTCAGGTCCAACTTCATTCTATTCATTCCCTGCAAGGTGTTGTTCACTACAGTCCTGCATGTTGATATTTGTCACATTTTCAATATTGCAAAATATGCAGCAGGTCATCATTATATTGGATACTGCAATATATTGCAGGAAGTATTGCAACCCGGCTGTCCCAAATGATCTAAGCAAGAATAATTGTTTCAAGACCCAAAACACTGCCCAGTGACCACCTTAGTTTTGACAATGGTCTATTTTAACACTCCTGTATCTTGCTGGTTGTCATGACAAATTCTGCCAACAAGGACAGACAGATATTTCCCTAGAAACCAATCACCCAACTTGGCACTCCCCTGGCCTGGCAAAGGAAGTACAAAGTCATGGCAGCTCTCCAAATCTATCACTAACATGGAGCTTGATTGTGAACTTGAATGTGTCAATTTGGTATTTTGAGACTTGGGATCGGTTTGTTGCTCCAAGTGCAGTTTGAAACCTCAGGCACTTAACTCCATAATTGCTGAATACTCATCAATAACTACTAACTAGATGTCAATGGAAATAAAATTGGAGAAAATGTAAAACAGATTGCTGATTCATTATCACCAATTTTACAGTATCACACAAAATCAAAATCTACCATAATGAGTATATGAGTAATAATTTCATCCTCACAGTCTGGTTGATAATGGGCAGGTTACCCACTGTTTATTGAACCCGCCTGATTTTAATTATGTTGAATCCAATAGGCTCCATTCTTATATCTTTTACATCTATGGTGATTGGATGAGCTTAAACTTTCATTATTCACCAGGATTGACTGTGCTGTATGGGCTACTTGAATAGCATGGAGAAAATATGTGCTAAGTACCAAGCGCAGAAATTTCTCCCCAATGGGGGGGCAGGCGCAAACCCGATCAGAGTCCCCGATCGGGGCGCGTCACCATTTTACGTGGACAGGCCAATTAAGGCCTGCCCAGCGTGACATCTGTCGGGAAGTGCTGAGCGCTCCTTGTGCAGTTGGGGGTGGGGGGCGGATTCCCTGAGGCCGGAGTGCTCTCTTCCATGCATGCTGCCTCAGAGAGATCAGCTCAAGATTCAAGCTTTCATATAAGGCAGAAAAAAAATATTCTTGACACATCCCCTCATGTGCCACTGTCACATGAGCTGGGACATGTCAATTTCTTTCATTTCAACATTTTATACAAATTTTAACACCCTCATGAAACCTCATCCCACCCGTGGATGAGGTTTCATGCTTTTTCTGAAGGCCGCCTGGGCTCTTTGCCTGCTCGCCAACCTTAAGGTTGGACGGGCAGGTCCATTAATCATTTAAATTATTTTTTTAATGGCCTTAATAGACCTTCAACATTTCGGCAGGCGTGCAGCTGATTTGGCTGCTAGCCCGCCAAACTGAAAATCTAAATGACGCGGGGTGACATCGGGATGCATGCCCGACATCACCCCACGTTATTTTACACATCAGTGAGCAGGCCCTGCAACCCCCCCCCACCCAACCCCCCCCACCCCACCGCCCCCCCCACCCACCACCCCCCCACCCCAACCCTTGCCACTTACCGACCGAGATACTGAGGGCTGAATATGGCAGAGTCCCTGGAGAAGTATAAAAAGAGCAGGGGGAACTTACAAAGGAAATTAGGAAAGCTAAGACAATGCTCAACAAAGCATTGGTGGGTAGAATAAAGGAAAACCCAAAGGGATTTTTTAATAAATAAAGAGCAAAAGAATAACTAGGAAAAGAGTAGGGCCATTTAGGGACCAGAGAGGTAACCTGTGTGGGGACCTGGAAGACATGGGCACAGTCCTCAATGAATACTTTGCGCCGGTCTTCACAATGGAAAAGGACAATGAGGGTATAGATATCACGGTGGAGCACTGTGAAATATTAGAGGAAATTAACAGGGAGAGGAGGTACTAGCAGGTTTAGTGGCCTCAAAAGTGGATAAATCACCCAGATGAGATGTATCCCAGTCTGTTGAGGGAGGCAAGGGAAGAGATATCAGGGGCCCTGGCAGTAATTTTCAAATCCCCTCTGGCCACAGGTGAGGTGCCAGAGGACTGGAAGACTGCTAACATTGTCCCATTATGAAAAAAGGGAATAAGGGATAGACCAGGAAATTACAAGACAGTCAGCCTAACCTCGGTGGTGGGTAAGTTACTAGAAAGAATTCTGAGGAACAGAATACATCTGCACTTGGAGGGACATGGGTTAATCAGGGATAGTCAGCATGGATTTGTTAAGGGAAGGTTGTGTTTGACAAATTTGATCAAAGTTTTTGAGGAGGTAACCAGGAGTGTTAATGAGGGGGATGCATTTGATGTGGTCTACGTGGATTTTAGCAAGGCTTTTGATAAAGTCCCTTATGGCAGACTGGTCAAAAAATTAAGAGCCCATGGGATCCAAGGAAAAGTGGCACGGTGAATCCAAAATTGGCTGAGAGGCAGGAAGCAGAAGGTGATGGTAGAGGGATGTTTCTGTGACTGGAAGTCCGTTTCCAATGAAGTTCCACAGGGCTCTGTACTGGGGTCCCTGCTGTTTGTACTTAAATGATTTGTACTTAAATATAGGGGGCATGATCAAGAAGTTTGTGGATGCTATGAAAATTGGCAGGGTGGTGAATAGTGAGGAGGATAGCCATAAACTGCAAGAGGATATCAATGGACTGGTCAGGTGGGCAGAGCAGTGGCAAATGGAATTCAACCAGGGAAAGTGTGAGGTAATGCGCTTGGGGAGGACTAACAAGGCAAGGGATTACACTATGAATGGTAGGACCCTGGAACGTATTAAAGATCAGAGGGACCTTGGTGTGTATATTGACAGATCCCTGAAGGTAGCAGGGCAGGTAGATAAGGTGATTAAAAATGCATTTGGGATACTTGTCTTTATTAGCCTAGGTATAGAATACAAGAGCAGGAAGGTTATGCTGGAACTGTATAAAACACTGGTTAGGCCATAAATGGAGCACCAAGTGCACTTCTGGTCACCACATTATAGGAAGGATGTGATTGCATTGGAGAGGGTGCAGAGGAGATTTACCAGGACACTGCCTGCACTGGAGGGTCTGAGCTATGAGGAAAGATTGGATAGGTTGGGGTTGTTTTCCTTTCAGCAGCAAAGGTTGAGAGGGGACCTGATAGAGGTGTATAAGATTATGAGGGGCATAGATAGGATGGATAGGAAGGCACTTTTTCCATTAGTAGAGGGGTCAATAACCAGGGGGCATAGACTTAAGGTAAGAGGTAGAAGACTAAGATGGGAATTGAGGAGAAATGTTTTCACCCAGAGGGCGGTGGGAGTCTGGAACTCACTGCCTGAAAGGGCGGTTGAGTCAGAAACTCTCATAACATTTGAGAAGTATTTAG
This sequence comes from Carcharodon carcharias, assembly GCF_017639515.1. Taxonomy (NCBI): domain Eukaryota; kingdom Metazoa; phylum Chordata; class Chondrichthyes; order Lamniformes; family Lamnidae; genus Carcharodon; species Carcharodon carcharias. The sequence continues at coordinate 183,164,770 of NC_054467.1, read as the reverse complement.
ATATTCACTTGCATTGGCATAGCCCCCTGGGAAATGGAATTAGTGTAGTCAGATCTTTGTTAACCGGTGCGGACACGATGGGCCGAATGACTTCCTTCTGTGCTGTAAATATCTATGAGCCTAAAATAAAAGTAGAACCACAAACCAGTATCTGTTAGGTAACAAAATCCACTTTATAGTGAATGCACCACCAACCAACCTTTTAGTGGCATTTCTATCACTTTTGGATATTGTCTCAAGAATTAGATTTAATAGAAGCATGTGACTTGCAGGAGTCAGACCCGCTGTTCATAAAACACCACTCGTTAGACCACACGTGTAGTATAAATACCCAGCAACTATAGGGTTTGATCTTTTCTGGAAGCTATATAACTCATTTTTAGTATCTTTGATCTTTGAAAAAGGATGCCCTCTCTGGCTGTAACTTAACTTTTATTGATTTGTTCTCATGCAAAGCAAATCAAGTCTCACTTTTATGGCTAGATTGTCAAATAGATACTACAATTGTCTCTGAGGCAGTCTTTTAGGTCTGTACCATGCAGAGTGAAAGCAGAAGATAAGCTTTGTTTATATCTCTCAAACCCTATATCGTAATTTATATAAATTTAATCATATATTCCAAATTGTTTTGTATTTGTACTTTCCAAGCAAAGCATTAGACATTTTAAACTGCATGGAACTTGTTGTCAAAGCTACCAGAAAAGCACAAATGTATCAGTTTTAAATGTAGATTAATAATTTTACAAATTGATGGCAAATAAAAGGGTATTTTTATGCTTTAGAAAGGCGTTCATAATATCTGTTGTTTGGTACATGGCTTTGAATATGTTTTGAAATGTTTTTGCATGGTGAACACAAAGTTACATCTGTGCTTTAAATATCTAAAAATATGGACTAATCACCAAAGCAGCTACGCTCAGCAAGCAGACTTAACCACAATGTCATTCTTTTATTGCAGCCATGTTTGTATTGGCTGTGCTCCTGCTCAAGGTTGTAAGATCATGCAAAGGTCACAAAATAAGTCATAAAACTACAAGTGACTCCTTTCAGAGGAAGACTCCTTGTAAAAGCCCATACTAAAATTACGGGGCCTAAAGGTACTGGTATTCACATTAAATTACAATCCTTTTTGTTGCATTTACATATATTTATTGAAGTAACCAGTGATGTATCACATAGCATGGTAAAAAATGTTTTTCCAATTTATTTTTCAAGAAAATGTTTAATCCCATTTCAGGTATTCTGGCAGCTCATAGGACTACATTAGTAATTACCACATATATATACTGAAGAATAACAATTCAGTTTTAACTGCATGTGTGACATCTCTATAAAACATTGCACACTCTGATCTTTTGTTGTATTGAGGTCTGCTAGAGTTTTATTAGCTATAGAGTCATAAAGAAGTCTCAACTTATAATTACCAGATGAAGATCGACCCCAGAATTTGAAACAAGAAATCCTTTAGTATATTTGCTTGTGAAATTCAGCCTTTCATGAATTAGATAAAAAGTTCAAATGTAACAATTTATGCATTCATGATTATTAAGTGATTAGTTTAACCCATGTGGAATGTTAAGTGTTCTCCTGAGGTTCCAAACTTCATTCAACAACAAAGCAATCCAAAGTCTCATGATACTAAACTGACACATCCAAGATTACAAGCGGTAAAATAGAAATGGTGAACAGACATTCATTACCAAAATAACACCAACATGATGCCTAAAACAAAAACTATAGAAATAAAGTTAACTTTGAATATTGTTTTACCAGCTTAATGGCAGCCTTCTCCCTCCTACACATGTAGCCATAAACACAGAGATAAAGAAATTACCAGCCAGAGGTTATTGTTGCCAATATTTTTATTGGACAAAAGCTTAATGCTTTTGTTCTGACAATTCTCTATATGTTGTTTTAACACAGATGATAACCTATTTATTTTGACGGACAGAATCTGCAGAAATAAAGGACAGAAGAATTAAGCAATAAGCTTTTGTCTGCTGTTATCGGCAACAATGATCCCCTAGGCTTATACTTCTAAACTTTGATACAAGACTGGAACCCTTATCCTGAAATCCTCTATAGCTACTGCTGCATCTGGAGTACTGTGAAATTCCAGATGTAGGAGTAGTTACAGAATAACAATGTTTTATGTAGTGGACAACATCCTTGCTGTCTCCAGCTCAAGCTTGCTGGTAGTCTTTGTTAACAAATAATGCCTGGCTTTGTTACAAAATACTGTGCAGAAATTAAGTCATCATTTTGTCACTGGTTAACCGCATCAAACCCTGCAGGAAGTAATTTGGGTCCTTGAAGAAAAAGCTGGTTTCATTTAGTTCCAATATCTGATTTACTCTGGAACATTAGAAGTATAATGAATACAGAAATTGGAATCTATATAAGTAAAGGCATATAATACTATATTGTAGCTTCTTTTCCAGTAAGTTAGATATATTAGAACAGCTAACCAGAGTTCATACTCGGTAGCTGTAGCTTGCAATTTATTCCACTATATTTTAAAATGAACTGTTTCATTTCTTATAATGGGGCAAGTTATTTGGTAGAGCAATGGCTGTTTGAAGAATCAGATATGCAAATAAAGAGATGTTAGTTCAAACATGCTCTATTTATACTGCAAGAACAATGGCACTGAAAGTTGAGAAATGCTAGATCGGTGCTTCTTTTGTCTGCTTTGTTGTCTAACTAGATATTGGCCTTCAATTAAACAAGCAAGCATTTGTGATGAAGAGCAAGTTGAGCATTCAAATTTAATTTTAGAGACTTGTCTTGCTTATTCAAGTAGATTGCAGTCCTTGCCGTTATCCTTTCCAATCTTATCAAGTGCTAGCTACCCCTCCCCAGTGGCACAGCTCACTCTTTCACTGCAGGCCTGTCAGTCAGATAGTTTGTTCTGGGACTGTTAGCTGCGGAAGTTGAAACCTATAAAAGAATACACTATAGTTCTTAGTGCAACCCAACCTGGCTATTGAATAAACATTCAAAAGAATATAATGCTGAAAGACCATCATCTACAAAGGATAGACTCAAAGTAAAAGACCTTATCTTGCATAGAAAGAAAGATGCCCAGTATCAGTATTACTGATCTTGCAATGATTGTAAGTTTTAATTACTTTTGCATGAGTTTACTAATTCAGGGGCATTTTGAAATATTCATACCATTGATAATTGACACGTATTTGCTTATGTGGTGTTTGATGAAGATGTTTCTTTGACAGTAATGCAGTTCCTTTGGATTATATTTCTAAAACATCAAATTATAATCAAGGTGTCAGAGTAGTCTGCTAACTATAAGTTCTGACTTCACCACAGTGTGAGAGAATTCCGAGTGCTACTGACCCCTGGACAGTCTCACATAACTCCCTGTAGCCAGCTATTGAACAATGATGGAATAAAACTTCACAAATTGCCAGCCAAATTCTTGGCTAATCAGGACAGCTGGCATGGGACATCTAAAGAAGCAAGATAATCAAATAATTTGTCAGAAAAATAATAATATTTTTATAAATATTAATTATAACACTATTGAGACTGATTATCATATATGTTCAATGTAATGATTTTTCATTATTCAGTTGCACTGATGTATTAATCACAACGTTAAAGAACAAAGGTCTTGAGAATGCTCTATGTGAATATTAGTATACAAAAAATTAATGTGTTCCTACGTAATTCCTTTGATTGCCATTTTAGTCCTTAACGCTCAATTAATGTCTCTGTTAAAATAGCAGGCAAAGGAATATGTAAAAGCATATTATGCATAAAGGAGCTGGTTAGCTCAGTTGGCTGGATGACTAGTGTGTGATTCAGATTAACACCAACAGTATGGGTTTCATTCCTGCTCTGGCTGAGGTAAATTTGGGACCTGCCTCCTTACCCTGACCTTGAGAGTAGAAGGCAATGGCAAATCAACACTGACAAAAACACTGCCAAGCAAAGCAGCTCAGGTTGAAGCATTATTAGGCAATGGGCAGGATTTTCCGGCCCCGCCACAGGCGAGGCAGTGCCCCAACCAGAAGCCCATTGACTTATGGCAGGATTACGGTGGCGGGCATGTGCAGAAAATCCCACCAAGTGAGCCAAGGACTTGCCTTTGGGCAGAGCACATATGAAAAAAGGATATTAAATATACATATGTCAGCATTAAGACGGTCCTTTATCAGTTATTTTTCTTTACTTTGCATGTGTTCACATTTAAACATATGTATAATGTATATAGAAAATAACATTTTAATTTATAGTTCTTTAATATAGTTTTCTTTATTATTAAATTAATGTAAACTTGTAATGTAAAATGGCTGGCGGAAAGTCACACAATATCTAACTTTATTTTGAAAGATAGTTAAAGATTCAGGGCAGAATTGTCCAGTCCTGTTGGCAGTGGGCGTCATGGTGGGCGTGAACGGATAATATGGCAAGAAGGCCAAAAATTGGTTTCACACCGTCATCAAACCAGTTTGCAATCATCAGCTCCACCCATCAATGATGGGTCGTGTTTCCCACTGCTGCATGTCAGGAACTTAATTTCAATGTTTTAACACCTCATTATATGCCCTGCCCATCAGAATCATCCTTCCTTGCTGGATCATCAGGGCACCCCTATCACACCGATGTCTTTCATCATTGTACATAAGCGACATGCACCTGACAAGCTGCACGTCACTCGAGACTTTGAGGTTTGTTTGCCTACCTTGCTTCGAGCAGCATTCGAGGACATCAGCACCAGTCTTTGCAGACATCACCACAACTTTTATTGGGGCTCATGAACAGGTCTTTCCCTGCCAGACCAGCCGTGAGGCAGGGTGGCTTTCAGCAGCTGCAGGGTTAGGGCTTGCTTGGGGAAGGTGGAGAAGTGGCCTCAGGCAAGGGAAGAGGCTGCAAGGTGAGGGCTGCTCTGGAGAAGTGGAGTATCCCAGGCTGTGTGGAGGTGCATATTGATCTGTAGAAGTGGTCTCAAGATGGTGAGGGCTGAGGACGCAGTCTCCTGAGGAGATGAGGCCAGATGGAGGTGTGAGGATGTGTGTGAGAGAGTGAATGGTGATGTCCCTTGAGCTGGCAGTGAGTGAGATGCCAGTGAATTTGTGATGGCTTTGTGAGTGTGTGAGTTTAGAGTGATGAGATGGTTAATTTACCCTGGAGGCACGGATGAGATCATTCATCTGTTGTCTGCACTGGATGGCCAAGCTCTTGTGTGCAGCATTGGCACTGACCCCCTCTGCCACCACTTCCCAAGCTGGAATGGTGAGACTGATGGGCCTCCTGCGACCAGAGCAGGGGTAAAGGGCATCGTGGCTGGCCTCCAAAGTGTCTATAAGCATCCCAGGGATGTGTCACTGAATCAGAGAGGGGCTGCGCTCTCCTTGGCTTTTGGGATCATGTCTTTTACCGGAGCAGTCCTGGGCTGCCAGCATTGAGAACTGTGCGCGCGATTGCAGTCAAGGTAATGGCATTGCAGAGAAATCGGAGGCCGCCTACCAGCAAGATGACGTGTTTCCTGTGGCAGCATAATTAATGAGACGGGAAGGGGGTCAATATGGCTCAAAAACCCGCCATTGTGGTCGGCGGATAAAGCATCTTTTCTCACACCCGCTACCGCACTTAATGCAAATCTGGGACGATTCTGCCCTCAGATTTCCAGGTTGAGTGTCAGTTTCTTTTATTTTAAACTCTTGTCAGGATTGTGGGATAAAGCATGAATAGAAACCCTGAACAGGCACCTGTATTCTTTGTTTTAGTTTGGGGCTTGTGAGTAGTGTCCAGTGTTGAAGTGCCATTTGAGACACATTAAAATGCTTCCTGAAGCAAAATGGGCCATGAATCATATCTTAAAAACATAAGAATATAAGTAATAGGAGCAGGAATGAGCCATTCACCTCTTCGAACATGTCCACCATCAATAAGATCTTGGATTAAAATAAAGGGCAAGACTGTCTTTTTTTCAATTCATCCAAGGGATGTGGGCATTGCTGGCAAGACTACTGTTTGTTGCCCATCTCCAAAATATCATAATTTTAAATATTGTCAAAAATAAAATTGTGAATTGATTTCCCACTTGAGCTTGCTCTGCTCAATCAACACATATGGAGGCCAGAATACCAAATGCTAGGATTGTTGCATATTAAGTACAATATAAATATACAGATCAGCTGGGCTTTTTAAGGTCCCACCCCCACCAAAAAAGGAGCAGTTTTCAAATCATTGTATGTGATATTTGGTTTGGAGATCTAAAATATTACAACAGGAACTCTAAAGTCTAAATCAAGGTTTGCTGCACACAGCCAGAAATACAGAATTTCTGTCTTGCCATTGCTCTACTCATGGGACATCTTCTATTTATGGGGCTTTCATTTACATTCCAACAGAGGCTATAGTCCAGAATCACATACTTGCCATTTGCAGGAATAGTTCATAAGAAGGCATGATTATTGAAGGACCCAGTGATAAAGTCATTTTGCCTCCTGCAGCAAGATCAACCTTCTGTCGCAGCTAGCCTGTTGCTGTCAAGGTTACTGCAGCCCTGAACTTCTTTGCTTCTGGCATCATTCAGGCTACAATAGAGGATATCAGTAACATCAGTCGGCCTGCACTTCATGCTTACATTAAACTGTGACTGATGTCATGTTAGCTGGAGCTAACACTTTCATCACTTTACCAATGGGCAACTGGAAGCAGCAGGGTTTTGCACACATTGCAGGTTTCCCAAAAAATTGTGGCATAATTGACTGCACCTTTCCATGCGGATTCCCTCACATGAGCTAACTGCCTTCATGAATTGCAAAGATTTCCACTCCACCAGTATGCAATTGAAGTGTAATTATCAACAGCACAACAAGCAGGTCAATGCCCGCACTCATGGTAAATGCCCTGTGTATTCATTTTGAAGGAATCCTCCATCCCCCACTCATAACTCCTGCACAGTAATCGAGAGGCTGGATAGGGGTTAGATTGTTCTAACTTGGTTCACGATTTCTCTATGGAACCATCACTCCGCAACTAAGCTGTGGGTCAACTAATGTCCTCAAAAAGCTCACCTTTGGAATCCTCAACAATAATTCTGAGGCCTAGATAAGTCTGGTGCTTTTGTATAGTCCACGAAGAGTGTCCTGCACAATAGCGATTTGCTGTTTGTTGGTCAACCTTGCCCCACTATGAAAACAACACATGGAACCACCATCAGCATGATGACGGAGAGACAGAGAGAGAGAGAACAATGATGATATAGAGGATAGTAAGGAAGCAACAGAGCTCCTAGGTTTACTTGCAGTGAGAGCTGTTTGGCAGCAGCTCACTGAAGAGGGCTTCAGTTGAACAACTCCTACTCCTCTACATTAGCAATCATATCCAACATCTCTCCCAGTTTCAGAATCCTTAAATAATCTGCATCTGCCCAAAGACCAATATTGTTATTCATAAAATGAGGATCACTAGCTACTCTAGGAGCACTCTGGACTTGCAAAGATTTCAAACAGAAACATATTACTGACTTTCATCAATGCCTATACACTAATTGTCACCGTGGTGTATCACTGGGTATCCTAGTGCCTGTCACAAATTCTATATGACAAACAATAGTGTTTTGACAAGGTACTCTTCCAGTGGCTATAATTTGCAGAGGAAGTAGAGTCAGTCAAGTGCTCTTGAAATGCCTATGGCCTGAAATCACTAGGAACTGAGAGCATGGCTGAGAACTGTAGAAACGTGATAACTGCTGAGCCAATCTGGCCTGCCTGGCACCAGAGTGGGTATATATGTATAAGTTAGTAGATTTGCAAGGGTCCAGAAGTAGTTTCTTAGTATCCAAAGCTCTTCAACATTGTGGCTTTTTCTCCTGTCATTCCTGAGTCTGTTGTAGCCTAACTGATATAGATTTATTACAATGATTAGTCAACAAATCCATTACAAGTGTTCATGTGACTACCAGGATGATAGAAGATGAACTTTGGCCTTTTGCTAACTATCTGTTCCTATGTTTCTACGTCCAAGACTTCCTGGATATAGATATTATGCAGGACACAACTAGCTACAACTGTGCAGGACAATTAAACTGGATCATACTTAACCTCTCCTAGCCTGGCAAAACAACAAAAGCACATGATGGGGGCTTTGATGACCTGGATGATCAACCTACAGAAACAATCTTATTGTTCTGGCAGAAAAACAGAATAACCTGGGAAAACTCAGCAGGTCTGGCAGCATCGGCGGAGAAGAAAAGAGTTGACATTTCGAGTCCTCATGACCCTTCAACAGAACTGAGTAATATTAGGAGAGGGGTGAAATATAAGCTGGTTTAAGGTTGGGGGGAGTGGGGGGAGAGAAGTGGGGGGGTGGGCGGTGTGGTTGTAGGGACAAGCAAGCAGTGATAAGAGCAGATAATCAAAAGATGTCACAGACAAAAGAACAAAGAGGTGTTGAGGGTGGTGATATTATCTAAACGAATGTGCTAATTAAGAATGGATGGCAGGACATTCAATGTACAGCTCTAGTGGGGGTGGGGTGGAAAGACTAACAGGGCATAAAAGGTATAGATTTAAAAATAATGGAAATAGGTGGGAAAAGTAAAATCTATATAAATTATTGGAAAAAACAAAAGGATGGGGGAAGAAACGGAAAGGGGGTGGGGATGGAGGAGTGAGTTCATGATCTAAAGTTGTTGAATTCAATATTCAGTCCGGAAGGCTGTAAAGCGCCTAGTCGGAAGATGAGGTGCTGTTCCTCCAGTTTGCGTTGGGCTTCAATGGAACAATGCAGCAAGCCAAGGACAGACATGTGGGCAAGAGAGCAAGGTGGAGTGTTAAAATGGCAAGCGACAGGGAGGTTTGGGTCATTCTTGCGGACAGACCACAGGTGTTCTGCAAAGCGGTTGCCCAATTTACGTTTGGTCTCTCCAATTTAGAGGAGACCGCATTGGGAGCAACGAATGCAGTAGACTAAGTTAGGGGAAATGCAAGTGAAATGCTGCTTCACTTGAAAGGAGTGTTTGGGCTCTTGGACGGTGAGGAGAGAGGAAGTGAAGGGGCAGGTGTTGCATCTTTTGCGTGGGCATGGGGACGTGCCATAGGTGGGGGTTGAGGAGTAGGGGGTGATGGAGGAGTGGACCAGGGTATCCTGGAGGGAACGATCCCTACGGAATGCCACCGGCAGGTGAAGGGAAGATGTGTTTGGTGGTGGCATCATGCTGGAGTTGGCGGAAATGGCAGAGGATGATCCTTTGAAGGCGGTGGCTGGTGGGGTGATAAGTGAGGACAAGGGGGACTCTATCATGTTTCTGGGAGGGAGGAGAAGGCGTGAGAGCAGATGCGCGGGAGATGGGCCGGACACGGTTGAGGGCCTTGTCAACGACCGTGGATGGAAAACCTCGGTTAAGGAAGAAGGAAGACATGTCAGAGGATTATTATTATTATTGTTCTGGCACTTCTTTGTTGCTGTTCCTGCAATTTAGTGGTGGCATTATCCATGGGAGCATAGGGTGTGCCTTGGCACCTGCAAACCCTCTGTTGACATGATGGCCCGGTTTTTGTGGTCAATGGCAAAGAGATAGAACTTGTTGCTAACCTCCAAGAAAACTGCTGTCATGAAGTGATATTAATGTCTATAATGTTATTGGAAATTATTGTTAAGTTGGAACTGTAGTAGGGTCTGTGTCTATGTGTCTGTCAATGTGTGTGTCTGTGTGTGGTTTAACTGGATTAAAGCCAGCTATTCTGGGTGCTTTGATGTATAGCAGTTGGAGATGTTAATTGGGTAAACAGTAAGTACGGATAGAAGGTAAAGAGTACATTTGCATTTGTTGAATACACTATTCAAAAGAATGGTTAAAATCTTGCACCTAGCTGACAGACACCAAACAATGTGTTTATATCACTAATAAAATCAGCAGGATGAAAGGGTTATTGTTAGGAGAGGTAAAATTAAAAAGCCTAGTAATACAATGGAAAATTTACATTCAAAGGGGAAGCTAGGTATAAACAGAAAGGAGTTTGTGTGTATAGATGGGAGGTATTTAAGCTCTAACCAGCCTGTAAGCCTACAACTGTGTTTGAAAATGAATCAAATTACAAGGGACTTCATTTTGAATTCATAAGGTCAAATGTGCTTTGCCTGGTGTCTGTTAAAAGCCTATGGGTTATTGTTGCCTTGCAGAAGATTCATCGGGGAGTGATTAATTTAGGGATTTGTTTAAAGGTTATTATTGTAGTAATTTGTAGACATGTATATGTGTTTAATTAATTGTTAAATTAATAAATGTTTAATTTAGTTTTATATAGCCTCTTGAGGCTTGATGGTTTTATTTTTGAATTCAGAGCTGCATCTCAACCATAGCAATTGAAAATATAGGTTATGACAATTGTTCAAGTTTCCCTCTGCGATTTAAACAACTGAGCCTTTACCAACTGTTGCGTCATAACACTGCCCATTAAGATCCTATGGGCTCGGTGGTGTCAATTTCCCCTACATAAAGTCAGTTTCATTCTGGCACCATTTACAGGAGATTTTTGGTGCAGGAACAATGAAGTCTAGCAGCCTGATCAGCCAATCAGACTGAAGAATTTTCACAGGCACCAAACCAGAAAGGAAAAATCAATAAGTATCATTCACTTTGAAATCATCTTAAAGACATCAAAATAAAAATTGTGACATGCATATGAGATTAAAGTCAAAGCTGAAACATCATAAATTAAAAAGAACATTTCTATTATTGTAAAAGATCTACGGATTTATTTTATCATGAAATTGAGGACATTGAGAAAACACCTCTAACATAAGTTTCTTAGGGCCAGAGAGGTTGTACATAATTATGGCTTAGTATACCTTTAAAAACTCAGTTACATCTCTTTCAACAAAGCTTAACTTTTTCATTGATTTTTACAGAGAGAATAGTGAGTAAAAAGTTGATGTTCACATCAAATCACTGATTCTATATTGATTCCAGCTACAAAGTCTGTCCAGTGCATGCTGTGGAGGAAGAGGATATCACTGATGGCTGCTTCAGTATTTCCATTTTTAAAATTGCTCATGTGTTGACACCAGAACAGATTTACTGTTATTACAGCTGCAAAGTCCAGGCCAATATTTTACAGGAACTTAGAGAAGGCCAATAGCTGAAGGATGACTCATCATGACAAAAGAAGGGCCAAGTTGTGTCTGGAAATTTGGGCTGCTCATTTTGGGATGGAAAACTGACACGAAGGAGTTTCATCCCAATATACCCATTAGTCAAGTAAGTTGGCTGAAATTTAAGATCCAGAAATGCCAAGAACAGCATTGAATTTGTATTCAGGTCATCTTGAAGGTAAGGGGAGGGAAAAGAGGCCCAATCAGCCCAGGTGAAATTCCATTGTACATTGGGCCAGACCTGCAACTAAGAATCAGATATGGACATTGCTTGGTTTGGCTATCTATTATTTCAGATTCATTCCACAATAGAAAAATTAAGTCACATCATTGAGACTTGGCATGGAAGAGAAAGCTCAAGAGATCTGTTAATATACAAACAATGTTTTTCTAAAATTGAAAAAATGCTCTGAATATTGACTCCATACTTGCTTGTTAATAATGAAGGATTTGCATTTATATAGCACCTTTCGTGACCACCAGATGTCTCAAAACACTTTATAGCCAATGAAGTACTTTTGAAGCGTAGTCAGTGTTATAACATAGGAACTGTGCCAGCAACTTTGCACAGAGCAAGATCCCACAAACAACAATGTGAAAATGAACAGATAATCTGCTTTTGTGACATTGATTGAGGGATAAAGATTGACCAGGATACTGGGGATAAATCCCCTGCTCTTCTTGAAGGCATTGCTACACGATATTGAATATCCACCTTAGTGGGGTCAAAATTTAACATCACATCTGAAAGACACCAACTCCCTCAGTACTCCATTAGCCTTGATTTTCCTACTCAAATCCTGGAATGGGAATTGGACCTACAACCTTCTGACTCAGAGGCAAGAGTGCTACCAACTGCTCAACAGCTGACACACTTCTAATTACACCTTTTGCAGCATTAACTATGAACCATGTTCTTTTTGAGCACACCCTTCACTGGAATTGTGGGATTGAAGAATTTCTTCATGTTTCCTTGAAATGAATGTATATATGCTGAACATTGATTTGAACAAGCAGCTGAATCCATTACGAAAAACAAGCATCGCATTTCCTTAGCAGCAGTAGAACATGGACCAGGAATTCCTTTGTAATTGCTCCTACTCCACTACCATGACTTTGATGGAAATGTGGTAAACAGGGTTTCAGCTGCACATCCGCTGAAGTTGCAGCAGGAGTGGAAGAGCAGCAGATGTACTTTATGGCTCTGGGCTCATTGTGACTTACAGCTTTGAGGAATTTGATCAAGCAGAAAATCTAGATTTTTTCAGATTTTTGGCACCTTACCCAGTGATTGGCTCAGTCAATGCTTTTGGTCACTACTTGTAACTGAATCTTTATTGAATCACAGAATCTTAAGACCATAGGACCATAAGACATAGGAGCAGAAATTAGGCCATTCAGCCCAACAAGTTTGCTCCATCATTCAATCATGGCTGATAAGTTTCTCAACCCCATTCTCCCACCTTCTCCCCGTAACCTCTGATCCCCTTACCAACCAAGAACTTATCTATCTCGGTCTTAAATACACTCAATGACCTGATCTCCACAGCCTTCTGTGGCAATGAATTCCACAGATTCACCACTCTCTGGCTAAAGAAATTTCTCCTCATCTCTGTTCTAAAAGGTCTTCCCTTTACTCTGAGGCTGTGCCCTCTGGTCCTAGTCTCTCCTACTAATGGAAACATCTTCCCCACGTCCAATCTATCCAGGCCTTTCAGTATTCTGTAAGTTTCAGTCAGAACCTCCTCATCCTTCTAAACTCCATCGAGTATAGACCCAGAGTCCTCAAACATTCCTCATAAGTTAAGCCTTTCATTCCTGGGATCATTCTCGTGAACCTCCTCTGGACCCTCTCCAGGGCCAGCACATCCTTCCTGAGATATGTGGCCCAAAATTGCTCACAATATTATGAATGTGGTCTGACCAGAGCCTTATAAAGCCTCAGCAGCACATCCCTGCTTTTATATTCTAGTCCTCTGGAAATAAATGCAAACATTGCATTTGCCTTCCTAACTACCAATTCAATCTGTAAGTTAACCTTAAGAGAATCCTGGACAAGGATTCCCAAGTCCCTTTGCACTCCAGATTTCTGAATTCTCTCCCCATTTAGAAAATAGTTTATGTCTCTATTCTTCCTACCAAAGTGCATGACCTCACATTCCCCCACGTTGTATTCCACCTGCCACTTCTTTGCCCATTCTCCTAACCTGTCTAAATCCTTAACGACATAGAAGGAGGTCATTTGGCCCACCATGCCTGCACCGGCCTTCCAATGAGCATTATGACCTAATGTCATGATTGCCTATCGTCCTTTTTTATCATCATCCTAAAACATACAACACAATGATCACTGTCTCCTAAATGTTTCCCCACTGACATTTGATCTACTTGGCCCACCTCATTTCCAAGAACTAGGTCCAACAGTACATCTTTTCTTGTTGGATTGGACACATATTGCTGTAGAAAATTCTCCTGAACACAATCCAGGAACTTTTGCCCCTCTCCATCCTTTACACAACCACTGTCCCAGTCTACATTCGGGTAATTAAAGTCCCCCATCGTAACTACTCTATCATGCCTGCATCTCTCTGCAATTTCCCTACAGATTTGTTCTACTATGTCCTTCTCATTATTTGGCAGTCTATAGACTACACCGAGCAATGTAATTGCACACTTTTTGTTCCTTAGCTCTAGCCAAACTGATCCTGTCCTTGAACCCTCTGGAACATCCTCTTTCTACAGCACTGAAATGCTCCCCTTAACCAATACCACCACCCCTCCTTTCCTTCTTTTCCTATCTCTTCTGAATACCTTGTACCTGGCAATATTTAACACCCAGTTCTACCCTTCCTTGAGCCAGGTCTCTGTTATCGCCACAACATCATATTTCCAGATGGCAATCTGCACCTGTAACTCCCCAATCTTATTTACTACACACCATACATTCACATGCATACATAGTAACCCTGATTTAGATTTTGTTACTTGCTTCCTTACCCTGACTTTACCTATTAACTCACTATTTTCTATACTAGTGCTATCTGTTCCTCCCAGTATTTTGTGCACTCTGGTAATCCTCTTTCATATTTTCTCTTGGTTCCCACGCCGAGTCAGTTTAAAGCCCTTCCAACGGCGCTAGCAAAATACCCTCCAACGAACGCAGTCCAAGCTCTGTTCAGGTGCAACCCGTCCAGCTTGTACTGGTGCCATCTCTCCTAGGGCCAGTTCCAGTGTCCCAGGAATCTAAAACTCTCCCTCTTGCACTATCTTTCCAGTTATGTCATCTGCCTTACCTTCCTATTTCTGTACTCACTGGCACGTGACTCTGGGAGCAACCCGGAGATTACTACATTAGAGGTCTTGCATGCTAATTTTCTACTTGGTCCCTAAATTCTGATTGCAGGGCCACATCCCCCTTCCTACCTAAGTCATTGGTACCAATGTGGACCACACCCCCTGGCTGATCATCCTCCCGCAGAAGAATATCCTGCAGTAGCTCTGTGCCATCCTTGACCCTGGCACCAGGGAGGCAGCATACTATAATGGAGTCACATCTACAGCTACAGAAATGTTCCCCTAACCAAAGAATCCCCTATCACTATAGCGCTTCTTTTCTTCTTCTTCCCCTACTGTGCAGCAGAGCGGCTCGTCATGCCACAAATTTGGCTCTGACTGCGGTCCTTTGAGGAACCAGAGCCCTCACCAGCTTCCAAGATGGAAAACGGATTTGTGAGCGGGATCCCAGGGGGCTCCTGCACTATCTGCCTACTTTTCTTGGACAGCATGGTGGTCTTCCATTCCCTCTCAGTCTCCAGGCCCTTAAGCTGTGGTGTGGCCACCTCTCTGAACGTGATATCCACATAGCCCTCAGCCTCGCAAATGTGTCTCAGTGACTCCAGCCGCTACTCGTGCTCTGAAACCCGGAGCTCAGGTTTCTGCAGCTGACAGCACTTCCTGCACATGTGGTCGTCTAGGGTACTGATAGTGTCCATGACTTTGCACATATTACAGGACATGCATTCCACTTAACTGAACTGCCCTGCCATGCCTTAACTCTACTTCCCTTATGTTAATTTTATTCTACTTTTGATTAGTTATATAACTTTATAATATTGGCCCTAAATTTCCCTTATTCCTGGCACTTCTCACTTAAATCTAAATATAGGAACTTAAAAAAAATCACACTTTTCTACTTTACTCATCAGTTCCTATTTACCAAGGTCACTGTTCTTCTTTCTGAGGAAAGGTAGAAAAAGAAAGGAGCACCTCCTCTCTCCTCACTGAACTCCTTGAGTCACCAAACTTTAACTGAAACACTCGACTGCAGCCAAAAACAGCACTCCAGTGCAAAGTCAGCACTATATGATAGCTTACTTTTATACTCTCTAAACTGGCCCCTGAAAACCTGATTAAGCCAGTTATCTAATTAACTAGTTGCAGTGACAAGCTAAGCCTATATAAGCTCTGTTTTAAAGCTGGACTAAAACTCATATTCTTCCAACCCTAACGGCAACTTTTAGTTAATTGTTAAATTAAAGGAAGACTAGACTTTAGATAGAATTTAACCCTTAAACTCCCCCAGTCACCAATCTTCAATTCAAGCTCTCTACTGCATTATGAAGCTTCTATTACAAAATGCAACACAGTATACAAACCCACAATGCAAATTTTACTAACAAGTTTGCAATCCTCCACATGGAAATACATCAGCATTAACATTTCTAACAGTCCAAAAATAACATAGCTGTCCCAGTTAAGGTAATCAAACTCTCCTTGGATTATTGTTTTTGTAATTGATTCTTTGATATTTTGATAAGACATTAAATAGCACCACAGAACTGCAGTACCTACACACACACTCCTTACATTTGTATCAGACAGTGACTGGCCTAATTAGTGGTCTTTAAAGGGACCGCTGAAGGATACACAAGAAAAGGCAGTAACGTATTTTTGGAGCAAATGATTATGGAACCAAGAGGAGCAGAAATAGTCCTTGTAATTAAGAAAATATTTAGAGCCTCTGCTGGCCACTGGTGATCATCCCTTGTTGCCTTCTCTCCCTTAATCACTTTTTGTTTGACTCACACTTTGATCTGTTAGATTTTCCACCACCTAGAGTGGCAAGATGCCATTTATTTCTCATTGAGCACACATCAGTTCTCCATTAGCCTTCTTAATTACTTGCTGTATGTGCAGACGACCTTTATGTGACTCATGCACTAGAACCCTTAGATCCGTTTGCTTTTAAGAATTCTGCGGTCATCCTCCATTTAGTACTCTGCCGTTTTTTATTCTTCCAGCCAAAGTGAACAACTTCATATTTTCCCACATTATATTCAATCTGCCAGATGCACTGTATTCCATCTGCCAGATGCTTGCCCACTCACTCAACCTAACTATATCTGTCTGCGACCTCCTTATGCCTCTTCACAACACACTTTCCGACTTATCCTTGTGCAAATTTAGCTACCATGCATTCACTCCCTTCATCTAAATCATTGATATAGATCGTAAAATGTTGAAGCCCCAGCAAAACCTCTGCAGAACTCCACTTGTCACAAACTGTCAATCAGAAAAAGATCCATTTATGCATACCCTGTTTTCTGTCAGCCAGCCAATCTTCTATTCACACTAATATGTTATCCTCTACACCATGGGTAGAATTTTCTCCCCATCTAGTATGGAGAAGGTATTGGAATTGATCATTAAGGAGGTTATCGCTGGGCATTTAGGAACATTCAACATAATCTGGAAGAGTCAACGTGGTTTTGTTGATGGGCAGGCGGGTGCGGGCGTGCTTCCGATCGGCACCCCTAATCAGAGGCATGGTGCAATTTTAGGTGGGCGGGCCAATTAAGGCCCGCCCAGTGTGATGTCCGCAGGGATGCGTTATGCGCTCCCTGTGAGGGCGGGGCAGAATCCCTAAAATTGAGAGTGCGCTCTTTTGCTAAGTGCTGCCTCAGGGAGATCAGCTCTACTTTGAACAATATTAAAAATAGAAAAAAAAAATCCCTTACATGTCCCCTCATGTGACAATGTCACATGATCTGGGATATGTTCATAATTTCCATAACAACGTTATTAAAAATTTTAAAACTCTACATGAAACCTCATCCCGCTGCTGGATGAGGTTTCATGTTTTTTCCATTTGTCGCCGTGGCTCCTGGCCTGCCCACCAACCTTAAGATTGGATGGGCAGGTCCTTTAATTGCTTAATTGATCCTGTCAATGGCCTCAATTGGCTATTGACAGGTCGTCAGACGCGCAGCTGATTTTGCTGTGCTCCCGCCTTACTGAAAATTTAAATCGGGGACGGTGACGTCGGGAGTTCCCCCTGACATCACTGCGGGTTATTTTACATGATGGTGAGTGGGCCATGCCCCCGCTCGCCAATGGTAAAATCCTGCCCCATGAGTTTTCATTTTCCACAATAACTTTTGCTGTGGCACCTTATCAAATGCCTTATGGAAATCTAGCAACAGTACATCAACATGCTCCCCTTTATCCACAGTGCATGTTACTTCTTCAAAGAACTCCAACAAATTGGTTAAACATGATTTCCCTTTCACAAAACCATGTTAACTCTTCCAGATTATGTTGAATGTTTCTAAGTGCCCAGCGATAACCTCCTTAATGATCAATTCCAACACCTTCTCCATACAAGATGTCAAGCTAACTGGCCTATAGTTTCCTGTTTTCTGCCTCCTTCCCTTCTTGAATAGAAGGGTTATGTTTATTACGTTCCAGCCTGAATCTAGCGAATTTTGTAAACCTAACACCAACACATCTACTACCTCAGCAGCTACCTCAAAAAAAGGAAAGATAATATCATTAAAAAGAATCAGGACCCAGAGACATGTCAGCCCGTGGCTCCATCAGTTTGCTCAGTACCACTTCCCTAGTGATTGTAATTTCACCAAGTTCCTCTCTCCCCTCCACCTCCTGATTTATGGCTATCACTGGAATGTTTTTGTATCCACTGTAATAAATACAAAAGCAAAATATGTGTTCATTTCAAGCACCATATCCTTACTATTAACTCCCCCTTCTCACACTCTAGAAGACCAACACTCACTTTATCTACTCTTATCCTTTATAAGTAACTGTAGAAATTTTAGTTATCCATTTTTACATTTCTAGCTAGCTTCTTCTCATACTCTAATTGCATTCGCCTGATTTACAAGAATGTTGCCAGGGTTAGAAAAGTGTAGCTACGAGGAGAGATTGAATGTGGGGTTATTTTCCTTAGAACAAAGAAGGCTGAGAGGTGACCTGATTGAGGTGTACAAAATTATGAGGGGAATAGATAGAGTGGACAGGATAAAATTGTTTCCCTTGGTGGAGAATTCTAGAACCAGGGGACATAGATTCAAGATAAGTGGCAGGTGTAGGGGGGACATGAGGAAGATCTTTTTTACGCAGAGGGTAGTGGGTGTCTGGAATTTGCTGCCTAAGTTGGTGGTAGAGGCAGAAACTCTAAACTCTTTTAAAAAGTACCTGGTTCTGCACCTAAAGTGCTGTAAGCTGCAGGGCTATGGACCGGATGTAGGATGGTGGGATTAGAAAGGGCACCTGGGTGTCCTCCAGCTGGCATGGACAAAATGGGCCGACTGGCCTCCTTTTGTGCTGTAACTTTTCTATGGTTCTATGGTTCTAGGACAAGAACAAAAAAAAGGAAAGATAATTTCATTAAAAAGAATAAGACAGGAGAGAAGGGAAAAGTAGCAAAGAGAGAGACAGGAACAGAAGGAGGAGAGAGACTTCCAAGAAAGGGAGAAACAATGAGCTTTCCAGACAACTTGCAAAGCAGTTGAATGGCCAGCAGAGTTTTGGACCCTGCTACTGCAAGGCAGGTTAACAGGAAAAGCCCATGAAGTTAATTTCCTATTACCCAATGAGAGTTCGTCAAACTATGTGATAACCAAAAATGCTATCCTGAGTGCATAAGAGCTAATCCTGGAGGCACATAACCAAAAAATCCAAACTTTCCAAAAATGGCCTGAACAAACTTATATCAAGTTCAAAAGGATTAAGCAACTTGCTTTTGATTGATGGATACATGTGCTCAAGATAGATCCCACACATGGGAGCCTCAGAAAGGTGATTCTCTTCAAGGAGTTAAAAAGCTCACTTCCCCTTCCCATAAAGACCCCTGTAGGAGAACAAAGAGCCTCCAAAGCCAGACAGATAGGCATCATAGCAAATACCTATGAGCTGACACACAGGGCCCTGACTCAAAGTAAACTGGGATCTGATAGTTCTTTACAGCCCCAACCAAAAAGGGTGTGAAAGTGCACAGCTCTGATGAGAAGCAGGAAGCAGCCACCGCTTGCAGACAAATAAGAGGAAATGACTTAGCAGCAAAACATGGAATAATGGTAACAGAAGTGGAAGCAGACAACCTTGTAATGAATGGAAATTTTAAAAAATCAAATGTTTTTACTGTCATCGAAACAGACACCTCATGAGACATTGCAAGGATAGAATCAGGCAGACTTTCAATGAAAATAAAAAGCCCTGTGAGGTCCATTATGTAGAAGAGCCTGAAGTAACAGATTCAGATATTTATTTGTTGTGTTAAGTAAAGGTAGGAAGAACAGAACCAATCTATGTAACAGTGAGGGTGAATGTTAGACCTATCAGAATGGAGATGGACACAGGAACTTCCACTGTGGTAACACCATACCTTCAAATACCTGAATTATGGAGAATGTAAATTAAATTTAGAAGAAGCAGATGCCAAATTGAAAACTTACATGGGGAAGACATCAAAATCAAAGGCATAAGCAGGGTTACTGTACAGTTTGGAAGTCAATCAGTAAAAGTATCCTTGATGGTGGTAGCAGGTGAGGCGCCAAGCCTCCTTGGATGAAATTGGCTGAAAGAAATTAAATTGGATTGGGATGAGATTTTCCACCCCAGTGGGCTAGCTGAGCTACTACAAAAACATGCTTCAGTTTTCCACGATGAATTTGGGAAGATCCAGGGGCTACAAGCAAAAAATCCTGTGGACTCAGACTCTACCCCCTATTTATGAAGGCAAGACCAGTACCTTATGCAATGCCTTAAAATGTAGACGCCGAATTGGACAGATTAGAGAAACTGGGAGTTATACAACCTGTGCAGTTCTCAGAATGGGCAGCACCAATAGTCCCCGTACTTAAACCCAACTAAAGTGTTCAAATTTGTGGAGACTACATATTGACTGTTAATAAAGTGTCTAAGTTGGACAGACACCCCATGCAAAAAATTGAAGACCTGTATGCTAAGCCAGCAGGTGGAACTGCCTACATGAAACTTGATATGAGTCATGCTTATCAACAATTGGAGTTAGAAGGCCTCCCAGAAATTTGTCACAATTAATTCACACAAAAGGTTGTACCAATATACCCACTTGCCTTTTGTTGTATCCTCAGCTTGCGCCATATTCTAGAGAACAATGGAAAGTTTACTGCAGGATTGCCCCATGTTGTAGTTTATTTAGATGACATTCTTGTGACAGGGCTCACTGAAAAAGAGCATTTAGCAAACTTGGAAGAAGGTTTGAAACGTTCCTCACAGGTGGGAGTGTGTTTAAAAAAAGAAAAGTGCACGTTCCAAGCGAAGGAGGTAATTTATTTAGGTCACAGGGTCGATTCACAGGGCATCCACACGGTTGAGGAAAAAGTGAGAGCCATTAGAGAGACACCAGTGCCAAAGAACACCTCCAAGCTCAAATCATTCTTGGGGGAGAGCAATTACTATGGATGCTTCTTGCCTAACTTGTCAACACAACTAGCACCCCTGTATCACCTACTCAAGAAAAACCAACATTGGTCTTGGCAAACATCACAGAAAGAAACTTTCACAAAGGTGAAAAAAAATAATAAATTAACAAATTAACAAAGCTGAAAAAAATTAATTTGGATTGGGCTGATCTTCCAGCTGAGAGCCAGTGGGCTAGCTGAGCTATTACAAAAATACGCCTCAGTTTTCCAAGATGAACTTGGGAAGATCCAGGGGCTGCAAGCAAAAATTCCTGTGGACCCAGACTCTACCCCCCGATTTATGAAGGCAAAACCAGCATCTTATGAAATGCAGGAAAAGGTAGACTAATCAAACAGCATCCGTTAAGAAATTAGTTCTGGAAGTTACACTCATCCACTCTATTAGCATATTTTGAACAAAGAAAAGAGTTAGTTTTGACATATGACGCATCCCCCTATGGAGTGGGAGCAGTGCTCTCCCATTGAATGGATGATGGCTCAGAAAGGCCTATTGGATATATATCAAGAATGCTCAGCACAGCAGAAAAGAGATACTCACAGAGAGAAAAAGAAGGCTTATCAATCAGCTTTGTTGTCAAGAGATTTCACCTGTATGTACACGGTCATCATTTTACTATCGTTTTGGACCACAAGCCTTTGCTAGGATTGTTCTTTGAGAACAAGGCTATGCCACCCATAACCTCAGCAAGAATACAGAGATGGGCATTGACCCTGGCAGCGTATGAGTATGCTTTAACACAGCCCTGGAAATCAGATTGCAAATGCTGATGCACTTAGTCATTTGCCTTTGAAAGAAAGTGATGAGGATGTTCCAATTCCTCAAGAACTCGTTTTATTATCAAACTTCTTAGATTCATCACCAGTATGTGCTGGACAGATCAAAGCTTGGACAATTCGAGACCCAGTCTTACCCAAGTACGAGAACAAATTCTTCACGGTTGGTCACAAGAACAGCAATTTGACAAAATGAAATAATATTTTCATGGAAGATATGAGATAACCAACCAGGATGGTATCTTATTGTAGGGAGCTTGAGTGATTGTTCCTCCAAAAGGACAAAAGTCATTTAGAACTGAACTACATAGTGCATATCCAGGTATTTCCCAAATGAAGACTATAGCATGCAGCTCCCTATGGTGGCCTGGAATGGATGGAGGAATAGAGAGCTTAGTGAAAAGTTGTATGCTGTGTCAGCAAGTGCAAAAGTTATCTCCAACAGCTTCATTACACCCTTGGGAGTGACCAGGAAGGCCATAAGTGAGATTACATATTGACTATGTGGGACCTTTTATAGGAACAATGTTTCTCTATATTATTGATGCTTACTCAAAACATCTCCTGCTACACTTGACAAGCTATGTCAAATTTTGCCATCAACAGGCTACCAGAAATGGTCGTATCAGATAATGGCACGGCATTTATGAGTGCTGAGTTTCAATGATATTTCATCCTCAACAGTATCACCCATGTAAAAACTTCACCATACTACCCTTCATCGAATGGAATGGCATAGACTGCGATTGAAACATTCCAAACTGGTGTGAAGAAATTAACTGGAGACTCCATAGCAACCAAGCTACCACATTTTCTTTTCCATTATATGACTACCCCTCATACGACAACAGGTGTCACACCGATGGAATTGTTGATGAAATGCCATCTCAGAACGAGATTGAGCTTAATAACGCCAAATTTAGTAGGGAGGGTGGAAAGGAGTCAGGGAAGCAAGAAAACTGGACATGACAGGCATCGTCATGACAGAAAGTTTACCGTAGGAGAAATGGTAAATGTGAAAAATTTTGGAGAAGGACCCAAGTGGTTATCAGGTGAAATAAGTGCAGTAACTGGACCTCTTTCTTGCCATCTGAAAGCGGAAGATCGAGTCATATGGAGACATATAGATCATATAAGAAGGAGAGAAACAAAGTATCAGGAAATGGTTCCTCCAGTGTTCATGATTGTGCCAACATCTCCTGTTGAAAGAACTGAGTACAGATGTGTCTGAAGGAGGAGATGAGGAATCAAATTTGCAGGTGCCCCCCAAAGAACCAGATGTTCTGACATCACCAGAAAAGGAGGTTCCTGACAAAGCATCTGAAGCTGTAATGCTGAAACATTTTACACACACAAGGAAATCCCTAGAAAGACTGAATTTGTGAATTACTTATCTGTGTAAATAATTTGATATTTTGAGAAAAATTGTAATTGTAACTGTAAAAAGTATTTCTGAGTAAAGGGGGAGGGATGTGGTAGTCTGATGTGTAATATACCTTTAAAGAAGAATGTTATAATGGAAGATCACATGATCTTAGTATCCAATAGCAGACTAGCACGGGATATTTTAGTAGTCAGTAGTCTAGCGTTAGAGCCTGTAATGTAGAGACAGGGCACAAGTTGTAAGCGCACAAGAGCAACTGCTGAGTTCCTTTGTAAATAAATAGATGCATTCTACATAATAACTGTCTGCACACCTACTCTGTCTATGGTACCAACTCAGCCTTCTCGAAATAAGCACGCAACCTGGATCCACTAATCCAACTAAACTAGTGACCAGGATCCAACAAAAATAGAGTCAGGATAAATGGACCATTTTCAGGTTGGCAAGCTGTAACTAGTGAAGTGCTGCAGGGAAGCTCTGGGGCCTCAATGAGTTATAATCTATATTAATGACTTGGATGAAGGGAATTGACTAGACTGTAGTCAAATTTGCTGATTATACAAAGATAGGTAGGAAAGCAAGTTGTGAGGAGGATACAAAGATCCTGCAAAGGGATATAGATCAGTTAAGTGAGTGGGCAATAAATTGGCAGATAAGCATAATGTGGGAAAATGTGTGATTTCCCACTTTGGCAGGAAGAATAGAAAAGCAGACTATTATTTAAATGGAGAAAGAGTGCAGAATGCTGCAGTACAGAGGGACCAGGGTGTCATTGTACATGAATCACAAAAAGTTAGCATGCAGGTACAGCAAGTATTTAGGAGGGAAAATGGAATGTCGGCCTTTATTGGAAAAGGGGGATTAGGGGGATGGAACATAGAAGCAGAGCAATCTTGTTGTAATTGTACAGAGCATTGGGGAGACCACATTTGAAGAACTGTGTGCTGTTTCGATCTCCTTAATTAAGGAGAGATATATTTGCATTGAAGGCTGTTCAGAGAAGATTTACTAGTCGATTCCCGGTATTAAGATGTTGTCTTTTGAGGGAAGTTTGAACAGACAGGACCTGTGCTGGTTGCAGTTTAAAAGAATGAGAGGTGATCTTATTGTAACATAGTTTCTAAGATGGCTTGATGGGCTAGATGCTGAGAGGATGTTTTCTCTCATGAGAGAACCTAGAACTAGGGGGTACAACTCGAAAATAAGGGGTCTCCCATAAGGTGGAGAGGAGGAGCAATTTCTTCTCTCAGAGGGTTGTCTTTGGAATTCCCTTCCACAGGGAGGAATGATGTCTGGGTCATTAAATATATTTAAGGCTGAGTTAGACAGATTTTTAATCTAGAAGGGAGTCAAGGATTATGGAGACAAGCACAAATTGCATTTAAGGCCACACTTAGATTAGCTATGATCTTATTGAGTGTGGATCATGTTCGATGGGCTGAATGACCTTCCCCTGCTCCTATTCCTTATCATTCTTATGGGGAATTGACTTCTTGGAAAAGTATTGCAGGCAAAAGCCCTAGAATTTCTCATGGAAATGTTGAATTATGGAATCTGGGTAAATGAACTTGGATAGATGAAGGTGATTGGTCTTCCTCATCCATAACTGCTTTGTGATCTTATGAGAGATCACATCAGGTCAGTATTAGTTTTGTAGGAAGGGTCACTTGATGTGAAATTACAAATTTGTTCTTTCCATCCAATTGATTCAGCAGCAGTTCTTGTCACTGAAATAATTTGCTTTAAAAAGCAGAGAGGTTCCTATTTCCGATGCTGAAAATTAATTGACAGTGGAACATAACTTATACTTAAAATGGAATACAAATATTTAAATTAAATCAAATTCTCTGGTGTCTGTGTTTATTAACCTCTAACATGGAGACCCAATTTCATCAGCTATTTTTGAAAATCGATGCTTGCTAAATATGCATAGCATTTAGTAGGTGTAGACACACAGCAGTACATACTTCACTGTATTCTGTAAGAATCAGTTTCATTTCAAACCACTTGGGCCAAGGTTCAATGGTTTTGCTTCCAAGTGTAGCTATCCTGGCAAGGAAACTGGTTTCAATCCCAATGAACTGCAAATTACTTTGCCTCAATTACGTTATTTTTAACTTTGGACAGTTAATAACAGTTATGGTTGGAATAATTGGTATCTGTGGAAACAAAACTTACAATACAATTGTAGTACGACCAGCATTTTGATTACTGCAAATCCAAGGTCTTGATTTGCAATTCAATCAGATAAAGATGACCTAAATTCTGTTTGATTTATCCAACTATGTCAAAAGTACAAACAAACACTGTTTACCAGATAATATCTAAGAGATTTTTACAAATTGGCATATGACCTGGAATGAATGTTCTGTTTTTGATGGTAGTTAAATAATACTAAAATATACTTTACTATTATTTTGACCTATTTTGGTATGCATAGAACAGGATCACATGTGGTAACTGAAACCACTCATTAACAGGTGCTTTGGAAAGTTTCAACATCATTTGTCACTTAATCCCAGTAATGGAAAATAACTAGTGAATGCGTGGGTGTGGTGGGTTTTTACATGAATGAAACCATAATGCAGAAAAATATACTGACATTTCTAAAGGCCATCTAATGTTGTTTTATTGTTTTCTAATCACAGTATAGTGCTGAAACAAAATTCATTGGTTATTTGCTTCATTACATACCTTGACAATAATAGGCTTCCTGTGAGTAACAACGATCTGTGTTTAAGGCTTATGTCTGTGTGAATAAAATTAACAGATCTCATTTTTTGGGCAACAACTGCACTGTGTGCTGAAATTTATTATCAACTTTGCTTTTTCTTTGTTTGATTATACCTGGAAATACAGCAGTTGCATTTAATTTTAAATTATGTAAACAGCTATTAAATGTTGTATTAAATTGTCCATTGTACTGCATTTTCTATTTCTATTTCTTTGGGTTGGAATTTAATATGAGGAGTGCATGGGCTTGCAATCGGATGGGGGGGTTAAAATCGGTAACATTCACAATTCGTTCCAACCTGGGAACTTCTCTGTTTAACTACAGTGCGTTAGGCCTTGTGTGAGCAACCCTGAGGGAGAGATGGGTTGCCATTTAACATAGGCTAAATGCTCAATTAGTGCAATGTTGGCAGGTTTATTAGTTCTACTTCGGATCCACAGGTTTCCTGAGCTTTTTGGAACTTGCCAGTGAAAGCAAGTTGCAGTAGCTATTGGGAGGGCTGAGCAATCTCAGGGAAATAGGCCAAGTACCCACAAGCCACATTTGCTTCTTACCTGCCTGTAGGAAAGTGTTTAATCAAGGTACTGAGAGGTTACTTTATTTTCATTGGAGTTTTCTTCAAGACTTTGGTAGTTTGGAGGACTGATCTGCACTGTGGAGCTTTGATCTGGAGCACATATGCTGTCTTATTAGACTGGACATTAGATGAGGACTAAGATAACAAGTAGAGAGATGTGCAGCTCACAGGAGGCCATCCCGGCACAAGGAGAGATAAGCTTCCTCAACATGTTGGAACACCAGTGCCTCAGGAGGTTCAGGGTGTTACGCCATCTGGTGCCAGACATTTGTAGCCTACTGGACAAGACCTGCTAGCAGCTGGACTTAGTGTCCATGCTTGATCATTGGCTGTCAAAATCATCACCACAGACTCACAGAAGGAGGCCATTTGGTCCCTCATGTGTGCACTGGTTCACCAAATGAGCATCTCACCTAGTGCCATTCTCCGGCCTTCTCATCATAACCCTGCACATTCTTCTTTTTCGGACAATCGCCTAATCCCTTTTTGAATGCTTCATTGAACCAGCTTCCACCACACTCTCAGGAAGTGCATTCCAAAACCTAACCACTTGCTGGTTAAAAATGTCTCTACTCATACTAATTTTGCTTCTTTTACTAATTACTTTAAATCTGTGCCTGCTCCTTGTCAATCCTTTAATGAGTAGGAATAGTTTTCCCTATCTGTCCAGAACCATCATGATTTTGAATACCTCTATCAAATAGGGGAGATGATGGTGTAGTGGTATTATTGCTAGATTAGTAATCCAGAGACCCAGGGCAATATTCTAGGGACCTGAGTTTGAATCTCACCACGGCAATTCAATAAAAAAATCCGGAATTAAAATCCCATTGTGCAGAAGCCCATCTGGTTCACTAATCCCCTTTAGGGGAAGGAAATATGTCATCCTTACAGGTGACTGTTGCTGGTAAATGGGATTAGGTAGGTCGGTTGGGTGTTTCTCATGTTTCTGTGTAGACCCGATGGGCCGAAGGGCCTCTTCTGCCCTGGGTGATCCTGTGACTTCAGACCCACAGCTTATTTAAATGCCATCTCGTTGTATCAAACCTGAAACTAGACGGATCAACCTGGGCACTGGAAATGACAATGGCCATGGCATTCTCAGCCCTGTCGAGCCTGCAAGTCCTCCTTACTAACATCTGGAGGCTAGTGCCAAAATTGGGACAGCTGTCTTACAGACTAGTCGAGCAACAGTCATAGACATCCTCACGGAATCATATCTTACAGGTAATGTTGCAGACAGCACCATCAGGACAAACATGGGAAAGTAAATTTCCTGCTGATTACCACGTACCACCCTCCCTCAGCTGATGACTCAGGGCTCCTCCATGTTGAACATCACTTGGAGGAAGGACTGAGGGTGGCAAGGGTGCAGAATGTACTGTGGGTAAGGGCGTCAATGTCATAGAGTGGCTTGGTACCAAAATGACTTCACATTTCTTCACATTGAACTTCATCTGCCATCTGTCTGCCCATTCTACCAACATGTCTATGTCCTTTTGAAGTTCTATACTACCCTCCTCACATTTCACAATGCTCCCAAGTTTTGTGTCATCCGCAAACTTTGACATTGTACCCTGTACACCAAGGTCTAAGTCAATAATATATATCAGGAAAAGCAAGGGTCCCATAACTGACCCCTGGGGAACTCCACTACAAACCTTCCTCCAGCACAAACTACATTCATTAATCACTATTCTGTTTCCTGTCACTCAGACAATTCTGTATCCATGTTGCTACTGTCCCTTTTATTGTGCGGCACTGTATCAAATGCCTTTTAGAAGTCCATGTACATCAAGAGCGTTTCCCTCATCAACCCTCTCCACTACCTCTTCAGAAATTCCAGCAAATTGATTAAACATGGCCAGGAATTTACATCCCGCGTCAGGCAAGCATCCCAACGTTGTTGCACACTCATGTAATATTTCACTTGGCGGACGTGCACAGCAATTGGAAGCGTGCCTGCTGACTATTAAGTGGGTAATTAAACCCATTAACAATGCAATCCACAGCGATTTTACTTGGCCTGTCCACATTAGCAGACGGACCATTCTCCCAGGTGGCATTCACATTTTTGCTCAAACCTCGATCCAGGGCAGGATGGAACCTTTGTGGGGAAATAAAATATAAAGAGATATCTGGATACTGTTTTCTATGAGATATGCTTTCAGGTGCTTGATTGTGCTGCATGGACATATTTTGCAGTATTTCTGCCATTTCCTTTGTTCTATGCAGGTCTGCAGCGCCTTGGGGCAGCTGTCTGCCTTCAAGGAGCTCTCTAGAAGCGCTCACCTGCACCCTCAGTTAGTTCGGCACCCACCCTCCTCCCACCCCCAACCCGGCAGCGCTGAGCATTTCAGCATGTGTTTCACGCTGGCTGGCCGTTAATTGGCCTGCCAGGGTGAAATCACGGTCAGGGGCCGATGGCAAGCAGTGACCCATTTCCCATCCGCTCCCGGCCCATAGACTGCTCACACTCAATAACTGAAAAATTCAGGCCCATGATTTTCCCTTAAGAAATCCACGCTGCCTTTCCTTAATTAATCCACTGATGTGACTATTGATTTTGTCCTGAATTATTGGGCTGAATTTTTCCAAAATTGCACTAAGTGCAGTAGGGGGCGGGTAAAATAGAGTCCCAACCGCCCTTGAAAATGGCAGGATTTCATCTTCCCGAGCTCGCCTCGTTATATATTCACTCCCATGAAACACACCGTTTCTATGGCGGGCGGGGTCTCATTCACCCGCTCGCCATCACCCTGCTGTTGCATCATGCCAACTGACATCTTTAAAAGGCAGCCTTCAGCAAAGCGCTCATCGCCACCAGCTCACCACCGCTGCCTGGGAGACATGGCCAGCAAAGGCAAAAAGACTGCAGCCCCCCCACTTCAATGACAGTTCCCTCGTGTAACTGCTGGATGCCGTGGAGGCCCGCTGGGATCTGCTCTACCCCTGCTCTGGCCGCATTGGTAGCAATGTCACCAACCCGGCTTGGGAGGCGGTGGCAGCGGTGGACAGCACTAATGCCCTTCAGAAGAGGACAGCCACCAAGTGCCGCTAGAGGATGAATGATCTCTGTCCCACCAGGGTAAGGCATTCTTTTCATCACTCCCAACTCACACACTCACAAACCCATCACACACCCACAGGGCCTTCACTCATTGCAGCTCAAGGGACATCACCATTCACTCTTTCACATACACCTTCATTGTCCTCATCCCACCCATGGGACAACTCGCCACCCACACAGGCCAGGCATACTTACCATCTGGCCTGGCAGGCCTCCTGATACACTCTCCTCATCTCTATACATTCAGGAAAAACTGGCTCACAACAGGAGGGAAAGGTCGCAGGCAGGTGGATGGATGTTCTGACAGAATTTGAAAACAGAGCCATCCAGCTGGCTGGTGATGACTGGGACCGGTTCTGTGCTGACAGTGAGGTCGGCGCTGCTCTACCAAGTGAGGGCCCAGCAGTGCAACATCCATCAGACAACCATGCTGTGAGTGATGTGTCCTCTTTCACAGGCACATCTGGGAAAGAGCCAACAGAGTCCATGACCCAGGGCCTCCAAGCAAGCTCCGAAGAAACCTCTGAAGCGGAATCTGAAGGAACCCTCCCTGAAGTCCCATCACAGCGCTCACCCACACCCTCCACCAGTGCAGAGACACACACCTTGATGGGACCTAGCTTTAGAGTAACCTTGGGACCGCAATCTGGTGAGCACATCGCACATTCTGATCCACAGCAGGCGGAGGCAGGCACTTCCCAGGTACCCAGCATTTGGAAGATTGCTGGAGGCCATAACATTGCTGAGTCCAAGTCAGGTGACAAACCTCTGGACTCGTGCATGTCACAGTTGCTGGAGCTGCAAAGGCAAGCTCAGGAACATCAGGGAGGGATGTCCGCTGCACTCCTCAGATTTCAAGGCACGATGGAGGAGTCCTTCCATCTTCAGGCTGAGGTAATAGCGCCGGCATTGCAACGCACCAAGGTCAACACTGGCAGGATGGCGGCCGCCATGGAGACCTTGTTTCAGGATGTCACTCCTGCACTGCTGCGCAGGCTCAATTCCATTGCCAATTCCATAATTGGCCTCCAACAGTGTGTACGTGAGAGGGACGCAGGGCAGCTCAATCTCACTCCAGCTACCACTTCTGCTCACAGACTCAGCCAGGGGCCCTCGGGCCCCCTTAGGGAGGAGGATCAGCAGGTGCACGCTCCGGGGCCATTCACCCAGGTGACTCTGGGAGTGACCGGTCCATCCGAATCTCTTCTTCCTGTGACCGTCGCAGATCCAGCTCCACAGGCCGAGGAGGGTGCCACTGTCACACAGCAGGACCCCGAAAGCAGGCCGAGGCCCTCCAAGTCTCAGCCCTTCAGACGACGCCCGCCAAAGTCATCACTGACAGGATGTCACAGTCAGCAGGCTGCCTCCACCTCCACTGTGGATGTCTGGGGAGCACCAAGGTGTCGCCGCAGGGTTAGGAAAGTTAAGGAGAATTAGTAGCACAGCCTGGGCACGGGTGTTAATCAATGGTACATACTGCTCACTATTGTCAATAAACACCTAAGAATGTCTGTCTGCCTGTGGCTCCTTGTTCTGATGAGCAATGTTCTTGTCACTGAGATGTGAAACCTTTCTGTACAAGATAAAGGCAGGCGTCTCAGTCCAAGGCCTCTTCCCTGTGCTCTGTGCAGCCTTCAGACTACAGTGATGGTTCAGCCTCACACATCCTGGAAACATTACTGATGCCTGCACCTCGGGACTGCTAGTCATTGCTGCCAGAATGTAGTGGGCAGGCACCACAGAATTCTCTCATTCTCCCTGTCTGCTCTCAGCACCTTTAAGGTGGGGCTGGCCCCCACCTCTTCAGCATCTATAACCACTGAGGCTGTGCACCAGCCCCTGAAGGGCTGAGGTGTTGATGGTAGACAGACTATCTAAAGTTTCATGGCTGCGTCTCTGAGATGGCCCTGATCATGGAGTGCAAGTGAGCTGTCCTTGGTCAGACAGGAGTCAGACATTCTCAGAAGCCATGTGAAGATCTATGGAGTGTCCTCACTGCATGTTGCCATCATCCTCCTGCGATTGAGTTACTAATAGGGTCTCCACTGCATCTCCATGACAGGTGCATTCTCACAGAGGGTATTGGCACTGCAATAAGCCATACTGGAGTCAAACGTTCACAACTACGAAGTAAGGATCTATGGGGACACCTCACTGCACATCACGATCATCCTTCACAAATCTGTCAGCAATGCTATTCTCCCGAGCATCCCTGCCTCATCTAGCCAGTGCAAAAGCCTCATCCCATCGTTGTCACCACCAAGGATCCCCTCACCTTCATCCCCATCAGCGTCCTCTTCATCGGAGGAGAAGTGCAATTCCTCCATCTCCTCCTCAGCCAGCTCCTCACCCCATTCCAGCACCAGGTTGTAAACCACGCAGCAGATGACGATGATGCATAACGCCCTCTGCGGACTGTATTGTATGGCTCCACCAGACTGGTCCAGGCACCGGAACCGTATCTTCAGCATCCTGATGGTCTGCTCCACTGAGTTGCGAGCTGCTGCATGAGCCTCATTATAGCTCCGCTCTGCTGCAGACTGAGGCTGCTGCATGGGTGTCATCAGCCATGGCCTCTGCGGATAGCCCTTGTCCCCAAGGAGTCAACCCTGCAGCCCCTGTGGACCATGGAGGACTGCAGGAATCTGTGAGCTACTCAGGATGTAGGCGTCATGCACACTCCCTGGAAACCATGCGCACAGCTGCAGGATGCGTTTCTGGTGGTCGCACACCAGCTGCATGTTCAGTGAGTGGAAGCCCTTGCTGTTGATGAAGTCCACTGAGTGTAGCGATGGAGACCTGAGCACAAAATGAGAGCAGTTGATCACACCCTGCACCTGTGGGAATCCCAAGATCAGGGTGAATCCAATGGCCCTTGCATCCTGGCTGTCCCGGTCCCGGGCGAAATGCACAAGGTTGTGTGCCATGGAGATGATGGCATCCGTGACCTCATGGATGCATTTGTGGGTGACGGCTTGTGAAATCCCACAGAGGTCAGCTGTGGTGCCCTGAAAGGAGCCACTGGCATACAAGTTGAGCACCGTGTTCACTTTAACATCCACTGGCAGTGGATGCCCTCTATTTCCCCTTGGTGCCAAGTCCTGCAGTAAGTGGCAGGTGTGAGCCACCAGTTCCCTAGGAATGCACAGTCTTTGGCGACAGGGAATGACAGGCCAGTGGGTCTCATGTCAGTGGGAGGGAAACTATTGGAGAAAGTTGTGAAGGAGAGAATCTATCTCCACTTGGAGAGGTAAGGTTTGATCAGGGATAGTCAGCATGGCTCTGTCAGAGGGAGGTCATGCCTAACAAATTTGATTGAATTTTTTGAGGAGGTGACCAGGTGTGTAGATGAGGGTAGTGCAGTTGATGTAGTTTATATGGATTTCAGCAAAGCCTTTGACAAGTTCCCACATGGGAGACTTATAAATAAGGCAAATGCACATGGGATACAGGGTAATTTGATAAGGTGGATTCAAAATTGGCTTAGTTGTAGGAGACAGAGGGTGATGACAGAAGGATGCTTTAGTGACTGCAAGTCCAGTGGCGTACCACAGGGATCTGTGCTGGGTCCCCTATTATTTGTCATTTATTTAAGCAACATAGATGAGTATGTGGGGGGTAGGATTAGTAAGTTTGCGGATGACACAAAGATTGGCTGGGTGGTTTTAACAGTGAGTTTGAGTGTCTTGGGTTACAGGAAGATATAGATGGGATGATCAAATGGGCAGATAAGTAACAGATGGAAGTTAACCCTGAAAAGTGTGAGGTGATACACTTTGGAAGGAGTAATTTAACAAGGAAGTATTCAATGAACTGCATGACACTAGGAAGTTCCGAGGAACAAAGGATCCTTGGCGTGTGTGTACATAGATCTCTGAAGGTGGAGAGACATGTTAGTGGGGTGGTGAAAAAGGCATATGGGACACTTGCCTTTATCAGTCGAGGCACAGATTACAAAAGCAGAGAGGTCATGTTGGAGTTGTATAGAACCTTGGGGAGGTCACAGCTGGAGCATTGTGTACAGTTCTAGACACCACATTATAGGAAGGATTTGATTGCACTGGAGGAGATTCACCAGGATGTTGCCTGGGATAAAACAGTTAAGTTATGAAGAGCGGTTGGATAGACTTGGGTTGTTTTCGTTGGAGCAGAGAAGACTGAGGGGCAACCTGATCGAGGTGTACAAGATTATGAGGGGCATTGGCAGGGTGGATGGGGAGCAGCTGTTCCCCTTAGTTGAAGCGTCAGTCACAAGGGGGCATAACTTCAAGGTGAGGGGCAGGAAGTTTAGGGGGGATTTGAGGAAAAACTTTTTTACCCAGAGGTTGGTGACAGTCTGGAATGCACTGCCTAGAAGGGTTGTGGAGGTGAGTTGCCTCACATCCTTTAAAAAGTACCTGGATAAGCACTTGGCACGTCATAACATTCAAGGCTATGGGCCAAGTGCTGGTAAATGGGATTAGGTAGGTAGGTCAGGTGTTTCTCACATGTCAGTGCAGACTCAATGGGCCGAAGGGCCTCTTCTGCACTGAGAGATTCTGTGATTCTGTGACATTGGTTCTCAGTCATCTGCAGGAACGGTAGGTGGTGTCGCCAGACGCCATCCAGCCCCGGCTCGCTGTCGCTCCTGGGTAGCGTGTGCGGGAGCCCCTACTGCCCCTTCTTCCTGAGGTTGCTGCTCCTGCCTTTGCACGGCCAGGTGCCTCAGTCGCTCACTCCCCCATTTTCTACAGTCTCTGTTGGCCATCAAGCATATAGCTAGGTTACTAGGATCCACGATCCTGACGTGGTCTTCCTGCAACATGAAAGAGAGAGAGACGTGGTTATCATGGGTGTACTTAGCACCTTTCCTGGTCCTATGTGACTGCCCCTTAATGCTTCCTGGAGAGTGCTGGTCACCCCTTGGATGGTCAGAGATGAGTGTGCTCCATGGCTGCCCTGTCAACCTGCAACAAGGGGGACACTGGCCCAAGCCAGAATGCTGAGATTGCAAGGGGCTGTGCGCACCTACCGCAGTGACTCCTACATGGCCAGTGTTGGTGAGGAGATTGTACAACGTGTGCAGTCCAACAGCTCCATGGACCAATAAAGTGGCGGGTTCGAAGTCTGTGCCGGGATGGGTGGGGGGGTGCAGGGGGGTGCAGGGGGTAAGGTATGGAGCGCTAGGTGGCTCTTTTGTCCCTCCGCTGCTTCCATGGGCAGGCAGGCTAGGAGGCTGACCCCAATCATATCACTGTAGTTGTGCCTGGTCTGTCTCAGTTGCAGATGACTGGTTGGTTTATACAAATGGCTTAATGCGTGGTCATTTCCCTCGCTTACCCTGCCCCCACCTCAATTGCTTATGCGAGGGATGCAGCGCCAGGGCAGCACTTGACCCTTCTCCCTCGCCTCAGCAGTTGCCTCCGTGGCTGGCCAGCACTTGTCCCCAGACACCCCCTAACCGTCAGCAGTCGCCTGCAGGGCCAGGTATCAGCTTCCCCCGACACCCCAGAGCCCTCGAGCCCTGTAAACAACAGGTCAGCTCTGGAGAACGCTGCTGTTCGCTCACCTCAGTTCCCCCAAAGTGAAGGCCGCCAAGCGCACGTCGCCTGTGTGCTGTTGTGAAACATGTCGGTGTGCTTTCCCAACGACGTGGACGGACAATACAACAGGGTTCCAAGAGCCTGGTGGGATGGCATTTTACTTATATGCTAATGTATTACAATTAGCTCTCCGCTGACTGATGGCAGGAAATGCGACCCGCCACCGGCGGGCTGAGCAGAAGATCGCGACCTGCCTTCACACTGTTGTGAAGTGGGTCCCGCCATATTTTTCGCACACCCCACCTATCCTGCCCACTGCCAGCAGGGTCAGAAAATTCCACCCATTGTTTCTCGAAGTTTGCCCACCACTGGAGTTAAACTGACTGGCCTGTCGTTGCTGGGCTTAGCTTTAAATGCTTTTTTGAACAAAAGTGTAATGTTTCTAATTCTCCAGTCCTCCAGGCCACCCCTGATGCTAAGGAAGACTGAAAAATTATGGCCAGTTCCTCCGCAATTTCCAATCTCACTTCCCTCTGTATCCTTGGATGCATATCATCCTGTCCTGGTCCTTATCAAATTTAAACACAGATAACCTATCTGATACCTCGTCTTTTTCAATTTTAAACCCTAGTTTAAAACCCTAGTGTCTAAACTACCTCCTCTCCACAGCCTGGGTAGCATTTTCTTCTTTGGCAAAGACAGATGCAAAGCATTTACTTAATACGTCAGCTAGGCACTCTGCCTCCATGTAAATCCGCTTTTTGGAATCATCCCAACTCCTTCTTTTGCCACCCTTTCACTACTTATATGCCTGTAGAAGACTTTGAGATTCCCTTTTATGTTAATTGCCAGTTTCTTTTTATGCTCCCTCTTTGCTTCTCTTATTTGCTTCTTCAGCTCTCCTCTGAGCCTTCTACGTTCAGCTTGGTTTTCAATTATACTTTTTATCTAACACCTGTCATAAGCACACTTTTTCTTCTTATCTTAATTTCTATCTCCTTTGTCACTGAGGGATTTGTTTGTCCTACCTTTATTTTTGAGGGAATATACTTTGACTGTATTAACACCCCTTTGAAGGTAACCTATTGTTAAGCCATCTTTTTTCCTGCCAATCTTTGACTCCAATTTATTTGACCAAGATCCATCCTCACCCCATTGATCTTGGCTTTCCCCTAGATAATGATTTTTACTCTGGACTTTTCTTTGTCCTTTTCCATAGTCAATCTAAACATCATGATACAGTGATCACTGCCCCCTAAATGTTTTCCTACTGATATTTGATCCATTTGGCCCAACTCATTTCCAAGAATGGGGTCTAGCAGTACCTCTTTCCTCATTCTCCTGAAAATTCTCCTGAACACACTCTAGGAACTCTTTCCTCTCTCTGCCTTTTGCACCACAACTATTCTAATCTATGACAAAAATAAAAATACCTAGAAAAACTCAGCAAGTCTGAGTTAATGTTTCAAGTCTGTATGACTCTTCAACAGACTCTTCAACAGTCCTGTTGAAGTGTCATACGGACTCGAAACGTTAACTGTGTTCCTCTCCGCAGATGCTGTCAGACCTGTTGAGTTTTTCCAGGTATTTTTATTTTTGTTTTGGATTTCCAGCATCCGCAGTTTTTTGCTTTTAATATAATCTATGTTTGGATAATTAAAATCCCCTATTATAAGTGCTTTATAATTTTTGCACCTCTCTATAATTTCCTCGCAAATTTGTTCCTTTACATCCTTCCCACTACTTGATGGCCCATAGACTACACTCTTTTTGTTCCTTAGCTCTAGCCAAATAGATTCTATCCTTGACCCCCCTGGGGCCTCCTCTTTTCCAGCACTGAAAAGTTCCCCTAATCAATACCATCACCCGTCTTCCTTTTCTTCCTTTCTTATACTTCTGGAACACCTTGTATCCAGGAATATTTAACATCCAGTCCTGCCCTTCTTTGAGCCAAGTCCCTGTTATAGCCACAACATTATATTTCCACATGGTAATCTGCACCTGTAACTCACCAATCTTCTTTACCATAGTCCGTGTATTCACATACATGTGCAATAACCCTGATTTAGCCTCGATTACTTTCTCTTTACTCCTACCCCACCTATTAAGTTACTATTCCCTACTCTAGTGCTATCTAGCTCTCCCAGTATTTCATGCACCTAAGTATTCCCCTCTGATATTATCTCTTGGTTCCCACACCCCTCCTGAGTTAGTTTAAACCCAACAGCACTAGCAGAATGCTCTGCAATGAACTCAGCCCTGACTCTGTCAAATGTGACCCATCCAGCCTGTACAAATCCCACCTCTCTCAGAGCTGGTTCCAATGTTCCAAGAATCTAAAGCCCTCCCTCCTGCACCATCTTTCCAGCCACATTTTCATCTGTCTTATCCTCCTATTTCTGTAGTTACTTGCACGTGGCACTGGGAGTAATCCAGAGATTACTAATTTTGGTGTCCTACTTGCTAATTTTTTATCCAGCTCACCAAATTCTGACTGCAGGACCACATCCCTCTTTCTTATGTTATTGGTACCGATGAGTACCATGGCTGCTGGCTGTTCACCCTCCCCACCTCAGGGTACTCTACAGCCTGTCAATGACATCCTTGACAGGCAACATACAATCCTGGATTCATGTCTGCAGCTACAGAAATGCTTATCTGTTCCATAACTATTGAATCTTCTATCACACTTGCTCTTCCAGACTTTGTTGTACCTCCCTGTACAGCTGAGCCACCTGTGGTGCCGTGGACTTGCCTCTGGCTACACTCCTCAGATGAACATCACTCTCATCAGCTTTCAGAACTGAATACTGGTTGGAGAGTGGGATGCATTCAGGGGACTCCTGCTCTACCTGCTTGCTCCTTTTTGACTGTCTGGCAATCACACAATTCCTCTCTCCATGCATATTCTTAAGCTGCAGGGTGACCACATCTATAAATGTGCTATCTACAAAATGCTCAATGTCATGGATGTACCGCAGTGATGCCAGCTGCTGGTCAAGTTTCACAACCTGGAGCTCAAGCTGCTGCAACTGATGATACTTCCTGCACAAATGGTTACCCAGGACATGGGAAACATACTGGAATCCCCACATAGCACAGCCCTCTCAAGGTTGGAGCAGCCCTGCCATTTCGCTAATTATTAACTGATAGCCTTGTTACTGTGATCAAGCCTTACTATTGGTAACAAATCTTAACAATATTAACAAATAGTTACTAATATCAAAAAAACTTATACTATTAATAAACCTTAACAATATTGCTAAACCCTACCAATACTTAGTACATCTTACTAATGGTAATAAACCTTACTTATGAATAAAAGATAAGACTCACCAACTACTCACTTGTTACTAACAGTTACTATTTTTGAAGATTTTTTAAACACCCAGTTGTTTAGATTCAGTCCCTAAGCAGCAATACTCACCAGTCAATTGCCTTAAAACATTCAGAATCACAGAATCACAGAACTGTTACAGTGCAGAGAGAGGTCATTCGGCCCATTGTGTCTGCAACTCTCCGAATGAGCATTTCACCTAATACCTATGATATCACTATTCACTTTTTTTCAAACTCAGGGCATTCCTGGATTTCTCTCTGTCTGTCTCCCTGATGGTACGTTTTAACCTCTCAGTCCTGAAGCCTCACTGTTTTAACCTCTCAGTGCTGAAGTCTCACTGTTTTACCTCCCAGTGCTGAAGTCTCGCTGTTTTAAACTCTCAGTCCTGAAGTCTCACTGTTTTAAACTCTCAGTCCTGAAGTCTCACTGTTTAACCTCCCAGTGCTGAAGTCTCACTGTTTTAAACTCTATCTCTCAAAGTTTTGCTGTTTCAACCAATCACCCTCAACTTTTTTTGCCTCTGGATCCTTGCAGGGCTCCGCCAGTGACACTTACAGGATCTCCCTGTCAGCACATGTACAAGGCTGCATTGAGTGCATGCACATAACATTTAAAGCAGCATAAATCATCATAGGAGTATCCATCAACAAGAAGAACTTTCTTCCCATCACTGTGCGACTGGTGTGTATCTACAAAAAGATCCACATGCAGGTATGTGCAAGATTCTCAGGCAGCTGCTGTGTTTCTTGTTGGGTTATTTGCTCCTAACACAAATGCACCAAACACTATGACAATGATTGGTAATCTAAACAAAGGGTTCTTTATTGGAGAATAACAGGTTTCCAAGAGAGCTCTGCATAACATGTTACCTGCTGGTCAAAACTGCTCCAGCAACTATATCACATGTTAACTTGCATCACTTCCTGGGATGATGTATACCAAATATTTGGATTCTCAGCAGTACATTAATCAGTATGTTAAATTACATGCACTACAGGTGAGGTGGGAGTGACTACCTTTGACATTAAGGCAGCATTTGACTGAGTGTGGCATCAAGGAGCCCTAGGCTGGAGTCATTTGGAGTCAGGGGGAAATCTCTCCACTGGTTGGAGTCAGAGCCAGCACAAAGGAAGACGGTGGTGGTTCTTGGATGTCAATCATCTCAGCTCGAGGACATCACTGCAGGTGTTCGTCAGGGTAGTGTCCTAAGTCCAACCATCTTCAGCTGCTTCATCAACGATTTTCCTTCCATCATAAGGTCAGAAGTGGGGATGTTTGCTGATGATTGCACAATGTTCAGCACCATTCACGACTCCCCAGATACTGAAGCAATCCATGTCCAAATGCTGCAAAAGCTGGACATTTTCCAGAGTTTGGCTGACAAGTGGCAAGGAACATTTGGGCCACACAAGTGACAGACAATGACCGTCTCCAACAAGGGAGAATCTAACCATCGCCCCTTGGTGTTCAATGGCATTACCATCACTGAATCCCCCACTATCAATATCCTGGGGGTCACCGTTGACCAGAAACTGAACTGGACTAGCCATATAAGTGCTGTGGCTACAAGAGCAGGTCAGAGGTTAGGAATCCTGCAGCGAGTTAACTCATCTCCTGACTCCCCAAAGCCTGTCCACAATCTGCAAAGCAAAAATCAGGAGTGTGATGGAATACTCTCCACTTGCCTGGATGAGTGCAGATCCAATAACATTAAAGAAGCTTGACACAATCCAGGACAAAGTAGCCCACTTTATTGGCAACCCTTCCACAAACATTCACTCCCTTCACCATCGACACACAGTAGCAGCAGTGTGTATCATCTACAAGATGCACTGCAGGAACTCACCAAGCCTCTCCGGACAGAGCCTTTCAAGCCTACGACCATCACCATCTAGAAGGGCTAGTCAGCAGACACATGGGAACACCACCACCTGGAAGTTTCCCCCCTAGTCACTCACCATCCTGACTTGTCACTGGGTCAAAATCCTGGAATCCCCTTCCTAACAGCACTGTGGGTGTACCTACACCACATGGACTGCAAGAAGGCAACTCACCACCACCAATTAGGGATGGGCAATAAATGCTGGTCTAGCCAGAGATGCCCACAGCCCTTGAATAAATGGGGAAAAAGCAATATCACAAAATTTCCTTCATCCTGCATCAGTCCACTCTTGTTAATGTCTGGAAGCAGAGTTGATGCCTGGCTGCTTGGAGACAAGGGATACACATTTAAAATGTGGCTAATTTCACCTCTTAGAAACCCAAGGAGTGAAGCCCAGGAGCATTACATTGAATGCCATATCACCACCAGGTGTGTCATCCGTCAAGCCATCGAAAACGTGAAGTTGTGCTTCAGTTGTTTGGACAAATTTGAGGCACTCTTCAGTATGCTTAAGCAAGAGTCTCCATTTGCACAACATTGCATAGCAGCAAGGTTTAGACCTGCAAGAAGAACAATGAACAGAGCTCACATCCTCTTCGGGTGATTCCAAGAAAGTTGAAGATGAGGAAGATGCAAAAATCTTTCAACCCTCCTTGGAAAAAGGAGCAGTGCCAGAAGACTCTGGGTTGCAAATGTTAAACCTATTCAAAAAAAGGGGAGAGGAATATTCCTGGTATCTATGGGCCAGGCAGTGCAGAAAAAAACTACTGAAGATGATTGTCAAGGTCAAACTTCATTCTCACTTCGAGAAGCATGTGTCAATAAGACAGCCAGAGCAGATTTGTTCAATGCAAATTGAGTCACTAACCTGAGTGAGTTATTTGATTAAGTAAGAGGGAAAGCTGGTGCAGGTAGTGTGGTAGATATTGTATATATGGATATTAAAAATGAAATCTGATAAAGTAGCCCACAACAGGCTTATCTGGCAAATAGGATTACGTGGGATTCAATGGACAGCAGCAACATTCCCTCAAATTTATTTCGAGAGTGAGCGGGTGACTTGTTTTAGTGTGTGGCCCCTTTAAATTTGTTATGTGTGCAGTGACTGCAGTGTGTATCATCTGCAAGGTGTAAAGCAGCAACTCATCAAGGGTCCTACATCAGCACTTTCCAATCTCCACCAACCCAGAAGAACAAGGGCACATCCCATGGGAAATCCCTACCTGCCAGTTCCCCTCCAAGTCAAATATCATCTTGGCTTGGAAATATATTGCTGTCGTTTCACAGCTATTGAGTCAAAATCCTGGGACTTCCTTTCTAATGGTATAGATGTACCTGCACCACATAGACTGGAGTGATTCAAGAGAGTAGGTCACCATCTAAAATGTTAGTACTATTTTACATTGACTCTAACAAGGCATTCAAAGCTAGAATTCAAATAATAATTAAACTAAATGACTACACATTTTACATTTTGTTACCCCCTAAAATCAAAAATATGAAGCACCACAGTATTTCTTTCTGTCAACGTAAACCAGTTTAATGGCAGTGACTAACTAGCCAACTGCTGTAGAAATACAATTTCCTTCAACGATGTCCTCTGTGAATGTCTCCAAATAATTACTGGCTCCAGTACTGCTTCCCCTGGTTTTGACTTCCGTAGAAGCAAGGCTGTAAGATGAGTGAAATCTCCAGATAAAGAGTTCTATCAGATAATGTTTTGTCTACAGTGCATAGGATACAAACATAGTAGTAACCAATGAGATAAACACTCTGAAAATGAAGTAAGGGAAATTCAAAGAATGAATCATTGACTTATTAAACAACATATACATAAAAAGAGCCAAAGAACTTAAGGTCGAAAAGAAAATGCTGAAAATGGAATGTTTGTCCATTCTTTGTGTTGAAACATCTCTTGTCACAATTTCAGAAACACGCTGTTTTGCAATGGCCAATTCAAACCAGAAAACAGTAATTCAGTAAATGATGCAAGAATGAGCATTTTACACTGCTCAAGTAATAATATAGCCAAAAATGATTCAATTGTGAAGACAAAGTAGATGAAATTGCTTTAGGCCCATTTTTGGACCTAAAATGAGCACCTGTGGGCAGGGGAGAGGCAGGGGAGTGGGACTAGTTACAATGCTCTTGCAGAGAGTTGGCACAGCTCGACAAGTCGAATTGCCCCCTTCTGTGCTGGGACCATTTTATGATCCTATGAATTTCCTGCACAACTGGCGAATACTCTCCTGTTGCTAATTTTAGCATTGAAAAGGAGGAGGGGAAGGAGAGTCAAGTGCAGGGACACTATATTCTGGGAGTTTCCAATAGCCTGGCTCAGCTCGAATGTGTAATAATCACTGAGGTCAATACATCATGCCAGCCTCCTGATGGATGAATATGGGCCCCCAATGATTGGGTATAAGCCGGGGAAGTGGCTTAGACCCCATTGGTAGTGAGTTACTTTAAAAATAATTTTTATCTGATCAACCCCTTACGCCAAGGGAACCAAGGACAATGTAGCTGGGGATGTTCTGGGGGCCTGGACATCCCCTAATGGTGGGTAGTTTTTGAATTTTGCAGCTGTGTGGGCCAGGTGGATGCAATGTGCCCCATATGAATGCTGTGCCCTCCTGCTGACCCCACAAACTTGAGAGGACTGGGAACTGTTGGGCATAACGTTATGGATCACAAACAAAGGAATTTGGCCATGCAGCATTACATACTTTGCTAATGAGGATGAAAAAAACTGACTTATGACTTAACCATCCCAATACAGATAACAGGCTCAATGTATAGGTAAGACACCAGAAAATTTATTATAAAGGCAAATGACACTCTTCCACCAAACAGAACTGGTTTTGTTAATGAAGAACCCTATATCAGAACAGCGACTCAAACCATTTAACCTGATCCCCAATAAACGAACAGCAACAACCTCAATATGCTGATAGATATTGGACATTTTGATCCTTAAATTGTAACAACTTTTATTATTTCAGACATTGTCATGATCAGCTACAACTGCCCTTTTCCTTCCTTTAATTGTAACAAAGGATCTAATTTAAAATGTGATCATATCCGCTCCATTGGCCTAAGTCTCCGTCCAAGGTAATCAGGAAAACAGGACAAATCTCACCCTACTCATGATACAAGGCAAAAATTGGGATTGTTTTAACTCTTCCCATATGGACAATTATTATAGTCACAGTAGAATAAGAGTTGCTCAGCTTGCTGTATGCAATGATATGTTTGTTCACTATCTCTAGCAAAATGATAAAATCATTGTTTGAGGTGTCTATGGCCCTTCGACATCACCACAAGGTTCACTCAAAGAGCTAAAACAAAAACAGAATTACCTGGAAAACTCAGTAGGTCTGGCAGCATCGGCGGAGAAGAAAAGAGTTGACGTTTCGAGTCCTCATGACCCTTCGACAGAACTTGAGTTCGAGTCCAGGAAAGAGTTGAAATATAAGCTGGTTTAAGGTGTGTGTGTGGGGGGCGGAGAGATAGAGAGGCAGAGAGGTGGAGGGGGGGGTGTGGTTGTAGGGACAAACAAGCAGTGATAGAAGCAGATCATCAAAAGGTGTCAACGACAATAGTACAATAGAACACATAGGTGTTAAAGTTGGTGATATTATCTAAACGAATGTGCTAATTAAGAATGGATGGTAGGGCACTCAAGGTATAGCTCTAGTGGGGTTTTTTTTTATAATGGAAATAGGTGGGAAAAGGAAAATCTTTATAATTTATTGGAAAAAGAAAGGAAGGGGGAAACAGAAAGGGGGTGG
This sequence comes from Carcharodon carcharias, assembly GCF_017639515.1. Lineage (NCBI taxonomy): Eukaryota > Metazoa > Chordata > Chondrichthyes > Lamniformes > Lamnidae > Carcharodon > Carcharodon carcharias. The sequence continues at coordinate 183,120,799 of NC_054467.1, read as the reverse complement.
GGATGGGGGAGGGAGCTCACGACCTAAAGTTGTTGAATTCAATATTCAGTCCGGAAGGCTGTAAAGTCCCTAGTCGGAAGATGAGGTGTTGTTCCTCCAGTTTGCGTTGGGCTTCACTGGAACAATGCAGCAAGCCAAGGACAGACATGTGGGCAAGAGAGCAGGGTGGAGTGTTAAAATGGCAAGCGACAGGGAGGTTTGGGTCATTCTTGCGGACAGACCGCAGGTGTTCTGCAAAGCGGTCGCCCAGTTTACGTTTGGTCTCTCCAATGTAGAGGAGACCACATTGGGAGCAACGAAAGAGCACCCTGACACATGGAAGCACCATAAAATGTTGCTTTGAGCCAAAAGCAGCAGTCGTTCCCATTCTCTTCATATACATAAGGTCCTGTCAGGTTGGGATGCTTTAGGGTAATGACTTCAACCCAGAAATTCATCAGGGAATTTGAAGGAGGTTGCACTTCAAATGTTCCACTTCTGCCTGGCAGCCAGGAGCCAGGGGGCAGACAGGGCAATCAGCCCTTGGATTTCTTAAATCACAGTAGCACATAATGAAAACATTCCATAGAACGTTCAAATACTTCATTTTACACAAATTCCCATAGTCTTCAATCCCTGATTTATTTTTGAAGAAATTGTCAAAGTTTTGTTAACTCCTTCAGCTTTGATTCTGTTCATCATTGCATTTTGGGAAGATCATCTTCAAGCCAATATCTTTATACCCATGTCCCCTTGCCCTATGGTCACAGTCAAATTTCTGTGGCATTCTCCTGAACACTGGCAATAAGGGAAGGCAATGGCATAGTGGTATTGTCACTGGACTAGTAATCCAGAGAACCAATGTGGGGACCTGGGTTTGAATCCTGCCATGGCAGATTATGAAATTTGAATACAATAAAAATTTGGAATTAAAAGCCTAATGATAACCATGAAATTATTGTTGATAGCTGTAAAAGCCCATGTGGTTCACTAATGCTCTTTAGGGAAGGAGATCTGCTGTACTTACCTGGTCTGGTCTATACATGACTCCAGACCCACAGCAAGGTGGCTGACTCTTAAAATACCCTCTGAATAAGGGCAATTAGGGATAGGCAATAAGTGCTGGCCTAGCCAGTGATGCCCTTTTCCCATGAATGAGTGGAAAAGAAGCATCAGCAAGGGAACAGTGAAGAAGCTGGGAAAAATTAAACCAGTCATTTAAACCATTTCTCCAGGGTTTCTGTCGATCTTTCACCAAAGTTATATCGATAGATCTGGTGAACCTGGTGGAAACACTACATTTCCCTAATAGCTCCCGTACTTATCATGAGTTTAAAGGTGTGGATCATCCCCCTTCTCATCATCTCTTCTCCTGTGAGGAAAAGAATCAAATCTGTAAGTTTCTAATAAGGTGAAAGGAGCCTCGTATTTGTGATTCCCCACATGGTGTGCAGTTTTAACTCAACAGGATGTGTGTGACACCACCAGTCAGTTCCAAACCAGAATCCTGCCTGATCAACAGGCTTCACTTCTGGTTGGGCAGGGAACCAGTCAGCAGAGACCCTGGGGCAAGACAGGTCCACACCCTGATGGTGGGAGGGAAGAACAATCCCGTTGGGGATGGTGGTTGCTTGGTGTTGATTGGCAGGGGGAAGGGCAATCTCAGTGGGGGACTCCTGACCTCCCAGATGAGGATGGGAGGTGGGAAAGCAAGGTCAAGTAGGGTTGGGAGGTCTGGGAAAGAGTTTGGAGTCCTCGTGCGGGGTTGGGGTGGGGATGGAGAAGCCAGAGGTCTCTTGAGGAAGGTTGGAGGTGGGGAATCTGAATATTGCAGTAATGGGTGCCTGATCATGGGGGTTGCCCATGCAGACATGCTGAATCAAGCAGCTAGGCATAAAGATACTTACTCCCTGAAGTCAGCAACCCTCACCTGAATGGGCCTTCCAGGCTTCCTGAGGCTCAAGAAAACTAGCAATTCATTGTTAATTTTGAGAAGTAGAATAACAATGAGGCTCACAGCCTTATTATAATTTTTAAAGATCCGCTCAGCCTCCTCGGAGTGGGTTGGTCACCTGTCCATCTTCCCACCTTCATTAAAGCCCAAAATGGGTCGGATTCTGATTTTTAGGACTTTAATTCCCCCATCCATTCCAAACCTGCTGATTTTTGTGGTTAAAATACAAACAGTCTACAAAGTGGTACAGATAGGTTAAGTGATTGGACAAGAAGGTGACAGATGGAGTGTAATGTAGGGAACTGAGAGGTTATTTACTTTAGTAGGAAGAATAGAAAATAAATTAACTTCTTAAATGTGAGAATCTATTAAATGATGGTGTTTGGAGTGATTCGGGTGTCCTTGAGTCCAAGACACATAAAGTTAACATAAAGGTAGAGCAAGCAATTAGGAATGCAAATGGTATATTCACCTTTATTGCAAGAGTGTTGGAATACTAGAGTAAGGAAGTCTTACCACAATTGTACAAGGCTTTAGTGAGATAATATCTGGAGTACTGTAATGAAAACAAAAAATGCTAAAAAAAAAATGCAGCAGGCCTGGCAGTATCCATGGAGAGAGAAACAGAGCTAACCTTTCGAATCCAATTTGACTCTTCTTTGGATCTGGAGTCCTGTGCACAGTTTTGGCTTGTACCACAAGAAGGATATACTTGTCTTAGAGACGGTGCAATGAAGGTCCACTAGACTGATTCCTGGGATGAGAGCATTGTCCTATGACTAAGTAGAATAGGGTTATAATCTCAGGAGTTTAGAAGAATGAAACATATAAAGCAGGATTTTCCCCTCATTGGGGGGCGCGGCGGGTGGGCCTGGGAGTGGCCGTGAAATGGACCACCGCCCACGTTCAGGCCCTGAACACAATTTCACAATGGCTGGTCATTAATTGACGGTTTGAAACACTCAGCACTGCCAGGGTGGGGGGGTGGGGGGCGGGGGGGGGTGGGGGGGGGGGGGGGGGGGGGGGGGTGGCGGGAAGAGCATGAGTGCTGAAGTCTGGGCATGTGCAGAAGAGCACACACTGAAAGCTCCCTGGAGGTGCAGACTTGCCTCAGGGAACTGAAGAATTTTAAATACAAAAATAAAGATTTTAGAAATGTTATAAACATGTCCCCACATATGACTCAGTCACATGAAGAGGGACATGTAAAAACAGATGTTAAAATTTAAAAATTTTTTTTTAGTTACCGCTGGGAATCTCATCCCACCCATGGATGAGGTTTCGTAAAACATGCAAAGGCCACCTGGCCTATTCGCCAAATGAACAGATGAGCAGGTAGCAAAAAATACAAATTAATTACCTGCTTAAGGGCCTTAATAGGCCTCTTAATTGTCGGCAAGCATGCTACCGCCTCTCACACGTGCCCACCGACTGAAAGATCGTGAGAGTGCGTGATGACGCCGGGATGCTCGCCCAATGTCGTCATGCACTATTTCACTCTCGTTTGGGTAGGGAACACACCTGCTTGCAGGATGAAAAATTCTGCCCATAAAAGTCTTAGAGAACTTGACAGGGTAAGTGGTGAGAAGATATTTCCCCTGACTGGAGAGACTGGAGTAGGGATTATAATCTCAGGATAAGATGTCAGTCATTTCAGATTGAGGTAAGGGGAAATTTATTCACTTGAAGGGCTGTAAACCGTTGGAATTCTCTTTTCCAGAGAGCTGTGTGTGTTCAGTCATTGAGTATATTTAAGCCTAAAACGGAATGAAGGGATATGAGAATTGGGTGGGAAAATGGAGTTGAGGTTGACAATTAGCCAGGCCTTGTTGCAGAGCAGAATCAGGGGTTTTATGACTTACTCCTCCTCCCTTTTCTTATGTTCTTATTCTTTGAAATAAAGAGGTACTTAAAACTGCACAGAACACTTCAAATGTGTCCATATCATCAATCTAGTCAAGAGTAAATTTGTTTTGAGTTATTACCAAATGCAGCTTTATTAGCTATTTTATAATGACTGCAAACTTTCAGCAAGTAATCTACAAATACACTTTTGTCAATAAAACCATTTTAAAATAGAAGGTCAGAATACAACAGATGGGAAAGGCCACTTTGCCCATTTTAACATTTCCTTCCAGAAAACAAATCTTCAAGAAAAACTCAGTATGACTAGTTATAATTATACATAAATGCTGATGGTATATCAAAGCATCATTATTACATTCCTTCAGAAAACCATCTTCCATGATGCTATTGCCCTTAAATTCTGAATCCTTGCTCTGAACTTGGAGTGATGCCTAATGTAAGAAAAGGTTGGAGAATTGGGCAAACAGGTTGAACACCCAATTCATGAGAATTCAACTTTTTAAACCATTTACCTTAACAAGTAGGTGATTGAAAATACTGTGAATTAAGTGCATTGACCTCAGTGTCCCACGTGCTAACTGTATTCCCATCAAGAAAGGCTAAGCCCCTGGAACGGAATCTTGCAATATTTGTAGTCATGGATATAGAAGTTAAGAGAGTAAGACCTAAATTGAACCCAATATTTTTGGCCTGGAGTATTTTTCAATGTGCTCATTGGAATGAGGAAAGATTGAGCTAAGTTAGTTGTTGTAATATATACCATATTTAATATTGCTTTGGATTAGATAAAGTTTACACAATTGGTGGCAGTATTAAGGAGAACATTGCAGTGCTGGAGAAAGATGATATCCCAAAGGGGTCAATGACAGAATCTATTTGGCTAGCACTAAGAAACAAAATAGGTGCAATAACATTGCTTGGTATAGTCTACAAGCCACCAACTAGAAGGAGAGATGTAGAAGGAGAAATTACAGAGAAGTGCAAGAATTATAGAGTGTTTATAATGGGGGACTTTAATTATCTGAATTCCAATTGGGATCATAGTTGTGTAAAGGACAGAGAAAGAGTTCCTAGAGTGTGTTCAGGAGAATTTTCTACAGCAGTATGTTTCCAATGCAACAAGAGATTTGTTGGAAGCATTGCTAGACTTGGTTCTTGGGAATGAGATGGACTAAAATGGATCATGTCAGTAGGGGAACATTTAGGACATAGTGATCATTGCATCATAATATTTAAGTTGGTTTTGGAAAAGGACAAGAAGCAATCCAGAGTAATAATTAACTTGGGGAAAGCCAACTTCAGTGGGGTAAGAATGGATCTAACCCAGATGAATTGGAATCAAAGATTAACATGCAAAACTGTAAATGAACAATGGTTTGCCTTTAAAGAAGAGATACAAGTACAGTCAAGGTGTATTCCCATGAAGAGGACAAACAAATCCACAGCTCACAGATGATGAAAGAGATTGAGATTAAGCTGAAGCAGAAAAAGTGTGCTTATGGCAGGTGTGAGGTAGATAATACAATTGAAAACCAGACCGAATATAAAATATTCAGAAGGGAATTAAAAAAGCAAATAAGTGAATCAAAGCATGAGAAGAGATTGGCAACCAACATAAAAGAAAATCCAAAAGTCTTCTATAGGCATATAAATAAACTATTTCCAAGAGAAGAAAATGGGTTTTCACATAATTCTTTCCTTGCTCTCAGGGTGTCCCAAAGTATTTCATGGTCAATGAATTACTCTTGAATTGTTGTTACTGTAGTAATGCCAAATATTAAAAAGTCCTACGGGCAACCAGGTAATTCATATTTTAGTGGTGTTGATTGAGGGATAAATGTTGTCTAGAAATCTTCCATGTTCTTATTTTGAATATGGCCACAGAATCTTCTACATCCACCTAAAGGGCAGATCTCTAGAATTGTCAGTGTGTCACAGTTGGTAGCTCCCTGTTATTTACGATAAACCAAATTATACATTTTTTTTTACATGTTCATTGTGTTTAGCTTCTAACAGCCATTTGGTAAAGGAGGCCAAAAGTCAATTTTTACTCAGTTTAAACATATTCACAAAGTGAAATATTACAAGTGCTTTGCTCCTAAATCAATTCACCAACCAGTGTCAATAAATGGCTTTATAAATGCTTAAATAATGAATGCCCTCCACCAGTTTATCGAGTTCCTTAATCTATACAATTAACACATGGGCTGTGAGCATCACTGACAAGGACAGCATTTAAACTCACAGTATTATTAGATATAACATTTTGACCCAGTGATAATGAAGGAACAGTGATATATTTCCAAGTCAGGATATGTGTGGCTTGGAAGGGAGATTGCAGGTGGTGGTATTCCCATGAAGCTGCTGTGCTTGTTCTTTTATCCAGTAGAGTTCATGGGTTTTAAGGTGTTCTCAAAGGAGCCTTAGTGAGCTGCTGCCATGCACCTTGTAGATGGCACGTAGCGCTTATGGTGGAGGGAGTCCTTTGTCTTGGATGGTGTCGAGTTTCTTGAGCATTTTTTCAGCTGCAATCATCCAAATAAGTGGAGAGTATTCCATCAGATTCCTGACTTGTGCCTTGGAGATGATGAGTAGGCTTTGGGGAGTTATGAGGTGAATTGCTTGTAACAGAATTCCCAGTTTCTGACCTGTTCATGTAGCACACTATTTATGTGGTTGGTCCAGTTACATTTCTGATTGATGGTGACCCCCAGGATGTTGATGTTGGGGGCTTGAGTAATGGTAATGCTTTGGAATGTCAAGGGGAGATGATTAGATTCTCATGCTGGAGAAGGGCATCACACCGCCCTCCGACCAAAATATCATGCGAATGCGTGATGACATTGGGATGTTCGCACGACATTGCACGTCATTTTACACTCATTCGGGTCAGGCACGTGCCCATCTGATTAGTGGAAAATTATGCCCAACGTCTTTGTGATCCATCCGGTTTTGGTACTATACAATGAGTGAATGCTAATTACCGTGATGGGGCTCTATGATGTAAATTTTCAAGCATAAATTCAATTTATTTCCACACTAAGGCCAGTTTTACTGGAGTTAATTGATATGGGTGTTGCCTTATTGAAACTAAATCCCCCACATCAACATCATGCAATGCCAAATCTGATTTCCCTGGTCTATTTTCACAAATTGCTTTGCGTGACTGCAACAGCTCTTGTAAATCACTTTGACAGTTTTCTGGAAGATAACTTAATATCCCATTTAGATTCTTAAGCACTTCCTCATTGCCCAATTTAATCACAGGACAGTCAATTTCAGAATCTTTAATTTCTGTTTTCTTCTCCTTACCTACAGCTGCCAGCATCTCCTTCAGCTTATCCTCTCTGTCAAGCCTTTTTAGCATGTTTATATGGCACACTCACTGACTCTTTCTTCTATCTGGGGTATTCACTACATATTTTACCTTACTCAGCCTCTTTTCAATCTGGCAAGATCCACTAAATCTTGCCTTTAATGGTTCACCTGACACTGGCAAAAATACTAACACGTTTTTCCCAAACACAAAACTATGGGCCTTTGCCCTTTTATCCGCATTTACCTTCATCACTTGCTGTGATATCTTTAAACATTCCCTAGCTAGTTCACATGCCCTACTCAATCTTTTTCTGAATTTTGTCACATAATCCAGGAGTGTAGTTTCAGAACATTGACTCATGAGTTTCTCCTGAATCAATTAGAGTGGCTCCCTTACTTCATAACCATAAATTAATTTGAAAAAACGGAACCCTGTTGACTCATTAGGGGCGTCCCTAATAGTAAACAACAAGAATCGGATCCCTCAATTCAAATCATGCGAGTAGTCTTGACTCTAATCGTAGTCTTTAAAATTTGATGGCACCTTTCTAAGGCACCTTGTGATTCAGAATGTTAGGCTGATGATGTAAATTGGTTTATTGCTAGGCTGTTCATTGCCTCTTTAAACAGCTGTGATATGAAATTCGAACACTGATTCAGCTGTATTTCTTTTGGTAACGCATATCTTGTAAATAATTTGGTCAACTCCTCTACAATCACCTTTGCTGTGATTTTCCTTAATGGTATGACTTCTGGAAACCTTATGGACACATCCATAATTATCAGTAAACGTAGATCTCCATTTTTTGTCTTAGGGAGGGGTCCTACACAATCAGTCAGGACCCAGTTAAAAAGTTGCTCAAATGCTGGAATTGGAAGTAAAGGTGCAAGTTTAATTGAGGTTGTCTTATCACTTGACATTTGTGGAAGAATTTAACTACATCTTTATGTAGTCCAGGCCAATAGAAATGTTTTTGTAACTTGGCTTGAGTTTTTCTAATTCCCAAAAATCCAGCCATTGGAATTCATGAGTCACTCAAAATTTCATTTTGGTGCCCAAAGGGTATCACTACTTGGTGCATTATTGGCCACTTTTCATCTGCCGAGACATGAAGTGGTCTCCATTTCCTCATTAACATATTGTTTTTAAGGTAATAACACTCTGGGATGTGTTCTGTTTCTGTTTCAGAATAAGCTGTCTGGTATAGCTTCTTTAAGATTGATCCAGCCAACTGAGGTTCAGTATCCTCCCCCTTTCATTTAGATTCTTCCTCTTCCTGTTCAAGTTTGTGTGTCCATGACCTCATCACCACACAATCTGGAAACAATCCAGGATGCTCTTTCTGCAAAACCTCTGTTGATTAGATCTCAACAGGTTCCTCTACTACAATAGGCATCTTCAATATTTGTGATCCAGCTATATCATTTCCTTGAATAAATTAAACCCTTGCAATAGGCAATTTCTCCACCACTCCAACAATCACCTCTCTGATTTTCAAATCACTTTTTAAATGTAGTTTATATAGTGAAATAGGCTTGAACCCCCCCCTTGGATTGCACTAACTAACACTTTCTCCTGCAATGACCTTTCAGGACACCAGAAAGCACAATCTCATAACACGAATGACTGGCTAGCCCCTGCATCCCTTAAGATCTTAACAATCTTTACTGGTCTTCCTGGAACACATGGATATACTTGCCTTTCTCATGTAAACTCTTTACACATCTCTGTAACTTGCCCTTCAGAAATTCCTTGGGTAAGTTGCGTGCACATTCCCACCTTTCTGGCTTATACTGAGTCTTCCTTTTCCACCTGTACAAAGGCTACTGGTCTGTTTTGCACTTGGGTCTCAGAGTCCACAACACTTGTACTTACAGAACCCTTCTGAGTTCCTATCACTGCAATTGGTTTCCCATACAACTTGATCTTGTATGTCCAGCCTTGCTACAATGTTAAAGTACTACGTTTCTTCCTTTACCTTTACCTTCTACCTTTTCATCCTTAATAAACTAGTGCCCTTCAACTGGCTCCTTGTTACTAACACTTTTACCATCACTAGGTTTTCTATATCTCCAATATCCTTGCTGAACCCCATATGATCCATTTCCTACATTCAAATGTCTTGTGTGAAATATCATAAGAATCGGCTAAAACAGTAGCTCCCCAGATCTCTTCACCTTGTCTTTCATCTAAATATGTCTTGATAGTTACTGCGATACTATTTCTAATTTCTTCTATATTCATAATCTCTCTTACATTTTCAAGGTCTTGTCTAATTTTAATGCCTTAAACCATTGATCCCAGATAGTTTCTTTATCTCTTGCAATCTCTACAAATGTCTGATTAGGTCCCTTTATTTCAGTCCTAAACTTTACCTGATAATCTTCATAAACATTCAGTATTGCCTTTTTTACTACCTTGTAGCCTTTAGGTTGCTCCTCTGATAAGCTAACATACACATTGAATGCTGTACCTGACAAAACTCTCTGTAACATTATAGTCCAAGCACCTCATGGCTAATTCATAAGAACTTAGAACATAAAAACATAAGAAATAGGAACAGAAGTAGACCATTCAGACCCTTGAGCCTGCTCTGCCATTCAACTACACTACCCCCATCTACACACTACATATTACTGGATTTTTATCTTTGAAAAACTATGAGACCTGTTTTCAAGTCATTCACCTTTGTATTTTGAGCAAGTTGTTATTTTTGGAGGAATGTTTTGTTAGGCTGTTTAACTATGGCCTGAATTTTTCACTTATCGGACACACGCGATCGGTGGGCTCAGGAGCAGCTGGCATATGGGTCTCCATCCACAATTTCATGCTGGCTAGACAATTAATGACCAGCCTGCGTGAAACACGCACCGAGCAAGGCTCAGCACTGCCGGTGGGGGCGGGCACTGATGTCACCACGGGTGCTGGTGAGTGCTCCCACTGAGCTCACTGAAGGCAGACAGCTGCCTCAATGAGCTGCAGACCTCCACAGAATAAAGGAGACAACAATAATGCTGCAAGATATGTCCATGCAGCACAGTCAAGCACCTGAGACCGTGATGGGCTGAACGGCCTCTTCTGCACTGTGTGATTCTGTGATTCTGTGAATATTACCCAATGCAAAATCAGCTGCTACTTTAATAATGTATACGACACAAAAGCTCACTCTCTCCCACTTAGCTGTGGAACCAAAAGAAGTTCAGAAACAGACTACTTTCTGAAAACAAAGGCTTATCTGGCTTGAAACTGGATGGCTGCTTCAAAGTCACAGCTTTTCACAGAAACACAGAATTCTAATGGCACAGTAGGAGGCCATTCGGCCCATCATATCTGTAGTGGCTCTCCAAATGAGCATTATGCCATTGCCCTGCCTTTTCCCCTTACCCCTGCACATTTTTTTCTATTCAAATAATTATCTAATGCTCTCTTGAATGCCTTGATTGAACCTGCCTCCACCACACTTCCAGGCAGTGCATTCCAGTCCCAAACCACTCGTTGTGTGAAAAAGTGTTTTCTTGCATCATTATTGCTTCTTTTGCAAGTCACTTTAAGTCTGTGCCCTCTTATTCTTGATTCTTTTATAAGCAGGAACAGCTTCTCCCTATCTACTCTGTCCAGCTCCCTCATGATTTTGAATATCTCTATCAAATCTCCTCTCAGCCTTTTTCTCTCCAAGGGGAACAGTCCCAACTTCTCCAATATACCCTTGTAGCTGAATTTTCTCACCCCTGGAACTATTCTTGCCAACCTCTTCTGCACTTTCTCTAATGTGTTCACATCCTTCCTATAATGTGAAACCCAACACTGTACACAATACTCCAGCTGATGCCTAATGAGTGCCTTATATGAATTCAACATAACCTCCCTGCTCTTGTACTCTATGCCCCTATTAATAATGCCCCAGATGCTATCTGCTTTATTAACTGCTCTCTCCACCTGCAGCCTGCAACCTTCAATGATCTATGCATATATGCACCCAGGTCTTTCTGCTCCTGCGCACCCCTTCAAAATTTCATCCCTTATCCTATATTTTCTGTCCATGTTCTTCCAACCAAAATGCATCACTTCACACTTCTCTACAATGAACTTCATCTGCCAACAATCTGCCCACTCCACAAACTTGTTTATGTCCTTTTGAAGCTCTACACTATCCTCCTCACAGTTCACAACACTCCCAAGCTTCATAACATCTGCAAACTTTGAAATTGTACCCTGCATACCAAGATCTAGATCATTAATATATATCAGGAAAAGCAAGGATCCCAGTACCGACCCCTGGAAAACTTCATGACAAACCCTCATTCAACCCAAAAAATATCTATTGACCATTACTCTGCTTCCTACTTTTCAGCCAATTTTATATCCACGTTTATATCCACGTTGCCACTGTCCCTTTTATTCCATGAGCTATAACTTTTCTCACAAGCCTGTTGTGTGGCACTGTATCAAATGCCTTTTGAAAGTCCATGTACACCACATCAACTGCATTACCCTCATCAATCTTTTCTGTTACCTCTTCAAAAAACTCCAGCAAGTTAGTTAAACATGATTTCCTCTTTAGCAATCCATGCTGGCTTTTCTTTATCAACTCATATTTTTCCATGTGACTACTAATCCTATTCCAAATAATAGTTTCTAGAATCTTGCCCACCGCTGAAGTTAAACTGATTGGTCTATAATTGTTGGACTTATGCTTACAACCTTTTATGAACAAGGGTGTAATGTTCACAACTCTTCACTCCCATGGCACCTCCCCTAAGCCTAGGGATGATTGAAAGATTATGGCCAGTGCCCCTACAATTTCTACTCTCACTTCCTTCAATATCCTTGGATGCATCTCATCAGGTCTCAGTGCCTTGTCAACTTTAAATACCAGCAGTCTATTCAACACTTCCTCCTTATCAATTTTGAACCCCTCTAGTGACAGAGTTTCCTCATCTGTAACCATGGCCTGGTTCGCATCTACCTCCTTGGTAAAGACGAATGCAAACTATTCATTTAATATCTCAGTCACGGTCCCTTTGTCCATGTGTAAATGCCCTTCCTTGTTCCAAATCGGCCCTACTCCTCCTTTTACCACCCTTTTACTATATATATGCCTGTAGAAGACTTTGGGATTCCCCTTTATCTTAGCTGCCAGTCTTTTCTCATAATCCCTCTTCACTTCTCTAATGTACATTTTCACCTCCCCTCTGAACCTTCTGTATTCCTCTTGGTTCTCAATTATATTTTCTACCTGACACCTCTCATAAGCATAATTTTTCTTCTTGACCTGAATTTCAATCTCCTTTTTCATCCAGGGAGCTCTGGACTTAGTTTGCCCAACCTTTCCCTTTCAATGGAATATACCTTGATCGTGCCTGAACCAATTATTTTTTGAAGGTAGCAAATTGCTCAGCTACAGTTTTTCCTGCAAATCTTTCATTCCAGTCTCTCTGGCCCAGCTCCGGTCTTGCCCCATCAAAGTCGGCTCTCATCCATCTCATCTCATTCTTACTCTGCCTATTGTCCTTTTCTATCATCGTCCTAATATGTATAATACAATGATCACCGTCTCCTAAATGTTCCCCCACTGACACTTGATCTATTTGGCCCACCTTATTTCTAAGAACCAGGTCCAATGGTGTATCTTTTCTTGTTGGATTTGACACATACTGCTGCAGAAAATTTTCCTGAACTCAATCTAGGAACTTTTGTCCCTCACTGCCTTTTACACTACCACTGTCCTAGTCTACATTCGGGTAATTAAAGTCCCCCCTAATAACTACACTGTAATGCTTGCATCTCTCTGCAATTTCCCTGCAGATCTGTTCTTCTATGTCCTTCAAACTATTTGGCGGTATATAAATTTTGCCAAGCAATATAATTGCACATTTTTTGTTCCTTAGCTCTAGCCAAATTGATTCTGTCTGGGATGTCCTCTTTCTGTAGCACTGACATGCTCTCCTTAACCAATACCACCACTCCTCCTCCTTTCCTTCCTTTCCTATCTTTTCTGAATACCTTGTACCTAGGAATATTTAAACACAGTTCTGCCCTTCCTTCAGCCACGTCTCTGTTATCGCCACAACGTCATATTTCCACATGGCAATCTGCGCCTGTAACTCCCCAATCTTATTTACTTTACTCCATACATTCACATACATCGACAGTAACCCTGATTTAGATTTTGTTACTTTCTCCCTCATCCCAACTCCACCTATTGACTTACTATTTTCTATACTAGTGCTATCTGTTCCTCCCAGTGTTTTGTGCACCCTGGTATTCCTCTAATATTTTTTCTTGGTTCCCTACTGAGTTAGTTTAAACCCCTCCCAACAGAACTAGTCAAGTGCCGCGCAAGGAACTCAGTCCCAGCTCTGTTCAGGTGCAACCCGTCTGGCTTGTACTGGTGCCATCTCCCTCAGAGCCAGTCCCAGTGTCCCAGGAATCTAAAGCTCTCCCTCCTGCACCATCTTTCCAGCTACGCATTCATCTGTCTTATCCTCATATTTCTGTACTCACTGGCACATGGCACTGTGAGTAATCTGGAGATTACTATATTAGAGGTTCTGCTTGCTAATTTTCTACCTGGCTCCCTAAATTCTGATTAATCCCCCTTCCTACCTAAGTCATTGGTACCAATGTGGACCATGACCTCTGTTCATCCTCCCCCAGAAGAATGTCCTGCAGTTGATCTATGACATCCTTGACCTTGGCACTAGGAAGGCAACATACCATCCTGGAATCATGTCTATGGCCACAAGATCACTTGTCTTTTCCCATAACCAATTAATCCCATATCACTATTGCTCTTCCTTTCTTCTTCCTCTCCTCCTGTACAGCTGAGCCGCTCGTGGTGCCACAAACGTGGATCTGACTGTGCTCCTCTGAAGAGCCAATGTCCTCTCCAGCTTCCAAAACAGAAAAACAGTTGGTGAGCAGGACACCAGGTCCCTGCATTACCTGCCTACTTCTCTTAGAGTGCCTGATCCCTCTCTGTCTCCAGGCCTTTAAGCTGTGGTGTGACCACCTCTCTGAACGTACTATCCACGTAGCTCTCAGCCTCACAGATGTGCCACAGTGACTCCAGCTGCTGCTTATGCTCTGAAACACAGAGCTCAAGTTTCTGCAGCTGGCAGCACTTCTTGCATATGTGGTCATCTAGGACACTGGTAGCATTCATGACTTTGCACATACTACAGGACACGCATTTCACTCGACTTTTCTTAGCACAGAGCTGTTCTGAGGCCGACTCCCTCACCTAGCCTATACAGCTCAACTAAACGTATTTCCTTAAATATCCTTTTCTCCTTTGATCTTAGACCCCATTGTTATAAGCACCTCTTTGAATTAAATTTTTCCAAAATATAAAAATCTTTAATGTTTTCCTATTGCCTCCACTTTTGGGTAAAATAACATTTAATAACCTTCCCTTGTTTACTTATGAATCCTTTGTACATTGTAAAAGCCCCTTGTCACTTCTAAACTCCCTTTGAAATTTAACAGCTGAAAAGTCAAGTCCTTATCTATCACCTACTGCAAATTTTAAAACCCAACCTATTCACTCATGCATTCAACTTCACCATGTCCTCTCATTACAAATGCATGCATCTATCCCCTTTATCTTTCATCTCCCTGCTCCCACAGACAAGCTGTCTTTACTAACCTTCCCCCAGTATAAATACACAAACACAGACACAAACACACACACACATACACAGACACACACACAACTGCCATATTCCCAATAATTAAAAAAAATCTATCTTCATAGCAGTCTTGAATATTAGCCAGATTTTGCTGTATGCAGGCCCAAACCTGAAAACTGCAATTATCAGCAAACATCCTACTTCTGACTGTAAGACCAAGGAAATCCATTTGATATATATTATTTTTTGATACCTTTGTCCATTTGAAATATAACATTTCAATTATGCAACATTTTAACTCATTCAAAATGCACCCACTTACACAAAGTTAAAAACAGCACTTTGATGACTGAAGTGTGAGATATGCCTTCAAAACTGTCATAGACATTGATAATGTATTGGTAATAAAATAAAGAGTTAAGAAGGCAAATGGTATGTTGGCCTTTATTGCAAGACCATTTGTGTATAGGAGTAAAGATGTCTTAAAGCATTCATGAGACTTCACCTGGAGTATTATGTAAAGTTTTGGTTTCCTTATCTAAGGAAAGATATACTTGCCATTGAGAGAGTTCAACAAAGATTGACTAAATTAATTCCTGGGATGGAGGGGTTGCCCTAAGAGGAACAATTAAATAGACTGAGCCTTTATTCTCTGGTGTTTAGAAAATGAGAGATACTCCCATTCAAACATACAAAATTCTCACAGGGTTCGACAGGGTAGATGAAGGAAGGATATTTCCCCTGACTTGGGTGTCCAGAAGCAGGGGAACTAGCTGCAGAATAAGGAACAGACTATTTAGGACTGAGATGAGAAAGAATTTCTTAACTCAAAAGGTGGCGAATCTTTGGAATTCTCTGTCCCGGGGGCTGTGGAGGCTCGATCGTTGAGTATTGATAGATTTCTACATATTAAAAACATTAAAGGATAGTGGGAAAATGAAGGAAAATGGTGTTGAAGTAAAAGATTAACCATGATCTCATGGAATGGTGGAGCAGGGTCGAAGGGCTGAATGGCCTACCCCTGTTTGTATTTTCTTATGTTCCTATGTTCTTATATGTTCATATTTATATTCCTATGACCTAACACAATGATCAACTCTCAGGTATTAATACAATGGCCAGAATTTTATGTCCCGTGGGCGGGCGTGCAACTGACCTGATCAGGCATAAAATAATGCGTGATGACGTTGGGCAAGTGTCCCAAAATCATCACACACTTGCACAATACTCCAGTCGGCAGTTGTACGCGAGAGCCGGAAGCGCACCCACCAACAATTCAGAGGATTATTAAGGTCATTAAAGTATTAATTAAGAGAGATTTTTCGCTGCCAGTTGGCAGGTGGGCCAATCGGCCAGGCAGCCTTTGCACTTTTGAGTAAGCCTCATCAATGGGTTGGATGAGGGTTCCGACATTAATTTAAAAAAATTAAAATGTTTTGACATAATTTTTACTATGTATATGTTAATGTGAATGAGTCCTATGTGGGGACATTTTTTTCAGAATTTCCAAATCTTTATTTTTGATTTTAAAATTCTTCAGTTCCCTGAGGCAGTTCCCTGCCTTCAGGGATCTTCCATTGCGCGCTCCTCCATGCCTGTGCAGTCTTCAGTGCTTGCCTTCCTCCTGCCCCCATCCCGGCAGTGCTGAGCCTTTCAGCACTTGTTTCACACTGGCTGGTCGTTAATTGACCAGCGAGTGTGACATCACGGTCGGGGGGGGGTCAATCGCGGGTGGTGGACCATTTCCCGGCCGCCCCCAGGCCCGCCCGCCACACTCACCCGATGACCCGAAAATCCTGCCCACTGGGATTTTTACTAAACCAGTGATTTTACTGCATCATTCAACCATTCCTTACACAAAAAACAATGCTGGATGTGCACAAGTTCCTTAAATATAAAACTCCGATAGTATGTTATTCCTTTAATATCTATCAGCTTACAACTCATATGATCAAGTTTGAATTAGTTATGCTGACATCAGACATCACACAACAGTTAAAAATCAGAATCTGTATCCTGTAGGCAATTGCAAATTATTTTATTCATATCTGGTTCAGCTCTGACTATTATATATTCGAGAATAACTTCTTTCCAAACACACAACCTCACAGAATTTATATCAAGGGTAATTCAGAAACTTGAACAAATAATGTTGTTTTCAATTTTGGTAGGCTTTATTTGGAGGAGGTGAGGATCTTATTCCATACTCTCTCACTTGAACTGATGTCTGTTCTTTTGTGCAGCTGGAACAATTGCTGCCTGTGAAACTCAGCCAATTGCTATAACCACGGCATCAGGTGGATACATTTGGCCTGTGACATTGGAGGGCAATAGGCCTGAGTGACTGATATCACAGAGTGTTTTTGTTTCTTGAGAACATTTCAGTTCTACTAATGATACCCAAGGGTACTAAAGAAAATACTCTTTGAGAGCTACTAGGCAATATTGAATATAAACTTGTCCTGCAACTGATTTGTAGCCAGCCTCAATCCATTTTGAGGCAGCCTGTTAATTGTAGCCTGGGCCATAATATTGGCATTCACTTTCTTAATTATGGATCTCAGGTATTGGCTCTGTTGGCCATTTGGAGAGTCAAAATCTGCATGCAACATCTGGAAGGTATGGCTAACAATCATGTATTGTAATCACCTGTAGTCAGCGTGGCCATACTGATGTTGAAGAACAAATCAGTTGGCATGTACTTAATATGAAAAACATTCAACAAAAGTGGCCTTATTTTGATGTTCCAGTTGGTATTATAGCCCATGGACATCAGACCATGGGTCTTTAATTTAGTTCACTATTCCTCACTTGAATTTGCATTCATGCAATACAGTATATAATTTAAATATTTTCCATGATTTTGAAAATAATATTAAACAGGCCAGTTCCTAATGATAGTAATTATTATGGTGATGGTTAGGCATTTATTGTAAAGTTAATAAAATGGACTTGCTTGCCATTATATTCACATTTTATTCATTTATTTCTTTTATAAATTTGATTTTTATCTTCCATTTTATTTATTCATTATTTATTAGCTATCGATTATTATTTATTTCATGTTGTTTTATTACCTTTATTTGAACTACAAGGGAATCAAGGGTTGTGGGGGGGGGTGGGGGGTGCAGGCAGGGACGTGGAGTTAAAGCCACAATGAGATCAGTCATGATCTTATTGAATCGTGGAGCAAACTCAAGGGACCAACTGGCCTACTCCTTTCCAATTTATTATGTTCTTATGTTAATCAGCGACAACTTTCATGAATCATAATAAAATGCTCAGTCACTCTTCAAACACATTACATGGTGGCAAAACACAACAAATTTCAAAGTTGGTAGCCAGAACGGATGGCGCAGATCAAGGAGATAAATGGTGTTCTTCAACTGGATGTTGGTAATAAAACATCGCTGGTGATTTGTATGTGGTCCGTGATACCACTCATGTGTTTGAATAATTTTTCAATCTCCCTCACTTGAGATTATCATGATTGCATTATAAGAAGTGAAATACAAATGTTGCATGTTTATTCCTCAGTTCCAGTTATCACATAGTTTGAAATGTATTTTGATCTTAAGGCTGATCCTCCACATCCACCAAAACCTAGACATTCTTACATTCACTAACTAAACCTAAGCATATAATTAATAAAGCTCAACTCCACAAAGTTGTGCAAGATAAATATAAAAAAATTAGCAAATGTACAGAATAGTTAATGGAGCTATTAATATCAAACTAATGGAGGATATTACAATAAATCAAACTGAAGGTTTACCTTCAGTAAATTGTACAACCTGCCTGATTAATGTCATGTGAACCTCCTTTCCTTTAACAGCTCGATGTTATGTAATTTAAACACAGACTCCTAAAAACAACCCAACTGTACCTGTGACACTAAACACTATCAGATATCCCTCAATAGCTTATTCATCTTAAACTGTCTTAATCTAAAATAAAATCAATCATAGTTTTAATTAAAATTTAATTATGAAAATACTGAAATAGAGATTGAACAGAATGTGCAGCGATTGCATCACATTACTATTAAACTTATGGCCTGACCTTTAGGGCAGGATTTTCTCCCCATTGGAGGCAAACTTGAATTGCGGGTGCGGATCAGCACCCCCGATCAGGGGCGCAGCGCCATTTTACATGGATGAGACAATTAAGGCCCACCCAGCGCAATGTCCACTCAGAAGCGCTATGCGCTCCCTGTGCAGGCGGGGTGGGGGTGAGGGGGAGCAATCCCTAAACCCAAGAGTGCGCTCTTTCGCGCATGCGCATGAAAGAGTGCACTCATCTCCCTGAGGCTAAGTGCTGCCTCCGGGAGATCAGCTGTTCTGTCACAAATATTAAAAATAGAAAAAGAATTCCTGGCATGCCCCCTCACGTAACAATGTCCCATGAGTTGGGACACATCCATAATTTTTTAAAATGCTTTAATAACATTTTTAAAAACCTACATGAAACCTCATCCCGCCCATGGATGAGGTTCCATGCTTTTTCTAATTCCCACTGGGGCTCCTGGCCTGCCCACCAACCTTAAGGTTGGACGGGCAGGTCCATTAATTAGCTAAATGTCTCTGTCAATGGCTTCAATTGGCCATTGACAGGTCAGCAGGTGCATAACTGATTTTCCTGCACCCCTGCCTACCAGAAAATTTAAATGGGACGCGGTGATGTTGGGAGTTTCGCCTGATATCACCGCGCGTCACTTTACGCGTCAGCGAGCAGGCCCCCACTCACCATGGGAAAATCCTGCCTTTAGTTATGAAACTGTTTCTTTAAAGTTTAGAGCTTATGTTGCAAAATAGTTTATGTTCATTGAGTACAAAGCTAAAGACCCTGCATTTACCTCTAACGTAAGCTATATTAAGAAGAAGGGCACCCATACTCAGCTGGGATTTTATTACACCTAAAAAAAACTGAAATAAACATAAAATAAACTTCTTTACTCAGAAAGTGGCAAGAATGGGAATGAGGAGAATTTCTTTTCTTTCAGATGGTCATCAGTATTTGGAATTCTCTTGCCCAGAGATCAGGAGGGTCATTGAATATTTTTAAGGCTGGGTTAGATAGATTCTTGATTAAAAAGGGAGTCAAAGGTTATAGGGGGATAAACAAGAAAGTGGAGTAGAGGCCACAAACAGATCAGTTGTTCTTATCAGATGAAGAGCAGGCTTGAGGGGCCAAATAGCCTACTCCTGCTCCTAATGTTTATATTTGTATACAATTGTGCCTTGTACTTCACTTGCTTGCCTGCCTGCACCCTACCCTCCCTAAGGCACATGCTTGCTGCCCTCATGAGAGCTACAATGATCTAACACTACCATTGCACAACTCTGGTGGTGCAGAAAAGGCTGTTGAACCTGCATTGGAGTTCTGCTTTGGGCTGCATTAGAGTGCTTCAGTTGGAATTTGGTGAGAGATGGACTTTTAAGGATTAATTTCTATCTTAAGTCTAATATTCCTGTAATTTAGCAACTAAGTAAAACTTGCTCTTTGAGTTGGGAGAAGGCGAGTTTTAGTCCAGTTTTAAAACAGGGATTATACAGGCTCTGCTTGCAACTGCAGCTAGTTAACTAGTTAACTGGCTTAAACAGGAGCTAGATTCAGGCATCATAAAAGAAAACCATCTATAGTGCTGCTTTCTCCTTCACTGGAGTGCTGCTTTGGGCTGCATTAGAGCGCTTCAGTTGGAGTTTGATGAGACAGGGAGCTTGGTCAAGAGCGAAGGAGGTGATCCTTTCATTTTCTACCTTTCCTCAGTAAGAAGTGCAGCAACTTTGTAAAGTAAGTATTGGCAAATATTTATTCTGCCCTTAATATTCTCTCAACTAGGGGAAATAAAAGTAAAGGGAGTAGTTTAAGGGTAAGTCATGGCAGGGCAGCTGGGCCAAGAGGAATGCTACCCCTGTGTGATGTGGGAAGTCAGGGACACTTCCAGTGTCCAGGGCGACCATGTGTGAAGGAAGTGTCTCCAGCTGCAGCTACTCGAAATCCATATTTCGGAGCTGAAGCTGTGGCTGGAGTCACTGTGGAGCATCTGCAAGGATGAGGTCTTTGTGGCTAGCACGTACAGTGAAGTGGTCACACTGGAGGTAAAGAATGCAAAGGCAGAAAGGAAATGGGTGATTGTCAGACAGAGTAAAAGCACTAGGCAGGTAGTGCAGGAGTCCCCTGGGTGCATCTCCCTCTCCAATAGATTCTCAGTTTTGGATTCTGGTGGAGGAGATAGTTTATCAGGGGAATGCAACAAAAGCCAAATCTGTGGCACCATAATTGGATCAGCTACATGGGGGTGGGTTTGGGGGTGGGGTGTGGAAAAGCGGGAAAGCAATAGGGATTCTGTTGTAAGGGGAACAGATAGACATTTCTGTGGCCGCAGATGTGCCACCAGGATGGTATGTTGCCTCCCTGGTGCCAGTGTCAAAGATGTCACTAAGCAGCTGCAGGACATTCTGAAGGGTCAAGGTGAACAACCAGAGGTTGTGGTCCATATCGGTACTGAAGACAGAGGTAAAAAGAGGGATCTGGTCCTGAAAACAGAATATCGGGAGTTAGGAAATAAATTGAAAAGCAAGAACCTCAAAAGTAGTAATCTCAGGATTACTCCCAGTGCCACGTGCTAGTGAGATCAGAAATACAAGAATAGACCAGATGAATGCTTGGCAGGAGAGATGGTGCAGAAGGGAGGGATATAGATTTCTGAGGCATTGGGGAAGATCGGACCTGTACAAGCTGGACAGTTTGCACCCTAGCAGGTCCGGGACCAATATCCTCACAGGAGTATTTGCTGGTACTATGGGGGACAGTTTAAATTAGAGTGGCAGGGTGATGAGAACCTGAGTGAGGAGACAGAAGTGAGGGAAAAAAAGATAGAAATGAAAGACAAAAAAGTAAAAAACAAAAGTGGAAGGCAGAGGAAATGCACCAGCGACCATAGTACAAAAAGATGTGTAAAAAGACAAGTCTAAAGGTACTGTATCTGAATGCAAGGCATGTTCGCAATAAGGTAGACCAATTAACAGCGCAAATAGACATAAACGGGTGTGATATCTTTGTGATTATGGAGATATGGCTGCAGGTTGACCAAGGCTGGGAACTGAATATCCAAGGATACTCGACATTTAGGAAGGACAGGCAAAAAGAGAAAGGAGTGGTACGGCATTGTTAGTTAAGGATGAAATTAGTGCAATAGTGGGAAAGGATATTTACTCAGATAATCTAGACATAGAATCAGTCTGGGTGGAGCTAAGAAACAACAAGGGGCAGAAACATTAGTGGGAATTGTTTATATGGTTTCAAACAGCAGTGATAATTTAGGGAACGATATTAAACAGAAAATTAGAGATGCATGTAACAAGGGTACTGGAGAGAAACTTACAGTGGGAGGGGGAAGATCCAGTTACCGTTGGCCTTGTAGGTACCAAAGACATAGGTAAAACTAGGAAAGAGGTTCTGCAAAGTCAGTATGAGTAGCTAGGTACCAAATTAAGAAACAGAACCTCAAATCTCTAGATGTCTGATGTCTGTCGTGGGGAAGATGATACTGGCTTAGAAAATCTAAATGTAGAATCAGTCCTGGTGGAGCTGAGAAGCAACAAGGAGCAGAAAACATTAGTGGAAGTTGTCAATAGGCCTCCAAACAGTAGTGATGAGGTAGGAGACAGCATTAAACAGGAAATTAGAGATGCATGTAACAAGGGTGCTACAGTAAGCATTCCAACAGTTATACATTCCTTTTTGGTGCAAAAACACAACAGGAAAAGTGGCCCAACCATGACTAATAAAAAAAATAAAGATAGTATTAGATCCAAAGAGGAGTTATATAAAGTTGCTAGAAACAGTAGCAAGCCCGAGGATTGGCAACAGTTTAGAATTCAGCATAGGAGGACCAAGAGATTGATTAAGATGGGAAAAATAGAGCATGAGAGTAAAGTTGCAAAGAATATAAAAGTGGACTGTAAAAGCTACTATAAGTATGTACAAAGAAAAAAATATTAGTGAAGATAAATTTATGCCCCTTACAGTCCAAAATGGGAGAATTTATAATAGAGAACAAGGAAATGGCAAAGCAATTAAATGATTACTTTAGTTCTGTTTTCATGGAGGTAGACACAAATAACTTCCCAGAAATACTAGGGAACCAAGGGTCTATTGAAAAGGAGGAATTGAAAGAAATTAGTGTTTCTAAAACAAAATATTGCTAGAGAAATTAATGGGACTGAAAACTGAGAAACTCCCATGGACTGATAATCTAAATTCCAAGATATTTAAAGAGGCAGCCATGGAAATAGTGGATGCTTTTGTTGTCTTCTTCCAAAATCCTATAGATTCTGGAACATTCCCAGCAGATTGGAAGGTAGCAAATGTAACTCCACTATTTAAAAAAAGGAGGGAGGGAGAAAATAGTGTATTACAAACCGGTTAGCCTAACGTCAGTAGTAGGGAGAATGCTAGAGTCTATTATAAAGGATACAATAATGGAGCACTTAGAAAATATCAACGGGATTACACAAAGTCGACATGGGCCAGAATTTTGCGTTGCTCGGGAGGGTACACAGCCGACCCAAACGCAAATGAGATTGTGTGAAATGATGTCGGGTGTGCGTCCAGACTACATCACTCACACCAGCAATATTGAGGTTTGTGGGCGTGTGGAGAAGTCAGAGCCACAGCCACCGACAATTAAAGGGCCAATTAAGGCCATTAAAAACCCTATTGTCCATGATTTTAGGTTGCCTGTGCAATTTCGCGCTCGGTGCATGTGTCAATTTAGATTACAAAAGTAGGGAGGTCATGTTGGAGTTGTATAGAACCTTGGTGAGGCTACTTGGTGAGTACTGTGTGCAGTTCTGGTCACCACATTATAGGAAGGATATGACTGCACTGGAGGGGGTGCAGAGGAGATCCACCAGGATGTTGCCTGGGATGAAACATTTAAGTTATGAAGAGAGGTTGGATAGACTTGGGTTGTTTTCGTTGGAGCAGAGAAGACTGAGGGGCGACCTGATCGAGATGTACAAGATTATGAGGGGCATGGACAGGGTGGATGGGGAGCAGCTGTTCCCCTTAGTTGAAGGGTCAGTCACGAAGGGACATAGTTCAAGGTGAGGGACAGGAGGCTTAAGGGGGATGTGAGGAAAAACTTTTTTACCCAGAGGGTGATGACGGTCTGGAATGCACTGCCTGGGAAGGTGGTGGAGGTGGATTGCCTCACATCCTTTAAAAAGTGCCTGGATGAGCACTTGGCACATCATAACATTCAAGGCTATGGGCCAAGTGCTGGTAAATGGGATTAAGTAGGTAGGTCAGGTGTTCCTCACGTGTCGGTGCAGACTCGATGGGCCGAAAGGCCTCTTCTGCACTCTGATTCTGTGATAAAACAGGCATTCCATTTTTAATGAAACCTCATCCAAGGGTGGGATGAAATATCTAGGGTGAAATATAATAAAAAAACGATATCTGGAGTTCTGTTGTCAGGTGCTTGAATGTGCTGCATAGACGCAGTTTGGTGCATTTTTTTCTTGTCATTGAAACTATCCTGGTCTGCAGCTCCCTGAGGCAGAGGTACAATGCTGTTACATTCTTTGGACTAACTTTAACAACTGGCTGACAGGAATGCTGGTTGTGTGGTGACCCAAAATGCAGGGAATATGGTGTCATTCTTATACTCAATCACAAGGCCTGTATGTTATAGGGTATAGTATGGTGTTAGTGCTGCCATCAGTGACTCTATCTTTGTATAAATTTATTTTGTAGATTAATCTGCTATGAAAATGTTCTTTTGTGATTGATATTAATTTTCTCCTGAAGTGGTATGTGAAAGGCCCTTGATCTGGTACATGATAGACTTAGTAAACCTATTCTTATTTCAGAATGTTATCATCGTGATAACATAAATGGATTCTTAAGGGCATTTGAATTGCTGATGGCATGACATAAGTGGCACTGTAGGACATGGGGAAAAGGATTGGTTCCAATGTTCAGTGGAAATGTCTTGATTACATCCTCATACATAGATCCAAAAACCTGTATGGCTTATATTGCTGCAAAATGTGCTTTCCTTAATGATTATAATTTCACAGCAAAAATTTGGAGGCATAAGTTTCAGATGGTACAAATAATAGGCTCTGAAGATGCATGATTCACAGAAAGAGATTAAGAGGGGAAGATGTAAAATTGAATGGGGAGGTAAATGAATGTATGAAGTTATGTTTTTAAAAATTATTCCAGATAACCTGTGTACATAGTTGCCAGATAGCTCATATAGAACTAAATGAGATGGTAAAGAATGTGTATCATTCTGCACGACACAGCAAAATCTATAAGGACATGAGAAGACAGATGTCTATGCTGCGTATTAATTGGCAACAGATTAAACCAGATACTCAACCTGCAACCTGTGAGCTTGTCTTAGTACAACCAAGCAGATCACAGAGAGGCGTTATTAAGGAACTTAAATATTTCAAATACAATAATGTAGAAACAAAACAACCAATTGATGGTCTCAACAAGTAGCCACAACATAATTAATATAGGAATGCTGGTTGTGTGGTGACCCAAAATGCAGGGAATATGGTGTCATTCTTATACTCAATCACAAGGCCTGTATGTTATAGGGTATAGTATGGTGTTAGTGCACATATATTTGTGGTGACGCAGACACCATCTGAAAGACCTAACTGTCCCCTATTCATGATGGTTCGAGGATGATCAAAATACATTTGACTAGAATATCGAACATGAATTAGGAGATTCAGTTTTATTCAAAAACGATGTGGGTGATGAGAGAGTAATGGGCAACTTAATTAGTTGAACGAGCATGTTTTGATCAGCACCCTCAATGGCCTGGAGAATCGATTGAATTGTTTCTCATCAAGCTATATGGCCTAGCTAGTTCTTGTGGATACAGGATGCTGAAGGATGAGCTAATCCATGATTGAATACTTGTGGGTGCCTGGGATGAAAAACTCTCCAACTTTCTGCAGACAAAAGATGATCTTACATTGGGTCAAAGGGTCCAATATGCGAGGCAGGCCGGGCTTTGTGCAGTTAATTGGGCTATAATTCTAGAAAATTCCAAGGCTTCACATACATTGGGTAGGCCCACAGGCAGTGGCCCCAACCGTACAAAAGCCCAGCAAACCAACTGAAAAGGTGGGAAACTACACACTGGCAGCCATTTTGGGATCTTGCGTTGTGGCATGGAAGCCCACCATAAATGCCAATGTTGCCCAGCAGGGGGCACAGAATGCTTCCAGTGTGGCAAAACTGGACATTTCAAGTGTATCTGCAAAACCAGCAATTTTCATCAAAGTCAGAGACCAGCAAATATATATGAAATGCATTCCTTCCAAGAAATGGAAATTCTAGAAAAAGACAAAACTACAGAGTTCCTGGGGATAGTAGGTAGTCTTGATCCAGACTACTGGTCAGTTACAGTGCAAGTTCAGGGCTTTAATACTTCTTATAAAATTGATACTGGAGCTGATGTTAGCATATTAGCAGATGACCTCAACTGGCTTCAGCTGATAAACCTTCACCCATCAGACATCAAGTTTCAAGGTCCATGTGGCACAGAGCATCCAATCAAAAGCTGAATTATTGCTCCTCTTAGCTACAAGGGGTGACAGACAGTTGATTCTCTCTATGTTCTCCACAATGAATGTACATCTTAATTGTGTGGCAATGTTGGCATACTTCTAGGAATTCTAGATAACCAGATGATCCTTATCATTTGAATGACTCACTGTCTTACATGCGACAATCCTCAACCTTTTGTTTAGATGTAGCGGAAATTCAGCCTTCAGAAGCCGAGGAGGTTCATATACTAAGCAATGAGTTCCTTTCTTTCACAGAGACCCCATTCACTCAACCCATGGCAGACAAAGAAGTTGTGAAAGTCTCAGTTCTTCATGAAATAAGACCAAAGGTAAAGGATAGAAAAGGCACTGCCACAGACAGTGACCATCCCAATGAAGACTTGCTGGACCTGATTGACTCTTCCTAGAGAGTGATGAGGAAGAATCTCTTGCAGTGTTGAGTGATAGGTTAGAGGTTGAGGTACAGAGCATGGTTCTTCTTTCCCATTGTTGGATGCACCTTATGAAGTGTCTGTTGTCATTTTCAGAAAAATCAGTTGTGCTGTTAGTGGCTGAGCAGCATTCTGATCTTAGTTCCATTAAATCTACCAATGTCTACTTTTACTCCTGTTGTTCATGAAGAGTTTTCCCCATAGGATGCTTTTCCTGAGTCCAGGTCAGAGTCCATAGAAGGTCACACTCTAAAGAGCTGGTAGCTTCCTAGGGTGAAAGTCAATAAGCACCCATACTTCAGTTCCAGCCAAAATTCTTCTTCCCTCCAGGCCTGGAGGTCAGCACAGAAACAGTGGCAGAAACTTTGGTGCTTCTGAACCTGCAGAATCCTGTACAGCAATCTTGTCCCAGATTGATTGTCTATCGGAAATTCTTCTCATTACAGAAGATGAGGTTGTCTTGTCTCCATATCCTCAGCAGTTCTTCCCATTGCCCATAGTGGAGCACCCTCATACAGAGAGAAGTGTAGCTCTCTTTTCACTGCGTACAGAAAGTAAATGGCCCTCCTAGAAAATCATTGAGAAACCATCTCTTCTTCTTTTCCTGACCGCCTTACAGGAAGTTGGTCATAAGATCATAAGACATAGGAGCAGAAGTAGGCTCCGCAATTCAATGAGATCATGGCTGATCTGATAATCCTCAACTCCACTTTCCTGCCTTTTCCCCATAGCCCTTGATTCCCTTACTAATTAAAAATCTGTCTATCTCAGCCTTGAATATATTTAACAACCCAGCCTCTATAGTCCTCCACAGTAAAGAACTCTACAGATTGACTACCATCTGGAAGAAGAAATTCCTCCTCATCTCTGTCTTAAATGGGTGACTCCTTGCTCTGAGATTATGCTATTTGGTCCTAGACTCTCCGACAAGGGGAAACAACCCCTTAGCATCTATTCTGTCAAGCCCCCTAGAAATCTTATGTTTTTCAATAAAGTCACCTCTCATTCTTCTAACAGGCCCAACCTACTCAACCTCTCCTCATAAGAAAATCCCTCCATACCTGGGATCAACCTAGTGAACCTTCTCTGGACTGCCTCCTATGCCAGCATATCTTTCCTTAGATAAGGGGACTAAAACTTTCACAGCTTTCCAGGTATGATATCACCAGTACCTTGCATAGGTTTAGCAAGACTTCCTGATTTTTATACTACATTCCCTTTGAAATAAAGGCCAACATTATATTTGCCTTCGCTATTACCTGCTGAATTTGTATGTTAGCTTTTTGGGATTCATGCAAAAGACCCCCAAATCCCTCTGTGCTGCAGCCTTCTGCAGTCTTACTCTATTTAAGTAATATTCAGCTCCTCTATTATTCCTGCCGAAGGGCATAACCTCACATTTTTCCACATTATACTCCATCTGCCAAGTTTTTGCCCATTCACTCAACCAGTCTATATCCCTCTGTAGTTTCTTTGTATCATCCTCATCACTTGCCTTCCCACCCATTTTGGTGTCATCAGCAAACTTGATGATAGTACATTCACTTCCCTCATCCAAGTCATCAATATATATTGTAAATAATTGGGCCCCAGCACTGATCCCTGTGGCACTCTGCTAATTATAGGTTGCCATCCTGAAAATGCCCCCCCGGTATCCCAACTCCCTGTCTTCTATTAGTTAGTCAATCCTCTATCCATGTTAATATGCTAGCCCCAACACCATGGGCTCTTGTCTTTTTAAGTAGCTTTATGTGAGGTACCTTATCGAAAGTCTTTTGGAAATCCAAATATATTACATGTACTGGTTCCCCTTTATCTATCCTGCTTGTTACTTCCTCAAAGAATTCAAATAAATTTGTCAGGCATAATTTCCCCTTCATGAAGCCATGCTGACTCTGCTTGATTATATTATGCATTTCTAAATGTGCTGCTATTACATCCTTTATAATAGACTAACATTTTCCAGTGATGGATGTTAAGCTAACTGGCCTATAGTTACCTGTTTTTTGTCTCCCTCACTTTTTCAGTGAGGGTGCGACATTGGCAGTTTTCCAATCCTCTGGGACTTTTTCAGAATCTAAGGATTCTTGGAAGATTATCACCAGTGCATCTACTATCTCTGTAGTTACTTCCTTTATATCCTTGGACGCAACCCATCAGGTCCAGAGGACTTAATGGCCTTTAGCCCCATCAGTTTCCCTAATACTTTTCCTCTAGTGATAGTTATTATATTTATTTCCTCCCCGCCTTTTGCTCTTTGATTATTTAGTATTTTTGGAATGCTATTAGTGTCTTCTACAGTGAAGACTGACGCAAAGTATTTATTCAACTCCTTTTTCATTTCCTGATTTCCTAACATTATTTCCCCAGCCTCATCTTCTAAGGAGCCTCTGTTCACTTTGGCCTCTCTCTTCCTTTTTATATATTTAAAGAAGCTCTTATTGCCTGTTTTTATATTACTTGCCAGTTTAGCCTCAAAGTTTATTTTCCCCCTCTTTAATTTTTGGTCATCTTTTGTTGGCTTCTAAAACTTTTCCAATCATCTGGCTTACCACTAATCTTTGCCACTTTGTACGTTTTTTCTTTCAAACCATGTTTGGTTTATCACTTTCCTAGTATCCTTCTTCCTCACTGGGATATATCTTTGTTGTGAGTAATGAACTATTTTCTTAAATGTCTGTCATTTTTCATCAACCATCTTTTCTGGTAAACTCCTTTTCCAGTCCACTTCAGCTAACTCTGCCCTCATTTCTTTCTAATTACCCTTATTTATGACAGTTGTTTCTGACCCAAGTTTCTTGCTCTCAAACTGAATGCTAAATTCTACCATTTAACGGCCATTGTTTCCCAGGGGATTTTTTACTCTGAGATAATTTATTATACCTGCCTCATTACACATTACCAGATCCAAAATTGCCTGATCCCTGGTTGGATCCACAACATATTGTTCTGGGAAACTGTCCCGAATACACTCTATGAATCCTTGCTTGTGATTCCTCTGCCAATTTGATTTTTCCAATCGACATGAAGATTAAAGTCACCCATGATTAATGTACACCTTTTTTACATGCCCCTATTATCTTCTGATTTATTCTCTGCCCTACAGTATAGCTACTGTTAGGGGGGCCTATAGACTACCCCCGCCAGTGTCTTCTTCCCCTTGTTATTTCATACCTCCGATCCAAGATCATTTCTTGCTATCGTACTTACTCTATTCCTTACCAACAAAGCTAACCCGCCACCCTTTCCTTCCTGCCTGTCCTTTCGAAAAGTCACATACCCCTGAATATTTAGTCCTCAGCTTTGATCTCCTTGTAACCATATCTCCGCAATGGCTATAAGATCATACCCATTAACTTCTGTTTGTGCCATTAATTCATTTATTTTG